>NC_134688.1:119578403-120195403 GCF_050947455.1 Rhinoderma darwinii | reverse complement strand
ATTTATTCTAAAATGTGACTCTATTGCTTATGTATATTTATTATGATGCCGACAATATGGTAGGTTTACACTGGAAGGTATATAGAGATCCCGTATATATGCCTGGAAGAAAATGGTTAGAGATGATCTGCTGGTATGTCAGTGCAACGGAAAAAGGAAAATCTTATCACATAGAAAAGTAAGACCGAGGCGACCTCTGGTCATTTATCTAATCTGACATGTTTTGTAATATCGTTACAGTCTTAGTAAGAAGGTTTATGGTTTATGGCGTGATGTCAGACGGAATTCTTCTGATATTGCGCAGCACTGCACTTTGTCCAGCTTTTCTATCAAATACTCTAAGGTGTGACCAAAACAACTCCAAAGGTTTCCGCTGTTGGGAGTCTAATATTTTTACTCACTAAACTTATTGTTCGGTTGTATTCTCATATCAGGGGGGTTCAGCTCCCTTTTCTTCGATTGCAACTGATAGTTGCCATCCAGTGGTGTCCAAGGTTCCTATTCAGTGGGATATTAAACCCAATGGACATGGCCGACCAGACAGCAACGTTGCATGCAGAGTTTCTATCAGACAGGCCGAACTGTTTTAAAAAAAAAAAATGGCTAATGCTGGACCCTTTTGTGGTAACTAAAATGGTCAAGAGCGCAGATTTCCATTGGAAAAAAAAAATGGGATCGGTTGTGCCATCCGTTTCTTTCTGGGGTTTATATAACCAGTTGAGCCTATCTTCGAGTTATAACAAATTCTGTAGAGACTTCGTGTATCAGATGTGCCAAATTACAAACTGGCATCGGAAACCGTGACTAATCTACACCAACGTTAATTCCAAGGAGTTTTTAGAACAAAGCTGTGATCTTTTGGGACTGTACACGGCGAAACTCCCTTTAGTCTTGTCTATGCCACATCAATGTGATACGAATATGAATGCATCTTTTTAGAAAATGTTAGTCGCCCAACGCACTATGGGACTATTCGGGTGATTGCACTAAGATACTTCTTCTGCCTGTATATACCTTGTAAAGTATAAAGGTCCTCACTGTAGAATATCTGATTATTATCTTTATTAGATACGTGGATGTGTTGTGACTGAATTGTTTGAGAAGCATTGCAATACATTATTATTAGCCCTTTGTGATTTTACTGTATTAATTCGTTGGTTTGGCCAGAACGCCGCCATGATCTAATGTGGTAGAAAGTTTTCTCTTCTGCATTTTTGCATTTGAGCACCTAAATAATATAGGGTCAAGTCCTAGCAAATGACTTTGTACTATATATGTATAATGTATACCAACTGTCAGTGTTTACTAGTTTCTAAATTTTGATTACTTTCTTAAATCCTTGTATGTTAAGAAAATCTGTCGTCCATAGCCAGTTTTTGTTTGGCTAATGATCCTATGACTACGAACAGCAGTGTGTTAATGTGAAACTCCTGTTCGCTGGGATGTTTTTGTTTCAGTCCCTGTTGCTTTTTTATATTATACGGCCTGTTCTGTGCAGGAAATGAGTCAGTAAAGCAAAGGACTTGGAAAGGAGCCTCCAATTGTGTCCACAGGACAGGCCGAGCATGAACTTCTTCAGTTCCTTCTCTAGTCAGGACTGCCAAGTTTTGCTGAAATTCGGAGAAATCAACGAAATTTCATGCCCCTTCCCTCTAGTTTATTTCTATCTGACTTAGAGGAAGTGCCAAGGACAGTCCGTGACTACAGGCCAGAGAAGGGCGGTCCGTGCAGGGAATGCTAGAGTTTGGGTTATAGTTGCTGTAAGTCTTTACATTGATTTACATTGCAGTTTTTTTTTTGTAGGTGTTTAACTTTTACCTGACATACTATTTTTACTGGTCTACGTTTCTTAAATTACAGTCAATTGAAACAGCGCCACCTAGCTAACTACTATCGATGCTCCGTGCTTTGCAGTTTAATAATGTATGCACATTGTTGGTCTAAAATCTAGAACTAATTGCCTAGAACATGGCAACTTAGCAAATGTTTTCTTCAGCATCTAACACCGGCACCGTTATTTGTTTCTGGTGTAATTGTTTTATGTAGACAAAACATATTGACTTTGTCTATTTCAAGATTATAATGGCTAATATTTATCTACTTTTGTGTGCCGTATGTAAATGACTTTTTATTTCTTTTTTTAAGGTGATATAATTGCTGGTGTAAATGGCCTCAATATGGAAGGAATCCGGCACAAAGAGATTGTAGAGCTGATAAAAGCCTCTGGAAATAAAATTAGGTAAGATTTTTCGTGTTTTTTTCGTTACAGAACAAAGTTCTCTTATCAAAAGCATTGTAGAACTCTGCCAATTCTGCTTTCCAAATATGTATGTGCAATCCTACCGTACAGCACTGGTGTCTGTATTAGGGGCAGTTCATCCTTCTGCTACCAGAGGTAGAAAGTAAAATTGATGGGATTTTAAATAAAGTACATTAAGGACCGATTCGCCGTGACAAACGGTCCGTGTGTCTGCCAGATTTCCCAGCCCAAAGACTGTAGATGTGAACGGGACTCATTTAGGCTGCAGTCACACAACAGTGAAAAAAAAAAATGGCCATTAAAAACTGATTGAGTTTTTCATGTCCATTTTACACCAGTGTTTCCAAATGGATTTCCTTTGTCAGGGTTTTTTTTTTTTCCCAATCCCCTGAAAACACCACCGTGCCAGTGTAGATAGTGCCCACATAAAGTAACCGTGCCACACACCCTTGCAGATCGCACCCCTACTCCCTTGCAGATCGCACCCCTACTCCCTTGTAGATCGCGGCCACTCTAGCTGACACTAGGGGCTAGTACCTGGCCAGATGTTGTCGACACTTTGACCAGGGATACAGCTCCTATTGTGCGCTATAGTGGTGCGATCTGTAATGGGGGGGGGGGTGTGGTCTGCAAGGAAGGGTAGTCTCTATAGGGCGGTGTGGCACTATACTAGGAGTCTGCTTCCCTTGCTTCCCTACGGAACTTCTGTTCCGCACTGTATCATTTTGTTCACTACAGAACAGCATTTCCGTAGGGAAGCAGAGACAAACCGGGCGAAGCTTGTCAGACTGGGCGGACCAGGCAGTGACAAGGTGGCACGGCGCCACTAATCGATTTTACAATTCTGTTAAACAATCTTGAGTCCTTGAGGGCAAATTAATTGAATAGGTATGTGTGACATACACCACTTTCAAAGAAGTATTTTCTGACCCTTGAATACAGTGGTCATGCCATCTAAAACACTCCTAGTCCTACTGTCACATGATATCTAGCTCAAAATGGTACCCATAGTGCTGGCCTCATAGCAATGTCCATAATGACAGTCAGCAATCCCTATAGCGCAGGCTTAGGTCCTGTTAGCATTTTTTCAACCTTTCTGCCCTAATGCTTGACGTACCTGGCAACCATTCCACCCTGCCTCTTCGTTATGCCAATGTGGTATCAGGAGTGATGGCTATCAGCCTAGTTTATTCAACTGTTGGTCAAATGTCTTAAGAGCGCATTTAATATTGCTTCTTATGTAAGCATCGCAGTAGATTGGAACAAGAATGATTTCATTGCTGCAGTGGCCTTGTAACTTGTACTCATTATGTGACTGTATTAGTTTAGACTAAGCACGGATCCATCCTTTAGGATTATTTTGTAATCTTTGTCACAATTTTCCATGATGTTTTGTCTGTTAGGCTGGAGACCGTCTATGGTTCTGCAATCCGAAGAGCTGAATTGGAGGCCAGGCTACAGTATCTAAAGGTCAGTGACTGCCAAGGGGATCTCCTACATGTTGCTTTTGGGGCTGTGTTTTTGCAGAGCTTTAACCATAGGGTAACATAGTATGCCTTAACACTAGATCTATATGGCTGAGCATATGCTGATACAATATGTTAACATTTATTTGTTAATTTATCATAACCTGAGTATTAACCTTTTTTAAATATGAATCAAATATTAATATCATTACACTCCTAATGCTGCAAATTCTACTTCTGCAGTTTCATGTGGTCTTGGAATGAAATAAATAAGATCTCTAGGAGCGAGCAGTTGCCTACTTTCTACACATTGTATGTTTTTTCTCCAATGACCCTGAACGTTCATCTTACTGGTTTATTTCTTGTTCTTGTAGCAAACCTTATATGAGAAATGGGAAGAATATCGCTCCCTAATGGTGCAGGAGCAGAGGCTGTTACATGGTAAGTCACGTTCTTTAAAACCAACGCGTATGAGTGATTTAAAAAACACCCCAAGTATTTTCTGAGATCTTCCTATTGAATAAAGCATGGCCATAGATTCCTCAGTCACTGGTACTATCTGTATCTGTTACTCTTTTTACACTGCCTGTGACGGAGGCCTAAGGGCGGATTCACACGACCGTGAATTGCGTCCGTGCAGGCCGCGTGGTTTTCACGCGGCTCGCATGGACCAATAAAAGTCTATGGGGCAGTACAGACAGTCCGTGCTTTTTGCGCAGCGTTTGTCCGCTGCGTAAAAAGCGCGACATGTTCAATATGTCGGCGTATTTCGCGCCTCGCGCACCTATTGAAGTCAATGGGTGCGTGAAAACCACGCAGGTCGCACAGAAGCACTTCCGTGCGAACTGCCTGTTTCGCGCAACAGCTGTCAAAAGGATGAATGTAAACAGAAAAGCACCACGTGCTTTTCTGTTTACAAACATCCAAATGGCGTGTCATAATGATGGCGGCTGCGCGAAAAGCACGCAGCCTCACGGAGCAGGTAAGTGGCTTTTGTGCATGCAAAACGCCGCGTGTTTTGCGTGCGCAAAAACGCCACGGTCGTCTGAATCAGCCCTTACAGTTGTATCCATCACCATAGGCTTTAATGGCAACTGTTCAACGGATACGTCATAAAATGCTATTGAAAAGCCCATGACGTATACGTTAAATGGATGCCTCTGAAAAGAAAAGCGTAGTCTGCTATGCTATTCTATACAGCAAAAAAAAACTGTATACCGCTCGACGGAAGCCAGACCAACACTTTTGGTATAATGGGAGCCTATGAGTACGTTTGTCATGTGCACCTGGGAACGCAGTGTGACCTTATCGGTCTTAATAGAGGTGTTGTCACACTGATGATTTCAGGCTACTAATAATTTATTCCAGTGGTCAGAAAACTATTAAATAACTAGAATTAATCGCTATTTTTAGTATTCTTTGTCGCATTAATGGGCCAGGAATTTCTCATATGATGTAATGTCAAATGACAACACCTTTTTTTTATTTTTATTTTTTTTGTCTTTCTAGTTATGCTTTTTTGCAACCTGGTTGTATATTTACAAATTCCAAGTTCTAGAATACAAGCGTTTTTGTATATCTCCATATCGGTTGCCGCAGTGCTTCTTGGGATACACACATTAGAACTTGCTCTGTGCAGTAAAGCATTTGCCAGGTCAAAGGTTACACATGGGGTTGGGAGAATTGTTAGTCTTTTAGCTGATTTTTTTATTAAGCGGATCAAATTTTGTAGCGCTTGTCATAAGGAGGAAAAGTCAGTTACTTATGGTTTCCAAACAAAAGACATTGTTTGCACATGTTGCTATCGTGTCTCGGGATGCTCTTTGAACTAAGCCGATCCAGATTCTAATAGTTAAAAAACGTGTTTTGCCATGGCCTGGCTTTTCATAACGGTCTTATCTCCTGTCCTGTCACCAGAGAAGACTATTCTTATGCTTGTGTCCACTTAATGTAGCTTGATCAAGTAAGTCAACTGTTATAATGTAGTTCAATTCTTGTGTTTTCTCATGCAGTTATTCTGTTTTCTAGGCATCGTTGTAAAGGACCCTAGCGTTTACGACACGTTGGAATCCGTCAGGTCATACGTTTATGGGACAGTTCTGCATTGTACCAAAGATCCACTCCCCAGCTCCCTGGCCACTGGAAGTGTATGCAGCAGCGCAAGTTGCCTCAGCACAGCCGATAATGAGGATGCGGTGTACCAGACCTGCTACTTCACCGCCGATTCTATAGATGATATTCATACCATTCCTAACAAAAGCACAAACAAGCCTTACAAGTCTCCACTGACTCGCAGCTCTAGTGTGAAGTGTACAAGCCCTGCTACGAACTGGGATAAGCCCAAGGAGCAGAGTACCTATGTGTCTTTACCCAGGAAAAAACACAAAAGTTTTCGGAAAAGACTTTTGAAATTTATCCCTGGACTAAACCGATCATTAGAAGAGGAGGCCAGTCCTCTTTAGCACCCCTTTATATAAAAAGTTAAGTTATTTATTTATTGTTTTGGAAAAGAGTGAAAATCTTTGTATTTACATTGTTAGACTTTATTGTAAATCTTTATACTATTTTTTGTTTTTCATTAAAATGTTTGGAAGGGCAGTTGATGCCAAACTCCAGGTTTTTCTATAAAAAATGTGAGTGTTCTCCAAGTGAATTCAGTTCTTCAAAGGCTTACGGAGGAGTACCCGAGCCAGCAGGAAGCTGCTGCACAGTGAACAGTTTTGTTCTGGTTCAAAGCCATAAGGAGTCCCACTTCCTATATTGTATGAGAGCCGGGATACTGTAGTCACTCCACATCTCCTGAAATGCCAGGGGAACCTGCCATGCTCAACATGTAGTAACTGAACCTCTGTCCGGTTTTCTGTATGTAACACACGGACTATTGTGTAGTGCTCTGGGAAGGGCTCACTTCTGGATGCATTAAATGGTTAATTCCTGCGTTTATAGTTAACGCTCACCGCACAAGGCTCTCATTGAGCTTTGTGATAAAGTAGTTTTTTTCTTTTTATTGATGACTAACATGATTGTGACTGACAGATTTTTATGTACACGCTTATTCAATTCATATTGCGCGGATGTAATGATGATGGTGAAAATCTTATCTTGCTTTATGTCCTTTCTAACTATTCAGTCTATATCTAATGCTGGCCCTAATGTATCGCTTCAGCAGCTGCATTGTGTTAAAAATCAGGTTATTCCTTATTCCGTGGGACTTGACTGGTTCAGTGTCAGCGGGTCGGATGGAGCGGTTATCCATCACATCTATGTTCATAAGACCGTTGTGTTTTTGTTTTTATAAAAATATTTCAAAGGTTTACATAGCCTTTAAAGTTTGGGTGTTAACTTAAAATTTCCAAAGTATTTGACATTATAGCTGATCTGATAGTGGCGTGCAAAATCCAATATATTCCAGATGTCCGAATTTCCTCGAATATTTTGAGTACTCCTGTAATTTCTAAAGCGAAGCTCTTAATTCGGGAATTGCATCATTACCAGTTCTCTTATATATTTCTATTACGCAAATCATTCCCTCTACAAATTGTAGTGATTTTAGTAATAGAAGAGCAGCCCTAGACTAATTTGTTTTTACCTCTGCTCTTAATGCCATCAAAGGAATAATTGTCATTTGCCGCTGACACATACGGCGCCAGCCCTTCTGCTCTCTATCTTGACCGAATGCAGGGATTCTAAAGGGTTAATAGACGTAGAAGTATCTCTTATAACGACACTCTCTAATATACAAGCAGAAACCCATGAAGGGTTAACCCTTTTGCTTAACGTTCTGACCGCCACCTAAAACGGTTACTGTCCAGATTTACAACTATATTTAGTATCGGTCTTGTATGAGGCAAACTGCAATGTGTGTTTGTAGGTGGCTTTAAATCTGAAGGTTCTTCAAATCCGTCTGAGAACGTTTTCC
Source organism: Rhinoderma darwinii (assembly GCF_050947455.1). Taxonomy (NCBI): domain Eukaryota; kingdom Metazoa; phylum Chordata; class Amphibia; order Anura; family Rhinodermatidae; genus Rhinoderma; species Rhinoderma darwinii. The sequence goes on along the minus strand of NC_134688.1, from coordinate 120,187,758 downwards.
AGGAAATTAATCAGTTATGTCCTGAGATGACCCTATGCTTCTTTTGGCGTTCGCACTGTACGGTTCACATGAACTGTTTTCTCAGACTCCGTGCCACATCTTCAAATCATAACCAGCCGAGCCGCCTTATTTCCTGTTCATAAAGGTAACGTTTTATTTCATATAACACACACACTGTTTTATAGCACACACTTCATGTGCTACTGCTGTGCTGGGAACATTAACAGGGCACTCCTAAATTCCTGCATGCCCATGTTCTAGCGCTTGCCTGTGTGGGAGGAATGCCCACCCTCCTGTGTTTGAGGATTGTTCCCATGTGTAGTGATTACAAATCCTCTTTGACACACTACAATATGCCAGTCAGAAGTATACTGGCAGGACAAACACCATGTGCTGGACAAATGTTACTGTCATTAAGGTCTCACAGCGGCTCCAACCACAAGTCAACATTCCAACATCCCAAGGAAACCACCACAGCTGTGACCAACTATATACAGAACTTCTCTTGGAGCGCAGCTTTTGAGGACTCTCCAGTACTCTCACCGAGTAGTATCGCGTTCAGATAACCGTAATATAACTCTGAACAGGAACTGTATATTTTTTATTTATTTTTTAAAAAAGTTTTGTTTGAAAGTTTTAACTACATGGTCCTGATGGGATCTGATCCTTGGCACTATATATACGGCTTCTGTACATAATCACATTCGTCGTAAAAATTAGATTGAATGCGTGCCAGGGAGTAAATTTGGTTATCCTCCAAGAATTTAGTGAAAGCCCATTTCGCTTTTACTAGTGTTTTATGAAATTTGTATAGAAACCAGTATGTTTGTGAAGCTTCATATTGAACATATGCATCATCACTTTGTGTGTCGTTTTCGAAGAGGTTTGATTGTCGTACACTCGTGATCAGGGAGGTGAGCTATTGGGAAACCAATGTGAACAGGGGAAGGCCGGTTTCAGATGGCTATAGTATGCCTCAATTTTAACATCTGTGTTCCGGCCGCAAGACTAGGACCGGTTCAGGGAACGGAGCCTAGGGTCCTGGTAATAAGTCCATAATACAGATGCTATAATTCTGCCATATCGTAGTCCTGTCTAAAAATGTCCTATGTTATGAAGTGTGAGAAGCTGTAAATGAATTGTCCCGCTACGTTTCCAGAGAACCCCTTTAACACTGAGGCATTCGCTATAATCAGGGCAGTGCACATTATTCTGAATTTCTGTTACATGTTCATCCTCAGGACTATCTTACATGGAATATATTTGCCAACGTTTTTCTTTTTATTAATGTCACATTTCCTACACCAGAAATGTGTGTGCCCCCTCCTTTGCATTTCTGCATAGTTGTCCATGACTTTGTTGTCATAGGAGTGGTCAGCCATGGAAATATCTTTGGGAATCTGTGTATTTAATTCAATCCATGCAAGTGAAAGAGCAAGCCAGCACAGAACATGCAATGACGGCAGAAATGCTGGGACAGCGGTGCCAAATTCAATCAGATTGATTTGTTTTTGTTAAAGAACCCTTGCACGTCAACCAGCCTTACAACCACTACTTCCCTTCATGATTTTATGTTTAGATTCACAATCTCCATGCCACCCCTAGGACATTAGGCAGTATGAAAATACTTAGCAGCTTCTTTGAAGTCTTTCCTTTGTACATCTATTGAATGTCCTTAGCTTGGTTCTAGTATGTCATGTAACTGTTCTTCATTAGGATCTGCTCTTGTACTGTCACAGTACTGCGTAATAATTCTTGCAGATCCCAGATTGTGGCTGACTGTGTTCTTTCTCTTGTGTTCTTTTTCTTCTGTCTTTATTCTTTACATTATTTTCTATTCAATCATGTTGAGCCTTAGGCAGAGATCGCCAAGCTATTAAACCGGAGCTCATGTTTAACCTGTCCAAACCCGCAGAAGATCTCTGAAGAGGATGCTAGAGGCCTCAGACATCTTATACTTGTTCCCAGTGACTAAGACCTCCAGCCCGGATGAGAGGGCAGAGGAAGTCGCCTGACACATGGTCACTGCCGGTGTGTGGATGTTTGGGCAGAGTTTAGTGGAACATTTCAATAAATCAGGGAAGTATCTTGCAGCTGTGGTTAGAGGCTCATGGTCAAGGTGTTTTTAGAGTCCCTTACCATACCATGATATTTGTAGTTCAAGAGTATTTAACCAAGCTGTCTACCAGAACCATCAATGGTCCCATGTACTGGCTGATTCCATCATCTCATCTAAAGGTTTTCATAACTGGATTATTCCTGTGACTAAGTACTGGTTGATTGAAGTCCGATATATGTATTCTCTGCTGTGCTGAATATCAACACATTATTTGAACATTAAGGCCCCCTGCACACACAGCGGATTTTCCATTCAGATTTGCAAGCGATCTGCATCCGTGTGCTGCTGAAAATTTTCTGCTCAGAAATATGAGAATTCTGCAGATTTTTCAAATCTGCAGCATGATCATTTCATACTTTTCAATGTAGAAGGGGGTCATCCACAGCAAAATCCAAAACAAATCCACTATGCGTGTGGGTACCCTAAAAGGATTCTTCACTGATGCAACTTACTATTTGACTGAAGAAGATCAGGTATCCTATGTAGATATACCTGTATTTGCTTATGAGTCTCATTCTGTTCTACTCCTTATGTAGGTATGGACATAAAGGATAGACATCAAAGCTTAATTCTGCCACTAACTGCCCTACTAGAGAACTCCTTTTGGGGGTTTTAAGCCTTACATTTTGTGGCTTTGTATTTAATATGTTGTTTTTTATAGCATTGCTTAATAAGACATCTCTTTTTGATGTATTGTCCGAAATGGAAAGCTCCTGCCCAATTTGGCCACATGTATGTTCTACTCATTCTGTGTTTGGGGTAGTGGTAGCGAACAAGATTTTGTACTCTGCTATATTCCACCAGTTTTAATTTTTAAATGTAAGGCCCCTTTTACATCAGGTCTGGGAAATCCATTCTCCAGTACATAATCTTCGATGAAAAGCAGGATCGGAGTATGGCTCAAGACCGAAGGGAAACATTACCTAAGGAAATATTCGGGGATGTTTCACCTCTCTCGTTTTAATCTTAAAATTAAAAATCTTAATTATAGGAGAATCCATTTTATGTACGTGATTTAAAACTGCCACATGCCTATAGCACCAGCATACATTCTCTATAGGTTCCGATCAATACTACCTCATGGTTATTCCCCATATAACTGGACCATTTTGTTTTTTTTAAATAAGTTGGCCAAAGCATGAAGATGTTTACATATGCAACTGTTCGGGTATGTTCACACGTCTTAACAAATTACGTCTGAAATTACGGAGCTGTTTTCAGGCGAAAACAGCTCCTGAATTTTAGACCATTTCAAAGTATTCGCGTTTTTCGCGGCGACCAATACGAATGTAATTGGAGCTGTTTTTCAATAGTCAATGAAAAACTGCTCCAAAAACGTCCAAAGAAGTGACATGCACTTCTTTCACACGGGCGTCTTTTTACGCATCGTCTTTTGAAATTACACCTCGTCTGAACAAAACATTGTAAAACCCATTGCAAGCAATTGGCGGATGTTTGTAGGCGTAATGGAGCTGTTTTTTCAAGAGTTATTAGAGGCGTAAAACGCCCGAATTACGTCTGAAAACAGGCCGTGTGAACATACCCTTACAAAGTTCCCACATCTTTAATTATATACTGGATTTGTCTGTGAATTACGAATGTCTTTTTTTAGTTTTGAATAGAAATGTTTTTGATTTTTAAAATTCACCCGTTTTTTTACTTAAGAACCTAACATTCTAGCATGTATGTAACAAGTTTGTTAAAGCTACTCCTACTTATTTTCTAGCTTTTTCATGAAATGCCCCATTAAACCATGGCTATTGCTTTTTTTATGCACACCTGTCCTTTTATACTGTCTCACTTGTAAAAATACAAGATTGCTATTTTAATCCACTTTTCAACATTGAGTCTTATTTCACCTACGTCGTATCAGGATAGACTTTGCACTTCCTATTCCGTTTTGTTACCATAAAACACTGAATTGCTTTAATAACGTCATACTCCGAGTTTCTCCATATCGTGTCACTTCTGAATGCAAAAAAAAAAATTTCAGTAGCCGGACGAGACACAAAGACTAATGAATACTACTACACCCAATACTATAAGAACTATAGGTTTTTCATAATTTCCTAGAAATTACAGATAATGGTGTCAATTATGTAGGAGATTACTTTTAGTATTCTATATTGAGTATTCTGCACAGTTTTCAACTGTTGAGTACAAGAAGTAAATGGCCATGCGCAATAGGCTCTATGGGCCAACTTGGCAAAAAGTTGACTTTGTATTGAGGCTATAGTTATAATTTTCAAAGTTAAAAAGGTTTCTTTACACATGGGGTTTTCCTATACAGTATATTATTCAATTTCTGTGTTATGGACATGACCCTTACCTTTTCTTGAAGAAAAAGATGGTGGTCATTACTCACAATGGTGAATGGCAAATATTGTCGGTCTGATGAGAAGTCATGTTACTGATTTAAGGCATCTGCCCATTTATGAACATCCTGAGATTATTTATAGGAGATTAAGCCTTATAAATGGTCCTTCGGTTTACAGCATTTTCAGTTTATAATGGCTTTTCATGACTTGAAGCAAACAGAACCACGATGTGTGAACTTGTGTGCCTTTTGAGAACCCATTAGAGAACTGATTGTTGTCTAGCTGCCTAATATACATCCCACCACTTGAAAGGTGCCATTGTAATGCAATATTCAATGTTATTCGCTTCACCTGTCAGTGGTTATAATGTTATAGCCGATTGTTGTATGCGCACAAATTATAAATGGAAGCTGAAGGATTGTGGGAGAAAGTTTATACCAACTAAAATGATCTAAAGTTGATGTGACTTTGCTTTTATTTTTTTATATATAAATGGCTGGAGGCACACTTCAAAAATAGACTAAAGGATAGATATTAAGCAAATAAATTTCACTAGAGATTATACAACAATTTGCGAACACCTGCCATTGTATTTAAATTGCTGTCTACGGTCAATTGGACGTGACCAACCATACAGACTCTCTCTCTCATATATATATATATATATATATATATATATTACCTGTACAGACCTACCATGTGCATGTTAGTGGGAGAATCAGGGCTGATAAAGCTAAACAATTGTCCATCTAACAGCTATCATGCTAATTATTGTGGGAATGGGGGTGTGGGGGTGCACTCTAAAACCTCTGCCTTGTGCGCCAAAATAGTTGTCCCACCCTTTCTCCACCACCCACTATTACTGGTGGCTTGGCCATAAAGGGGCTGCTCTACGACAAGAACCTGGCTTTCATCACGCAGTTGTAGAACAAGCGTCCCATAAATCCCTATTGCAAATGGCCCCTTTTTTCTTTTCAACAAATTTTGTTGAAATTTTACAATAAAATAGAGAAATGCAAATCATTTGCGCAAAAAAGTAATATGCAACAAGCATCAAATGATACAGCAATGAGACAGAACAGGTATCACAGAATCATAGCAATAATGATATTAACAAACAAAAATCATAAGTAGTAAATGGAGAGAGGGGGAGGAAAAGGAGGAAGGGGAAACTGGGAGGGGTATAGGAGATGGCGGTCAGAGGTCTAGAAAAAATTAAAATGCAGTAATTGTAGTGGTGGGTAGATGAGAGTAGGCGTAAGTGATCCAGGGCTGCCAAAGTTTGTCATACCTAGTAATCTTGTAGAGTAAAATGCTCGTAAGCTTTTCATTAACAAATATTTGATCCATTCTGGATTTGACATCCGCAAAAGTGACAGAGCGTTTTTTCCAGGAGCGAGCAATAGTCATTTTGGCGGCCAAAAGAATGTAGGAAAACAGCTGAAATTGTGCGTACGTAAGCTCAGGGGGTTTGAGATGGAGAACTAACTTGGGGTCTTTATGGAGAATTATACCAAATAAGCTCTGAGTGAGGCCAAAGACTGCTCCAGAATCTTGTAAGCTTAGGACAGGATCACCATAAGTGTAGCATGTCAACGGGTGAGGGGCAACCACGGAAGCAGGAGGCACAAATGGCCCCCTTTTTTTTTTTTTTTTTTTTTATCAAACACCAAAATTTGAACAGCACATTCCAACAAAATGAAACAAAACAAAACATGTATACAAGTGCAAGAACTCCTGTGACTGCAAATTTATACAGCACGCAAGAAAATGGCGACCGCACACTGCGTACACCAATATCACCTAAACCGCTAAATATAAATAAATATACATTACTGCTAAATCTACTTACAATAAGGAGATTCTTGGCGCACATTTTGGTTGAAATGTGTGGGCCCACCTGCCATGACAAGGCGTCCTCTATACATGGGGACCTACTCTGCACATACACCCAAAACTGGGACTAAGCCTACATATATCTGGGGATGGTAGGAACCAGCCTTAAAGGGGTTGTCCGAGATCCCAACATTTTTTCAAAAACTCTGTCATACATTACCCCTTATACAGACAACCTAAATAAAGCATTATTTTAAAAAAAAATTCTACTTCCCACATTTCTTCTTTGAGTTTAGCACAGCCTGTTTACATGCAGTTCAGCTCTGGTTTGTTGATCTTTCCTTGTGATGAAACTTTTTTCCCGTGCACGCTCATTGCAGGCTGCAATGAGCGTGCACGTACCTTCCAAGAGTTCATGTGAGCTGTCCTTGCTCCTCCCGCTGACCTCCTTCACTGCACTTGTCTCCTTGCTGACATTCTTGAAGGATGGTGACCGTTATCCCCCCATTATGTTTTTCACATTTATGTTTTCTTTCTCTTTTCAGGTCTATAAACCTCTTCGTGTCTCCCTCACCCTCGTCCACCCTCACCCTCGTCCACCCTCACCCTCGTCCACCCTCACCCTCGTCCACCCTCTTCTATCTCATGTCTCTCTCCACTAAGGCCATGTTCACACAGAGTTTTTTTGCAGGAGGAATATCTGCCTCAAAATTCCGTCTTGAAGTTTGCGGCAGATTTACCTCTCCCTGCACGTTGATTTTTGCGTCATTTTTCCCGGAGTTTTTTGTGCGCTGTTTGCGGCTTTGTTTGCGGTTTTGTTTGCCGCTTTGTTCGGCCCGTTTTTCGCTTCGTTTATCTTGGCGTTTTTTGCTTGTTTGTTTGCGTCTTTTTTTGCTGTGTTTTCCGTTGCGTTTATCGTAGCCTTTTTCGTATCGTTTCTTTTTTTGCATCGTTGTTTGCGGCTATTTTTGCTGCGTTTTTCGTGGCGTTTTCCCAGTAGTTTTTCGCGGCGTTCTTTGCCTCTTTGTTTGCGGCTTTTTCCGCGATGTTTTTCGCAACGTTTTCCGTGGCGTTTATCGTAGCCTTTTTTGCGTCCTTTTTCGCCTCTTTTTTTTGCGTCGCTGTTTGCGGTTTTTTTTCTGCGTTTTTCATTGTGTTTTTTGCCTCTTTTTTCGCGGCTTTATTTGCGATGTTTTTCGCGGCGTTTATCGCAGCCTTTTTGGCGTTGTTTTTGCGGCTTTTTTTGCTGCGTTTTTCGCGTCGTTTTCCGTCATGTTTTTCGCCCACGGCAATTGAGTGCCGCGGGCATAAAACAACGGAAATACGCTTTCTCTGCCTCCCATTGAAGTCAATGGGAGGTCAGAGGCGTAAACGCCCGAAGATGGAGCATGTCGCTTCTTTTTCCCACGAGGCAGTTTTACTGCTTGCGGGAAAAAGACGCCGACGCCTCCCATTGAAATCAATGGTACGCATTTTCGGGCCGTTTTTTACAAGTTTTGCTACGCTGTTTCCGCTTAAAAAAAACCAGGCGGAAACATCCCCGTAATTTCAGCAGTTATGGACGCCCTCGTGTGAACATACCCTAACAACGTAGGCTTAGATACAGGACCCCAGAAGATCTTATCCAGTTCAGGACCGGGCTATTTTGCGCCTTCAGGACCAGACACCGTTTAGCCATTTTTAGCACGTGTTCGTTAAATGGCTATAACTTTTTCATTTGTTGGGCTAACGACGTGATTTTTGCGATGTTTTTTCCGTAGACAATGCAGGTTTCATTTTTTATCGTTTTTATACACACCTTTTTTGCCATTTTAGAATTTTCTTTCATAAAGTTTGAAAATAATAGTAAAAAAAAAAGCTTTTTTACGTTTCAGCTATTTTTTTTTGCGTAATAACATAGTTTTACCCTAAAATAGACCTTTTATTTGTGATCGTCATTGTCTACTGTAAATTTTTATATATTACATGTCTATATTAGGGTAATTGGGTCAGCGCTAGCGTTACAACAATGATTGGCGGGGGGGACGGTATTTTATGTGTATTTATTATTGTATTTTTTTTTGCACTTTACTTTATTATTTTTTTATTACTAATGGTCTGTCCCTCAAAAGGTCAGAAAAGACCTTTGGTAAACTTTATATATTTTTTTTCTTTCTTTTACATGTTTTTCCACTGTAACTGGAGCTGCACAGCAGCCCCAGTTACAGGGGAAATCAGCCCTCTCATAGTGACGATTGTCACTAATAGGGCTGTGCTGGGTCTAGTAAGACCCAGCAGCAGTCTGTCAGTAACGGCACCTGGTGATCATGTGACCAGTCACATGATCACCGGGAGGAATAGAGACAGCGGCGCGGCTGCTGTCTCTATTCCTATACACAGCGTTCATTGAGCGCTGTGTAAAAAGACATCGGAGAAGACAGAAGCAGCGAAAGCTGCTTCTATTCTCTCCTCAGGGTCCCCGGCAGTCACTGACAGCCGGAGACCCGACATTCAGCTGCCCGATCGCGCGGGCAGCAAGTTAAAACCCGAGCCGTAGAAAGTCTATGGCTCGGGTTTTAAGGACCCGTCCCTGACCGCTGGCCGTAAAAATACAGCCAGCGGTCGGGAACCAGTTGTTAAACAGTGCACGGTGTCCCGCAGATAACAGCCTCAAGGGCTGCATGCGACCCGTGTGCTGCATCGTGTTGTATAATTCCCTATCAAAGCCTACTATGTGTAGGCTTTGATAGGGGAAGAACTAAAAGTAGAGGTCACTGTACCTCTCTAGCCCGCGGGTGCCGTCCCTCTTCACTTTTTTCACTGTGAACACGCATAGGCGCGTTCACAGTGAAAAGATGCATAGGCTGTGCGGGCGGGCACGCGCAGAAACGTCACGTCTCCAGTGACGTGTCGTGTCCCATCCGAGGTCTCGCTGGGGCGAGACCATGTGATCGGGACACGACACGACAGTGGAGGAGGAAGAAAACGTGACGTCAGAAGACATGTGATCGCCAGAAAAGAGCTGCCAGAACGGAGAACAGAAGCAAGATTGCACAGGTAAGTATATTAGGGAATACTTAATGTGTGCATTGTGTGTTTAACTTTAAAATAAAAATATATCTCGGACAACCCCTTTAAACTAATTTAAATCTCTTGTGTGCTGTATAAATTTGCAGTCACAGGTTTTCTTGCACCTGTATACATGTTTAGTTTTATTTTGTTGAAATGTGCTGTTCAAACTTTTGTGTTTGTGTGATTCATATATGTGGCTGAATACATTTTTCGATCTTGCACTCCTCCCATTCTGCCCTGGGTGATTTTAGTTAGTTTAATGCTTGTTCCTACCATACCCAAGTATATGTAGGCTTAGTCTAAGTTCTGGGTGTATGTGCAGCGTAGGTCCCCACCTTATAGAGGGCGCCTTGTCGTGGAATTTTTGACCAAAATGTGCGCTAAGAACCTCCCTATTGTAAGTAGATTTAGGAGTAATGCATATTTATTTATATTTAGCAGTTTCGGTGACATTGGTGTTCGCAGTGTGCGGTCGCCATTTTCTTGTGTGCTGCCCTTTTTTGTCCATGTCCACTGCTAGGGACCAGAAGGTGGGTTTGGTATTGAAACTCTTGTAGCACCTATAGGGAGCATTTTCAATAATTACATGTATTATTGAGTTGCTGTTTAAGCATTTTGCTATACCCTTTGTTTGTGGCGAATTGCATTTTTCTTTCTATTAAGCAGCAATGAGCTTACGTTTTGCTCCCTTAGGTGTTTTAGAAACCGAGGACAATCTGTGAATAATTTAGAAGTGCATACTGTGGGTAAGTAAAGCAATTAGTTCAGTGGTTATAGTTTATTGCAGGAAGAATGCATTTATATACATAGGTAAAATTGTATGTTTTGCCCCTTATTAATTTTGTTTTACATGTATTTTTGGACCACAAACCTATTGCACGCCACCGATTTCCTGGCCTTACTGATTAGATCCCTGTAGAAGAAAAAGCTTTAACTCAGAAGTGTCTAAGGGGAAGTGGAAAAATGAGAGAAACCACAGAGGCGTCACAATGTCAATGAAGCACATACTGCTTGCACGTCACTGATATGAAGTCTGGGAGTAGGTGAGGATCTGCAGCAAGAGTTTGAATAAGTTGCTAAATGAAGTGACTCATATGATACACGCACAGCGCTCCACCAAAAAAAGGTATAGCAGTCTAAAATTGATGCTACAGAATATGAGTTTATACTTGGAGGTGTTTCAGCAATGCTATCAGGTTTCTATACTGGCGAAAAGAAGATGAAAAACACAATGAGAAAGAACTACATTGCATTAACATTTGGGCCGAGGTTGGTCCCACAAAGACACCTCTGCCACATTATAGTAGGTCCGTATCGTTGATATGTGATGGTCCAGGTACCCCAGTTCAGATTTTATATCAGAGCACAGTTGTATTAATGTACATCTCTGCTAGATAATCCATACTACTAGGGGGAAGGAAGGTAAAATATACCAAATTTTATGACTACTGTATTTCAGTTCTTGTATCCAATAGAGTTAGAAAAAAAAGAATTCTCTTCCAGACAGACACAAATGTTCATGGGAATTTACGTTCATACAATGCTTGACTTATATCTTTCTAGGCCCAGATCTTGATTGGATAGTTTAGCTATTTATTGCAATATGTTATAATAGTCTACACAAAGCAAACATACATCAGTTTATATCAGGGCCTAGAATCCTGGCTAAAAAGGTGAGAAATTCTCTCAAATCTCTAGTGCACCTCATAAATCGAATATTGTACATTAATCCCTAGAATGAGTGGTTATCACCCAGGACCCCCAATAGGTATATGTAACAATTGTTTCATTATATGATATTGGATGTTTTGATGAATGTGCTATTCTGGATGACATTTGTTATATTATATCAAGTATTGCTCATTTTTTAAATCCTGATCCTCTGTTCCAATAGCTTAATTTCCAGTGCCCCTGAAAAACAAAAAATTGTTAGAGAAATCTTTTGGTTGGAAATCTGTTTCTATTGCCCATACACTGTTACCAGTCAGGACACAATGTCAGTACCAGCCATTCATTTTGAATGGACAGAAGGATTCACAATTGTTATTGACTTGGTTCTCCAAATGTAAAGCCAATCTCATATCATGTGAAAACCTTTCTAACAAAGCAACTACATCTAACCATGCGCAACCATACATGGAACGGGAGATTGTACTTCTCAATGAGGCACAAATCTATAATATATATACTTTATTTTTATTCTCCTTCTTCTCGCTAACCAACCAGCCAACCACTTATGTTCAAATATCGTAACAAAAGATGGGACTTTAAAGGGGTTTTCCAGCTAATAACTTGTTTTATGCTCATTTAAATGTAAAGAGAGAGTTACTTATATATATATCGCCGCCCTGGCGGTCAGATGCACGGTTCCACCCTTTTCCCCGTTGTTAGCACCAGTCATGTGATTAGATCAGCTCTGCCTCTTTTTTGGTAGTTAGTGGTTCCGACGACCTGAACAAATGGTTGGCGCGTCAGACCATACCAAATACATCTCCTGCTTGCGAGGGGCAAGATGTAGAGGAGGAGAGAAAAAGGTTTGGGCTGCACGGGATATAATTGACCTGCCAATTGGAAAGCTCTTTGAAAGAAGAACTGTGAGGCATGATCACGTGACCAGTGCTGATAACGGGTAACAAGGTGGAATGGTGCATCTGACCACCGGAGCGGCCATCTATATACAGTATAAGTAATTCTCTCTTTACATTTATCTGAGCAAAAACATGTTATTAGCTGGAAACGCCCTTTAAAGGAAGCTTGTCACTAGACATTTTGAAGTGTCCCCCACTAAAAATAACTAGAATTAGGACCCCTATTTTACAGCGCACACTATTGCCAGTGTCCTAGAACAGGCCTGTTTTCATAATGGACATATATGTTGACGAGTTGCTTTCAGATTGACACCTCTCATCCTTCAGTTTAATTTCTACAGTGTCCTATAGGCGGGTGGTGTAGACTGATCTTATGCTTCAGCATCTTTTCACCCAAGGTGAGATCAAATAATTTGAGGTGAAAAGCTCAGGATGTGGTTAGTGTTCTTCTAGCAGAGACTGGTATTTGTGGCATGGGTGAGATGGGTGACTAAAGCACAAGTTCAGACATAAACTCCTTGATTATTTGGAGAATATATTAGCGCATTATAATCCGAATATTGTCCACTCTCCTTATAGGTTATAGGTACAGATCACAGAACATCAATGTGCCAGTGTGAAGCTGCAATAATAGGCTGTTTATTTTGAATAAAAAAAAAGAAGCTCCTGTCTTCATCGTTGTAAAGGATTTACAGCCTCCAGCGGCTACAGTATTTCTGACGTTTATATGTGAACTTGCTTTATCTGTATCTGTTATCTGCTAAATCATCATTTTTTCTTATCTGTGGTTGAAATTTTGGGGGCTTTGGAACCAATTCCTAGTTTTCCATAGAGTTATGGTCTCAAGTTACAATATTTTCAACCTACACTTGTTGTCCTGGACAGGGCCGCCATCAGGAATTTCAGGGCCCCCTACAGCTAAATTTTCGGGGCCCCCCTACCGTGGCACCGCCTGTTAACGGTACTCCATCCAGCACTATATCATGGTACCCAGGGCCGCCATCAGGGGGGGTATTAGGGGTACTGATGTGAGAGGCCCGGCCAAACCTAATTGAAAGGGGGGCCCGGCAAACTGCCGCGACTTGCCTTTGGTAGAAAAAAAACAGGCCCCTGCAATGGGGCCCGTTTTTTTCACCAAAAGAATGTCATGAGCTGCGGGCCCCCCTTTCAATTAGGTTTGGCCGGGCCTCTCACATCAGTACCCATAATACCCCCCCTGATGGCGGCCCTGGGTAGCATGGGGGTCGTCATGGGGGCCGTCAAACACCGCCGCCCGTGTGACCGATCACGCGCACCCGCAAACTCCCGCGCATGCGCACCGGCGACCGCCTGGAACCACGCACCGAATTTTGAGGCAGATTTTGACCTGCCCACACTATCTTGCCGCGTTTTTTGCCTGCGGCGATTGAGGACAGCAGACAGAAAACGCAGCGAAAAATGCATTTTCTGCCTCCCATTGATTTCGATGGCAGGTCAGAGGCAGAACCGCGGCAAGAAAGGACATGCTGCTTTTTCTTTTTTCCGCGACTGGCTCCCATTGATTTCAGATTAAATCAATGGGAGGCGGTTTTGGAAGTTTTTTGGTGCTGATTCTGACGCAGTGTCCGAGTCAATATCAAGGGCCAAAAACTCTGTGAACTGGGCCTTATTGTTAGGGCTTATTCAGACGAACGTGTAATACATCCGTGCAACGTGTGTGATTTTCACGCGCCTCGCACGGACCTATGTTACTCTATGGGGCCGTTCAGACTGTCAGTGATTTTCACGCAGCGTGAGTCCGCTGCGTAAAACTCACGACATGTCCGATATTTGTGCATTGTTCGCGCATCACGCACCCATTGAAGTCAATGGGTGCGTGAAAATCACGCCCAGCACTTCCGCAGCCGTATAAACTATGAATGAAAACAGAAAAGCACCACGTGCTACAAACATACAAATAGAGTGTCATAATGATGGCGGCTGCGCGAAAATCACGCAGCCACGCATCATACGCTGCTGCCACACGGAGCTGTTATGGACCTTTTGCAAGCGCAAAACGCCACGTTTTTGCGCGTGCAAAAAGCACACGCTCATGTAAATCCGGCCTTAGGGTAGGAACACACTAGGCATGAACACTGCGGATTTTATGCAACACATTTTATTGTGGATAATCCGCAGCGTATCACAGTCGCAGCAGAGGGGGTCAGATATGAACAAATCTCATCCACACGCTGCAAAAATAATGGACCTGCAGTGTGGCTTTTGGCTTTTTAAGCCGCAGCGTGTCAATGTATTCTGTGGAATCGCTGCTCCTCTGTTGCGGAAATGCTGCGGTTCTGCCGCAAAAATCACACATGAGAAAAAAAAAAAAGGCACTTTTTAAAATTGATAAAAAGTTTAGACTTGCCCCGGTCTCTAAATAGGCAATTGGTTCAGTAGAATTTGGAATTATTTTTTGCAGGTAAGCTACATCGACTTACCTGCAAACGCCGATGCTGCTGCAGAATCATCTGTAGCCTCTGGTGCCGACACGATGCAGGACCTGTGAGTGACGTCACAGATCTGCACTGCCAGAAGCTGGGCGTTCTGAAGAGAAGTGGATGATACTTCTCATCAGAAAGCCCAGCTAGTAAAAGTAGTAAACACGCCCCGATGTACGCACATAATACACGCCCAGTTGTACTTTTACTTTAAACACGCCAACTTGGACTTTTGCAAGCCTCATTTGCATAAATACGAAAATGGTCATAACTTGGCCAAAAATGCTCGTTTTTTAAAAATAAAAACGTTACTCTTATCTCCATTGCAGCGCCTATCTGCTGCAATAGCAGATAGGGGTTGCACAATCTGGTGACAGAGCCTCTTTAAACAGACGTTACAGGGCTACAACTTGGACCACTTTGGGAATCAGACTAATAACACCAAAAAGTAGTAACAACTCAAGAATACAAAAGAAAAATACTGTTATAAAACCAATAGTGATCTTTTATTATAAATGTACATTTATTCCGACCATTCGAGAGCCACAAGCCACCAGCCACCAGCCACCACTATGGATTTTTTATGTTTTTTAAGAAAAGAGAATAAAGTAGGCAGGTATGCGACAAGGGAGAAAAGCATAGTTTGTGGGGGCGGCAGTGGCGTAACTACTGCTGTAGCAGCCATAGTGGCTGCTACGGGCCCCGCGGCATGAGGGCGCTCATGCCGCCCGCCGACACGGCCCCCCTCATTCCCGGTTGCGCCGCTAGCTGCTATTGACTCTGTGAAAAAAAACGGAAACTTTACGGAACGGAGACAAACGGAAACCATTTGCAACGGAAGCACTACAATTGAAATCAATGGTAATGCAATGCAAACGGAAACTATGGTTTCCGTTTGGTATCCGTTCATGGGTTCCTCCAATGGAAAGGTCTGACAGAACCCATTAACGGAAACCAAACGCTGATGTGAACACACATTTACTGTATCAATAATACAGTCAATTTAGAAGGCGGTGTGCAGAAACTGCATCACTGATTTCTAGCGGGTCCAGGAATGAAGCCCCAAAAGCATATGTCCCCCCTCTCACACAAAACAATTATCTATATACATATACAGTTATTAAATCATACCACTATACCAGATGAAATATTACCTGCATACTGTTACTGAACACAACTCACTATTATAAGACCAATAATACCACATTATAAGGTCCAAATAATACCGCCACATAGTGACTGAATAATACCCCCATACTTACTGAATAATACCACCACACCATAACCACATAGTGACTAAATAATACCCATACTGTTACTGAATAATACCGCCACACCATATCCACATAGTGACTGAATAATACCCCCATACTGTTACTGAATAATATCACCACACCATAACCACATAGTGACTGAATAATACCCCCATACTGTTACTTAATAAAAACCACTATGAAAAGACCAATATTACCACCATGTAGTGACCATATAGTGGAAGATGCCGGTTATACACAGGGGCTCTGCAGATTATATAAGTGATTACAGCACATTTATATCTAGTGACTCACAGGTGATGTTCCCTTTTTTTCTCCAACCGGCCCAGACCACTGTGATGACTTATTCCAAGCATGACTCGACACACAGAAATGTTGGTTTCTCCGTTTTCCAGCATCCTCCCCACCTATACCCCATCCTCTAAACAACCTCATAATCCACAGTGCCCCAGATGATAATAATGATCCCTCAGTGCTCAACACAATAAAAGTGCTCCATCAGTAACCATGCCCCTTTTGTGCCCCCAACAGTAATGATGCCCCTTGTAGATAGTGCCACACAGCCCCACTGTAGATAGCGCACGAACAGCCCCCTGTAGATAGCGCCACGCAGCCCTCTCATCCCTTGTAAATAGTGACATACAGCCATCCTTGTAAATAGTGCCACACAGCGCCCCCACTTAGTATTTAGTGCCACACAGCCCCCCTTGTATATGGTGTCACACAGCCCTCCTTGTATATAGTAACACACAGCTCACCCTTGCATATAGTGCCACACAGCTCACCCTTGCATATAGTGCCACACAGCCCCCTCTTGTATATAGTGCCACACAGCTCCCTCTTGTATATACTGCCTCACAGCCCCCTCCCTTGTGTATAGTGCCATACAGCCATCCATTGTATATACTGCCACACAGCCCCCCTTGTACATAGTGCTACACAGTGCTTCCCATTGTATATTGTGCCAGACAGCGCTCCCCCCTTGTATATGGTGCCACACAGCGCTTCCCCCTTGTATATATAGTGCCACACACGGCTTCCCCCCTTTGTATATAGTGCCACACAGCGCTCCCCCTTGTATATATTGCCACACAGCCCCCCCCCCAAAAAAAATTGTACTTACCTTGCCCCGTTCCTGCGACAGACAGAGCACTGCTTAGGCTCCTGTCAGGACGCATGCGCAGTCTAGCGTGATGCATTTACGTCATCACGCTGGCCTGCGCAGGGATCCTTCCACCACCTTATAGGCTGCAGGCCTAACGTGGCCTACAGCCTATAGTATTAATACGCTAGCATCAGGGGCACCCTCCGGTGTTAGCGACGCCACCGTGCATGAGGGGGCCCGTGCCGCCCGGCCCATAAATGTTATGGGCCGGGCAGCGTGGGCTCCCTTAGGCTCCGTAGCAGCAGGGGGCTCTAAGAGGGTACCCCCCCAATGCCAGCCCTGACAGGGGGAGGTTTATGTCGATATCTACAGAGGGGCTGTATGGCTGTAATGTCGGGGTGGGGAGACAGACAGGTGAGCCCTAATCTACCCACCACTCAGTCCCTGCCTACTTGCACGGCCAGTCCTAGACGACGGCGTACAACTGGGCGATGGTCCCTACGCTCAATAAGTGCACGACAGACAAACAGACAAGGGTACACAGAAGCTAAGGGAAATGGGGCAGTTGCCCACGGCAACACTGTGAGCAACAAGAGTAGTGAACGAGCCGAGTCAAACCAGGAGTGTACGAGGTACCAAACGCAGAGCAGGAGAGTAGTCCGTAAAGCCAGGGTCAATTTGAAGCAGAGGTCAATAGAACTAGCAGGAACAGCAGAGCCAGGAAACCAGACAGAATCACAGGCAAAGGAAGAGCAGGAAATGAAGGTATAAATAGACCGAGGGCGGGATCTAGCTCCGTCTGGCCAGGCTGTGATAGGTTCTCCCACTCCTCAGCCTACCAGCCTCAGTGGTAGCAGATCGAGTCACTCTATCAGACCTAGGAGCAGATGCAGACTGATTAACCACGGGCGTAACCACAGAAGCTGTGTCTGGCAGATCCTTTACAGTGGCACTATCTACAAGGGGAAGATAGGGGGCGCTATCTACAAGTGGGGTGTGACACTGTCTACAGGGGGGGCTGTATGGCACAATCCACAGGGGGCACTATCTCTAAGTGGGGCGGCGTGTGGCACCTAGGGGAGGGGGGGCCCAGTCAAAAGTTTGCTATGGGGCCCAGTCTTTTTCTAGTTATGCCCCTGGGGGGTGGCTATCGGAACCCTTAGAGAGAGGACCTCGTATTAGGGGAATACAGAGCACAGTGTTAGGAGAAAAAGAGAGAGTATTAGACAAACAAAATGGGGAATGCTAGCGATATGTGAGCAACGGTTCCAATGTCTGTAGCGGATTTCAGAGTTGCTTCAGGTATGATATGTATTCAGTGATGGATTAAGTATACCATAGACCCTGGACTGTTCCCCAAACTTGGGCCCCCCTTCTCCTCCTCTGCCGCTTTGCCACACTGTGTCTTTAGTGAACCCCACCTTTCTGCCTGAGAATTGACAAATGTGTGTTACGATTCCCCTTGTCAAAGTGCTCTGTCCCTACATACTGACAGTCTCCAACAATAGCTGACAAAATCATACTGTGTAGGGACACATCCTCCTGACAATGGGAATGGTAACCATTTGTCTATTAGTCCTGGACTACACAAAGACTTTTTGTGGAATAATTCCACACACTACCCCATGTAGATAGTGCTACACACCCCCTGTAGATAGTTCCCCCTGTAGAAAGTGCCACAAACCCCATGTAGATAGTGTCACACACCCCTGTAGATAGTGCCACACCACCCTGTAGATAGTGCCACACAGCCTCCGGTAGGTAGCGCCACACAGCCCCCTGTGGGTAGCGCCACACAGCCCCCTGTGGGTAGCGCCACACACACCCCACTGTTGATAGTGCCACACAGCCCCCTTTAGATAGTGCCATACTGGGCCTAGTGGGTAGTGCTACACTCCCATGTCCCAAAGGACACATATACAATTAAATCCTACAGCATGTAAGGGCCTTCCGGTCACAGGAAAGTCTCCTCCGTGCGCCCCATACACAAAGCAGTTTTGTTGCGGATTTTTGTCGCGATTCGCGGCAAAGAATGAGACAGAACTGCAATGTGGTTCTATTCTTTGGGTGGCCATGGGCCCCCCGGTAGCCTCGGATCCCGGGCAGTGACCCTAAATGGCCCTATGAGGATCCACTATAGTATGTATTCCATAGAACTCCGATATTCCAGCCACTGAAACATGTAGACAAAAAAGCATCAGTTGTGCCCTTCTCGAGAACCAAAACCTAATGGATGGGGGTTCCTGACAGAGCCACTTGAAGAGGATACAAAATCCTGCTGTATTAACCATATGTTGAGGGAGAGATTACTTGTATTTTTTCAAGAGCTGCGGTGTAGGGTAGAAGACAGTTTTGTCCCAAAAATATATTAAAATCATACAGGTCCAAAATGTATGGAATATGACTACTTTTCTGGAAAGACTTTCTTAGCAGATCATTTGGCGCGAGGCTGTGTAGGCAGGATAGTACTAAATAGTGTCCTCTTCCCAGCTAAAGAGAAAATAGGGGATTGACAGCTCTGAAGGAGATATTAATGCCGTATAGGTAATGGAGGGAATGTGGCACATGGGCTGCAGTCTAGTGCCCTCTCTTTTCTTAAAGGGGAGGGCACATAGGCTGCAGTCTAGTGCCCGCTCCTTTCTTAAAGGGGAGGGTATTTCAGAATAAAACTGTCGTAAACTGATGAATTGGTTTATGAAAAGTTGCAGAACTAGTCTGTAGCTTGGTAGATTATGTGCATTACCTGCTACGTAAATGTGGTCTGGATGCTTTACATATAGGGGCTGTGACATCATCTTGTAGTAGACGACTTGAGATACACTACCAATAGGTGGAGATTCCAATGCTGAAAAGTGTAAGTTACACCTAGGTGCTGTCCCTCCTCCTCAGCTTTGATCTCTCATTATGATTACTGAAATTAGCTTTTTACTTTCAATATAGCACTTGAAAAAGGTCAATTCTACAAAAAAACCTGCCTTACAAGAATCTGGTTTCTGTGTTTCTAAGAAACACAGCTTAGTCATGTTTCTCATTCTAAACTTACCATGTAGATCAGCGGTGGCCAAATGTGCTCCTCAATATCTACCAGCAGTGCATGTTTTCCACATTACCAAGGGGGTGCAAGTTGTGTCACAGAACCGCACTAAGGAAACAAATCGGTGAAGAGTACTGAGAAACGTGCACTGTTAGTAATTCTTCAGGAGCGGATGTGCCCACCACTGATATAGATGATGTGAGGCAAGGTATAATGGAAAATAGTGTATTGTACTGTCATGGAATGACAAGGAGAGTTGTCAGGGTCACAATGTCGGAGATACAACCTCAAGTGTATAATCAACTTTAAACATCATTTTTCAGTTTACATATAGCATTAATCTGCATAAAAAGTTGAAGGACTTTGCAAATATAAAGCATTTCCTATCTTGTACTGATCTTGAGTTACAACCTGCAGTGTAATTATTTAGTCTTCACAGTTGAACTGTCTCAGCAGATTTTGAGGCAGATTTTGAATTGCCAGCGTTTGTAGAATTTTTTTTTTAAGGTTTCTTTGCAGCGTTTTTTGCTCGTGTTTTTTTTAGCTGTTGAATCTAATGCAAAAACCGCCACAAAAAACGCTCAAAACTAATTTTTTTCTGCCTCCCATTGATTTCAGTGTGAGGGAGAAACTGCTCAAAGAAGGAGCGTGCCTCCCATTGAAATAAAATGGGGGCGACCTTGGGCATATCTTGTCTCTGATTCCAATGCGGTTTCTGCATTAAAATCAACTCAGGGGAAATGTAGTCAAAATGGCCTTCTGGTATTCATAGATTTATGTTAGAAGATCACATTCGTATAATATATATCTCAGACCACCCCAGATTTCCTCACATGTATTTATGGCATATCAAAATAATTTTGACTGGATTTCTCCACAAACTGTACAGTAAAGTTATCTGCTATAGGAAAAACTAACCAAAAACAACCGCTGTACATATGCCCTGTTAGGGTATATGGATGTCATAGAGGAAGGGGGTAATTTCAGAGCTACTCTGTAAGAGGTCTTCCCCTGGCAAAATCAGCTGTTAGCCAGGAGTGTTGGGAACCGAACCCGATATTAAAGGGGTTGTCTGTGATGAGACAACCCCTTTAACTAATTTGTGTCTGAGCAAGATTGATGGACATGTGTGACTATTTCAACCTGAGTGACTATTTAACTATGTGTCTGCCGACAAGGTTGTTGACTCTTTCCAAAAGTAACCAGGATGAGTGATACAATTTACTTACTTAACATTTTATGCAGATTATATCTATGAAAAACCTAATAAATAATGTTCAAATGTGGACATACTCTTTAACCTCTACAAGTCACTTCTAGTAGTAGGGTCACACCACTGAATTCTCCTGTGATCAACAGCTCTTTATAGGAAATCACATTTCCACAATCACAAACACAGTACTGGATCTCCCATAGAATATAATTAAAGGAACTCTCCGGGCAAAACGGATACACTTGTGTTATGCCCAGTGCAGGGCCTTAGGTGGGAGTGCATGACACAGTTTCTCTAAGAATACCATTCTTCACTCCCTCAGACTTGTACTAGGGTAGAGTCAGTTCACACATTGAGTAAATATAGCATATACCTGTATTATAATACCTGTATTATGGTGCGGAAAATCTGCAGCATAATATAGTAGCAGCCAAGTAGATGAGATAAAACAAGTCATCCACACTCTGCGTAAATACTGAGCGGAAAAAACGCTCAGAAATTGACCTACGGTGCAGAATTTTATTCTGCAGCAAGTCAATTGTATTTGCGTAAACGCTGCTTATTTTTTGCGGGTTTTCCCCATTGAATTCAATGGGGAGGTAAAATCCACAACAAATAGCAGCAGGGGCGTAGCTAAAGGCTCATGGGCCCTGGTGCAAGAATTCAGCTTGGGCTCCCCTACCCCTCCCCAACCCCACCAGACCCCTGCCAGCACCTGTGCCCAGCCACCTTGCCCAACAGTCCCTATGGATGCCCCCACAGTATAATGCCCCGATAGCTGCCTCCATGATATAATGCCCCCATAGCTTCCCCCACACAGTATAATGCCCCCATAGTATAATGCTCCCCATAGCTGCCCCCTCACAGTATAATGCTCCCATAGTATTATGCTCCCCATAGCTGCCCCCACACAGTATTATGCTCCCCATAGCTTCCCCCCACACAGTATAATGCCCCCATAGTGTAATGCTCCCCATAGCTAACCCCACACAGTATAATGCTACTCATAGCTGCCCCCTCACAGTATAATGCCCCCATAGCTGCCCCGCTCACAGTATAATGCCCCCATAGCTGCCCCCACAGTATAATGCCTCCCATAGCTGCTCCCATAGTATAATGCTTCCTATAGCTGTCCCTACAGTATAATGCCCCCATACAGTATAATGCCTCCCATAGCTGCTCCCATAGTATAATGCTTCCTATAGCTGTCCCTACAGTATAATGCCCTCATACAGTATAATGCCTCCCAAAGCTGCTACCCATAGTATAATGCTTCCTATAGCTGTCCCTACAGTATAATGCCCTCATACAGTATAATGCCTCCCAAAGCTGCTCCCATAGTATAATGCTTCCTATAGCTGTCCCTACAGTATAATGCCCCCATACAGTATAATGCCTCCCATAGCTGCTCCCATAGTATAATGCTTCCTATAGCTGTCCCTACAGTATAATGCCCCCATACAGTATAATGCCTCCCATAGCTGCTCCCATAGTATAATGCTTCCTATAGCTGTCCCTACAGTATAATGCCCCCCATACAGGATAATGCCCCCCTTAGCTGCCCCATACAGTAAAATGCTCCCATAGCTGCCACCATATCAGCTCCCCTCCCATACCCAGTATAATGCCCCCACATGTGCCTAATAAAAAATAATAACATAATTACTTATCTATCCCCTATCCCACGACGGGTGGAGGATCCTTTTCCTCCGGTCTATGCTATGAGTTACTCGGCGCAGACTGGCGCGATGATGTCACAACATCGCGCCTGCCTGCACCGAGCCGCTCACGGCAGAGTGAATGCTGGGGCAAGGAGCCCTCACTCTTGCTCTTAAGGATGCAAATGCAGTTTGAACTGGGACCAGCGGTGGTCACATGGGATGAAACATCATTCCAGGAGGCCGGTCTGGATGACGTGAGAGGGCCAGCCTCCTGGGATGACGTTTCATACCATGTCACCGCCACTGCAGCCAATCACAGGCTGCAGCGGTCTCCTGGGATGAAACGTCATCCCAGGAGGCCTGCTCAGCAGTTTTCCGCAGCGGACATTCCGGGCGAAAAACTG
This sequence comes from Rhinoderma darwinii, assembly GCF_050947455.1. NCBI lineage: Eukaryota > Metazoa > Chordata > Amphibia > Anura > Rhinodermatidae > Rhinoderma > Rhinoderma darwinii. The sequence continues at coordinate 120,164,696 of NC_134688.1, read as the reverse complement.
CACCACAGTCTGATGCGGTTTTTCGCCCAAAATTCCCTGAGGCCACCGGGGCGGATACCAGATACGGCGGCCCGGTACCAAATGATCCCGGTGGTTAGGGATCACTGCTCTAGAACGCTGTGTAGAACTGGCATCTGACCACTATATGGTCACTGTATGGCGCTATTGTTGGTTATATTGGTGCTTGTATAGTGGTAGTGTACACTTGTCTCAGACTGAAAAAGCGGCACCTGTCCTTTACCATACGATTAGGCGTTTCTATGTTCAACTTTTGTTTTCCTTCTTGTGTTAATGATACAATTTACATATTTAAGGGAGTGGCGAGAGGAGTGACCAAGTAATGCAAATCTTTCCGCAGTGCGTGCTGCTATTTTCCTGCAATATAGGTTTTTTTTTTGGGGGGGGGGCATATTATATGTGGGCTGCTGGGGTTCGTGTGCCAGGGCTGCTTTTTTGGTCCCAGTCCGGCCCTATAGGTAAGTGATATCAAAGAGCTCCACACAGTAACCACGTCCCATATGGCATCCTGTGTATTTTGCATGTTTCTGGATTTGGATGGCTCGAGCAGGTTAATTTTTTTATTTCCCTGATTAAATTTAATGGTTGACTACATTATGATAAGCCCCAGAAACTTTTACATACTGTATGTTTATATGAAACTGTTCAGAGCCCTAACATATCAGTACAATATATGACAGAAACATTGGTTCTTTAAAATGAGGTCAGGACAAGCCCTTAGGAAACGGAAACCTCTGTGTAAATGTACATTTATATGACTGATCTGGTAACTATAATCTAACTAGACTATTAATCGACCATGATGTGTTTAGGGTAATACTAAACAGTCAGGAAAATTATTGAAATTGTTGAGGCATGTTTTGCTTTAACGTGCAAAATTTTATAAATAAGTTCCATATGTTACAATGTCGGCTGGACTGTTATTTTATTTTATTTTTTAAAGTGATATATGGGAGTTATCATATAAAAATAACACAGTGGAAAATGGTGGAAAATAGCAATAAACTTTTAAATATAAAACTTGAAATATATACTAATACATATATTTATTGTCGAAAAACTCTATATAAAAAAAGATATAAAAAGAGCACAATTACTGTATGAATCACTGATTACAGGGGTATGATCAGGCCGGTTCGCCCCTGTTCTCCCGAACCGGTTGTTAAAATGACAGCGGGTTCGCGGAACCGGGGTGAAGAGGGAAACCGGAACCAGTCCCCTGAACGAAATTGTATCTGCGTCCTTAGGACACGGATACAATTGGGTTGCCTAGCGCTGCCCATGCGAGGCACAGGATGCCTCGCCATTCAGTGCTTTAATGATGATGCAGTCGGCGCAATGACGTAATCGTGCCACTCATCATCACACCGCTGCGTCGTTCTGCTGGAGGAGGACTGGCATCACTGGAGGACGGCACGGGAACAGGACAGGTAAGCATATAATTACTTTTTTTTACCCTTTTTCTGTGGGCAGAGTTGGGGGCCTTATCTATAGGGGACACTAACTACAGGGGACTATATAGGGGGCACTAACTACAGGGGACTATATAGGGGGCACTAACAACAGGGAACTATATAGGGGGCACTAACACTAACTACAGGGGACTATATAGGGGCACTAACTGCAGTAAACTATATAGGGGCACTAACTACAGGGAACTCTATAGGGGGTGCTAACTACAGGGGACTATATAGGGGCACTAACTACAGGGGACTATATAGGGGCACTAACTACAGGGGACTATATAGGGGGAACTAACTACAGGGGACTATATAGGGGCACTAACTACAGGGGACTATATAGTGGGCATGCTTCAGGGGTTACTATCTACAGGAAATGCCACAGGGGGCACTATCTACTGAGAACGCCTTAGGGGGCACTGTCTACAGGGAATGCCTCAGGGGGCACTATCTATAGGGAACGCTACAGTGGACACTGCAGGGGGTCCTATCGTCAGGGAATGCTACAGGGGGCCCTATCGACAGGGAACGATACAGAGGACCCTATCTACAGGGAATGCCACAGGGGGCCCTACATACAGGGAATGCTACAGGGGGCCCTATCTACAGGGAATGCTACAGGGCGCACTATACAGGGAACGCCACAGGGGGCCCTACCTACAGGGAAAGCAACAGGGGCCCTATGTACAGGGTACGCTACAGGAGGCACTATACAGGGAACGCTACACGGGGCACTAGACAGGGAACGCTACAAGGGGCATTATCTACAGGGAATGCTACAGGGGACACTACAGGGACTGCCACAGGGGGTCCTATCTAAAGGGAACGCTACAGGGGGCCCTATCTACAGGGAATGCTACAGGGGGCACTATACAAGGAACGCCACAGGGGGCACTATACAGGGAACGCTACAGAGGGCACTATAAAGGGAACGCTACAGGGGGCACTCTACAGGGAATGCTACAGGGGGCACTCTACAGGGGGCACTCTACAGGGAATGCTACAGGGGGCACTCTACAGTCAACGCTACAGGGGGCACGATCTACAGGGAACGCTACTGTAACGTCTATGGCCACGGCTCGTCGTTTTGACTCTAACCTCGACAGCCGTGGCCATGGACATCTCACCTCTGTGCAGCGTCGCCCTCCTGTGAGGCACCAGCACTCACTTCTGGACTCCGAGACTGTTTCCCGCGGGAGCGTGTGCACGGTCTTAAAGGGCCAGTGCGCACATTTTGCAGGAAGTCTGCAAACTAGCCCAGAATGCCCTGGGCTATAAAAAGGGCTCTGCCCTCTTGCTCTTTGCCAGAGAGTTGTTTGTTACCCATTGTTTGTCATGCTAATGTTCTCCCAATGTCTTCCCGTTTCCCAGTGTACCTTGTTCCTGTATCCCGTATCCTGTTCTAGTGCCGTGCTGAGATGTCGCCGTGCTGTGCTACAGTCTATGCTTGCTTTGCTACGCTTCACCTGAAGTCTTCCCTCCGCCTGGTCCTGGACGTGCCTGCCTCACTACTGTCTACGTTGCATCAGGTATCCTCACTGAACTATTGTACTCTGTACTTTACCTGTTTGGCCAGCTGCCATCCTGCTACGCGGTATGGCCCAGTGGGTCCACACCCCGCTTCGTGACAGCTACAAGGGGCATTATCTATAGAGAACGCTACAGGGGGCACTACAGGGACTGCCACAGGGGGCCCTATCTACAGGGAACGCTACAGGGGCCCCTATCTACAGAAGATGCTACAGGGAGCCCTATCTACAGAAGATGCTACAGGGAGCCCTATCTACAGGGAACGCTACTATCTACAGAGGGCTCCATGGGGAGCACTATCTACAGAGGGCTGTATGAGAGGCACTGTCTACAGGGGGATCTATTAGGGGCACTATCTTGACACAATTTTATTCATGGGCACAGTGTATAGTACTATTATCTTCAGGGGCACAGTGTATAGTACTATTATATTCAGGGGCACAGTGTATAGTACTATTATATTCGGGGGCACAGTGTATTGTACTATTATATTCAGGGACACAGTGTGTAGCACTATTATATTCAGGAGCACAGTGTGTGGTGCTATTTTATTCAGGGGCACAGTGTATGATACTATTATATTCAGGGGCACAGAGTGTGGCATCATGAGAATTTTATCATCTTTATAGGTGTGGAAATGTTGGAAAACTCTGCAGAAATGGGTCGTGGCCAGGAGGCGTCATCATAGAGGTCTGGACAAAATGGAAAAGAAAAGAGAAAAAGAATGACTCCAATCTGAGAAGAGTCACTAAATGTAAATGTTTATTCTCCCTGTGACTGATCAGTACTGTAGTCACTGTATGATCTGCAGCGAGATGATGGGTGTATCGTTCTTTTTTGTGAAACAGCAACTCCCAGCATATCCTTACCATAGTTCTGGCTATACTGGGAGCTGAAGTTTAATGGCGTATAAACTTATATGAGATGAGTTAAACTGAATTTGCAAATGATCTCTGTACTGAGCTGTATTTATGCTTGTGTTGTATTTATGTACTAAGTTTGGTTCTGGAGTTATATACATCATAACAACCAAGCTCAATACATATATACAGCACCAAAGAGAAGCTCAGAACATATATACAACTCCAGAACTAAGCTCAGTACATATATACAGCACCACAACAAAGCTCAGTGCCGTATTGATGTACTGAGTGTCATGTCCGTGGCTGCGGGCCGTCAGGTTCACTCTCCTTCTGACGGCCGCAACCATGGGTCGGCGAGCGCTGGCCCCAGTCTCCTCCTCAGGAGACGCCAGCGCTCACTTCCACTCACCTCGACCGTATCAGCCCATGAGTGCCCTGGACTATAAGAGGGGTTCAGCCCCTTGCTTCGATGCCTGAGCGTTGTTGTCCTACCCTATGTTTGTCTATGCAATGGTCTCCTAGTGTGTTCCTGTTCCTGATCCTGTTACCTGTATCCCGTGCTATCCTGGTCGAGTGCCGTGCTGAGCCAAAGTCATGCTGTGCTGTATAGCACACCTGTTCTGCTTCACCACGCCTGACGTCTGCCTGATGCCTAGTCCCAGCCGAGCCTGCCTTGTTACTGTCCGAGCTGCCACAGGTACCCTATACGAACTATAGACTTTAACCTGCGCCCTATTGGCCAGCTGCCATACCGCCAAGGTGGTACGACCCAGTGGGTCCACGAACCCAACGTGACAGTATGCTCAGGCCATGGACCCCGCTGGTCGATTCAAGACCATGACGACGTCACAGGAGATGCGGTCGGATATGCTAGACCTCCGGTCTCTACAGGACCAACTCCTCCAGGCCTTGAATATTCTCGCATGTTGGCAGGAGGCACAAGCTGCCGTTCCTCCTACTACACCTCCTGGCAGTGTTGATCCTCAGACTACACCCCCTGGCAGTGTTAACCTGTGTTTTTTTTCTTTGCCACTTCCTGACCGCTATGATGGAGACGCAGGTACCTGTCGTGGATTTTTGAACAAGTGCCAGATCCACTTCAACCTGTATACTAGGACATTTTCGTCTGATGGCGCAAGGGTCGCTTTCTTCATCTCTCTCCTCACTGGCAAGGCTCTTTCATGGGAGAACCCTATATGGGAGAAACAAGGGCCAGAGACCCGTGACTTCCAGGGCTTCCTCCAGACTTTTCACATGGTGTTTGAGGAGCCTGGACATATCTCATCTGCAGCGGCTTCCTTGATTAACCTACGCCAAGGAGACACCTCCGTGAGCGAGTACGCCATCCACTTCCGCACCCTGGCGGGAGAACTGTTATGGAACAATGAGGTCCTGGTGGCTGCATTCTAGCATGGAAAGTCTCCTAAAATTAAGGACGAACTTGCCGCCCGAGATCTGCCGTCTACCCTGGATGACCTCATCCTTCTGTCCGCCCAGATTGATATGCGGATCCGAGAACGCCTCCAAGAGGTTCATCGGGAGGGAGGCCTTCCTAGTCTGACTCCTACTTTGCAGCAACTCCTGCTGTCCTCAGATGTCGATCCTCCTAAGGAGTCTGTGATGATGGACCAGTGTAAGCTATCCACCCAGGAGAGACAACGCAGATGCACTTCGGAACTCTGTCTATATTGCGGCCTCGGTAGCCATCTTGTGCGTCTGTGTCCCCAAAAATCCCAAAGCCTAGGGTTACTAGGAGAGACAACCTTGGGTAAGAAAGGACTTGCATCTAAATTGTCCATACCAGTGACCATAGTGTCTGGTGAGAGAACGCATCAGGTCTCTGCGTATCTGGACTCAGGATCCGCTGCTAATTTCATCCGTAGAGACCTGGTGGATCTTCTTCAATTACCCACCACCCCCCTTGGAGAGGACGTTGACGGTTGCATCAGTAAATGGACTATCTCTGCCAGACCCAGTTATAGCTATGACCAAGCCGCTGAAGCTTCAAGTAGGGGCTCTTCACTCCGAACTTCTGTCGTTCTATGTCCTATACATAGCCATTAACCCTCTGTTGCTGGGCCTGCCTTGGCTCCGACTACATGCCCCAGTCCTGGACTGGAATTCTGGAGAGGTTCTCCAGTGGGGTCCTGAGTGTCAAAGACGATGCCTGGTGCAGATTCGTTCGGCTCAGCCTTTCGGACATCTTCAGCAGGAGGGAAGCGGAGACATTGCCTCCACACCGGGCGTATGACTCCCCTATCGAGCTGATTCCTGGTGCATCCCTTCCCCGTGGTAGGGTATAATCTCGCTCCTTGCCAGAGACTCTGTCCATGTCCGCCTATGTGAAAGAGAACTTGGAGAGGTGCTTCATACGGAAGTCTTCCTCCCCGGCAGGAGCCGGGTTCTTCTTCGTCAAAAAGAGGGATGGTTCTCTTCGTCCTTGTATTGACTACAGAGGTCTCAACCAGATCATGATGAAAAATAAATATCCATTGCCACTGATCTCAGAACTTTTTGATCGTATACGTGGTGGCAAGATTTTTTCCAAACTAGACCTGCAACCTAGTCCGGATTCGCCAGGGTGACGAATGGAAGACTGCATTTAACACCCGTGATGGACACTATGAATATCTAGAAATGCCCTTGGCCAGTGTAATGCTCCGGCGGTCTTCCAGGAGTTAGTTAATGACATTTTCCGTGACCTCCTCTGTTTGTGTAGTAGACTATCTTGATGATATCTTGAATTTTTTTCTCCAGATTCTATGACGCATCAGAGACATGTCCGTCAAGTTTTGCTGCGGTTAAGGGAGAATCGTCTGTACGCTAAGTTGGAGAAGTGCATGTTTGAAAAAGATGTTCTACCCTTCCTGAGCTACATCGTCTCGAATCGAGGTCTCGAGATGGATCCTGAAAAGGTAAAGTCTGTCCTGGAGTGGTCACGCCCTCAAGGCTTGAGGGCCATACAGCGCTTTCTGGGATTCACCAATTTTTACAGACAGTTTATTCCAAACTTCTCCTCACTGACTTCTCCCATCTCTAACCTCACTATGAAGGGCATGAATGCCAAGGTGTGGACTCCTGAGGCAGAGTCCGCATCCAATAGCCTGAAGAGTGCCTTCACGTCTGCCTCTATCCTCCATCATCCAGATGTCTCTCTACAGTCCTCGTTGGAGGTGGACGCATCCTCTGTCAGTGCTCCTGTTCCAGAGAGGCTCCAAGGGCAAGTCAATGGTATGTGGATATTTTTCTATGCTCTTCTCTTCCGCAGAACGCAACTACTCGATTGGGTATTTGGAGTTACTGGCCATCAAATTGGCTCTGGAGGAGTGGAGACATCTACTAGAGGGCGCACATCATCCCATCCTGATTTTTACAGACCATAAGAACCTCACCTATCTACAGACGGCCCAACGGCTGAACCCTTGCTGAACCCTTGCTGAACCCTTGCTGAACCCTTGTCAGGCCAGGTGGTCACTGTTCTTTACCAGGTTCCAGTTTGAGCTCCATTATCGCCCGGCCGACAAGAATGTGAGGGCCGATGCCTTGTCCAGGTCTTTCGAGACAGAAGACACCATGGAAATTCCACAGAACATTATTGATCCGTCTTGCATTTTCTCTGTCAATCCCCTGCAAGTTGGGGACATTCCTCCAAAGAGGGCTTTTGTGCGCCTGGCTGACCATGCAAGAATCCTCCGCTGGGGACACTCCTCTAAACTGGCAGGTCACGCAGGGACCCGTAAGTCCCGGGATCTGATTGCTTGTCATTTCTGGTGGCCCACACTGCCCAAGGACATTACAGACTTTGTTTCTTCCTGTTCAGTATGTGCAGCCAACAAGGTCGCTCACTCCAGACCTGCTGGCCTGCTCCAGCCATTGCCTGTGCCCAATGCTCCCTGGCAGCATATAGCTATGGACTTTATTACTGACCTGCCTCTATCTGCCAGATGCAGTACTGTCTGGGTGGTGGTGGATCAATTTTCAAAGATGGCCCACTTCGTTCCTCTAACCGGTCTTGCTTCTGCTCCTCAGCTGGCCAATTTGTTCATCCAACACATCTTCCGCCTACACGGCTTGCCGCAGCATATTGTGTCTGATCGGGGGGTTCAGTTCACCTCGAAGTTCTGGAGAGCCCTCTGCGGACTCCTAGGTATAAAGTTGGACTTTTCCTTGGCCTATCATCCTCAGTCCAATGGTCAGGTTGTGAGGATCAATCAGATCTTGGAGAACTACCTACGCCACTTCATCTCTAAGCAGCATGATGACTGGGTGCAGTTGCTTCCGTGGGCTGAGTTCTCTCACAATAATCACACCAGCGAGTCCACACAGAAGACACCGTTCTTTATTTTCTATGGCCAACACCCACTAATTCCTCTCCCGGTCTCTGTTACGTCCGAGGTACCAGCTGCTGACACGGCTTTTGGGGACTTTCTGCAGATCTGGCAGCAGACTCGATCCTCCATCCTGCTGGTGGTCGACTGCATGAAGTGGAAGGCAGTCACAAGGAGGAGAGAACCTCCTCAGTTTCTGCCTGCCAGGTCTGGCTGTCCTCCAGGAATATTCGACTGAGGGTGCCATCGTACAAATTTGCTCCCAGGTTCCTCGGTCCCTTCGAGATTCTGCAGCAGATCAACACTGTCGCCTGCAAGCTTCGGCTGCCTCCTACCCTCAAGATCCCCAACTGCTTCCATGTTTCTCTCTTGAAACCAGTGGTTCTGAACCAATTAACCAAGACTCCTAGCCCTGCGGTTGCCTCCAGCGGTCCTTCAGACACCTTCGAGGTTAAGGAGATCTTGGACACTAAGAGAGTGAGAGAAAATACTTTTTATTTGGTGGATTGGAGGGGATTTGGTCCTGAAGAGAGGTCCTGGGAGCCAGAGGAGAACCTCAATGCCCCTACTCTTCTGAAGAAGTTTCTCTCTCACTCTGGTCCCAAGAAGAGGGGGCGTAAGAGGGGGGATACTGTCATGTCCATGGCTGCAGGCCGTCAGGTTCACTCTCCTCCTGATGGCCGCAGCCATGGGTCAGCGTGTGCTGGTCCAGTCTCTTCCTCAGGAGACGCCAGCGCTCACTTCCACTCACCTCGGCCGGATCCCGCTCTTAAAAGGGCAGCACGCACACAGACTTTAATGAAGTATCAGCCCATGAGTGCCCTGGACTATAAGAGGGGTTCAGCCCCTTGCTTCGATGCCTGAGCGTTGTTGTGGGACCCTATGTTTGTCTATGCAATGGTCTCCTTGTGTGTTCCTGTTCCTGTTATCTGTATCCCGTGCTATCCTGGGCAAGTGCCGTGCTGAGCCAAAGTCATGCTGTGCTGCATACCACGCCTGTCCTGCTTCACCACGCCTGACATCTGCCTGCTGCCTAGTCCTAGCCGAGCCTGCTTTGCTACTGTCCGAGCTGCCACAGGTACCCTATACGAACTATAGACTTTAACCTGTGCCCAGCTACCATACCGCCAAGGTGGAACGGCCCAGTGGGTCCACGAACCCAACGTGACACTGAGCTTGGTTCTGTTGTTGTATTTATGTACCGAGCTTTGTTCTGGTGCTGTATATATGTACTAAGCTCTGTTATAGTGCTGTATTGATTTACTGAGCATTGTTCTGGTGCTGTATATTTGTACTGAGCTTTGTTCTGGTGCTGTATTTATGTACTGAGCTTGGTGCTGGTGTTGTATTTATATACTGAGTATGGTTCTGGTGATGTATATATGTAGTGAGTTTTGTTCTGGTGCTGTATTTATGGACTGAGCTTGGTTCTAGTGCTGTATATATGTAGTGAGCTTTGTTCTGGTGCTGTATATATGTACTGAGCTTTGTTCTGGTGCTGTATATATGTACTGAGCTTTGTTCTGGTGCTGTATATATGTACTGAGCTTGGTTCAGGTGCTGTATAGATGGACTGATCTTGGTTCTGGTGCTGTATATGTACTGAGCTTGATTCTGGAACTGTATCTGTGCATTAGCCAGGAGATTTGTCGTGGCTTACTGCGCACGCCGCACTGTTCTCCACCCTTCTCACAGTTGATAGCCTCACTAAACGGGCTAAGCACTCTTAAGATATTGAATGTGCACATATATAGTTCTATGCGTAATGGGTCAGTTTAACCTCTTCCCGCTGGAGCCATTTTTCAGATTTTCATTTTAGTTTTTTCATCCCCACCTTCCAAAAGCCATAGCTTTTTTATTTTTCAATCGATATAGTCCTATGAGGGCTTGATTTTCGCGGGACGAGTTGTAGTTTTTCGTAGCACCATTTATTGTGCCATATAATGTACTAGGAAACGGGAAAAAAATTATTTGTGGGGTAGAAAATGAAAAAAACAGTGATTCCTTCATTGTTTTTTGCGCTTCGTTTCTACGGAATTCACTGTGCACGTAAAACAACATGTTAACTTTATTCCGATTACGGCGATACCAAATATATATGGTTTTTCCTATATTTTACTACTTTTACAAGTAAAAAAACTAAGTGTAAAATTTTTCATTTATTTTGTGTCGCCAAATTCTGAGAGCCATAACTTTTTTATTTTTCTGTCGATTAAGTGGTATGAGGGCTTATTTTTTGTGGGACAAGCTGTTGTTTTTAATGATACCATTTTGGGGTACATGTGATGTTTTGATCACTTTTTATTTAATTTTTTGTGGGAGATGAGGTGACAAAAAAAAAGCGATTCTGGCATTTCCATTTTTATTTACGGCGCTCACTGTGCGGTTTAAATAATGATATATTGTAATAGTTCCGATTTTTACGGATGCGGCGATTTATTTTTTTATTATGCTCTAGGGGGGAAATGGGAAAATATTTTTTTTTTAACTTTTAAAAAACTTTATTTGACAAATTTTTACTTTAATAGTCTCCCTAGGGGACTTCAACCAGCGATCGTTAGATCGCTTGCACTGTATACTGCAATACTAGTGTATTGCAGTATATCATGATTCTGACAGGCTTCTATTAAGCCCTGCCGGAGGCAGCGCTTAATAGGAGCACAAAGATGGCGGACCATAGCAACGCTCGCCACCCTCTTTCTAACGATTTAAATGATGCAGTCGCTATTGACCGCTGCATTTAACGGGTTAAACTAGCGGAATCGCGCTCGAGCGTGATCCCGCTCGTTACTCTGAAGAGTCGGCTGTAACATACAGCCGACACCCGCATCGTATGGAGCGGGTTCACTCCGTGAGCCCGTTCCATACTTCCTCTACCCGACTTTGGCGTATGGATACATGAAATGTCGGGAAGGGTTAATATAATGAGTGTGGGTAGCTAGGTATGTATGCTTATGTAATTATATACATGGTGTGGAAATCCAATTAAATATTCTGGACAGGGAATTTCTTTATTTAGAGTCCACTTTAATATAGGTATTTGGCATTTCGTAATTGTTTTATTTTATTATTAAAATAGCAATACACCACAAAAAACCGTGAGCCCCCGCCGCATATGTCTTTGTCCGTAAAATAGGAAACCTGTTGTTAAAAATTTGAAATCCACCCCTGACTGATTATATCAAATGTCACATAGCACGTGAATATATGAACAGTGTGTCATGCCTGCAGCTGTAGGATGGAGGTTAATGAACCAAGACATTCAGAACATTCACACATGCACCTGCCTCTTTCATAGTGAGTGTGACCGGAAACATGAGGAACTAGAATCGTTTTATCAATGTGTTAATAAAGTTCCATGCAGGCCCGAGTTTACAGATAGTTACATGGGTTAGTACAGAAAATTGTGGTAGTTAGAAATTTATATTTTTTTTTTATTCAATAACAAGTAAAGAAAGGTGTGACAATGCGAATGCAGGTATTAGCAAACATGCAACATTTTTCATTTCTGGCTGTTGCAAGAATATATTAAATGGACATTCCCATGCATGACCTGGTTAAGTAGAGTCGTGTGTTGAATGCGTCACTTACCTCTTTTCTAAAAGACTCCCCTTTTACTTCCCAGAAAACACACAGGAAACGAGGTTGGATTTAATGGCCACAGCAGCCGTTTATTTATAAATAACCTGAAAAGGTAAATATATCCAAAGATTATAAAACCTTGGGAATTCTCCACAGTAGTATTCCCTCTAATAAATCAGGATGTTTATAAACATAAAACATAAACATCAATAATAAATAACAAATGTAAATAACCCATATTAACCCCTTAATGACCAGCCTATTTTGGACCTTAACCCCTTCCCTCTTTAGCCACTTTTGACCTTCCTGACCGAGCCTCATTTTTCAAATCTGACATGTGTCACTTTATGTGGTAATAACTCCGGAATGCTTTTATCTATCCAAGTGATTCTGAGATTGTTTTCTCGTGACACATTGCACTTTAAATTACTGGCAAAATTTGCTCGATATGTTCAGTATTTAATTGTGAAAAACACCAAAATGTAGCGAAAAATTGCAAAAATTAGCATTTTTCTCAATTTAAATGTATCTGCTTGTAAGACAGGCAGTTATACCACACAAAATTGTTGATAATTAACATCCCCCATATGTCTACTTTAGATTGGCATCGTTTTTTGAACATCCTTTTATTTTTCTATGACGTTACAAGGCTTAGAACTTTAGCAGCAATTTCTCACATTTTCAAGAAAATTTCAAAAGGCCATTTTTACAGGGGCCAGTTCAGTTGTGAAGTGGCTTTGAGGGCCTTATATATTAGAAACCCCCAAAAAGTCACCCCATTTTAAAAACTTCACCCCTCAAAGTATTCAAAACAGCATTTAGAAAATGTCTTAACCCTTTACACATGTCACAGGAATTAAAGCAAAGTAGAGGTGAAATTTACAAATTTCATATTTTTTTGCAGAAATACATATTTAGTACAATTTTTTTTATAACACAGAAGGTTTTACCAGAGAAATGCAACTCAATATTTGTTGCCCAGTTTCTGCAGTTTTAGGAAATATCCCACATGTGGCCGTAGCGTGCTACTGGAATGAAGCACAGGTCTCAGAAGCAAAGGAGCACCTAGTGGATTTTGGGGCCATATTTTTGTTAGAATAAATTTTAGGCACCATGTCAGGTTTGAAGGGCTCTTGCGGTGCCAAAACAGTCAAAATCCCCCAAAAGTGACCCCATCTGGGAAACTACACACCTCAAGGAAATTATCTAGGGGTACAGTGAGCATTTTGACCGCACAGGTTTTTTACAGAAATTACTGGAAGTAGGCCGTGAAAATTAAAATCAACATTTCTTCAAAGAAAATGTAGGTTTAGCGTAAAATTTGTAAACCAATCTCTCCCGAGTAAAACAATACCCCACATGTGGTAATAAACAGTTGTTTGGACACACGGCAGGGCTGAGAAGGGAAAGAGCGCTATTTGGCTTTTGGAGCTCAAGTTTAGCAGGAATGGTTTGCGGAGGCCATGTCACATTTACAAAGCCCCTGAGGGGACAAAACAGTGGAAACCCCCCACAAGTGACCCCATTTTGGAAACTACACCCATTGAGGAAATTATCTAGGGGTATAGTGAGCGTTTTGACCCAACAGGTTTTTTGCATAAATTATTGGAAATAGGCCCTGAAAATGACAATCTAAATTTTTTCAAAGAAAATGTAGGTTTAGCTAATTTTTTCTCATTTCCACAAGGACTGAAGGAGAAAAAGCACTGTAAAATTTGTAAACCAATCTCTCCCGAGTAAAACAATACCCCACATGTGGTAATAAACGGCTGTTTGGAGACACGGCAGGGCTGAGAACGGAAAGAGCGCTATTTGGCTTTTGGAGCTCAAGTTTAGCAGGAATGGTTTGCGGAGGCCATGTCACATTTACGAAGTCCCTGAGGAGACAAAACAGTGGAAACCCCCCACAAGTGACCCCATTTTGGAGACTACACCCATTGAGGAAATTATCTAGGGGTATAGTGAGCGATTTGACCCCACAGGCTTTTGCAGAAATTATTGGAAGTAGGCCTTGAAAATAAAAATCAACATTTTTTCAAAGAAAATGTAGGTTTAGCTTATTTTTACTCATTTCCACAAGGACTGAAGGAGAAAAAGCACCACAAAATTTGTAAAGCAATTTCTCCCGAGTAAAACAATGCCCCACATGTGGTAATAAACGGCTGTTTGGAGACACGGCTTGGCTTAGAAGGGAAAGAGCGCTATTTGGCTTTTGGAGATAACATTGAGCAGGAATGGTTTGCGGCGGCCATGTCACATTTGCAAAGCCCCTGAGGGGAAAAAACAATGAAAACGCCCAAAAAGTGACACCATTTAGGAAACTACACCTCTTGAGGAATTCATCTAGGGGCGTAGTGAGCATTTTGACCCCACAGATGTTTCATAGAATTTATTAGAATTGGGCAGTGAAAATAAAAACAATCCTTTTTCTTCAATAAGACGTAGCTTTAGCGCAAATGTTTTCATTTTTGCAACAAATAAAGGAAAAAAAAAGAACCCAACATTTGTAAAGCAATTTCTCCCGAGTACGGCAATACCCCATATGTGGTCATAAACTGCTGTTTGGGCACACGGCAGGGCTCAGAAGGGAAGGACCGCCATTTGGAGTGCAGATGTTGCTGGATTGGTTTCTGGGCGCACGTGGGCCCAAAACAGTGGAAACCCCCCAGAAGTGACCCAATTTTGGAAACTACACCCCTCAATGCATTTACCTAGGGGTGTAGTGAGCATGTTAACCCTGCAGGTGTTTTGTAGAAATTAGTGTGAACTCGATGTTGCAGAGTGAAAATGGGATTTTTTCCACAGATATGTGGACAATATGCGGTGCCCGGCTTGTGCCACCATAACAAGACAGCTCTCTAATTATTATGCTGGGTTTTCTGGTTTTAGAAACACCCTACATGTGGCCCTAATCTCTTGCCTGGACAGTCGACCAGGCTCAGGAGTGAAAGCGTACCATGTAAAATTGAGGCCTAATTTGGCGATTTACAAAGTATTGGTTCACAACTGCAGAGGCTCAGATGTGAAATAATAAAAATAAACCCCTGGGAAGTGACCCCATTTTGGAAACTGCACCTCTCAAGGCATTTATTAAGGGGTGTAGTGAGCATTTTCACCCCACAGGTCTTTTCCATAAATGAATGCGCTGTGGATGGTGCAAATTAAAAATTTATATTTTTCCCTAGATATGCCATTCAGTGGCAAATATGTCGTGCCCAGCTTATGCCACTGGAGACACACACCCCAAAAATTGCTAAAAGGGTTCTCCCGGGTATGACGGTGCCATATATGTGGAAGGAAACTGCTGTTTGGGCACGCTGTAGGGTTCAGATGGGAGGAAATGCCATTTGGCTTTTGGAGCGTGGATTTTGCTTGGTAGTAGTTTTGTTTGGAGTCTTACTGGTGTTTCCGTTTATAATGTAGGGCATATGTAAGCCGGGCGGAGTATATAAGGGGCATAGTCAGGTGGTATAATAATGGGGTAAAAAAAACCAATAAAATAATCCATAGATATGTGTTACGCTGTGAAGCAATCCTTTCTGCACAGGCCGGTGTCGCACTGATATATGGCGTCCTTTCTTATCCCCCTTTTGGTCCACACTCCGCGCCTTTGTAGTTTGGGGAATTTTGCTAGGAAGTGTTGTCCTGGTATAATACGGGCACCCTCGCTTCCAGCGGATATGTTTGGGCCCTCCCTTTCCTGGTTCCCTAATTTTAGGTCCTTGATAAATCGCCTCTTCAAACAGAAGAAATGTTCCCCTCGGGCACAACTGCATATTTTTTTATTTCCTGACTTGTTGGAGCCATAACTAATTTTATTTTTCATAGACGTAGCGGTATGAGGGCTGGTTTGTTGCGGGACGAGCTTTAGTTATTATTGGTACCATTTTGGGGTACATACAACTTTTTGATCACCTTTTATCCTATTTTTTGGGATGCCAGGTAAACAAAAAAACGCAATTCTGGCACAGCTTTTTTCATTTTTTTTTATACAGCGTTCACCATGCGTTATAAATTACATGTTAACTTTATTCTGCGGGTCAGTACGATTCCGGTGATACCTAATTTATAGCACTTTTTTATGTTTTACAACTTTTTGCACAATAAAATTACTTTTGTAAAAAGAATGTATTTTTTCTGTCACCAAGTTGTGAGAACCATAACTTTTTAATTTTTTTGTCGACAGAGGTGCATGAGGGCTTGTTTTTTGCGGGACGAGCTATAGTTTTTATAGGTACCATTTTTGGATACGTGCGACATTTTGATCACTTTTTATTCTAACATTTGTAGGGCAAAGTGACTAAAAAACAGAAACTCTGGTAACGTTTTTTACGTTTTTTTTACGCTGTTCACCGCGTGCAATAAATAATATAATATTTTGATACCTCAGGTCGTTACGGTCGCGGCGATACCAAATACATATGGTTTATTATTATTTTTCAATAATAAAGGACTTGATAAGTGTAAAAAGGGGATTGTGTTTTATTTCATTACTTGAAACTTTTATTGTTTTCAAACTTTTATTTTTTGCACTTTTTTTTACACTTTTTTATACTTTTTTTTACACTTTTTCTCAAGTCCCACTAGGGGACTTGAAGGTCCAACGGTCATATATTTTTTTTTCTAATACATTGCACTACCTATGTAGTGCAATGTATTAGATCTGTCAGTCATTCACTGACAGCAAGCCGATAAGGCTTCGCCTCCCGGCGGGGCCTAAATCGGCTTCCGTAATGGCAGAGCAGGAGACCATTGTGTCTCCTGTTGCCATAACAGCAGTCGCCAGTCCTGATTGCCTGTCAGGGCTGGCGATCTGCTAGTAACCGCTACGATGCAGCAATCACTTTCGATTGCTGCATCGAAGGGGTTAATGGCAGGGATCGGAGCTAGCTCCGGTTCCTGCCGTTACAGGTGGATGTCAGCTGTACAGTACAGCTGACTTCCACCGCTGATGACGCCGGATCAGCTCCTGACCCGGCGCCATCTTGCCGGCAGCTACGGAAGCCGATCAGGCTCCGCCGCCGTGTGGATCTTGACCGGCTTCGGTGCTAGGCAGACCGGGAGGCCAGTATTAGGCCTCCGGTTGCCATTGCAGCCACCGGAACCCCGGCAATTTCATTACTGGGGTTCCGATGAGCTGCAAACACCTTAAGTGCAGCGATCGCGTTTGAGCGCTGCACTTAAGGGGTTAATGGCGGGGATCGAAGCTAATTTCGGTCCCCGCCGTTACAGCCGGATGTCAGCTGTAAGATACAGCTGAGATCCGGTGATGATGGCACCGACTCAGCTTCTGAGCCGGTCCCAAACATTCGGCGTACATGTACGGCAAGATGTGGGAAGTCAATGCTTTCCATGACGTACATGTACGGCAAATGTCGGGAAGGGGTTAATGACCAAGCTATTTTTTACGTTTTTCAATCGTCGCATTCCAAGAGCTATAACCTTTTTATTTTTGCGTCGACATAGCTGTATAAGGTCTTGTTTTTTGCGGGACAAGTTGTATTTTTTAATAGCACCATTTTTAGGTACATATTATTTATTGATTAACTTTTATTAACTTTTTTTTGGGGGGGAATAGAAAAAAATCTGAAATTTCGCCCCTCTTTTTTGCATCCTAAATCTACGCCGTTCACCGTGTGGTATAAATAACACAATAACTTTATTCAGCGGGTTGTTACGATTGCAACGATACCAAATTTGTATAGTTTTTGTATGTTTTACTACTTTTACACAGTAAAAACGCTTTTTTTTCAAAATTATTTGTTTTTGTGTCTCCATATTTGAAGAGCCGTAACGTTTTTATTTTTTCGCCGATGCGGTTGTATGAGGGCTTTTTTTTGCGGGAAGACTTGTAGTTTTTATTGGTACCATTTTGGAGTAGATGCGACTTTTTTATCACTTTTTATCACATTTTTTTAAAGTCAGTATTCACAGAAAACAGCAATTTTTCCATATTTTTTTTTTTTTTTTTACGGCGTTCACCGTGCGGGTTAAATAATGTAATAGATTTATAGTCGGGGTCGTTACGGACGCGGCGATACCAAATATGTGTAACTTTTTAACTTTATTTTGTTTTCTTAATAGTAAAGCAGTTTGTAAGAGGAAAAGCTGGGTTTTTCATTTTTTTTCACATTTTTTTTAAAATTAACTTTATTAAACTTTTTTTTCACTTTTTTACTAGTCCCATTAGGGGACTATAATATGCGATTCTCCGATCGAATTTATAATACACTGCAATACTTTTGTATTGTAGTGTATTACTGCCTGTCCGTTTAACACGGACAGGCATCTGCTAGGTCATGCCTGCGGCATGATCTAGCAGGCATTCACTCCAGGCAGACCTGGGGGCCTTTATTAGACCCCCGGCTGCCATTAGAGACACAGACACTCGGCGATCGTATCGCCGGGTGTCGGTGGGAGAGAGAGGGAGCTCCCTCCCTCTCTCCAAAACCACTCAGATGCGGTGCTCGCTACTGAGCACCGCATCTGAGGGGTTAAACGTGTGAGATCGATACTAATATCGATCTCACACGGCAGAGCAGGGACGCTCCCAGCCCTCAGCTGCCTCTAGCAGCTGAGAGCAGGGAGATTTGACAGCTCCCTGCTCTGTTTACTTATTCCGATGCCGCGACATAAAAAGTCTATGGCATTGGAATAAGGCCCGTTAGTGACCGACGTAGAAACACGATGGGCCGGTCACTAACGGGTTAACACACACTAAGACAGGGGAAGTCCTTGAAGTTATTTCTTTTGTTTAATTGAGATAGCTATCTGCCAACCACCACCTTTTTACCTCCAGCAGTAACCAGGCTCGGAGGCACCGCTCGCCTCTGCAGATGGCTCTGACCAAAAACCCACTTTAAAGGGATTACACCCTAAAAAGTCTTCCATCATTATTCCTTTTTTGGAGGACGCATACCCCCGATGCGACCCCCCCACCAGTTTGTACTGACCAACCTCAAGGACTCCCCGCGCCACAGCGAAACAGGCCCTTGACCACCTCAAGCCTGTGAGTCCCGCCAAACGACCACTGCTCTTTCAATACCTTCCCGCCAGCGCCGGACTCCACAGATCCATACCAACCTCATTGAGGTGCACCCTGTCACCCCTCCAATAATCACCCTCACCAGACTCCAAATCCCTGTGGCAAACGCAAACACTACCATTCCTGGCTACAAAAGCCGAGACCGCCCTGTTGACCTTTATATGAGCCTTATTAATCCGGTCAACAGACCGCGCCAAATGCCAGTGCTTCCTGGGAACAATGTCTGACCATACCACGACCAGGCCCGGGTGGGAGACCCACAAACAAAGCAAATCATGCCGAATATCCCTGACCAGTTCGCGGAAAGGGCGGACGCCCAAATCATTCCAACCAACATATAAGTCCAGGATCTCAGGAACCCGGTCTAACTGGGAATACCGTTGGAACTCTACTCTACCGTGGGATCCTAAGTTGACGGCCGTCAGGGCAAACATCCACCCTCAGGGCACCCCAATGAACGAACGAGTGCCCCAATATCCACACTAAGCACGGGAGGGGATCTGAAATTAAAAGAAACATACACGCACGTCCATAAGCACACACTCCGTTAAACACCACATCAAAACCCACCGCCACACAGAATCAAATACAATTTGGCGAGTCATTAATTATAACAAATGAGGCCGAACATATGAACTAAACCTATTAGATTCCCATCTCCCAATGCACCGGACTCCTACTTCATCCAAACCCCAGCGAGTCGCCTCAGTTGCCGCGCCAATGCGGAAAGAATGCGACGCATAGCCGTCCGGGCTAACCCCTGCCGCCGCCAAACATTTTTTAAAAACTGTACCAAACTGGAATCTGGAAAGAAAAGTACCATCCTCGTGGGGTAGCAAAGGGAAATCCGAAGCGCCGCTAGAAGGCCTGAAATCGCCCATATAACGCACTGGGCAAACCGCAATCGTCGAGATAGCAAACAATACTATGCGCTTCCCCCTGCCCAATTGATCAGTTTTTGACCGACGCAAGAAAATTTGCAACCTGTCCTCGTACAAACCAACGTCCTCCTGTCTAAGCCCCCCCGCCCGCGAGGCGCTAGGAGAGACGAGCTCACCCAGCCGGAAAGCTCCAAAAAACGCTAGAGAAAACGCGAGCCTAAACAACCGTACTTCAAAACTTGAGCGACACACCACCTCAACCGCCGAACCGAGCGAGCAAAGGAGGGAAAAAGAAACAGCCGCCAAGAGTCTAACTCTGCCCTGCCCCGCCGTAAGCCTATCAACGCCTGCCTAACTAGGAAATCCTTAGTGACGTCCACTAAACACCGCAATTTTAAACCAAAAGCTAATGCCGAGACAAATTTATTAACCTTTGCCACTGAAAATTCTGCCTCATACGCCTCCCCTAACCAATACGAGAGATACCATCCTGTCCCTATCCGTATTGACATCACCTAAAACTCTCACCCACTCTTCTCGCCAACCCCAACTGGCCGAGTAAGAGGACCAGGTGGACCCAGCCAAAGACCTCTCAATCAACCTGCCTGCTCAATGGAAACCAGCTCCCAAAGGTGATCCGGGCAGGCCGTGCCGATTCTTTCCGCACGCGGTGCCAGCTGACCAATTCGGTCCCACTGTGAGCGAGAAAGAGTATCAGCAATACAGTTATCCACCCCCGGCACATGAGCAGCCACCACCCACACATTTAATGACAAACATAACAACACCAAAGGCCTTAACAATTGTACCACAGGTGGAGAAGACGCCGTAATGTTATTAATTGCCAACACAACCCCGAGATTATCGCAGTGGAAGCGAACCTTCTTGTCCCTGAGCCTCTCCCCCCAAATGGTCACGGCGACCATGATAGGGAACAACTCGAACAGGGCCAGATTCTTTGTCAGACCACCAACCACCCAACTTGACGGCCAGCCGCCCGCACACCAGGAGCCCCCACATTAAGTGCCAAAACCCCCAGCCCCCGCCGCATCCATGAAGAGATCCAAATCAAACGTGTTCAAGACTTGCGACATCCACAGGGACCGGCAATTGTATGTCTCAAGAAATTCCTCCCACACCCGCAAATCGGCCCTATGATCCGCACTCAAACTTACAAAATGGTGTGGCTTCCGCACGCCTGCAGTAGCAGCCGCCAACCTCCTACAAAACACCCTGCCCACTGGCATGATCCGACAAGCAAAATGCAACTTTCCCAACAGTGACTGTAAACTTCTCAATGTAATTTTCCGCAAATGACACGCCCGCCTAACCTGCCCCCTGAGATCCCGCAACTTATCCTCGGGGAGTCTATATTCCATTGCAACAGAATCTATCTCAATCCCTAAGAAACATATGGTCGAAACCGGGCCCTCTGTCTTTCCGGGTGCTAAAGGAACTCCGAAATCCCTCGTGACCTTTTCCAATGTAAACAACAAATTACCGCACACGGGAGAGCCCCGGGAGCCCACACACAAAAAATCATTGAGATAGTGAATCAAGGAGTCCACCCCCGCTACTGCCCTAGTGACCCAGTCAATGAAGCTACTGAAAGCTTCAAAATATGCACAGGACAAGGAGCAACCCATAGGCAAGCAACGATCAACGTAAAATCCCCCATCCCAAAAACAGCCCAACAGCCATTGACTGTCAGGATGCACTGGCAACAGTCGAAAAGCCGCTTCTACAGAGGCGTAGCTAGGTTCTCCTGCACCCGGGGCAAAGATTCAGTTTGGCGCCTCCCCCCCAACTTATTTCCCGACATCTCCTTCCCCCTCGCCATGTTTTCTTTCCCTACCAATCAATGAGGTGTAATTTTTTTTCACCATTTTTTTAATGTAACGCGAGTATAAAAGCATTTCTACATTTTACAAGCGATATAGTTCTATAATGTAATTAACATAAAAATAAAGTAAAAGAAAATAAATTAAAGAGGCCACACACAGCCCCCCTTGTAGATAGCGCCACACACAGCCCACTTCCCCCCTAGTAGATAGCGGCACATTCCCACCCCTTGTACTTAGCGCCACACTGTGAACAGACCAGTGAGCGGTAGCCTACCTCTACCACTCTCCGCTCTGCCTGGTGTGACTTACCGGAGAAGCCGAGGAGGTCATGCGGCGTGGGCAGCGGCAGAGTTCCTTCTGACTAGGGTTGGTGACAGCCAGGGCCGGCCTTAGGTTGGATGGCGCCCTGTGCGGGACTCTCTATTGCCGCCCCCTACACAAACCAAAACGTAACCACATATATGGACATGCTGGAACATATATACTGTACATACATAAAGACAGATATTTAGACATACAGGCAAATATACATACACAATATCAGGAATACATACACACACACACACACACACACACACACACACACACACACACACACACACACACACACACACACACACATAAATACACAGACAGGAACATATACAAATACATAAAAGGCACAAATATACAAGCACAAAGACACATTCACAAACAGACCCATATATACCCACACAGGCACATATGTACACAGCACAGATAATATAGTAGATGTTACCTGCAGTCCTATGTAACACCACAGATAACACAGTGATAACTCTCTGATTACAGATAATGTAGTAGCTGTTGCCTGCAGTCCTATGTAACACCACAGATAACACATAGTGATAACTCTCTGAGTACTGATAATGTAGTTGTGTCCCCTGCAGTCCTATGTAACACCACAGATAACACATTGTGCTAAATTACAATCTCAGCTCTGCTACACAGTACAGATAATGTAGTAGATGTTACCTGCGGTCCTATGTAACACTACAGATAGCACCAGGGGCGTAACTAGGAAAGACTGGGCCCCATAGCAAACTTTTGACTGGGGCCCCCCCTCCCCTGGGTGTCACACAACCCCCCCTTGTAGATAGTGCCTTTTTTACAGCCCCCCCCTGTAGATATCTACAAAGGGGGCTGTATGGCGTTATCTACAGAGGGGGCTGTATGGCGTTATCTACAGGGGGGGCTGTATGGCGTTATCTACAGGGGGGGCTGTATGGCGTTATCTACAGGGGGGGTTGTATGGCGTTATCTACAGGGGGGGCTGTATGGCGTTCCCTGCAAGGGGGGGGCAGTATGGCGTTCCCTGCAGGGGGGCTGTATGGCGTTCCCTACAGGGGGGGGCCTGTATGGCATTCCCTACCGGGGGGGGGGGGGCTGTATGGCGTTCCCTACAGGGGGGCTGTATGGCGTTATCTACAGGGGGGCTGTATGGCATTATCTACCGGGGGGGATGTATGGTGTTATCTACAGAGGGGGCTGTATGGCGCTAACGCCATACAGCCCCCCTTGTAGAGAAGTTCTCCATGACTAACCTCTGACTTCCGGCATCTGCGCAGCTCAATAAAAATGAAAGGAGCGCTGGTCACGCATGCGCACAAGCGGGACCGGCGCTCAATTCATTTCTACGGAGCTGCCGACACAGACCCCGGAAGTCCGAGGTTTGTGATGGAGAACTTCAGGGGACTTTCAGTCCCCCGTTCTCCCTATCGCTGCCAGCGATCACACATGTATCCCCTGTCCTGTGGATAGGGGGATACATGTCTTTTGTTTAATGGCAGGGCGGGGAGATACCTCCCTGCTCTGCCGTACTGTTCAGTGGCGTTCCACTGTAGCAGCCATAGCGGATGCTAGCGGAGCCTCCGGCGGTAGTTACGCCACTGGATAGAACACTGATAACTCTCTGAGTACTGATAATGTAGTTGTGTCCCCTGCAGTCCTATGTAAAACCACAGATAACACGTTGTGCTAAATTACAATCTCAGCTCTGCTACACAGTACAGATAATGTAGTAGATATAAGAGACAAACACATGCAGAGACACAGACAGACAGAGACAAAAGACACACACACACACACACACACACACACACACACACCACACACCCACACACACACTCACAGACACACACAGACACACACACAGACACTCACCATGTCTCCTTGCTGACATGTCAGGACGGGCTGTGTGTGGGCGGAGCTTCCTCTCTGCTTCTCACAGAGCACAGGCAGATGCAGGGAGGCTGCAGCATGGGAGTGGACCTGTCCCCTGACCTGAGTCATCTGATCTCATGTCACTGACGTGAGGTCAGGTGACTGGACTGGTCCACTCCATGGCTGTCACAGACCCCAGTCAGAACGCCCTAATTTCCTGGCTCTTCCTAAGCTGCTGCAGGTGTCCGACATACGGGGCGCCTGTCAGCAGCGATCAGCTGCTCTTCGGCGCCCCCCCTTTCCCTTGCGCCCAGGGCAAATGCCCCGCCTGCCCCCCCCTAGCTACGCCCCTGGCTTCTATATCGGTTTTTGCCAAATGAGGACCGCGCCCCGCCCGCCTCACTAGCTCCACCGCTTTGTCAAACGACGTGTAAACTCCTGAACTCAGCTCCGGAGCTATACCGTCGTTTACCGACAAACCTTTTGGGAAAGACAGGTGCTGAATTAAATTAAACTTATTATGCTCCCTCTTTGGCACGACTCCTAATGGGGAAACTACCAAATCCCCTACCGGGGGAACAAGAAAGGGGCCCGCCATCCGACCCAACAATACTTCTTTCTTAAATTTAGAAGAAACCACCTCGGAATGCTGGTAAGCAGACCTAAGATTACGCCGCGTACTTGGCACTACATGCGGGGGGCGGGAATAACAAAACCACAATTAAAACCCTCGTAAATCAACTTAGCCGCGGCCCTATCCGGATAATCAATTAGATACGGGGCCATCTTTTCCAGCCTCACTGGTGTCACTCCCTTGCTAGCTGAACCAAGTTGTGTACCTGCCCGCTTTCCCTTGCGCAAACATTTAGAAGCTCCGTGGGAGGACCCGTTACAGTGCTAGCAAACGTGCTTAAACTTACAATTGGAAACGAACTTGCAGTGGCCATCATTAAATTGCCAGCAGAATCCAAGTTTTGACCCTGCACTCGTGCCTGACTGACTGACCTGCCCGGATGAGCCGCCGCTCCCGGGAAAGGACTAACCCGCAACCACAAAGCGATATCCTTTTGATCCCACCTAATGGTTTGACGTATCGCCTTGCGCTGACGTAAACTGTTCATCATAACGCAACCACGCCTGTCCGCCATACGCCCTATACGCCTCTCCTATCGCGTCTTGATAGCAAAAAAGCGCCGAGCAGTTTTCTGGAGCCTTTTCCCCAATCACACTAGCGAGAATAGCAAAAGCCTGGAGCCAATTCACAAACGTCTGTGGTATAAGCCTATACCGCCGGCGTTCCTCTTCCTCTTTCTTACTCTCATCCCGCTTGCTTTTGTCCAAATTAAAATTCGCAAGCAGCAGAAGAGAAAAGATTTCCACATACTCGTCCTTCCATATGCGCTCACGTACTTCCTGTTTGAGATGAGCCCCCAAAGGAGCCTCAAAATAGACATAAACCTCCCCACGAGCCCGATCATCCAACCGAATCCTATCCCCCTCCCTTGACGAATCCATCTGAACCGATGCCTCAACCGCCCCCGCAGGTATTGGCACCGTTTGTACAGAAAGCGTGGCACCCTGAGTAATTCCCGCCCCGGTCCCTTCCCAAACCACCGCCGGAGATACCACCGGAGCGACAGGAGCAGGAGCCCTGTCTAATCGCCCGACTGACTCGCGCAAGCAACCCACTAAATCCGCCAACCCCTGGCGCTCCGCGCTAGCCGGACAAGTCTCAGGTACAGATGAAGGCACACTAGTTACCCCCCCATTACACCCGACATAAAAATAGCAGGATATGGTAAAGAAGGAGAACCATACTCACCGTGCTGCACAGGTGCTGTACTCCCACCAGCCTAAACCTCCTGCCCACGATGGAACTCAATCAACTCGCCTTCCTCCACTTCTGCCGCGTCCTGCGGCTGCCTTTCACATTGGCAACGACGACAGGGCGATCTGGAACAACTGCCCATCCCAAAACATGGCAGCGGCTCCACCCTGGCATGGGCCATGCGGTGGGAGGTGCTGCCCGCCAGATATGGCCCAGAATTCAGACTGCTGGCTATGGATTGTTCCTGACACGTCTCCAGAGATCCTCTCTGCCGAGAAGCACGCCCCCTGGCTGGAACATCACGAGGCGAGGCTGCAGATGACATCAAACCAGGCCTGGAACCAGATGGAGGGGGAGTGGCTGGGAATCCAGGCCGAGATCCCTTGTTCACCGCCGAACCCCGCCGCGGTTGAGGATTCCTGCCAGACCGAGGCCTCAGAGGAGGAGTGGTCCCCGCTGAAGCCCGACCTGCAACGTCCCGTGAGGTGCTCCTCCTGCGTCGCCTGGCCCGCGGGATAACTTCCGGGCTGTGTTTCCGGTGGGCGAGAGCGCCGTTGCTGGCGAGTCCCGCCGGCCGCACGAGCCGCCGACCCAGCTGTGCCAGGAGCAGAGCTAGCAGAGGGGGAAGCAACCGGCGGCAGCTGCGCTCAAGTCTCCATGCCGGCGGAAGTTGAAGAAGTGCCGGAAGACTGCACAGCGGCACCGCCTGTAACCGCGCGCCGGGACCTCCGAGGCAACACGTCCGAGGAGACAGGGGAGCCCGTGAGAGCCCTTACCTGCTCCTCCAGCAAGCCAGGATCACGTGTAGTAGCATAAGAACGTAGCCGCTCCAACAAGCGATCGTCCGACTCCATTAGTCCAGGTAAGTTCAAACAGTCCCAATGTATGAAGAACTTTCAATTGTCTTTCAAACGAATGTGTCGCTAGAATTTTTTTTTAGTTAAATAGTTAGTATATACATGATTATACATTGTTCTAATTTTTGGGATTTTTTCACAAGTCAGGAAATATTATAAATTAGATTCTAATTTATAACATTTCCATGTGCTGGTCACTAGAGGGAGCAATTCCCAAAATTGCAGCATTGGCATGTGGTAAAGCAACCTCATTGCTTTATGCTGCAAAATTGGAGAAGACACACTCGCTCTAGTGTGCCCAAACAACCCCCCTCCTTTCTCCTGGCTAGTGCCAGGAGAAAGGAGGGGGTTCAATGTTCAAACCTCCTACACTGTGTGCCGCTATTTTTTGAGCGAATGCACAGTGTAGTAGGCTTAGATACAGTGGTAATCACACAGTAAAACACGAACATAACTTACCTGCTCCTGCCGCTGCTCCCTCCACGCCGTCTGCTCACTCCGCTCCTAGTCCTTGCTTCTGAACATATGTCCGGAAGCCGCCACCGGAAGTAGTCATCTTACTGTCCGGCCGCGGCTTCCGGTCCACATGAAAATGGCGCTGGATGTCGCTCGGCCGAAGACCTTCCTTTTGGACTGTGTGCGAGCGGTGAATGCACCGTTCCCACACAGACGGCATACACTATAGTGAATGGAACGGCTCCCGTTCGCATTCTCTATGGGGATGTATGTGCCGTATTCCATCTCTGTATGTGTCGTTAATCGACACATACAGAGATGAAAAAAAAAAAAATGCCAGCCCCCATAGTGAAGTAAAAGTAAGAAAAAAGTAAAACACAAAAACACAAATAAATAAAATGTATTTTAATAACACACTAAAATTAATATAAAATTTTTTTTTTTCACCTGTCCTTTAATGTTGCTCTTCTCCCTGCTTCCCTCAGGGCTTATTCAGACGAACGGGATATACGTCTGTGCAACGCGCGCGATTTTCACGTGCGTCGCACGACCTATATTAGTCTATGGGGCCGTGCAGACAGTTGAGTGATTTTTACGCAGCGTGAGTCCGCTGCGAAAAACTCACGACATGTCCGTTCTTTGTGCGTATTTCGCGCATCACGCACCCATTGAAGTCAATGGATGCGTGAAAATCATGCGCACCACATGGAAGCACTTCCGTGGGACGAGCGTGATTCACGCAACAGCTGTCAAACTATGAATGTAAACAGAAAAGCACCACGTGCTTTTCTGTTTACAAACATCCAAACGGAGTGTCATTATGATGGCGGCTGTGCGAAAATCACGCAGCCGCGCATCATACGGGGCTGCCACACGGAGTTGTTAAGTGCCTTTTGCGCACGCAAAACGCCGTGTTTTTTGCGTGCGCAAAACGCACACGCTCGTGTGAATCCGGCCTCAGAACGAGGAAAGCAGGAAGAAGGCAAAGGATATCACGTCCCACCCCCATGTTCCACCCTGCCTCTAACCGTAACACTGACCCCCTCCATTTGAACTCTCCCCCCCCCACGATGAACTCCTAACTTACTCCCTCCTAAGCCTGTCATGGAGGCCTCCCCTAAGGCTGGGTTCACACTACCTACTTTCAGGCGTAAACAAGGCGTATTATGCCTCGATTTATGCCTGAAAATACGGCTCCAATACGTCGGCAAACATCTGCCCATTCATTTGAATGGGTTTGCAGATGTACTGTGCCGACGACCTGTAATTTACGCGTAAGTCAAGTAGTTCACATATCAATGATGTTCATATGTTAACAATGGAAATGAAATGTTCATAACCATTTATATGTATTTTGGCCAATTTTTTATGTTTTGGCTTTTAATATATACTGTATATAAAAGAAAAAAACAAACATGCCTGTCATGTACATGGCCGCGGCCGTCAGGCACACTCACCTCCTGACGCCCGCAGCCATGGAACTTCCGCTTCTCCCCGCACGTGCCCGCTCTTAAAGGGCCAGCGCGCGCACCTGAAATTAAGTCAAAATTAGCCCATGAGCCCTGAACTATAAGAGGGACCCAGCCCCTTCCTCCCTTGCCTGAGCCTTGTTGTCGTTACCCTAGTCTGTCTAAGAAAATGGTCTCCTAAGTGTTTTCCCATTCCTGCTACCTGTAACCTGTATCCCGTGATATCCTGGTCAAGTACCATGTTGAGCTGAAATCGTGCTGTGCTGTATACCACGCCTGTCCTGCAACGCCACGCCTGGCGCCTGCCTGCTGCCTAGTCCCAGCCGAGCCTCTCTTGCTACTGTCTGAGCTACCACAGGTACACTATATGAACTATAGACTGTGACCTGTGTCCTGTTGGCCAGCTGCAATACCACCAAGGCGGTAGGTCCAGTGGGTCAACGTACCCAATGTGACAATGCCATACTAGTGAATATTGTAATGCTTATTTATTTGCTTCATAAACACATATTTTCAAATGAAATATATTATACTATATAGTTTTATATAGCATAACTGTGTTAGACTGTTTCACACAAAACCTCACCAGTATGCCATGATTTTATTAAAATTTTGCGAAAATCCTGACCAAAAACCCAAGTTGACCGTGTGCAAACACAGCCTAAATGTATAATCACTTCTAACTCTTAATTAAAGGATTTGTCCACTAATGATAAACAGGTCACAAGTTGTCACACTGCTGCCCCCCCCCCCACAATCAGATGTAATCTCTTAAGGAATCAGATAGCAAGTGTTTACTTGCAGCGCACATTATAGGAGGAATGAAGCATTACACAATTCTCATATAAATCAATGGGCTGTCCTGTTGGGTTCTCCAAAGGGAGAGATGCTTTATGTAGATGCTCTTAGTTCTGGCTAAGAAATGAGAGTGCTGAACGGGTGACTCTTGTCTATAAACTCAGAATCCCTTAATAAGATTTTACAAAATGGGTTTTATAAACCAGACAAACCCTTAAAATATAAGAAAATTTACTTAGCTAAGCCAAAATGGTAAGAGTTTAATTGTGAAATGGTATCTCCACCCAACAAAAAGTTATTAGGTGGAACTTAGTGAGCAAAATGTATCTACTTCTTTTTCTTCCTCTTTTCCAACAATTGAGCAATTGTTAATGAAATAATTTGGGTGGAGTTTTCTCTTAAATATATATTTACTGTGAGAGCAATGACCTTCAGAAGACCTTCAGACCTTTTTAATATTTCTTGGCTTTAGAGATAGGGCTGTGACAGTATCGCAGTATTTTTCACGATAAAAGCGTGCTGTCATTTGTTAGAGGAATGACTTTGGTTATCAGGAATGTTTACTCTTGTATGGATCCATAGGATAGGCTATCAATATTAGATCGGTGACGGTCTGACTCTCAATGCCCCTGCAGAACAGCTGTTTGATGGGGCCGTGGCACTCGTATGATCGCCGTGCCCCTTCATTGTTTGAATTGATTTATTTTTTGTTTGTACTCGTACATGCAGTTAAATTTGTAGCGGCTGTGTGCTGAAATACCTTGCACAGCTGCTATGACGGTTGGCCCGGTCCCTTCAAACAGCTGATCAGCAGGGAGGTCGATAGTTGGATCCCCACCAACCTAATACTGATTGCCTATCTAGGCCATCCATTTTTAAATCCCGGATAACTCTTTTCAACAAGTGGTAACAACTTATTAGAATTTAATGAAACTTCTGTGTTTTAACATTTTGGTCGGTTGTATATCATTATGTTGTCATTGTTACATGTATGGGTGATCATTAGAAATGTCTCAATGAGAAATGTGATGTCAGGGTGCTTATGTCATAAAACAGAATTGCATTGCCCTTTATACAAATCACTTATATGTACATAACCAAAACTGGAAATACAAAGATTTCATGAGTACATGATATCGTTTTAGTCCACATTTCTGAATAATATAACTAGTTGTTTTTCATTTGTATGAATATAAAATTCTGTACAAATAAATTGAATACACATGTGGCTGGTGATCATTTTGGGCTCGGGTACTTAGGAGCCATATTGGACACCAAGTATGTACACCTAATTTGCATCGACTTAAGTACTAAATCGTTACATATCTTGTATATCTGCATGTATGATGTGTATGACCGGAATACAATCTTTACATAATCTGCCACATTTAGGCCTTGTTCACACAGTGCAGTTTTGATGACGATTTTGCATGCAATTTTTAAGCCCAAAGCAGAATTCGATCCATTTCTAGTTTTGCTTAAAAACAAAATACATGCAAAATCTGCATCAAATCCGAATCCATTTGTACAATGGAGATAACGTAATGAATAGGCTATGTATTTGGGTAGAGTTCCGTGAAACATTCTATTGTTGAAATTTTATACTCACTGGGAAATGCCGGGAGTGTCAGAGCATAATATGTTCTTATAGCTGCCATGGTATAACCAAAGCTACCATTTAATATCATGTGTCATCATGAAAACCCATTAACTCAGAACTGTATATCTGGGAACGTTTATGAAAATATAAGCGACACAAAACTGTGGAGCTGTTCATAGCAACCAGAGTTTACCTTAGCTTGAAAAACTGTTGTGTAATATACATTTTCCTGATCAATTTATGAATATGAATATCAATTAATGAAAATCCTCAGTGGTTCTGTCTCTGCAATCAATATGATGCAATGGATATACAGTGAGATAAGATGCATCTCAGCTTAAAGGGGTTCTTCAGGACTTCAACATTGACGGCCTATTCCCGCCGATCAGCACAGTGAAGGGGCCGCGGCGTTTGCTCCTTCAATATTTACATGAGCACAGCAGCTTGTGCATATGAGCAGCTGTGACTGGTATTGCACACATATGTGCGTCATGACCCCTTCACTGTGCTGATGATCAGGGGTCCCAGATAAGGTTAGACCATCAATGTTAAAGTACCACAGAAGCCCTTTAATAGTCACTTGTAAGGCCATATCAGACAGGGCATGTGTGTAAACCTAAAGGAGAAAAATGATACAGCGCCTCATTGTGCAGGTCACCTATTCACAAATTGGTGAAATATTGCGGTGAAAAAGTACGCAGCTGAGTAGGTTGTGCAAACGACAGGCACAACCCAGGTGTGTGTATGAAATATAGTAAGTACATCAGCTGCAGATGGGCTCCGACCGGTGGGCACATCGTGCCACCGCTGGTAGACAAGATAAAGCAAAGGAGAAACAACGGGAACCTCTCTGAGAGCACTGCTGACTAAGAAACAAGCAGTAGTGGACAGGGCCGGCCTTAGGATAGATGGCGCCCTGTGCAAAATTATCTTTCGGCGCCCCACCCCATCATAAAAAAAATGCCCCATAAAAAAAGTATAATGCCACACAGCCCCCTTGTAGGTAGTGCCACACAGCCCCCTTGTAGGTAGCACCCCCCTTCTTGTAGATAGCGCCACTGTAGCTTCCTGAAGGAGCGGATTCCCTTTGTGGCCAGGGGATTCCGCTCCTGGAGTGCTCCGCTTGATGTCCCTGTCCATATATGCACAGTGACATCAGGGCCAACTCCTGAAGCAGAAACTTCGTCCACAGCATTGCCGATGCTATGACTGGGGATTCCACTCCAGGAGACGCCCCTGTCGTCTGTGTCCATTTATGCACAGTGACGTCACTGGCTTCTCTTGGAGTGGAATCGCGGGTCACAGAGTCGGCAACGCTGTGGACGGGGGTTCCGCTTCAGGAGTTGCCCTTGATGTCACTGTCCATATATGGACAGAGACATCAAGCGCTCTGTCCAGGAGCGGAATCAGCGGCCACACTGGGATTTCGCTCCTTCAGGGATCTACAGTGGCGCTAGTAGTTAGAAGAGCAGGGAGGTACCTCCCTGCTCTGCTATAGTGGCATCGCTAACATTTTAGTACCCGATGCCCGGTGTCACCGCTAGCAGCCGCTATGGCTCCTACAGCGGTAGCGACGCCACTGAGTGAAGAAGCGTCCGGGCAGAAAGGCGGCTGCTGAGTAACCGGGCCTGAACGCTTATGAAACAAGCAGGGGAAGGGAGCCAGATCAAGCGCTCCCGTCCTCCTGCTGGAGTGATGCGCCTTGTGCAATGGCACAGGTCGCACACCCTTAAGGCCGGCTCTGGTAGTGGATAAGGTTTACTGGCCTGAGGAAGTTGCTAGTCCAGCATCGAAACGCGTAGCCACAGATAAAGTAATCTTGCTATACTATATACTACCACTACTGCTTGTTTCTTAGTCTGCACCGCACTCAGAGAGGTTCCTGTTGTTTGCTCTGTCATGGCATGTGTGTGGCATTTATTTGGTACTATATTTTGTATGTAGAATACAGCATCAGCCACATGTTACAAGACAGTAAATTTATGTTTTTTCATGATCAAAAGTTATGTTTCATCGCCACACTCAACACCCTGTGTGAACTTGTCCTAAAGGTCTCATTCTTAGCCTAAGCTACTTTGAGCATTAATAAGTGTCTATCATTCCATGTGCAACACTTCATTTTGTTCTATGATATTGTAATGATGGGGGTAGGGAAACGGACAAGTGAGCCCTAATCTACCCGCCACTCTGTCCCTGCCTACTTGCAACGACCCGCCCTAGGCGACGGGGTACAACTGGGCGGCGGTCCCTACGCTCAGTAAGTGCACGAGACAAACAGACAAGGGTACACACAGCTAAGGGAAATGGGGCAGTTGCCCACGGCAACACCGTGAGCAACAAGAGTGGTGAACGAGCCGAGTCAAACCAGGAGTGAACGAGGTACCAAACGCAGAGCAGGAGAGTAGTCAGTAAGCCAGGGTCAGTATGGAGCAGGATCAAATAGTCAGAAGCTGTAGCTGGGCCAGGAAACCACACGAGAAGAATCACAAGCAAAGCAGGAACAGGAAAGGCAGGTATAAATAGACAGAGGGCGGGAGCTAGCTCCGTCTGGCCAGGCTGCGATAGGCTCTCCCGCTCCTAAGCCTGCCATCCTGAGTGGTGGAAGATGGAGTCAGTCTCAGAGACATAGACTCAGGTGCAGACTGATTACCTATGGGCGTATACACAGAAGTTGTGCCTGGCAGATCCTTTACAGTACCCCCCTTTTATGAGGGGCCACCGGACCCTTTCTAAGTGGACCTGGTTTATTGGGGAAACGAAGGTGGAACTTCCTGACCAATACCCCAGCGTGAACATCCCGGGCGGGTACCCAAGTCCTCTCCTCAGGCCCGTATCCTCTCCAATGGACGAGGTACTGAAGGGAGCCTTGCACCATCTTGCTGTCCACAATCTTGGCCACCTCGAATTCCACCCCCTCAGGGGTGAGAACGGGAACAGGAGGTTTCCTCGAGGGAGCCAAGGACGGGGAGCAGCGTTTAAGGAGGGAGGCATGAAACACGTCGTGTATTCGAAAAGATGGGGGCAACTCCAGTCGGAAGGAGACAGAATTGAGGACTTCAATGACCTTATACGGCCCAATAAACCGGGGAGCAAACTTCTTGGACGGGACCTTAAGGCGCAAGTTCCTAGACGATAACCACACCAGATCCCCGACCATAAACAAGGGGTTAGCAGAACGTCTTCTATCAGCCTGAGTTTTTTGTACGCTCTGGGACGCCTCTAGGTTCTTCTGAACCTGGGCCCAGACTGTGCACAGTTCCCGATGAACGACCTCTACCTCGGGATTGTTGGAACTACCAGGTGAAACGGAGGAGAACCGTGGATTAAACCCAAAATTACAGAAAAAGGGGGAGACCCGTGACGAGTTACTGACCCGGTTATTAAGGGAAAATTCGGCGAGGGGAATGAATGAGACCCAATCATATTGACAGTCAGAGACAAAACACCTTAAATATTGTTCTAGAGATTGATTAGTCCTCTCCGTTTGGCCATTAGTTTCAGGATGGAAGGCAGAGGAGAAGGACAGATCAATCTCCAACTTTTTACAGAAGGCTCTCCAAAACAATGAAACAAATTGTACCCCTCTGTCCGAAACAATATTGACAGGGACCCCATGGAGACGCAGGATGTGTTTGGCAAACAAGGTAGCTAACGTCTTGGCATTGGGTAGTTTCTTGAGGGGCACAACGTGGCACATCTTACTGAAGCGGTCTACTACAACCCACACCACCGACTTGCCTTGAGATGGAGGCAAATCGGTGATAAAATCCATGGAGATATGGGTCCAAGGTCTCTGGGGAATGGGCAAAGAACGTAGTAAGCCCGCTGGTCGGGACCTGGGAGTCTTGGACCTAGCACAAACCTCACAAGCGGCGACGTAAGCCTTAACGTCTTTAGGCAACCCAGGCCACCAATAGTTTCTGGCAATGAGGTGTTTGGTACCCAGGACGCCTGGATGACCAGATAGTGCGGAGTCATGATTCTCCCTAAGTACCCTTAGCCGGAATTGCAGGGGAACAAACAGCTTGTCCTCAGGAAGGTTCCCGGGAGCTGTACCTTGATCGGCCGCAATTTCAGAGACTAAATCAGAATCAATAGAAGAAATGATTATACCAGGAGGCAAAATACAAGCAGGATCTTCCTCCGAAGGAGGGATGGCCATGAAGCTACGCGACAGTGCGTCGGCCTTAATATTTTTAGACCCAGCCCTATAGGTAACCAAAAAGTTGAATCTGGTAAAAAATAGCGCCCATCGAGCTTGTCTCGGGTTTAGCCTCCGGACAGATTCTAGGAAAACCAGATTCTTGTGGTCGGTAAGGACCGTTACCTGGTGCCTAGCCCCCTCCAGGAAGTGGCGCCACTCTTCAAATGCCCATTTAATGGCTAAGAGTTCGCGGTTGCCAATCTCATAGTTACTCTCAGTGGGCGAAAACTTCCTGGAGAAGTAGGCACAGGGATGGAGATGGGTGAGGGACCTGGTACCCTGGGACAAGACAGCCCCCACTCCCACCTCGGATGCGTCAACTTCCACGATAAATGGCTCCATTTGGTTGGGCTGAACCAGCACCGGGGCCGAGATAAAGCACTTCTTAAGGACCTCAAAAGCCTGGATAGCCTCAGGAGACCAGTGGAGGAGATCAGTACCTTTGCGAGTGAGGTCCGTAAGAGGCTTAGCGATGACCGAGAAGTTAGCAATAAATCTCCTGTAATAATTAGCGAACCCCAAAAAACACTGTAACGCCTTCAGGGAGGCAGGTTGGACCCATTCCGCCACAGCCTGGACCTTGGCGGGGTCCATGCGGAATTCATGAGGAGTGAGGATTTGACCGAAAAATTGTATCTCCTGTACCCCAAACACACATTTTTCTGTTTTCACAAACAGTTTGTTTTCCCGAAAGACCTGGAGCACCTTCCTGACATACTCAATATGGGAGGACAAGTCCTTGGAAAACACCAGTATGTCATCAAGGTACACTACAAGAAATACCCCCAGGTAATCTCTTAAAATCTCATTTATGAAATTCTGGAAGACCGCAGGAGCATTACACAACCCAAAGGGCATGACGAGGTATTCGAAATGACCTTCGGGCGTGTTAAACGCAGTCTTCCACTCATCCCCCTCTTTGATGCGGATAAGGTTATACGCCCCCCGTAGATCAAACTTAGAGAACCATTGGGCCCCCTGAACCTGATTAAAGAGATCAGGAATCAAAGGAAGGGGATACTGGTTCCTTACAGTGACCTTATTCAAGTTACGGTAGTCAATGCATGGCCTAAGGCCACCATCCTTCTTCCCTACGAAGAAGAAGCCAGCACCTACCGGGGAAGTAGAGGGGCGAATGTAACCCTTGGCCAGGCATTCCTGGATATACTCTCTCATGGCTTCACGTTCGGAACAAGAAAGATTAAATATCCTACCCTTAGGGAGCTTAGCTCCTGGTACCAATTCGATGGCGCAATCGTATTCTCTATGAGGAGGTAACACTTCGGAGGCCTCCTTAGAGAAAACATCAGCGAAGTCCTGAACAAACTCAGGTAGCGTGTTCACCTCCTCAGGGGGAGAAATAGAATTAACAGAAAAACATGACGTCAAGCATTCATTACCCCATTTGGTAAGCTCCCCAGTATTCCAGTCAAACGTGGGATTATGCAACTGCAACCAGGGAAGGCCTAAACCAAATCGGACGATAATCCCTGCATCAACAGTACAGATCACTGCTCCAAATGCATGGAGCCAACAAGGAGTTCAAAAACAGGGGTATGCAGTGTAAAATAACCATTAGCAAGAGGAGTGGAGTCGATACCCACTACAGGGCCAGGTTTAGGCAAATCAATCAAAGGCATAGCTAGAGACATAGCAAATTCCACAGACATGATATTAGCAGAAGACCCTGAATCCACGAAGGCACTGCCGGTAGCAGACCTACCACCAAAAGAGACCTGAAAGGGAAGCAAGATTTTATTACGTTTCATATTTACGGGAAATACCTGTGCGCCCAAGTGACCTCCCCGATGATCACTTAGGCGCAGAAGTTTTCCGGCTGCTTATTCTTACGCCTAGGACAGGTGTTCACTTGATGCTTGTCATCCCCACAATAGAAGCAGAGACCATTCTTCCTGCGGAACTCTCTACGTTGTCGGGGGGACACGGAGGCCCCGAGTTGCATAGGTACCTCCGAGTCTTCCGTGGAAGAGCGAAGCAACGGGACCTCGGGAGGCATCATGGGGGAGTCAGAGGGGAAAACACAAAAACGTTCAAGTTGTCGTTGCCTGAGACTTCGGTCAAGTCGTACCGCTAAAGCCATAACCTGGTCAAGGGAGTCAGAAGAGGGATAGCTAACTAGCAGGTCTTTCAGGGCGTTCGACAGGCCCAACCTAAACTGGAACCTTAAGGCAGGGTCATTCCACCGAGAAGCTACGCACCACTTCCTAAAGTCAGCACAATACTCCGCAACAGGTCTCTTACCCTGACGTAAGGTCACCAGCTGACTCTCGGCAAAGGCAGTCCTGTCAGTCTCGTCATAAATGAGTCAGAGAGCAGAAAAGAAACGATCAACGGAGGAAAGTTCAGGGGCGTCAGAAGCCAAGGAGAAGGCCCACTCTTGGGGCCCTTCCTGGAGCCGGGACATAATTATACCCACCCGCTGGCTCTCAGAACCTGAGGAGTGAGGCTTTAAGCGAAAGTAGAGCCTACAACTCTCCCGAAAGGAGAGAAAAGTCCTCCGGTCCCCTGAGAACCGGTCAGGCAACTTGAGGTGGGTTTCAAGAGGTGAGGTGAGGGGCACTACCATGGTAGTGTCAGGCTGGTTGACCCTCTGAGCCAGGGCCTTGACCTGTAGGGAGAGACCCTGCATTTGCTGGGCCAGGGTCTCAAGGGGGTCCATAGTAGTGTCAGGGACCAGGGTAGACTAGGTATAGGGCTTGTGATTATGTAATGATGGGGGTAGGGAAACGGACAAGTGAGCCCTAATCTACCCGCCACTCTGTCCCTGCCTACTTGCAACGACCCGCCCTAGGCGACGGGGTACAACTGGACGGCGGTCCCTACGCTCAGTAAGTGCACGAGACAAACAGACAAGGGTACACACAGCTAAAGGAAATGGGGCAGTTGCCCACGGCAACACCGTGAGCAACAAGAGTGGTGAACGAGCCGAGTCAAACCAGGAGTGAACGAGATACCAAACGCAGAGCAGGAGAGTAGTCAGTAAGCCAGGGTCAGTATGGAGCAGGATCAAATAGTCAGAAGCTGTAGCTGGGCCAGGAAACCACACGAGAAGAATCACAAGCAAAGGAGAAACAGGAAAGGCAGGTATAAATAGACAGAGGGCGGGAGCTAGCTCCGTCTGGCCAGGCTGCGATAGGCTCTCCCACTCCTAAGCCTGCCATCCTGAGTGGTGGAAGATGGAGTCAGTCTCAGAGACATAGACTCAGGTGCAGACTTATTACCTATGGGCGTATACACAGAAGTTGTGCCTGGCAGATCCCTTACAGATATATAATGTTCTTCATACTAGAAATTAGTAAACACTAGTTCAATTTTAGTGCATAAATGAATATATTACCTGTCAATATGTACTTCACAAATGTGGAGAGTCAAGAACTAAAACTAAAGCAGAGAAAAACAGCCATACTGCCCACACAACCGTTCACAATTGTGTAAATTTAGGTAAAGTAGTCCAGTGTCTATTAGTCTTTAGGGGGGGCAGCCTTGGCCTAGGTTAAAACTTAGAATAGTTTGGTTGTGTTGTATGCCATTATAGCCTTCTTATCGTACATTTGTAAAATTCATAGATGGCAGAGTGGGTGGTATACTGTTCTTAAAAGCCCTACCATGATAAATTAATGGTTTATGTACAAAGAGCATACCCATAATTGAGGTTTTATAAATGCTATTTTTATCCATCCATAACTATACTTATAGTATGTGTCAGCCGCACATATTCTGTAGATATGCCATAAGT
The DNA here is from genome assembly GCF_050947455.1 of Rhinoderma darwinii. Lineage (NCBI taxonomy): Eukaryota > Metazoa > Chordata > Amphibia > Anura > Rhinodermatidae > Rhinoderma > Rhinoderma darwinii. The sequence goes on along the minus strand of NC_134688.1, from coordinate 120,125,995 downwards.
GTTCGAGATGGGAATACCACTTTAACTTTTGCATCTGATCTGGGAACTAAATTAATTTAGGGGTCGTGTATGGGGTCTCAACTTCTTTTCACGTCTGGTCTGGGGGTTGATGCCTCCCATGCACCCATCCTACATTTTCTACTTATGTGACCGGTAGCGTGTTTGGTACCATTGTCCCAGCATGCTCTGATCATTTGTCAGGTCAAGCTGGGAGTTGCACTTTCACAGAAGGCCCCTAATAAGAGACGTTGAAGGAAATGAGGATCGGGCATGTTACATGTTCTACCAGCAGATGGGGCATTGCAATGCGCCTTATTAGGGAGGTCATGGGATATAGCTAAACAGCCTTATATGTATGGTCAGCCTCAGGGTGGAGACAAAACTAGCCTTTCATCAGCTATTCATATGTACAATAATTTATTTTTATAACAATAATAAGGAAATATTTTTACTATAGAATTTGTAGCAGAATATGACTACTGCTACTAAATACATTTACATCTTTTTACAGATTTTTGCTAATTGTGTGGTGTATGCAATTCCCAAAATTCAAGTGTAGACAAAAGGCAACCCTACACATATATCGGAACCTAGAATAGTGACACCAAGCACTTTAAGGGAACCTGTCACAATCATTTCACCTATAAAACCAGCAATACCTGGTGGAAGTGGGTGAAAAATCATTTTTATGTAACCTATAATTAATTACCTTCTAAGTAGGCTCTGTACCTTTAGTATTCTGTTTTTTAGTGTTCCTCAGTAGAAAAGAGTCATATCTTCATTCCTCAAGCCTTTCCGAGTTTACCCCACCTCCTTACTTTTGATTGACTGCTCCTCGCCTCCCCCAGCACACACTAAATCCCGCTCTTGCGCATCAATGTCCTGTTCTGATGCATGAGCGCAAAGGGACACCATAGCGGCGCATGCGCAGTAACTAGATTAGAGGCCCGGACCAAGCAGGGAAGGGTGTTGGATCATACATGACGCTATCTCAGTCGAGATCTCGGCATTCAGCTCGTGCCAGTTTTCGGCGGGCATAAGAGGAACGATTAACGCCAATGAGATAACGGCAATGAACCTTTGACAACAGCAGCCAACGAGGGGCGAGTAGAGTTCAATAGGTGAAATGCTGGTGACAGGTTCCCTTTGAGGGTATGTTCACACACACACACACACACTAATTACGGACGTAATTCGGGCATTTTTGCCCCGAATTACGTCCGAAAAATTCGGCTTGAAAGCGTTGACAAACATCTGCCCATTGAAAGCAATGGGCTGACGTTTGTCTGTTCACACGAGGCGTATATTTACGCGCTGCTGTCAAAAGATGGCGCGTAAATAGACGCCCGCTTCAAAGAAGTGACCTGTCACTTCTTGGGGAGTAATTAGAGCCGTTATTCATTGACTCCAATGAAAAGCAGCGCCAATTACGTCCGTAAGGGACGCGGCGTTCAAGCGCCTGCACATGCCGTTACGGCTGAAATTACGGGGATGTTTTCTCCTGAAAACATCCCCGTAATTTCAGCCGTTACGGACGCTGTCGTGTGAACATACCCAAAGTCTTTTGATGATAGGAGGATATGTTCCCATAAGATCTTTCAGCTTGGTTTTCATTGTAACCATGTCTGTATTTCTATAGTTAATTCTACTATCTATGAAGTTAGACTAAATCTGTCATCAGCACTGACAATAATGGCTATTGATGCTAATATATATTTTTGTAACCCTGATACTTTTTCTTTTTATCTTGGAACAATTATTATACTCAGGGGTCTTACCGCCACCTGTTTTATCAAAGGCCCCGGAGAACAAAATATGAGCCTATATAAACAAAAGCAGGTACATCTTGTTCAGGTGCCCAGACTCCTTGTGTGGACCATTCAGGTGTGTGTTGCCCTGTAGTCAGAAGATGAGGGTAATATAGGAATGAATGTTTCCTTCTAAAAATATACTTTCAAGTAGTCACAAAGGAGGAGCCATATAGCCATCCATCAATGGAATCTTTGAAGTTTTTGTCCTTAAAACTTTTTTTATTTACATTGGTTGCACGGATCAGTTACCGTGTTTGCACGTCGAATAATAATCTTACATACAAACATCCCAAGATGACTTCATTACACTCTTCTACTGACATGGTTTTGATGTGCACCCAGATATGTTTTGAGGACAATTCTGTTTCATATCCACTCATTTTATAAGCAGCTCTAATAGTTAAAAGGGATAATTCTACCATTGCACTTTAATGTATTATGTTTAGGTTTTAACTTGTCATTGGCGTAGCCATCTTTATTAACGTTAATATTGTTGAGTAACCGGCAGGAAATGATGAGCATTAATAAAGTGCACTTATTTTATTTGACGTTGGCTAGTATTTATTTTGGATGTTTAAGACCGGTTCAGACGGAATGAAAGGTGCAGTTCCACTTTGAAGCTTGTTTGTATATATAACACCTACGTTTATGTCCGTACAGAAATAGCAGCAATGTGTATTTACAGTGCTTATTAGATGAGTCAGACATAAAGCAGAACTGTGCGACACAAAGAAATGAGAAGTATGAAAAGTGAAGACAACGGAACTAGACCGTACAGTTCTGTGTCTACTTCTGTATTCATCCGAGGTGGATTATCTTTTGGTATCTCCAAAGCATTGTAAGGTTGAGTTCACACATAGCGTAAATACTGCAGATTTTCTGCAACAGATTGTGTTGCGGAAAATCCGCAGCAGAGTGGATGAGATTTGAAGAAATCTCATCCACGCGCTGCGTAAATGCTGAGCGGAGAAAATGCTCAAAAATTTACCTGTGGTGTGTTTTTTTAATACGCAGCATGTTAATTGTATTTGTGTAGTCGCTGCTCATTAGTTGCGGGTTTTCCCCATTGAATTCAATGGAGAGGTAAAACCTGCAACAAATAGCAGATGTTGCGTTTTTTTGCGAAAGAAAAGCAGCAATTCCGCCGCAACAAAACACAACTCAGAGAAAAAAAAATCTTATACTTGAATCCAATGGGAGGTAAAACCCACAACAAATAGCAGTCGTTGCATTTATTGCGGCGGAATCTCAGCGGTTCCATCGCAAAAAACGCAACTCAGAAAAAAAAAATCTTATACTTACCCAGAACTCTGTGTTTCTTCGTCCAGGCTGGCCTCCTGGGATGACGTTTCATCCCATAGGACCACTGCAGCCAATCACAGGCTGCAGCAGACACATGGGATGAAAAGTCATCACAGGAGGCCAGGTTGTAGGTCGGTGGAGCGACGTGTCTCCTTGGCTACGTAAGTATGAAACTTTTTTTTTTTGTGCAGTTTTCCGCAGCGGACATTCTGGTCATTCTGGTGTGTTTTTTCAGCCATAATTCCCTGCGGCACCCAGGACGGATACACTGTGTGCTTTTATGCAGCATATCCGCCCTTTGTGAACATAGCCTAAATGTAACACTTGAAACCACTTTACAAAATCTTCTAGACAAATACATAAATAGCAACCCCATAATATAAGGTTATTCTCGGAATTGCTTCCGCTAACAGTAAGAGCATTCACTACTGTTGCTATGCTGCTGTTTATGGTCACCAGCTGTAAAACTGCTGACAGACCATCCTATAAAACTGCTGACAGATAAACAGGTGGAGCTTGGAGTATTTGAGATTCCCAGCATGATGTTATAAAGTAAGGGATGCAGTTTGTATAAATGAAGCATTTACATTTCCTCCTGGTCTTTCAGTTTTATATCCCACTTTTAACTTTTAACTATTGTAACTATTGTAACTATTTTCTCTACTATTCCACTTATGCCCAAACAGTGGCCTGCAAAGCATTGTTGATTCCCCTGCCCATTAACGGCATCTGGGGTGTTGGCAACTACTTGTACTCATGGAGTAGAATGCCAAATGGCAACAATAAGAAGATAAGGAGGACAAGAAGGACATTCCTGACTTCCTAATACCTAGAGTCGTAGCTGGACTGTACTTCACTCAGGACAAAGATTTAGGTTACTGCCATATCCCTCTAAAATACCCCAGACAAGGAAGAGTGGTTTGTTGACGCCCCCCAGCATCTAGCGCACATGCCCATCAACCCTACCCTAGCTACAACCCCTGCTAATAACCCAAAGTTGTTGGTATAAATGTCAGCTTTTTTTAATTTATTAGATAATAGTATAAGACCAGATCCAAGAACTAGAGTTAGAAACATAAACATCTTTAGTGTTTTCAGTGTCTTAGAGGCACTAAGGACCACGGACACTAGGGATATGATGAAACCAATGTCACAAGATATTTCTTTGTCACTGTCACTTAACACCAGGCATTGGATAACAGAATTGGTACTGAAGACTTGGACACACACATTATATTGGTATTCTGCAGATATGTATGGCAACAGGTCACAGAAATTGTAAACTTGCCATTCCAACTGTCACCGGATATACTTTCATTCTCAGTATGCTGGCAAGGAATTTCTATCTCAACAGAATACAGTAAGATGTTCACAAATTTAACTACTTAAAGGGAACCTGTCATGTCAAATATGCAGTCCGATCTGAAGGCAGCATGTTATAGCGCAGGACGCAGGACAGATTGATATTTAATGTTATGTGTGAAAAGATTCCGGATAACCTGTAATTTATACATTTAAATCCCTTCTAACTCTCGGCATAAAAGTCCAGTGGGTGGTCCTACTCCGTGATGAGAGAAGACAAACCGAGAGAAACAGAGAGAGAAAGAAAGAGACAGAGCACAAATTTATTATGAGCTAAAATTAGACCGCATAAAACTGGACCATAAAAGCAGAAACAACGCCAAATTTATCCCACTGGCAGGCGTTATATGGTAAATTTGGCGCATCTTGATAGACATGTTTGTCACTTTTCTTTTCCTTACACTAGTGGTCCCCAACCACCGGGTCGCGGAGCAATACCTGGCCGTGGTTCATTTGGTACCATGCCACGGTATCCGGTATCCGTCCCGGTGGCCACAGGGAATTCCGGGCAAAAAAACACACCAAACTGTGGTGCAGTTTTTCCACCGGAATGTCTGCTGTGGAAAACGGCAGCAATTAGCCGGCCTGCTAGTAGGCTAACCTCCTGGGATAACGTTTAATCCCAGGAGACCGCTGCCTTTGATTGGCTGCAGCGGCGGTCACATGGTATGAAATGTCATCCCAGGAGGCCAGCCTGGAGGAAGAAAGACAGACTTCTGGGTAAGTATAAGATTTTTTTTTTCTGAGTTGCGTTTTTTGCGATGGAACCGCTGAGATTCCGCCGCAATAAATGCAACGACTGCTATTTGTTGTGGGTTTTACCTCCCATTGGATTCAATGGGGGAAAACCCGCCACAAATAAGCAGCGGTAACGCAAATACAATTAAAAAAACTTGAGGACAGGATCCATGTGGCAAAAATATACTGGTGTTTATTAACACATCCCAAATATATATAAAAAGCTACGTTTCGACTCCGCAGGAGTCTTTCTCAAGCATAAAATACATGTAACAAAATGTGGTTTATAAATACATCACACGTGTAAACACTATTAGGGCTTATTCAGACGAACGTATAATACGTCCGTGCAACATGCGTGATTTTCACGCGCCTCGCACGGACCTATGTTACTCAATGGGGCCGTTTAGACTGTCCGTGATTTTCACGCAGCGTGTGTCCGCTGAGTAAAACTCACGACATGTCCTATATTTGTGCGTTTCTCGCGCATCACGCACCCATTGAAGTCAATGGGTGCGTGAAAATCATATGCAGCACACGGAAGCACTTCCGTGTGACGCGTGTGATTCGCGCAACAGTAGTAAAAACTATGAATGAAAACAGAAAAGCACCACGTGCTTTTCTGTTTACAAACATACAGAGTGTCATAATAATGGCGGCTGCACGAAAATCACGCAGCCACGCATCATATGGTGATGACACACAGAGCTGTTATGGACCTTTTGCGCACGCAAAACGCCTTGTTTTTTGCTAGCGCAAAACGCACACGCTCGTGTGAATCCGGCCTAAGTAATATATACTCAACATAAATCAAGTGTAAATCATTATATTCTTACATAATCCATGCTGTAGGATTTCTCTGCTGCATTCCTAATCACCCATCTGTGTCAGCGTTCTCTATTAGCCATCGCACATGCGTTAGTACCAGAGTATGCTGGGTTTAAATACAGGAACAGGTGATTGAAAAGAGAATTGGCGTTAGGACCCAGTGGAGAGCGTTGGCGGCTGGAGTGGCCGTTAGACGCTAAACAAGGAGGAAGAGGACGGCAGCATGGACACGGACGCTGGGGAATGGTAAGTACTGGGTGGCGGGGAGCAGCGTCTATTCCACATGGATAAACTATAGACCACCGTTGATGGTTTGTTGACCGCTTCAGGCCGGGCTAAGGGAACTTGTGTTCCTTTATTGCTTCTAAGGAGTGATTATCTAATATACAATACATAAGTCTCAGTTTTCGGCATCTGTTTTATATAATTGGTAGATGCTGGATTCATTCAAAAGTGAGCCTATCTGATATATTCTATGTTCTGACATTTTGGTTCATTTAAAAAAACATTAAAAAAAAGGTGTTTTATGTGGCTGGAGGAAGATGATAATACAGATCCCAACACTTCATGATCACTCGGAATTACTCTAAGGTCATTCCGGGGGCCACCTTTCAGGAAGTTGTGCATTAGATTTAATACAGCCTGTATATAACATACTACTCCATCATAATCCACTAGTTGCTGGCTTCAAAGGCTTCGATTACTATAACAATGGAGGGGCAGGCGAGGTTGTGCCTTTATCCTACTGAGTGCAGAAGTCAAAGGCTCTGTTTGGAACCAAAACATCTGTCAACACTATTACCAGCACCTTCTTCCAGTTCCTTTTTTATTGATCATGCGGCACTGATCTGCTGAGTGGTAGTAACATTGTGACATAAGGATTGTGTAACCATTGTGACCATATCATGAAAGCCGAGCTGCTTTATTGTAAAACCCTGTGAACACTAAATCAACTAGAGTGCTGTTGGATAAGTCTAACTATTATTTTACTACATTTTACAATTTGTTTCTTTACACTTTAACAAAAACCTATAAATGAAATTTGGATTTGAGCTACGTCCCAAAATATCTACAGTATTCATGACACATGAATCAAATAATCAAAAATATTATCATAAAAAAATAGATACACTAAAACACTGTTATGATACTTGTTTATTCTGTTTTTTTATGACTACATTGTGGGCTGAATAGGGTGAAAAAATATTTTGAGTAAACAATCTTGTATGACACCTTTCCAGGAACTTCTGTAGTGACGTTGGCTGGCCAAAAAACAGCAGAACTAGACTACCCCACTGCAATCCCCTTTCCCAGGAATGGTGCCCCCCCCCCAGTATTTAGATTATCGCGAGGATTTACAGTAGGGCCGAATTGCGAGCCAACCAGACAGACGAAGTGTCATAATTTTAGCAGGCAACAGCAATACATGAAAGCATGACATGAACTCACTGACTGAAGACAGGGATGGAAACAAGATTATGATAACACAAACAGATGATGGGTTATGACAACAAGCTGACCCTAGCACTAGCTAACCCTATATCTTCACCCCTTAAGGTCCGAGCCATTTTTTGATTTTTGATTTTCGTTTTTCACTTCCCGCCTTCTAAGAGCCATAACGTCTTTATTTTTCCATCAATAGAGCGGTGTGAGAGCTTATATTTTGCGAGAGGAGTTGTAGTTTCTATTGGTAGCATTTAAAGTACCATATATTGTATTCGGAAGGTGAACAAAAATTATTTGCGGGCTGAAATTGGAAAAAAACTGTGATTCCTCCATTCTTTTTGGGGTTCCGTTTTTACGTCTTTCACCGTGAGGTAAAAACAACAACTTAACTTTATTCTGTGGCTCAATACGATCACGGTGATGTCAAATCTATATAGATTTTTTTATATTTTACTACTTTAAAAAAACGAAAAACTTTTTGTTAAAAAAAAATTTTTTGTTTCACCACATTCTGAGAGCCATAACTTTTTTATTGTTCCGTGCATTGAGCTGTGTGAGGGCTTATTTTTTGCGGGAGGAGCTGTAGGTTTCATTGGTACCATTTGCTGGTACGTATGACTTCTTGATCACTTTTTATTAGATTTTTTTTGGGAGCTAAGATGACCAAAAAACTGTGATTTTGGCGGTTTACAATTTTTCTTTTTTACGGCGTTCCCCGTGCGCATTAAATAATGCTATATTGTAATAGTTCAGACTTTTACAGATGCAGCAATACCAATTGTGTTTACTTTTTTTATTTTTTACATTACTTTAGAGGAAAATTGGGAAAAGGGGGGTTTTAAAAATTTTTTTGCACATTTTATTAGTCTCCCTAGGGGACTTGAACCACCAATCGTTAGATCGCTGGTACAATATACTGCAGTATATCGTAATTTTTACAGGCATATGTTAAGCCACAGGCAGGGCTTAACAGAGGCAAAGTGAAGGCAGCCCTGGCTGGGGGCCTTCATTAGGCACCTGGGCTGCCATAACAACCATCGTCACCCCCCCCCCCCGATCTCGTTACGGGGGGGACGACCCTCTTTTCAACGCCTCAGATGCTGCGGTCGCGATTGACTGCAGCATTTGAGGGGGGTTAAACAGCCAGGAAGAGCGCGATCGCTGCTCCTGGCTGTTAGTCCTGGGTGTTAGTCCTGGGTGTCGGCTGTAAAACACAGCCAACACCCGCAGCATATTGAGCGTGCTCCAAACATCACCCCCCGCACCATGATGTACCAGTGCATCCTGGTGCTCCAAGGGGCTAACGTGATGTGTAAATATTTAGTACCTACTTGTAATCCCCCAGAAATTTAAAGGGGTTTTCCAGTTGGGCAGTTTTTCTTTCCCCCAGAAAACCCCTTTAAGCCCTTAATGACATGGCCAATTTTAATTTTTTCATTTCCGTTTTTTCCTCCCTGCCTTTCAAAAGCCATAACTTTTTTTTTTTTTTTTTGTCGATATAGCCGTATGAGGGCTTGTTTTTTTGCGGGACAAGTTGTAGTTTTTCATGGCACCATTTAATGTACCAGAAAATGTACTGGAAAACGGAAAAAAATTGCGTTTTTAAGGAGTTCATCGTATAGATAATTTTTTATCGGTGTGATGGCTTATTTTTTGCAGGGTGAGCTGGAGTTTTTATTGGTACGATTTCGGGGACTTTTTGATCACTTTTTATTCCATTTTTTGGGGGAGCTTACATGATCTCTTACATGATTTATTGCAATACTAATGTATTGCAGTATATCATGATTCTTGCAGTCGCCTATGAAGTCCTTCACAAGGGTACAAAGATGGCAGACCTGAGGGCCTTCAGGCTGCCATGATGACCATCGGTACACTGTGATAGCGCTCGTCAGAGGGGACTGCCTCCTTCCTTCTAGCGCCTTAGATGCTGCAGTCTTTGATCCGTCCGTTGCAGTGAGGTGTCGGCCATATTACAGCGCTCAGCCTGTTAGCCAGCTTCATTCTTTACCTTAGCGGTTGCTACATACCTGTACATGGCATGTCATTAAGGGGTCATAGGTGCTTTGTTGACCATTAGAATATCTCTACACGGTGGGTCCATCTGCAAGAGAGATTGCTGAGATTTTAGTTACAACAGGGCCCTATTTTAAGGAGTTCATCGTATAGATAATTTTTTTGTTGTTTTATCGGTGTGATGGCTTATTTTTTGCAGCGTGAGCTGTAGTTTTTATTGGTACGATTTCGGGGACTTTTTGATCACTTTTTATTCCATTTTTTGGGGGAGCTTACATGATCTCTTACATGATTTATTGCAATACTAATGTATTGCAGTATATCATAATTCTTGCAGTCGCCTATGAAGTCCTTCACAAGGGTACAAAGATGGCAGACCTGAGGGCCTTCAGGCTGCCATGATGACCATCGGTACACTGTGATAGCGCTCGTCAGAGGGGGCTGCCTCCTTCCTTCTAGCGCCTTAGATGATGCAGTCTTTGATTACGTCCGTTGCAGTGAGGTGTCGGCTGTATTACAGCGCTCAACATGTTAGCACGCTTCATTCTTTACCTTAGCGGTTGCTACGTACATGTACATGGCATGTCATTAACCCCTTCCCACTCCTGGACGTACTATTAGGTCATGGCAGCTGTATCGTTCGCGCTCCATGACCTAATAGTATGTCTCGGGAGTAACGGCCGTTTCGGCCGTCCTCCCGACACATACAGGAGCTGTGACAGCTGCTGTCTTGTTCAGCAGCTGTCACAGCTCCTACAGCGGGGACCGATCGCTGTGTCCCCGCTGATTAACCCCTTAAAAGCCGCGTTCTATAAAGATCGCGGCTTTTTAGGGGTTAAGCTGCCATCGCCGGCCTGCTACGCGATAGCGGCCGGCGATGGTGACTATGGCAACCGGACACCAAACAATGGCGTCCGGCTATGCCATAGACTGAAGCCTAGTGGGTCCTGACAACGTCAGGACCCACTATGCTTGCTGTCAGTGAGTAGCTGACAGTTCTAATACACTGCACTACGCATGTAGTGCAGTGTATTAGAATTGCGATCAGGGCCTCCTGCCCTCAAGTCCCCTAGTGGGAAAAAGTAATAAAGTAAAAAAAAAGTTAAAAAAAGATGTGTAAAAATAAGAAAATAAAAGTTTTAAAAGTATTAAAAGTAAAAATCCCCCCTTTTCAGTCATTTATTATTAATAAAAATATATAAACAAACAAATAAACTATACATAATTGGTATCGCCGCGTCCGTAACGGCCTGAACTACAAAATTATTTTGTTATTTATCCCGCACGGTGAACGCCGTAAAAGAAAATAATAATAAACCGAACCACAATCACAATTGTTTGGTCACTTCACCTCCCAAAAAATGGAATAAAAAGAGATCAAAAAGTCGCATGTACCGAAAAATGGTACTGATTGAAACTACAGTTCGTTACGCAAAAAATAAGTCCTCGCACGGCTTTATTGATTGAAAAATAAAAACGTTATGGCTCTTAGAATAAGGTAACACAAAAAGTGAATGATTGTTTACAAAACGTATTTTATTGTGCAAACGCCATAAGACATAAAAAAAAACTATAAACATCTGGTATCGACGTAATCGTATCGCCCCGCAGAATAAAGTGACTATGTCATTTATAGCGCACGGTGCACGCAGTAAAAAAAAAAGAATAAAAAAACAATAGTAGAATTGCTGTTTATTAGTCACCACGCCACCTAAAAATAGAATAAAAACTGATCAAAAAGCCGCATGCACCCCAAGAAAACTACAATTGATTCCTCAAGGGGTCTAGTTTCCAAATTGGGGTCACTTTTGGGGGGTTCCCAATGTTTTGGCACCACAAGACCTCTTCAAACCGGACATGGTGCCTAATAAAAAAGAGGCCTCAAAATCCACTAGGTGCTCCTTTGCTTCTGAGGCCGCTCCTTCAGTCCATTACCGCACTAGGGCCACATGTGGGATATTTCTCAAAACTGCAGAATCTGGGCAATACATATTAAGTGCGTTTCTCTGATAAATCCTTTTGTGTTATAAAAAAAAATGGTATAAAGAGGATTTTCTGACCAAAAAAAATTTACATTTCACCTCTACTTTGCTCTAAATTTCTGTGAAACACCTAAAGGGTTCATAAACGTTCTAAATGCTTTTGTGAATACATTGAGGGGTCTAGTTTCTAAAATGGGGTATTTGATAGGGGTTTCTAATATATGAGCCCCTCAAAGCAACTTCAGAACTGAACTGGAACCTAAAAAAATAAATAAATGAGGCAATACTTTGCTTCTTACATTATACTGATAATGAGCCGAGCGCACCCCGAGATGACCCCAGTTTTGACCGTTTGTATAAACGGAGACCCCTATTAGACCGTTCCAGTGCCCGGTTTTCCCTAGCATTCACCCCCGAGAAGTGTATTTCTATTGATGAGTCCCTGGTACATTTTAAAGGGAGGGTTCAATTCCGCGAGTACCTGCCGAGTAAGAGGGCAAGGTATGGCGTGAAGATGTATAAGCTGCGAGAGTGCATCAGGGTATACCTACAGGTTTAGGCTATATGAAGGGAAGGCCACCCCCAAACCAGACTGCATCCTGGACTACAATAGGTACATGGGAGGGATGGACTTGTAAGATCAAATCCTGAAGCCCTACAGCGCCATGCGGTGTGGTATAAGAAGCTGGCCGGGCGCATCGTACAGATGGCATTGTACAATGCGTACGTGCTACGTCGATGTGCAGGCCAGACGGGAACTTTCCTGGAATTTCAAGAGGTGATTATCAAGAACCTAATCTTTAGGGACCAAGAAGGGGGGGCACCCAGTACTTCTGGAAGCGGGGCCACACGCATCGTACCAAGGCGGCAACACTTTCCAGGAGAAGTTTCCCAAACTGGCAAGAAGGGAAAAAGTCAAAAGAGGTGCAAAGTCTGCTATAAGAGGGCGAAAAGGGATGACACAATATATCAATGTGACACGTGTCCCGAATAACCAGAGCTCTGTATGAAAGTCAGTTTTAAAATTTATCATACATCCCCTGGTTTATAATTTATCACAATTTTACTTACCCTGATGCACTCCGCACAGCTTATCCCCCCTCGTCTTTCCCCTCTGAGCCCTGCTGTGTGTCCAGGCAGCTAATAACAGCCACATGTAGGGTATTGCCATACCCGGGAGAACCCACATTACAGTTTATGGGGTGTAGGTCTCTGGTCAAAATGCTCACTACACCTCTAGATGAATGCCTTAAGGGTGTAGTTATTAAAACGGGGTCACTTCTTGCGGGTTTCAACTGTACTGGTACCTCAGGTGCTTCTGCATACATGACTTCGCACTAGAAAATCCCCAGTAGGCCAAATGGTGGTCCTTTCCTTCTGAGCCCTCCCATGGGCCCAAACGGCAGTTTATCACAACAAATGGGGTATTGCGGCACTCAGAACAAATTGCGCAACAGAATGGGGTATTTTGTTTCGTGTGAAAATAAGAAATTTTCAGCCAAAACTACATATTATTTGAAAAAAATAATTTTGTTTTCATTCCCAGCCCAATTCAAATAAGTTCTGTGAAAAAACTATGGGGTCTAAATGGTCACATTACCCATAAATGAATTCCTTGAGGGGTGTAGTTTCCAAAATGGGGTCATTTGTGGTTGGTTTCTATTGCTTTGATACCTCTGGGGCTCTGCAAATGCGACATGGCACCCGAAAACCAATCCAGCAAAATCTGGACTCCAAAGAACACACAGCGCTCCTTTCCTTCTGAGCCCTCCCATGGGCCCAAACGGCAGTTTATCACCACAAATGGGGTATTGCCGCACTCAGGACAAATTGGGCAACATAATTGAGTATTTTATTTCTTGTGAAAATAAGAATTTTTGAGCTAAAATGACATATTATTGGAAAAAATATATATTTTTTTAATTCCCTGCCCAATTCAAATAAGTTCTGTGAAGAAACTATGGGGTCTAAATGGTCACATTACCCATAAATGAATTCCTTGAGGGGTGTAGTTTCCAAAATGGGGTCACTTCTGGTGGGTTTCTATTGCTTTGATACCTCTGGGGCTCTGCAAATGCGACATGGCACACGAAAACCAATCCAGCAAAATCTGCACTCTAAAGAACACACAGCGCTCCTTCCCTTTTGAGGCCTTCCATGGGCCCAAACGGCAGTTTATTGCCACAAATGGGGTATTGCTGCACTCAGGAGAAATTGGGCAACAAAATTTAGTATTTTGTTCCCTGTGAAAATAAGAAATTTTGATAAAAAATTACATCTTATTGGAAAAAATGTCATTTTTTTAATGTCACAGCCCAATTGAAATAGGTGCTGTGAAAAAACTGTTTGGTCAAAATGCTAACAACAACCATAAATGAATTCCTTGAGGGGTGTAGTTTCCAAAATGGGGTCACTTTTGGTGGGTTTCCATTGCTTTGATACCTCTGAGGTTCTGCAAATGCGACATGGCACCCGAAAACCAATCCAGCAAAATCTGGACTCCAACAAACATATAGCACTCCTTTCCTTCTGAGCCCTCCCATGGGCCCAAACGGCAGTTTATCACCACAAATGGGGTAATGCCACATTAAGGACAAATTGGGCAACAAAATGGGGTATTTTGTTCCCTGTGAAAATAAGAAATTTTGATCACAAATGAAATTTTATTGGAAAAAATGACATTTTTTTCATTTCACAGCCCAATTCAAATACGTGCTGTGAAAAAACTGTACCGTCAAAATGGTAACAACAACCATAAATGAATTCCTTGAGGGGTGTAGTTTCCAAAATGGGGTCACTATTGGGGGATTCCTACTGTTTTGGCACCTCAATACCTCTTCAAACCTGGCATGCTACCTAAAATATATTCTAATAAAAAAGAGGCCTCAAAATGCACTAGGTGCTTCTTTGTTTCTAGGGCTTGTGTTTTAGTCCACGAGCGCAGTAGGGCCACATGTGGGACATTTCTAAAAACTGAAGAATCTGAACAATACATATTTAGTAGTGTTTCTCTGGTAAAACCTTCTGTGTTACAGAAAAAAAAATGAATAAAATTGAAATTCAGCAAGAAAAATGACATTTGCAAATTTCACCTCCACTTTGCTTTAATTTCTGTGAAATGCCTGAAGGGTTAAAAGACTTTCTAAATGCTGTTTTGAATACTTTGAGGGGTCTAGTTTTTAAAATGGGGTGTTTTATCCGGGTTTCTAATACATAGGCCCCACAAAGCCACTTCAGAACTCAAGAGGTACCTTAAAAAAAAGGCTTTTGAAATTTTCTTAAAAATATGAGAAATTGCTGTTTATGTTCTAAGCCTTGTAACGTCCAAGAAAAATAAAAGAATGTTCAAAAAACGATGCCAATCTAAAGTAGACATATGGGAAATGTTAACTAGTAACTATTTTGGGTGGTATAACCATCTGTTTTACAAGCAGATGCATTTCAATTCTGAAAAATGCAATTTTTTAAAAATTTTCTCTAAATTTTGCAATTTTTCACCAATAAACACTGAATATATCGACCAAATTTTACCACGAACATGAAGCCCAATGTGTCACGAGAAAACAATCTCAGAATCGCTTGGGTAGGTTTAAGCATTCCGACGTTATTACCACATAAAGTGAAATATGTCAGATTTGAAAAATGGGCTCTGAGCCTTAAGGCCAAAACTAGGCTGCGTCCTTAAGGGGTTAAGGGGTCATAGGTGCTTTGTTGACCATTAGAATATCTCTACACGGTGGGTCCATCTGCAAGAGAGATTGCTTAGATTTTAGTTACAACGGGGCCCTATTTTAAGGTGTACCACAAGCTTCTCTGCAACATAGCAACAGAACTGTAAGGGCTTGTCCACATGTAACGGAATTGCTGCAGAAAATTTCTGCAGCAATTCCGTTAAAACTAGCAGACATTCCGCTGTGGAAAAACCGCACCATTTCCTGCGTTTTTACCTGCAGAAAATGGTGTGGATTTTGTTGCGTAAAGCTAGAAGAACGACCCCAACAGTTGTCGGGAATGGAAACATATTATATATACAAAAATTGCCTGCGGCAAATAAACCCTTTTTCCCAACTGTCAATAATGGTAGGAATAAAAATAAAAAACGTTATTGTGCTTCATAGAGCAAGAGACTAACCAAATAGATATTATTTAAATCAGTATATATCTCCTCCGATGGGAATAGTGAAGGACTGTGCCACTTGATAAATTGAGTATAAAATGTCAATGGGCTGGCGGCTGCAGAACGCCAAGGCCAACTAACAATACATATAGAAACTACCAACGGAGGTACACATATGTTTAAAATTTAGAAGTGTCAGAGCCCCCCGACATGTTTCGCTACACGAGGCAGCGTCCTCAGGGGTTCCAGGGCAACAAGCCTCTCTCTCTCTGTGACAGGCATGACAGTGACCCAATAAGGTAACAGACAGTCTCTCGTAGAAAGGGAAGTGTCTGTAACTGTATCAAATAAGGCACACCAGGATAATGTTAATATGCCCCACATTATGAAAGACTCATCAGCCGGGATATTCAATATTGAAGTAAACACTAGGGCACAGCATAAAGTCGGAGAAAGTTGAAAAATCACCCTCCCAGAGGATCAATATATCGTCTATATATCTGCCCCAAAATAAAATGTGACAAGTGTAACAAAGCAAATCTTCTGAAAAAACAATAGTGTCTTCCCACCATCCCAAAAATAAATTTGCATAAGTGGGAGCACATGCTGTGTCCATGGCTGTGCCTTTTAATTGATGATAGAAGTTTTTGTCAAAAATAAAATAATTATGGGTTAACAAAAACCGGAGAATTGACAGCACAAATTTGTTGTGCATGTGAAATTGTGTGCCTTTAGTACTAAGAAAATAAGTGACTGCAGTGAGACCAATTTCGTGCTGAATATTTGTGTACAATGACTCGACTTCGATACTGGCAATCATAGTAGATGAACTGACATGAATGTCCTGGATCCTAGTGATAGTGTCCTTGGTATCCCTAAGATACGATGGCAAAGAGGTGACAAATGGTGAGAGTATTTAGTCTACATATAGGCTAATACCCTGCGTAAGACTATCATTGCCAGACACAATTGGTGTGCCAGGGACAGGGCGAGAAGCCTTATGAATTTTTGGTAAGGCATAAAAAGTGGGTATTGTGGGACTGGAATTGAAAAGAGATCTATACTCGTTTTTAGTGATAATATTATGGATTTTTGCATCACCATGAAGGATATTCAGTTCTTTCAGATAAGACTCAGTAGGATTTTTATCAAGGATGGCATATGTAGCGACGTCATCCAGTAATCTGTGAACCATATGTACGTAATCCTTTTCATCCATCACAACAATATTGCCCCCCTTGTCGGATGGTTTTACGACAAGTTGTTCGTTCTTACATAGTTCCTCTAAAGCCACTTTTTCCATCCTACTTAATCTAGTTTTATTTAGTTTTAATTGCTTTAGTTCCACACCTACCATTTTCACAAATATGTCTATATTGGCATACTGGGAGAAGGGGGGGATGGGGGGTTAGCTTTGACTTGGGTCGTAGGGATGAAAAGGGGCCCTGTACATTAGTATCACCCACCTCATTCTCGAGTAGCAAATCCTCAAGGTCTCTAAGGGTATTGTTCTCAATTCTATCGATGTCATCATTATCCTGTTTGTTGTTTTTTAAAATGTTTACCTAGGGCCAACTTCCTAGCGAACAAATTAATATCCTTTACCCAGTTGAATTAATCAAACGCTGGAGTTGGGGTGTAGGACAGTCCCCTTCGTAAAAGAGTCTCATTACTACATTACTATAATAATACCGCTAGGTTTAAAATTTTAGATATTTCTCCACGTGCTTATTTCAACAATCCAGTTTTCCAGTTTAAGTGCCCTCTGTAGATGCTGCCACAGTGCCCTCCGTAGATGCTGCCACAGTGCCCTCCGCAGACACTGCCACAGTGCCCTCCGCAGATGCTGCCACAGGGATGTCAGGGGCTTGCCCAGTGCTGGAGTCCCGGAGCAGAGCCGCTTCTAGCACTCTGCCTGGGATTCCAGCTCTGCTCCTGAAATCACTGTCCATATATGGACAGAGATGTCAGGGGCAACCCCAGAGCTGGAGTACCGGGCAGAGCGCTAGTAAGCTTTTCCTGGGACTCCAGCTGTGGTCCTGACATCACTGGGACTCCTGCTCTGGGGAATTCCACAGAGTCCGGAGCATTGCCTGTACTAGCGTTCTGCTCGGGACTCCTCTCTGGAGAAGACCCTGACACACTGTCCATATATGGACAGCGATGTCAGGGATTTCCCCAGAGTCCCAGAGCAGAGCCTGTACTAGAGCTCTGCACTGGACTCCAGCTCTGGGGAAGCCCCAGATATCGCGTGTCCAAACATGGACACCGATGTCAGGAAATTCGAGAGAGTCCCGGAGCAGAGCCGATACTAGCGCTCTGCTCGGGACTCCGCTCTGGGGAAGACCCTGACACACTGTCCATATATGGACAGCGATGTCAGGGAATTCCACAGAGTCCCGGAGCAGAGCCTGTACTAGCGCTCTGCTCGGGACTCTGCTCTGGGGAAGACCCTGACACACTGTCCATATATGGACAGCGATGTCAGGGAATTCCACAGAGTCCCGGAGCAGAGCCTGTACTAGCGCTCTGCTCGGGACTTCGCTCTGGGGAAGACCCTGACACACTGTCCATATATGGACAGCGATGTCAGGCAATTCCACAGAGTCCCGAAGCAGAGCCGATACTAGCGCTCTGCACGGGACTCCGGCTCTGGGGAAGCCCCAGACATCGCTGTTCTTATGTGGACAGCGATGTCAGGGAATTCAAGAGTCTAGCAGCTCTGTGTCCTGCGGGCCGCAGATGACAGCCCCAGGGGCCACATGCGGCCCGCGGGCCGTGTGCTTGAGACCCCTGCCCTAAATTATACGTGGGTAAAACCCTACAAGAGCTCAGAAGAAGAATCACTCTACATTTTTTCTCAATAAATGGAAAAGAGGATACACCTCTGTTGAGACATGTCAGATCTTTCCACAATGGTGAAACTCGACTATTGAAGTTCTGGGGTGTCTGTCACATCAAAATGGGACTATGAGCTGGGAACCTTGATCGGAAACTCTTGCAAGAAGAGGCAAGATGGATCTATCGTATGAATACCCTGAGTCCGAATGGACTAAATGAAGGTTTTACATTTGCAGCGTTCTTCTAACTGGCTAGGTTGTCTGGTTAGCGTTATTGATACACTAACAATAACAGGAGACCTCTCGTGGCCAGTGTCTTGTTAGGTGCTGGATTGCCCCACTGAGATGTTTCCTTTATGTTTATACTTAAAGAGGCTCTGTCACCAGATTTTGCAGCCCCTATCTCCTATTGCAGCAGTTCGGCGCTGCAATGTAGATTACAGTAACGTTTTTATTTTTAAAAAACGAGCATTTTTGGCCAAGTTATGACCATTTTCGTATTTATGCAAATGAGGCTTGCAAAAGTACAACTGGGCGTGTTGAAAAGTAAAAGTACAACTGGGCGTGTATTATGTGCGTACATCGGGGCGTGTTTACTACTTTTACTAGCTGGGCGTTGTGTATAGAAGTATCATCCACTTCTCTTCACAACGCCCAGCTTCTGGCAGATCACGCTGTGACGTCACTCACAGGTCCTGCATCGTGTCGGACGAGCGGGGACACATCGGCACCAGAGGCTACAGATGATTCTGCAGCAGCATCGGCGTTTGCAGGTAAGTCGATGTAGCTACTTACCTGCAAACGCTGATGCTGCTGCAGAATCAACTGTAGCCTCTGGTGCCGACACGATGCAGGACCTGTGAGTGACGTCACAGATCTGCACTGCCAGAAGCTGGGCGTTGTGAAGAGAAGTGGATGATGCTTCTCATCAGAGCGCCCAGCTAGTAAAAGTAGTAAACACGCCCCGATGTACGCACATAATACACGCCCAGTTGTACTTTTACTTTTCAACACGCCCAGTTGTACTTTTGCAAGCCTCATTTGCATAAATACGAAAATGGTCATAACTTGGCCAAAAATGCTCGTTTTTTAAAAATAAAAACGTTACTGTAATCTACATTGCAGCGCCGATCTGCTGCACTAGCAGATAGGGGCTGCAAAATCTGGTGACAGAGCCTCTTTAACAATACTATTACCTCAAATATTCTAACCATTTGGTTTTTATGTGTCATCTTTTATAGCACGCTGTTTCCCTTTTCTCTAAGTATACATTTACATACTGACATCTGCCACTGCAGAGATACCGTTTGGTATCCCCTTTTGTAGTTGGCACATCGGCAGTCGGTTCAATCATTTTGAACCATTAGGGTCTGCTGTGCCCTAGTGTTTACTTCAATATTGAATATCCCGGCTGATGGGTCTTTCATAATGTGGGACATATTAACATTATCCAGGTGCGCCTTATTTGATACAGTTACAGACACTTCCCTTTCTACGGGAGACTGTCTGTTACCTTATTGGCTCACTGTCATGCCTGTCACAGAGAGAGAGAGGCTTGTTCCTCCTCTCGAGACCCTATTGGCCGACAGCGGCACTTTTCCATTGGCCCCCGATACAGTAATTGGATTGGCCTATTCTTGTGCCACTCCGATGACTGGGAGGCCTGTCCTTTCAGACATGCTGCTGATTGGCTGATCTTGCAACTGCAGTGTATCCCGGATGTGATATCAATACGGGAACTTTTTCGGCGCGCTATCATTAGCACCGGAACCCCTGAGGACGCTGCCTCGTGTAGCGAAACATGTCGGGGGGGCTCTGACACTTCTAAATTTTAAACATATGTGTACCTCCGTTGGTAGTTTCTATATGTATTGTTAGTTGGCCTTGGCGTTCTGCAAGCCGCCATCCCATTGACATCCTATACTCAATTTATCAAGTGGCACAGTCCTTCACTATTCCCATCGGAGGAGATATATACTGATTTTTAATAATATCTATGTGGTTAGTCTCTTGCTCTATGAAGCACATTAAAGTTTTTTATTTTTATTCCTACCATTATTGACAGTTGGGAAAAAGGGTTTATTTGCCGCAGGCAATTTTTGTATATATAAGATTTTGCTGCGTAAAAACGCAGCAATACAGTCCACTTTCCGCAGCAGGAATTGACATGCTGCGCAGCATGTGGATGAGATTTGTTACCCACTTTTGCTGCTACTGTATTCTGCTGCGTATTTTTTGTCCGCAATTCTGGATGGAATATACGCAGCAATTCCGTTACGTGTGGACAAGCCCTATGTGTCAATGAGGATATGATCACACATCATGTATTTGCCGCAGAAAAACTAGTGTGCTGTCTGAAATTTAATGCAGCTAATCCACGGCTTTTCAGTACGGAATCTGCGGCAATAATGAACATGCTGCAAATTTTAAAATCTGCAGTGCGTTCATTATTCCCACAGATATTTTCCTAAGTGTGTGAATAGAGTCTAAAATATCCCTAAAGAAGCACAATGACATGACAAAGGATAATAGAGTGTGGTCCTGTCTTACCATACACCTTGCTTCTGTACCAATTCACACCCCTTTATCCCTTATACCTCCCACTTACCATCACTCTAACTAGACTAATAAAACACAGAGACTTTGCTTGGAATGAATTGGCAACAGCAGCCATTTTATTAACAAAAAACAAAACAATTCAACAAATAAATATGCAAAAATAAATATACAAGTAATGAATCACCACAATTGACATAAAGTTGGGGAAGGAGGTCCTTGAAGCTCAGAGTAGGACCTGGCGCCACTCTGACCATAAAACTGCAATTTTACCCCAGCCGTCCAGAACGCAGGCTCAGCGGCACCGTGATCAACTGCAGATGGCTAAAACGTAACATGTATTTACTCCTCAGACCCCACCCAGCAGGACCCCAAATCCACCAGGTCCCCCATAACATAATTTGGGAGGGACCATCCCTACTATAAATCCCTCCACCACCAAATTTTGACCAACTCCAAGGACCCCCAACCCCGCAAACTGCTGTGACATGGTACTAGACTAAGAGTACTATAAAATGAAAGAAAAATTTAAACCACCCCCCCCAAACATAACAGAAATCAACATGAAAGCAACACCAAAATAAAGGGAGGGTGGGCGGGACAACTGCTCCTTCTGCTGCTTCCGGTCGAACTGGCGCTCAAACCAGAGCGCTGTCTAATCCAGCAGCCTCGCGTCCCTCGGCTCCTCCCCTTCCTCTCATCATGGGGCCTCCCCCTATTCCGTAAGGCTCAGTTATGGCCTTTCTTGACAAGGGATAATAGAGTACGGTCCTGTCTTACCATACACCTTGCTACTGTACCAATTCACACCTCCTTATCCCTTATACCTCCCACTTACCATAACTCTAACTAGACCAATAAAACATAGAGACTTTGCTTGGAATTAATTGGCCACAGCAGCCATTTTATTAACAAATAACAAAACAATTAAACAAATAAATATACAAGAAATAAATCAACACAATTGACATAAAGTTGGGGAAGGAGGTCCTTGAAGCTCAGATAAGGATCTGGCACCACTCTGCCCATAAAATGTCAATTTTACCCCCAGCTGTCCAGAACACAGGCTCAGGGGGCACCGTGACCAACTGCAGATGGCTAAAACATAATATGTATTTACTCCTCTGGAATGTGCTACCCCAGACAATCAGATTAATTCCCAATACGTGCCCTGAAAACACATCTATTTAGACAGGCCTATAACATTCCCTAATTGGACTCCTTTCCATGGCCCCCGTTTTAGATTAGTCATCAGAATAAGATTCCCTCACACTCCTTCTCTTCATGTCCGTCATACACGGATACTGGCTGGTGACAGGCTCATGCAGTTTTATGTGTACCACCCATGTATATAAAAAATGGCTGGACTATTGTACAGAACAAACACTGTTACACTTTGTGTCTCCCTTATTTCCTCATAGATTGTAAGCTCTTGCGAGCAGGGTCCTCGCTCCTCTGGTTTGAATTGTAAATTAACTTTGTCACTATGTAATGTCTGATATTGTTTGTTTCATGTTCCCACTAAATTGTAAAGTGCTGCGTAATATGTTGGCGCTATATAAATAAAGATTATTATTATTACTATTACTCCTCGGGACTCCACCCAGCAGGAGCCCAAATTCACCAGATCCACCATAACATAATTTGGGAGGGACCATCACTACTATAAATCCCTCCCCCACCAAATTTTGACCATTTGCAAGGACCCCCAACCCCGCCACAGCGAGCATATCTTGAACCCCTCAAATATGCGAGTTCCCCCACAATAACATAGCCCGCCCGATTCCTTCCTGAATCCTAAACGCCCACAGATCCACACCCATTCAAATGCACACCATCCACCAACCAAAATTTGCTCACACCATCCTCAAAATCATAGTGACGCACAAACACCCCACCATTTCTCACCACAAATGCAGACACAGGCTGATTCACTTTCATCCGCGCCCTATTAATTGCTGACATCGACCTGACGGCCCTCCACGATCTATGAGGTACGATCTCCGACCATACCACAACCACTCGGGAAAAAAAGGACCATAGTCGCAGCAGATCGAAGCGTATGTCACGAATCAGTTCCCGAAACGGACGGACACCCAGGTCATTCCTCCCAACGTGAAGCACCAGGACATCCGGCACTCTTTCCAGCCCTGCCAAATGATGGAACTTCGGTAACACCCTTTCCCACGACATGCCCCGGAATCCGAGCCACCACAACGTGGCCACCGATCTTGCAAAACCCAGCTGGCGCCCCTCCGGCCGAACTTCGGCCCGAACCACCCCCCAATGGACATACGGGTGCCCAAAGATCCACACCTGACATGGGGAATGATCTGAAAGAAAATCAAGAAACCGTTAAAACAGCAGCGCGAATGATCGTAATATTTGCCCCAACCCCCCGCCCTTATGCAAGCAAACGTATGACTGAAAGCGCCGAGATTCGCACCTCCTGATACGGCGCACCACATCAGGTCCCAACCCCCAGCTGGCCACCTCCGTAGCTGCTCCAATCTGAAAAGAATGCAGCACAAAAGATCTAGCCTCCAGGCCAATGGACATCAAGGACTCATGGAAAACAGCCGTGAACTGAAACCGAGACAGAAAGCCCCCGCCGGCATGACGCAGCAATGGACCGGACACTATATCAGTACCCCGTAAGTAAACCCTCAAGGAGCGAACAGTACACATGACTGCACCCGGCACTGTACCCAACAACACCCGTTTGCCCCTTCCTGACTGATCCGTTTTAAAAAGACGAATCCAGAACTCCACCCGCCCTTCCAGCTGCGTAACATCTTCCACTAACAAACCCTCCGGTCAAAATACACTAGGAAACACCAGTTCCCACATGCGCAGCGCCCCGAAAAATTCCCACGGAAAAAAACAATCGAAACAAATCCCCAATCGTTGCAGCAATGCAAACAACACCGGGCGACATCTATCCGACACCACCCTCCCCCGTCTAAACCCCCTCAGGGCCTGGCCGACCAGAAAACCCTTGGTGACGTCCCGCCGTCCCTGCATTTGCAACCGAAAGCCAAGGCCGCTACAAAGTGATTTACCTTAGCGACTGACCAACCCACAGCCGACACATAGCCCAAGAAAGCAAGCAACGCAACCATCCAATCGTCATACGTTACAACCCCATCCATTTCACTCAACCACTCCTCCCAGTCTCTCCAAGCTGCCTCGTAAGCTAACCACGTCCCTGGAGCCAACGACTAATGGATCAGACGACTCGCTCCTTTCAGATCAGATCCCACAAGTGCGGAGGACAAACGAGACCCTTCGCCTCCGGGGCCAAAAGCCGGAACCGATCCCACTGTAAGCGAGAGAGAGAAACAGCAATTGAGTTGTTGACCCCCGGGACGTGCACTGCAGTAACCCACGCATTTAAAGACAAACACAACAGGACTAAATGTCGCAACAAACAGACAACAGGGGGAGAAGACGCCGAAACTTTGTTAATTGCCATCACCACCCCCATGTTATCACATTGAAACCGCACCTTCCTGTTCCTAAAACGCTCACCCCATATTGTAACTGCTACGACAATGGGAAACAATTCCATGACCTGGTTAAGTAGAGTCGTGTGTTGAATGTATCACTTACCTGCTTACTAAAGACTCCCATAATTCAGAGAAAACCACGCAGGAAACAAGGTTGGATTTTAACCCCTTAATGACCGCCGATAAGCCTTTTCACGGCGGTCATTAGTGGGCTTTATTCTGATGCAATAGCCTTTCTACGGCGCTGCATCAGAATAAAG
This sequence comes from Rhinoderma darwinii, assembly GCF_050947455.1. NCBI lineage: Eukaryota > Metazoa > Chordata > Amphibia > Anura > Rhinodermatidae > Rhinoderma > Rhinoderma darwinii. Next base: position 120,101,228 of record NC_134688.1, on the reverse strand, counting down.
TAAACAGAGCAGGGAGCTGTCAAATCTCCCTGCTCTCAGCTGCCAGAGGTAGCTGAGGGCTGGGGGCATCCCTGCTCGAACGTGTGAGATCGATATGAGTATCGATGACACCCGTTTAACCCTTCAGATGCGGTGCTCAATAGCGTGCACCGCATCTGAGTTGTTTTGGAGAGAAGGAGGGAGCTCCCTCAAATCCCACTGACACCCGGCGATAAGATCGCCGAGTGTCTGTGTCTCCGATGGCAGCCGGGGGCCTAATAAAGGCCCCCAGGTCTGCCTGAAGTGTATGCTTGCTAGGCTATACGTTTTAAATGGACAGGCAGTAATACACTGCAATGCAAAAGTATTGCAGTGTATTATAATAGCGATCGGATGATCACATATTAAAGTCCCCTAGTGGGACTAGTATAAAAGTTAAAAAAAGTTGAATAAAGTTAAAAAAAATGTGGAAAAAAAAAGAAAAACACACGTTTTCCCCTTACAGAATGCTTTACTATTAAAAAAAACCACAATAAAGCAAAAAAGTTACACATATTTGGTATTGCCGCGTCCGTAACGACCCCGACTACAAAGCTGTTACATTATTTAACCCGCACGGTGAACGCCGTAAAAAATAAAATAAAAAAACAATGGAAAAATTGCTGTTTTCTGTTAATCCTGAATTTAAAAGAAAGGGATAAAAAGTGATCAAAAAGTCACATCTACTCCAAAATGGCTCTTCGAATATGGAGACGCAAGAACAAATAATTTTGAAAAAAAAGTGTTTTTACTGTGTAAGTAGTAAAACATACAAAATCTATACAAATTTGGTATCTTTGCAATCGTAACAACCCGTTGAATAAAGTTATTGTGTTATTTATACCACACGGTAAACGACGTAGATTTAGGGTGCAAAAAAAGAGTGGTGAAATTTCAGGTTTTCTTCTATCCCCCCCCAAAAAAAGTTCATAAAAGTTAATGAATAAATTATATGTACCCCAAAATGGTGCTATTAAAAAGTACAACTTGTCAAAAACAAGAACTTATACAGCTATGACGACGCAAAAATAAAAAAGTTATAGCTCTTAGAATGGGACGATGGAAAAACGTAAAAAATGGCTTGGTCATTAGGGCCCAGAATGCAAGCAGGGGGAAGGGGTTAATGGCCACAGCAGCCGTTTATTTATAAAATAACCTGAAAAGGTAAATTTATCCAAAACATTTATAAAAGTCGAGAATTCTCCCCAGTAGAATTCCCTCCAATAGTTCACCTGACCCGACCTGGGTCCGTATGTTTATAAATAATAACATCAACAATAATTAACAGATGTAAATAACAATATTCACATATACTAAGACAGGGGAAGTCCTTGAAGCTATTTTTGAGATAGCCATCTGCAAACCACCACATTTATTACCTCCAGCCGTAACCAGGCTCAGAGGCACCGCTCTCCTCTGCAGATGGCTCCGACCAAAAACCCACTTCAAAGGCATAACACCCTAAAATGTCTTCTACTATTATTTATTTTTGGAGGACGAAAACCCCTGATACGCCCCCCCGCCAGTTTGTACTGACCAACCTCAAGGACTCCCCCCGCCACAGCGAAACAGGCCCTTGACCACCTCAAGCCTGTGAGTCCCTCCAAACGACCACTGCTCTTTCAATACCCTCTGCCAAGGCCAGACTCCACAAAACCATACCAACCACGTTAAGATGTACTCCGTCACTCCTCCAAAAATTGCCCTCGCCAGACTCCAAGTCCCTATGGCAAACACAAACACCCCCGTTCCTGGCTACAAAAACGGAAAATTTAATCCGCGCCTTATTAATCCGTTCAACGGGCTGCGCCAAACGCCAGTGCTTTCTGGGGACAATGTCGAACCATACCACAACCAGGCCCAGGTTTGACACCCACAAACAAAGTAGGTCATGCCGAATGTCCCGGACCAGTTCGCGAAATGGGCGGACACCCAAATCGTTATCGCCCACATGTAAGGCCAGGATCTCAGGAACCCTGTCCAACTGGGAATACCTTTGGAACTCGAGCAAGATGCGGCTCCATAGCAAACCTCGGAATCCCAGCCAATGCAGTACTGCGTCGACCTGCGGGCCCCCCAGTGGACGAAGGAGTGCCCCAATATCCACACCAGGCATGGGCGTGGATCTGAAATGAAAGGGGGCATACACGCACATCCATAAGAAAACACACCAGTAACCACCACAGCATAACCCACCGCCACACAAAATAAAATACCATTGTCAAGACAACCATTACAACAAATGAGGCCGAACATAAGACCGAAACCTATTAGATTCCCACCTCCCAATGCGGCGAACCACAGCCTCATCCAGACCCCATCGTGCCGTCTCTGTCGCCGCACCAATGCCAAAGGAATGGGACGCATAACCGTCCGGGCTAACACCCGCTGCCGACAAACATTTTTTAAAAACCGCACAACACTGGAATCTAGAAAGAAAAGTCCCGTCCTCGTGGCGCAACAAGGGGACATCCGACGTGCTACCTGGAGGACTGAAATCGCACATGCACCGCACCAGGCAAACCGCAACCGCCGAGAGAGAGAACAAAATTATCCGCTTACCCCTGCCCAGCTGATCAGTTTTTGTCCGACGCAAAAAAAATTCCAGTCTGTCCTCGTACACGTCTACATCATCCCGGCTAAGCCCCCCCCCCCCCCCGCGTGTGAAGAGCTAGGAGGGACAAGCTCGTCCAGCCGGAGAGCTAAGAGAAAAAGCGAGTCGGAACAACCATACTTCAAAAAATGAGCCGCACACCCCCTCAACCGCCGTTCCGAGCGAGCAAAGGAGGGAAAAAGAAACCGGCCGCCTGCAGTCTAATTGAGCCCTGCCCCGCCGTAAGCCTGTTAACGCTTGCCTTACTATAAATTCCTTAGTTACATCCATTAAACCCCACAATTTTAATCCAAAAGCTACCGCCGAGACAAATCTATTAACTTTTGCCACCGAATATCCTGCCTCATACGCCTCCCCTAACCAATACAAGAGAGAGACAATCCTGTCGCGATCTGTGCTGACATAGCCTAAGCATCGTACCCACTCCTCCCAATGACTCCAACTGGCTGAGTAAGGGACCCAGGTGGACCCCTCCAAAGACCTCTCAATCAACCTGCCTGCTGAACAGAAACCAGCTCCCAAAGATGAGCCGGGCAGGCCGTGCCGATTGGTTCCGCACCCGATGCCAGCTGACGAAAACGGTCCCACTGTGAGCGAGAAAGAGCATCAGCAATACAATTATCCACACCTGGTACATGAGCTGCCACCACTCACACATTCAATGACAAACACACCAACACCAAATGCCTCAACAATTGCACCACAGGTGGAGAAGACGCCGTAAGGTTGTTAATCGCCAGCACGACCCCGAGATTATCACAGTGGAAGCGAACCTTCTTGTCTCTGAGCCTATCCCCCCAAATGGTCACAGCGACCACGATGGGGAACAACTCGAGCAGGGCCAGATTTCTCATGAGATTGCTAGCCACCCAGCTCAACGGCCAGCCACCCGTGCACCATGAACCCACGCAGTAAGCACCAAAACCCCCAGCACCTGCCGCATCCGTGAAGAGATCCAAATCAAACGTGTCTATCACCTGCGACATCCACAGGGACCGACCATTTTATTGCCCGAGAAAGTCATCCCACACCAGCAAATCAGCCCTCTGATCCGCGCCCCAGCACACAAAATGGTGTGGCTCTTGCACGCCTGCAGTAGCAGCCACCAACCTCCAACAAAACATCCTTCCCATTGGCATGATCCGGTAAGCAAAATTTAACTTAACCAACAAAGACTACAAATTCCGCAATGTAATTTTACGCAAATGACACGTCCACCCAACCACTTCACCGAGATCCCGCAACTTATAGTCTACATTCTATAGCAACAGAATCTAACTCGATACCTAAGAAACATATGGTAGTAAAAGGTCCTTCCGTCTTCCCGGGGGCTAAAGGGACACCGAAATCCCTTGTAACCTTCTGCAACGCAAACAACAAAAGTTACCACACACTGGGGATGCCCGGGGGCCGACGCACAAAAAATCATCAAGATAGTGAATTAAGGAGTCCACATCCGCTACCGCCCTGGTGACCCAGTCAATGAAGGAACTGAGAGCCTCAAAATATGCGCAAGACAGGGAGAAACCCATGGGCAGGCACCGATCCACGTAAAACCCCCCATTCCAAAAGCAGACCAACAGCCGTTGACTGTCGGGGTGCACCGGCAACAGTCGAAAGCCGCTTCTATATCCGTTTTAGTGAAAAGAGCGCCGTGCCCAGCCTGCCTCACTAAACCCACTGTTTTATCAAATGATGTGTTAACCATGGAACTCAACTCTGGGGTGATGCCGTCGTTTACCGACGACCCTTTTGGGAAAGACAAATGCTGGATCAAGCGAAATTTGTTGGGTTGCCACTTCGGCATGACTCCTAATGGGGAAACTACCAAATCCCCCACCGGGCGAACGAGGAAGGGGCCCGCCATATGACTCAACAGCACTTCCTTTTGAAGTTTTGAGGAAACCACCTCAGAATGCTGGTAAGCAGACTGAAGATTCCGATGGGTAACTGGCACTACATGCACGGGAGCGGGAATAACAAAACCAAAACTAAAACCGTCATAAAGCAATTTAGCCCCGGCCCTATCGGTATAATCATATAGATAGGGGGCCATCCTTACCAACCTCACTGGCGTCACTCCCTTGACCAGCCGAACCATGCTCTGTGCCCGATCGTTTCACTTTCCGCAAACATTTTGAGGCTCCATGTGAAGGCCCGTTGCAGTGTGAACAAACATGTTTAAATTTGCAAGTGGAACCGAACTTGCACTGGCCATCATTAAATTGCCAGCAAAATCCAAGTCTTAACCCAGTGTCCTGGCCGGACTGATCGGACGAACCGCAGCTCCCGGGAAAGGACTGACCCAGCTTAACCGGAGCAGTCACGTGCAACCACAAGGCGATATCCTTCTGATCCCACCTAATGGATGGACGTACCGCCTTGCACTGACAAAACTGTTAGTCGTAACGCAACCATGCCTGGCCCTCATGCGCCGATGCGCCTCTCCTATCGCATCTTGGTAGCAAAAAAGCGCCGAGCAGTTTTCCAGAGCCTTTCCCCAACCACACTGTTGAGAATAGCAAAGGCCTGGAGCCAACTCACGAACGTCTGCGGTATAAGCCTATACCGCTGACGTTCCTCCTCCTCCTTCTTACTCTCGTCCCGCTTGCTTTTGTCCAAATTAAACTTAGCAAGCGACAGGAGAGAAAAAATTTCCACATACTCGTCCTTCCATATGCGCTCACGTACCCCCTGTTTAAGGTGAGCCCCCAAAGGGCCCTCAAAACATACATAAACCTCGCCGCGAGCCCGAACATCTAGGCGAATCCTATCCCCCTCTTTCATCGAATCCATCTGGAACGATACCTCATCCGCCGCCGCAGGCGCTACCGCCATTTGGACAGGACGAGGGGAAACCTGTGTACTACCCACCCCCTACCCTTCCCAGACCACTGCCAGGACACAACTGGTGCGACAGGAGCAGTAACCCTGTCCAACCGCCCGACTAACTCACGCAAGCAACCTACTAAATCCGCCAGCCCCTGATACTCTGCGCTTGCCTGAGAAGCCCCCGTCGCAGACGAAAACCCGCCAGCCGCCCCCCATCACACCCGACATAAAAATTGCAGTATACGGTAAAGAAGGAGAAACATACTCACCGGGCCGCTTCGGTGCTGTATTCCTGCCAGCTGGAACATCTTGCCTACGATGCAACTCCATCACTTCTCCATCTTCCACTTCAGCCACTTCCCGTGGCTGCCGGTCACATCGGCAATTTCGGCAGGGCAATCCAGAAATACTGTCCATCTTGACAGATGGCAGAGGTCCCATCCTGGAACGGGTCATGCTGTGGAAGGGGTCCGGGGAGGTGGCCAAGCCAGCGACCTGCTGCCTGCCAGCTGGGACCCATACTGCAGACCTCAGACTGTGGGATGATGCTGGTCCTCTCACTGTCGCAGCTCCTGAACGTCCCCAGGCGGGGCTGCCGACATGATCGAACCAGGCCTGGAACCGGAAGGAGGGGGAGTGGCTGGAAATCCGGGACTAGATCTCCTGTTGACCGCCCGAGCCCCGCCACGGCTGAGGATTCCTGCCAGGCCGAGGCCTCAGAGGAGGGGTAGGCCCCCGCCGAGGCCCGACCTGCAGCGTCCCTAGAGGGGCTCCTCCTGCGGCGCCTGGCTCTCGGTATAACATCCGGGCTCAATCTTTCCGGCGGATGAGAGCGCCGTGGCTGGCGACTCCCGCCGGCCGCACTGACCGCTGCCCCAGCTGCGCCTGGAGCAGCACTACCAGGAGAAGAACCAGCGGAGAGCAGCTGCGCTCCATCCGCCATGCTACTGGAAGTAGGGGGAGAGCCGGTACACCTTGCAGCGGCGCGTCCAAGGCCTGCAACACCACGCCAAGACCTCCGAGGCAACACACCCGAGGAAGCAGGGGAGCCCATGAGAGCCCTTACCTGCTCCTCCAGCCATCCAGGATCCCGTTCTGCAGCAAAAGCCCGGAGCCGCTCCAATAGCCGATCGTCAGATGCCATGCTCACTACTGCTAACTGTCCTGCCTCACTACTGCTAACTTTCCTGACTCACTGCTGTTATTTGGTGTTGCTCTTCTCTCTGCTTCCCTCAGAATGAGGAAAGCGGGAAGAAGGCAAGGGATATAATGTCCCTCCCACATACTCCTCCCTGCCTATAACGAAAAACAACCTCCCCCTCACCCCCCTCTTGAGCGCTCTGTGACCCCACCTATAAGCCATTAACCCTACTCGATCCTAATCCTGTCATGGAGGCCTCCCCTTATTTTCTTTTTGGCGACAATGCGGCCTCTGCTGGAAAGCCAGGTTATGAACCCAACCCTCCTCGACCCAGCTGTCGGGCCACTGACCCACACACCACTGCCCTCCGCAGTAGGCCCCAAAACCCACAATACTAGATGCATCGGTGAATAGGTTCCAGTCAAAACTATTAACGACCGGCGCCATGATAATTGATCGACCATTTTACTGGTCCAGGAATTCTGACTATACCTCTAAGTCGTCACGATGTTCTCGGACCAAACGGACAAAATAATGAGGGGCCTTCACGTCCGCCGTTTCTCGCGCCAACCGTCTACAAAAATTTGACCCATCGGCATAATTCGGCATGCTAAATTAAGCTTCCCCAGTAGAGATTGCATATCCCGCAATGTGATTTTCCGCATGTGCCGCGTTCTGCCCTTCAGCAACTTCAAATCTTGCAATTTCTCCGGGGGAAGGCAACATTCCATGTGTTCCGAGTCAATGGTGATACCCTGGAACACCATCACTGACCTGGGCCCTCGGTTTTTGCAGGCTCAAGTGGAACCCCGAACCGGCTAGACACCCACTCTACTGTTGACAACAGATTCCTACACACTAGGGAACTCCCTGGCCCAACACAAATGAAAGCATCCAAGTAATGAATGATTGAAGCCACCCCCACCACCTCACAAATAACCCACTCCAAGAAAGAACTAAAGGCCTCGGAATAGGCGTAGGAGATCAAGCAGCCCATCGGAAGACATCTATCAACAAATTAACACCCCTCCCAAAAGCAACCCAACAGCCGAATGCTCTCAGGATGAACGGGAAGTAAACGGAAAGCCGATTCGATATCCGTCTTTGCCATAAGCGCAACATTGCCATACCGCCTAACCCAATCAACTGCCACATCAAAGGAGGTGTAAACCACAGAACAGAGAGACGGATCAATGCCATCTGTAATGACAGGGGGGTAGGGAAACAGACAGTGAGCCCTAATCTACCCACCCCTCAGTCCCTGCCTACTTGCAACGACCCGCCCTAGGCGACGGAGTACAACTGGGCGACGGTCCCTACGCTCAGTAGGTGCACGACAGACAAACAGACAAGGGGACACAAGCAAAGGGAAATGGGGCAGTTGCCCACGGCAACACCGTGAGCAACAAGAGAGGTGAACGAGCCGAGTCAAACCAGGAATGTACGAGGTACCAAACGCAGAGCAGGAGAGTAGTCAGAAAGCCGGGGTCAGTATGAGCAAGGTCAAATAGCTAGGAGCTGCAGCAAGGCCAGGAAACCACACGAGAAGAATCACAAGCAAAGGAGGAACAGGAAAGGCAGGTATAAATAGACAGAGGGCGGGAGCTAGCTCCGTCTGGCCAGGCTGCGATAGGCTCTCCCACTCCTAAGCCTGCCATCCTGAGTGGTGGAAGATGGAGTCAGTCTCAGAGACATAGAACCAGGTGAAGACTGATTACCCATGGGCGTATACACAGAAGTTGTGCCTGGCAGATCCTTTACAGTACCCCCCCCTTTTATGAGGGGCCACCGGACCCTTTCTAAGTGGACCTGGTTTATTGGGGAAACGAAGGTGGAACTTCCTGACCAATACCCCAGCGTGAACATCCCGGGCGGGTACCCAAGTCCTCTCCTCAGGCCCGTATCCTCTCCAATGGACCAGGTACTGGAGGGAGCCTTGGACCATCTTGCTGTCCACAATCTTGGCCACCTCGAATTCCACCCCCTCAGGGGTGAGAACGGGAACAGGAGGTTTCCTCGAGGAAGCCCAGGACGGGGAGCAGCGTTTAAGGAGGGAGGCATGAAACACGTCGTGTATACGTAAATATGGGGGCAACTCCAGTCGGAAGGAGACAGGATTGAGGACTTCAATGACCTTATACAGCCCTATAAACCGGGGAGCAAACTTCTTGGACGGGACCTTAAGGCGCAAGTTCTTAGATGATAACCACACCAGATCCCCGACCATAAACAAGGGGTTAGCAGAACGTCTTCTATCAGCCTGAGTTTTTTGTATACTCTGGGACGCCTCTAGGTTCTTCTGAACCTGGGCCCAGACTGTGCACAGTTCCCGATGAATGACCTCTACCTCGGGATTGTTGGGACTACCAGGTGAAACGGAGGAGAACCGTGGATTAAACCCAAAATTACAGAAAAAGGGGGAGACCCCTGACGAGTTACTGACACGGTTATTAAGGGAAAATTCGGCGAGGGGAATGAATGAGACCCAATCATATTGACAGTCAGAGATAAAACACCTTAAATTTTGTTCTAGAGACTGATTAGTCCTCTCGGTTTGGCCATTAGTTTCAGGATGGAAGGCAGAGGAGAAGGACAGATCAATCTCCAACTTTTTACAGAAGGCTCTCCAAAACAATGAAACAAATTGTACCCCTCTGTCCGAAACAATATTGACAGGGACCCCATGGAGACGCAGGATGTGTTTGACAAACAAGGTAGCTAACGTCTTAGCATTGGGTAGTTTCTTGAGGGGCACAAAGTGGCACATCTTACTGAAGCGGTCTACTACAACCCACACCACCGACTTGCCTTGAGATGGAGGCAAATCGGTGATGAAATCCATGGAAATATGGGTCCAAGGTCTCTGGGGAACGGGCAAAGAACATAGTAAGCCCGCTGGTCGGGACCTGGGAGTCTTGGACCTAGCACAAACCTCACAAGCGGCGACGTAGGCCTTAACGTCTTTAGGCAACCCAGGCCACCAATAGTTTCTGGCAATGAGGTGTTTGGTACCCAGGATGCCTGGATGACCAGATAGTGCGGAGTCATGATTTTCCCTAAGTACCCTTAGCCGGAATTGCAGGGGAACAAACAGCTTGTTCTCAGGAAGGTTCCCGGGAGCTGAACCTTGATCAGCCGCAATTTCAGAGACTAAATCAGAATCAATAGAAGAAACGACAATACCAGGAGGCAAAATACAAGCAGGATCTTCCTCCGAAGGAGGGCTGGCCATGAAGCTACGCGACAGTGCATCGGCCTTAATATTTTTAGACCCAGCCCTATAGGTAACCAAAAAGTTGAATCTGGTAAAAAATAGCGCCCATCGAGCTTGTCTCGGGTTTAGCCTCCGGGCAGATTCTAGGAAAACCAGATTCTTGTGGTCGGTAAGGACCGTAACCTGGTGCCTAGCCCCCTCCAGGAAGTGGTGCCACTCTTCAAATGCCCATTTAATGGCTAAGAGTTCGCGGTTGCCAATATCATAGTTACTCTCAGTGGGCGAAAACTTCCTGGAGAAGTAGGCACAGGGGCGGAGATGGGTGAGGGACCTGGTACCCTGGGACAAGACAGCCCCCACTCCCACCTCGGACGCGTCAACCTCCACGATAAATGGCTCCATTTGGTTGGGCTGAACCAGCACTGGGGCCGAGATAAAGTACTTCTTAAGGACCTCAAATGCCTGGACAGCCTCAGGAGGCCAGTGGAGGAGATCAGCACCTTTGCGAGTGAGGTCCGTAAGAGGCTTAGCGATGACCGAGAAGTTAGCAATAAATCTCCTGTAATAATTAGCGAACCCCAGGAAGCACTGTAATGCCTTCAGGGAGGCAGGTTGGACCCATTCCGCCACAGCCTGGACCTTGGCGGGGTCCATGCGGAATTCATGAGGAGTGAGGATTTGACCCAAAAACGGTATCTCCTGCACCCCAAACACACATTTTTCGGTCTTAGCAAACAGTTTGTTTTCCCGAAGGGCCTGGAGCACCTTCATGACATGCTCAATGTGGGAGGACCAGTCCTTGGAAAACACAAGTATGTCATCAAGGTACACTACAAGAAATACCCCCAGGTAGTCTCTTAAAACCTCATTTATGAAATTCTGGAAGACCGCGGGGGCATTACACAACCCAAAGGGCATGACGAGGTATTCGAAATGACCTTCGGGCGTGTTAAACACAGTCTTCCACTCATCCCCCTCTTTGATGCGGATAAGGTTATACGCCCCCCGTAGATCAAACTTAGAAAACCATTGGGCCCCCTGAACTTGATTAAAGAGATCAGGAATCAAAGGAAGGGGATACTGGTTCCTTACAGTGACCTTATTCAAGTTACGGTAGTCAATGCATGGCCTAAGACCACCATCCTTCTTCCCTACGAAGAAGAAGCCAGCACCTACCGGAGAAGTAGAGGGGCGAATGTAACCCTTGGCCAGGCATTCCTGGATATACTCTCTCATGGCTTCACGTTCGGGACAAGAAAGATTAAATATCCTACCCTTAGGGAGCTTAGCTCCTGGTACCAAATCGATAGCGCAATCGTATTCTCTATGAGGAGGTAACACTTCGGAGGCCTCCTTAGAGAAAACATCAGCGAAGTCCTGAACAAACTCAGGTAGCGTGTTCCCCTCCTCAGGGGGAGAAATAGAATTAACAGAAAAACATGACGTCAAGCATTCATTAACCCATTTGGTAAGCTCCCCAGTATTCCAGTCAAACGTGGGATTATGCAACTGCAACCAGGGAAGGCCTAAAACCAAATCGGACGATAATCCCTGCATCAACAGTACAGAGCACTGCTTCAAATGCATGGAGCCAACTGGGAGTTCAAAAACAGGGGTATGCTGAGTAAAATAACCATTAGCAAGAGGAGTGGAGTCGATACCCACTACCGGGACAGGTTTAAGCAAATCAATCAAAGGCATAGCTAGAGACATAGCAAATTCCACAGACATGATATTAGCAGAAGACCCTGAATCCACGAAGGCACTGCCGGTAGCAGACCTACCACCAAAAGAGACCTGAAAGGGAAGCAAGATTTTATTACGTTTCATATTTACGGGAAATACCTGTGCGCCCAAGTGACCTCCCCGATGATCACTTAGGCGTGGAAGTTTTCCGGCTGCTTATTCTTACGCCTAGGACAGGTGTTCACTTGATGCTTGTCATCCCCACAATAGAAGCAGAGACCATTCTTCCTGCGGAACTCTCTACGTTGTCGGGGGGACACGGAGGCCCCGAGTTGCATAGGTACCTCCGAGTCTTCCATGGAAGAGCGAAGCAACGGGACCTCGGGAGGCATCATGGGGGAGTCAGAGGGGAAAACACAAAAACGTTCAAGTTGTCGTTCCCTGAGACGTCGGTCAAGTCGTACCGCTAAAGCCATAACCTGGTCTAAGGAGTCAGAACAGGGATAGCTAACTAGCAGGTCTTTCAGGGCGTTCGACAGACCCAACCTAAACTGGCACCTTAAGGAAGGGTCATTCCACCGAGAAGCTATGCACCACTTCCTAAAGTCAGAACAATACTCCTCCACAGGTCTCTTACCCTGACGTAAGGTCACCAGCTGACTCTCGGCAAAGGCACTACCATGGTAGCGTCAGGCTGGTTGACCCTCTGAGCCAGGGCCTGGACCTGTAGGGAGAGACCCTGCATTTGCTGAGCCGGGGTCTCAAGGGGGTCCATAGTGGTGTGAGGGACCAGGGTAGCCTAGGTATATGTGCTTGTGATTATGTAATGACAGGGGGGTAGGGAAACAGACAGTGAGCCCTAATCTACCCACCACTCAGTCACTGCCTACTTGCAACGACCCGCCCTAGGCGACGGAGTACAACTGGGCGACGGTCCCTACGCTCAGTAGGTGCACGACAGACAAACAGACAAGGGGACACAAGCAAAGGGAAATGGGGCAGTTGCCCACGGCAACACCGTGAGCAACAAGAGAGGTGAACGAGCCGAGTCAAACCAGGAGTGTACGAGGTACCAAACGCAGAGCAGGAGAGTAGTCAGTAAGCCGGGGTCAGTATGAAGCAAGGTCAAATAGCTAGAAGCTGCAGCAAGGCCAGGAAACCACACGAGAAGAATCACAAGCAAAGGAGGAACAGGAAAGGCAGGTATAAATAGACAGAGGGCGGGAGCTAGCTCCGTCTGGCCAGGCTGCGATAGGCTCTCCCACTCCTAAGCCTGCCATCCTGAGTGGTGGAAGATGGAGTCAGTCTCAGAGACATAGAACCAGGTGCAGACTGATTACCCATGGGCGTATACACAGAAGTTGTGCCTGGCAGATTCTTTACATGCACACTACCCAACAAATCACGGAAACTATTGTCCTCCCCCTGACTCCCGCTACCAGCAACGGATTCCCTAACTACCCCCTCCCAGGGACACCGCACCCCGCCCCGGGGGACCTAAAGATAGCAGGAATATAGTAAGGAAATGATTTAGACTCACCGGGCTGCGCAGGAGCTGTGATCCCACTAGCCGGAGGACTAGGATCATCCAGTCGACTTCCGCGAAGCACATCGTCATCACCAGGATCTTCCTCCGCCTGTGTCCCGCATCCAGTAGCCGAACCTGGAGGGCCGCTCCTGCCGCCCTCGCTGGAAAAATGGCCGTTGACAGTGCTCTCCCCGGCCGTCAACCTTCCTCCACCGAGCCAGTGGGACGCCGCCCACCGCCGTTGCCTCGTACGACCACCGACTGTGGCTCTCGGGTGATTCTGGCGCTTTCCTCACGGGAACCGGCAGGCCGCCTGACTGGAGCATCGCCAGGTCGGCCTGCCGTATATCCGGCCAAAATAATCATACTGGGGCATGAGGGTGTCCCCCGCCTCCTGGGGACCAGACCCCTTGACCCCGCTGGCTCCGGCCGGGAAACGGGATTCCTGCCAGACCGGGGCCTACGCCCAGGATGAGAGGGCACAAGGCTCCGGCCTCCAGGGTACCTAGAGGGGGTCCCAACCCTGCGCCGGACCCTGGGTGTAGCTTCAGGGCTTTGTCTCACTGGCGGCCTGGCCCTCCTGGACTGCCGCGGATTCACCTTCTGGGGATCGCGGTCCTGCAATCCCCCAGCCACCTCCCCCTTCACCGGCCTGCATCACCTGCGATCCCTCTGGGGAGGGCGCGGCCACATCGACCACCGCCGGTCCTCCCACCTGTCCAGCAGGCAGGGCCCTCAGCCATTCCGAGCCCCGCTCATCTGCCATGTCACGGAGCTGCTCCAGCAGCCTGGGGACGTCCGCCATCGTTGAGAAAAAAGGAAGGAGGGGTGCTTGTACTCGAGAGCATGAGCCAGCAGCGGGACAACTGCTCCTTCTGCTGCTTCCGGTTGGACTGGCGCTCAGACCAGAGCGCTGTCTAACCCAGTAGCCTCGTGTCCCTCGGCTACTCCACTTGCTCTTCCCCTGGTCATGCGGCCTCCCCATATGCCGTGCGGCTCGAGTACGGCCATTCTTTTCATGCTAAATCCACAATATTGTACCGTATTTTATTGACCTTTAGTTTATTTTATAGTGTGCATAGATCCTATACATTGTGTTATGATATACAATGGTGCTCGAGATCATTGGTGGTTAGTTCGAGCAATACAGGGTTCCTGTCACAGCCAAGAGGATACACTAAAACCTGACATCTGTGCTGCCAAAATGTGTGGGAACGGTTTCCATTCATTGTGTGCAGCCTCCAGGATGAATGATCTCTGTGTAAAGTAATTGCTGGTTTGCAAATCTATGTGGCATGGAGGCACCAATGAGAGCCTTTCCAAGATTATGTATAAACTGGTGTTCTGTGTGGTCTAGAAAAGCCATAACACACTGTATGAAACACTGACTTGTTCACTCAATAATAACAGATGCAGTAATGTAGTCCCACAGTATGAGAGGTAAAAATGACATTGAGGAAATGGTTAGGCTACATAGATCATTCGTGTTTAAAGGGACACAAAGTACAACACAAATAATGAGTCAATGTGCTCTAAACAATGAATGTTTTGAGCTTGACAAGGAGTTTGCATATTGCTCGTCTGCTAGAGCACTCACTCTTAAGTGGTCTCCTCTCGCAGCAACAACAATTTTCCTGTACAGTGTATGGAAACCTGTCTGGGAGAACATAGGATATAGTGTCCTAGGTAAAAGTGAAATAAACAGCAAGCAGCAAAATGAAATTATCCAAAAGAGCCTTGATGTACACCATTCAGTAATAATATTAAAACTAACAGCCTATCGTGTGGGCTCGCCAAGTAACGCCAAAACAGACCTGACCTGTTGAGGCATGACCTCCACAAGACGTCTGAAGGTGTCCTGTGGTATCTGGCACCAAGACGTCCTCAGCATGTCCTTTGAGGGCCCATTCAGACGAGCGTGTATCACGTCCGTTACAGGGATCAGTGACAACGCGTCCTGCACGAGTGCACCTCGGATGTGAAAAACATCTGTTTTTCACATCTGAGGTTAGCCCGAGGTTAGCTACGCTCGTCTGAATGTAGCCTTAGTCATGTAAGTTGGAACCTCCTTGTTTTTCCAGCACATCTCACCGATGCACAATTGGATTGAGATCTGGGGAGTTTCAACTCTGTCATGTTCCTCAAACCATTCCTGAACATTTTTCGCAGTGTGGCAGGGCGCATTATGCTGCTGAAAGAGACCACTGCCATTAGGAAATACTGTTGCCATGAAGGGGTTTACTTGGTCTGCAACAATATTCAAGTAGGCGGTACATGTCAAAGTAAGATCCACATGAATGACCCAGGGTTTCCCAGCAGAACATTGCCCAGAGCATCATACATCCTTCTTGTCTTCTTCCTACCACCTGGCGCCATCTCTTCCCAAGGTAATTAAAAGACAAAGTTAGTCATGACCTCCTAACTGTAAAATAAATGTACAGATGCAATTCTGCTGGGACTGCAATGCAATAGCAAACAAACATAAAAATGCAGCAGCACTCGGGTGCTAAGATATATTCAAATCTTGACTATATGGATTAATTTAAATTGCCTTACTATTATATTTAATATGATTTTAAATGTGAGATTCTAAGCGCACATTTTTATCAAACTGTGTGCTAAGAACCTCACATTTGTAAGTAATTAAAAAATAGCAATAGTGTAAATTAATCCATATATTCAATGTTTGCATATATCTTAGGGCCAGCAGAGTGCTGCTGTATCTTTGTGTTTGCTACTCTGCTGTATCTTTGTGTTTGCTACTCCCAAGGTAAGTGACATATGCGCACTCGACCATGGTGATGGAAAATAAAATGTAATTCATCAGACCGGGCCACCTGTTTCCATTGCTTCATTTTCCAGTTCAGATGCTCATTGTATTCCCCATTCTAGGCACTTTTGGTGGACGACAAGGGTCAGCATGAGCACTCCGACCGGTGTGCAGGTATGCAGCCCCAAACGCAGCAAGCTGCGATGAATTGTGTGTTCTGACACCTTTCCGTCATAGCCAGCATTAACTTTTTCAGCAATTTGTGCTACAGTAGCTCTTCTGTGGGATCGGACCGGACAGGCTAGCCTTCGCTTCCCATGTGCATCAAATAAACCTTGGGTGCCCATGACCATTTTTCCTGTTTACAACTTCTAAAACAAATTTGCACTTGCTGGCCCAACCCCTTGACAGGCGCCATTGTAATGAGATACTCAAGGTTATTCACTTCACCTGTCAGTGGTTTTAATTTTATGGCTGATCCAAAGGTGGACACAGACAGCAGAGGGCCCCTGTGCAAGAATAGTATATGGGCCCCCTGCTCTCTAATAGCCCATCATAGAGCACTCACCCTATGTTTCTCTAACAATCCAAAAGCAATTTTTAGGTATTATATAGAAAGTAGGAAGCTGCTTGCTATTTATCAGATGGCAGGGCCCCCTCACCGACTTGGCTCCTGTGCGGCTGTATAAACAATGATATGTCTGCCCTGGGCTGACTGGTGTATGAAGAGGTCATACAGACCCAGGCCTAGGGAATATAAGGGCTAGTTCACATGGCGGAATTTTGCAGGTGGGTTCCGCCGCAAAATCTGCCGTGGAATTGTTCCTGCCGTCGGCGGGAAGATTCCTTCTCCAATTGACTTCTATAGGAGGTTCGGGCAGAATCCGCCAAAAGAACGAGCAGGATGCTTCTTTTTCCCGCTAGCTGAAAAAATCAGCTAGTGGGAAAAATAAGCATCTGACTCCCATTGAAATCTATGGGAGGCGGAATCTTGCTGCGCAATCCATGAAGGATTCTGCCTGGAAAATTTCTATGTGTGAACATACCCTTACAAGCAACAGCCGTCTGCTTTTCTATTAGGCACTATGGGGCAATATGCTGAATGGGGAAGCTATGCGGCAATATACCGTATGGGGCAGCTATAGGGAAATTATACTGTGTGAAGGCAGCTATTGGGGCATTATTCTGTGTGGAGGCATTATACTGGTGTGAAGGCAGCTATAGGGGCATTATCCTGTGTGGGGGCAGCTATTGGGGCATTATCCTGTATGGGGCCAGCTATAGGGGCATTATAATGTGTGGGGGCAGCTATAGGGGTATTACACTGTGTGGAGGCAGCTATAGGGGCATTATACTGTGTGTGGGCACTAAAACGTCATCATACTGTGCGGGGGCAGCTATGGGCGCATTATACTGTTTGGGGGGCAGCTTTAGGTGCATTATACTGTGTAGGGAGGGACTATAGGGGCATTATACTGTGTGTGGGGAGCTATAGGGGCATTATCCTGTGTTTATACAGCTATAAGGACATTATATTGTGTGTGGGCCACTAAGGGGTCATTATACTGTGTGGGGGGGCCCACTAGGTTGGGGTCCACTTAAATGTGTTTCGCCCCCCATGTGCTAAACCCCTAGCTACGCCTCTGATGGCCAGCAGCCAGCAGCCACGACCACAGACCTCTGCTCTCCTGCCGGCATCTCCTTCCCCAGAGACGCCAGCACACATGGCCTCCCTGCTCTGCTTTCCTAAGGCACCTGTAAAATGTTCCCTAACCTATCCCCAGGTCACCCTGGACTATAAAAAGAGCTCTGCTCTTCCACTCCTTGCCTGAGTGTTGTTGTTGTCTACCCATGTTTGTAGAGCAAATGGTCCTTTAGTTGTATCCTGTTCCCAGTGTTCCCATATCCTCCTTTCTGTATCCAGTAACTGTGTTTGTTCCTGAGCTGAAGTCTAGTGTTGGAGTCGTGTTGTGTCATCTTCCATGTACAGTGTAGTCTGCCTCGTCCAGTGTCGCCTGCCATGTCCAGTGTCATCTGCCATGCCAAGGATCATCTATGCCACAAATCATCTGTGCTACACCTCATGTTTGTCTGGACCCTTACAGGTACTCTTCGGCTAAGACTTTTGCATAGACTGTTGCTTGGTCATCCTAGTGGGTCCACATTGTCACGAAGGGTCTGTGGACCCACTGGGCCGTACCGCCTTGGTGGTAAGGCAGCTGGCCAACAGGGAGAAGGTGAATGTCTATAGTCAGTGGGTACCTGTGGCAGCTCAGACAGCAGCGGGGCAGGCTCGGCTGGGACTAGGTAGCAGGCGGACGTCAGGCGAGGTGAAGCAGGTCAGACGTGGATGTAGCGCAGCACGACTTTGGCACAGCTCAGTGCTAGACAGGAATGTATGGATTGCTAGGAACAGGAACTGGAAACAGGTATATGGACTGGAACAGGGACTGGAACAGGAAACACACTAGGAGGCGATCACATAGACAAACTATAGGGAACACAACAATGCTCAGGCAAAGAACTAGGGGGCTGGACCCCTCTTATAGTCCAGGGTACTCACGGGTCAAAGTTCATCCACGAGGTCCGGTGCGCGCGCTGCCCCTACGGGATCCGGCTGAGGTGAGTGGACGCGAGCGCTGGCGTCTCCTGAGGAGAAGGCTGGGGCCAGCGCTTGCCGACTCGTGGCTGCGGCTGTCAGGGGGAGGTTGGAGCTGACATCCCGCAGCCACGGACATTACACACATACCCCGGGATCGTAACAGGTGATATGTACATAGGCTCCATGAAGCGGCGCATAGAGATCCTATAGCTGTGTGATACAAATCACAGGGACACGGTATGTCACCATACAGGCCCCATGCATATGGTGTAGGTTAGGGGAGGGAGTAAAAGAAATGAAACAGGAAAAATGTGACATGTGGCAACTGTAGTCCTGGTACAAAGGTTAATGACAGTAGAAACTCTTCAAGAGCAAATGTTTGCTGGTTTGCTTCCCTCCTCTGTTTTATTATCCTAATTGCTGGGGAGACCTTAATAAGTCAAGTTTTAGTAGGTCTGGCAGAAGCTTGAATGCAAATCATTTACTGAACTAAATAATGTGGTGTGCAGCTATGTAAATACGGTGATATCCTGTTCATATAAACAACAGCAAGCTGTACATCCATTCTACTTACGAGATTTACACACATCAAAATGATGGGCTGGCTTTGAGTTGTATTTTTAAATAAAATGTAATGTATGTTTAGATGGTGTACATAAAACAATTTACAAAAGAGCAGGACTTGATTACTTGCTTGTTTTTATCATTGATTGCTTGTTTTTATCGTTGCTTGTTTTCAACATTTAAACCCCTTTGTATTTCATGAGTAAAGCACCCTGCAAGTTAATGGCACCTTAAAATAAATAATAATGTGAAATAATGTAACTCACATACTAACATCACTGCCCCAAGAGATGAGCATAACTGGACTAAGACCTGAGGCAAGCATCATAGTTATGATACAAAACACAAATGAACAATTGTACATAGAAAATATTCACATTTAAAGGGGTTGTCCACTACTGAATGTCACGATCTAGGGGTATGTGGACCCAATAGGCCGCTCTGCCGTAGCGGAATGGCAGCTGGCCAAACAACAGTCTATATCAAAGTCTATGCAAAGTCCTAGCACAAGAGTACCTGTAAGGGTATGTTCACACGGCCTTTTTTCTGCCGTTTTTCGGGCCATAAATGACCGAAAAATGGCCGAAAAATCGGAAGCAGAACGCCTTCAAACATCTGCCCATTGATTTCAATGGGAAAACGGCATTCTGTTCCGACGGAGCATTTTTCGCGTAAAAAAACGGCCGCGAAAAAGAAGTGCAGGACACTTCTTGGGACGTTTTTGGAGCCGTTTTCCATAGACTCTATTGAAAAAAGCTCCAAAAACGGGCATTAAAAACGCAGCGAAAATCGCGAGTGGCACAAAAAACGTCTGAAAATCAGGAGCTGTTTTCTGTTGAAAACAGCTCCGTATTTTGAGACATATTTGACTCTGCGTGTGAACATACCCTCAGAGTCCAGACAGTAGCAGAGGCTTTTGCACAGATGGTATTTGATGTGGTAGATGACGCCAGACATGACGGATACATGGCAGATGATGCCAGACGTGGTATATGACAGCAGGCGTGGCAGATAACAGCAGATGTGGCAGATGTGGCCGGTGACAGAAGGCATGGCCGGTGACACTAGGCGTGGCAGATAACAGCAGACATGGCATATGATACACACGACTCCAACTAGAGGCTTAGGTAGACAAAGACAACAACAGCAACAGGATACAGGCAGCGAGGTATGGGAACACTGGGAGCAGAATACAACTAAGGGATTGTTTGCAATACGAACATGGGTAGACAACAACAACAACGCTCAGGCAAGGAGTGTAAGGGTAGAGCCATTTTTTTAGTCCAGGGTGATCTGGAGATTGGTCAGGGAAAATTGACATATGCACGCACTGGCCTTTTAAGGCCGGGACCGAGTCCGTGCGCACCCTAGAGTTCAGAGAAGAGCAGAACAGGATGATCGCGAGTGCTGGTGTCTCCTAGGATGGAGATGCTGGCAGGATACTAGAGGTCTGTGGTCGCGGCCGTCGCGAGGTGAGGAACGGCAGCGGTCCGTGGCCGTGACATTACCCCCCCCCTCTTCTTGGGTCCAGAGCGTAAGAGGAATTTCTTTTTGAGGGTAGGGGCATTAAGTTTCTCTTCTGGCACCCAGGACCAAACCTTTTCCAGTCCACAAAATAGAAAGTCCTTCCTCCTACTCTCTTGAAGTCCAGAATCTCCTTCACTTCAAAAACATCAGAAGAACTGCTGGGAGCCACTGCAGAACTAGGAGACTTAATGTAGCAGTTCAGAACCACAAGCTTTAGGAGGGACACATGGAACAAGTTGGGGATTCTGAGAGTAGGAGGCAGCCGAAGTTTATAGGACACTGGGTTTATACATTGCAAGACTTCGAAAGGGCAGAGGAACCTGGGAGCGAATTTGTGCGAAGGCATCTTGAGATGAATGTTTCTAGAGGACAGCCAGACCTTAGCTCCAGGCGAGAATTGAGGAGGTGCCTTTCTTTTATCTGCATGCCTTTTTATGCGGTCCATTGCCTGAAGGATTGTGGACTTGGTTTGCTGCCAGATGTGAATGAAAGTCCCAAATTAAGAATTTGCTGCTGGTACTTGAGTCATGGCTGGCACAGGAAGAGGAACTCGAGGATGCTAACTGTACACAACGTAGAAAGAAGACGAGGCAGTAGACTCACTTGTGTGATTGTTGTAAGAGAATTCCGCCCAAGGCAGAAGTTGTACCCATTTGTCATGTTGGGCGGAAACAAAATGACAAAGGTAATTCTCTAAAATTTGATTGGTCCTCTCCACTTGACCATTGGCATGAGGGTGATAGGCAGAAGAGAAGTTCAGCTTTACATCTAGCAGGTTGCACAGGGCTCTCCAGAACTTGGACGTAAACTGTACACCCCGACCCGAGACAATATGCAAAGGAAGTCCGTGCAGGCGGAAGATGTGCAGAATAAACAGATTTGCCAGGCGAGGAGCAGATGGGAGGTCAACGAAATAAAATGTGCCATTTAAGAGAAACGATCCATTACTACCCAGACCGTAGTACATCCAGCTGAGGGGAGAAGGTCTGTAATAAAGTGCATAGCGATATGTTGCCAAGGGACAGGCAGGGGTAGGAGCAGACCAGCTGGTTTGGAGCGGGTAGACTTGTTCGAGGCACAGTTTGTACATGAGGAGACAAAGTCGGCAACATCTCTGGGCAGAGTGGGCCACCAGTAGTGATGAGCTATTAAGTTCTGCTCCTTGCAGGAACCCCAGTGGAGAATTCTCTTCCTGTCTGCAAGACGAACAAAAGTTTTCCTGGAGGAATGTCTCTAATTTGCAAAGGGTTAGCGGCAATAATCCTAGAAGGATCTATGATATATTGAGGAATTTCCTCAGAGTCATTGGTTTCAAATGAGTGAGACAGAGCATCAGCCTTCACATTCTTGTCTGCAGGACGGAAGTGAAGCAAGAATTGGAAACAGGCGAATAACAGCGACCATCTGGCCTGCCGAGGATTTAGTCGTTGTGCCGACTGTAGGTAAGTGAGGTTCTTGTGATCAGTATAGATGATAATAGGATGGATAGCACCGTTTAGCAAGTCCCTACACTGCCCTAAGGCCAACTTGATGGCCAGCAACTACCGATCCCCAATGGAATAGTTGTGCTCTGCAGGAGAGAAACATTTTGAAAAGAAGCCACAGGCCACCGACTTGCCTTTAGAGTTTCTTTGACATGGTACCAACGGAAGATGCATCCACCCCCAGAAAGAACTGCCGAGACACATCATGGTGATGGAGAACTGAGGCTGAAGTGAAGATGCTCTTGTGGTTGGTAAATGCTGCCTCTGCCTCCGGAGGCCAAACCTTGGCGTTCACCTCCTTCTTGGTGGCGGCAGAGAATGAAGCAGTCAGAGACGAGAAGTTCGGGATAAATTACCGGTAGAAATTTGCGAATCCCAAGAATCGTTGTATGGACCAAAGGCCCTGTGTACGTGGCCACTCTAAGACAGACTTCACCTTTTCTGGATCAATCTTGAGTCCATGGTCAGATAAGATTTAGCCCATGAAGGGCAGAGAGTTCCTCTCGAACACACACTTTTCAAGTTTAACATATAGGTGATTCCCCCTTAACCGCGACAGGACTTGGCGAACATGCTTCTGATGCGTCGTCAAATCAGGTGAGTAGATCAAGATGTCATCCAGATAGACCACCACACAGGCACACAGCAGATCCCGGAAGATGCAATTTACGAACTCCTGGAACATAGCTGGAGCGTTACACAGTCCAAAGGGCATGACAAGATATTTGTAGTGACCGTCTCGGGTGTTGAATGCGGTTTGCCATTTGTCACATTTGCAGATACGGGTCAAGTTATAAGCCCCGTGTAGATCCAGCTTTGTGAACACCATGGTCGAAGAGTCGAAGAGTTCTGAGATGAGCGGTAAGAGGTACTTGTTTTTGACCGTGATTTGGTTCAAACCTTAGTAGTCAATACATGGACGAAGAGATCCATCTTTCTTCTTCACGAAAAAGAATCCGGCTCCAGCCTGGGAGGAAGACTTCCAGATGAACCCCCTCTCAAGGTTCCCCTTAATGTAGGCGGACATGGCTACGGTCTCCGGCATAGAGAGAGGATAGTCTCGCCCACGAGATGGTGAGGCGTCAGGAAGTAATTCAACAGGGCAATCATAGATGCGATGGGGGAGAAGAGTGTCTGTCTCCTTGCTGAAGATATCCGCAAAACTGCTATAATGTGAAGGTAGATCAGAGAGTGACTGAGGCAGTGGAGGCAAAACAGGACAAACCTGTGGCAGTCAGTGGTGAAGGCACTTCGATCCCCATTGGAGGACTTCTCCGTATCTCCAGTCGAGAACGTGAGCGTGTAGACGAAGCCCAGGCAGGCTCAGCAGAATAGGGTTAATATCTGCTGGGATGAGTACGCAGTCTAAAATGGATGGTACAATGGTTAATGAAGTCTCTACAGGTTCTAGGATCTCCATCATAGCGAGGCGGTAGAGGTAACAAAATTCTGGATACAGAACAGGCAGTAGGAGTAACAGGCGGTGTAACCGCAGCAGCATCCAGAGGAGGAGCGGGAGGATCCAGACAGGTAATAACAGAATTTACTGCCAGTAGGAGCTGATCCTGGTGTGCACGCAGGTTACGCACATGCGTTTGTATCACCTTAAACACAGTCTTAGGTTGACCAGCGGGCTGCAAGGCCTTGAGCGTATTGTCACGATCTAGGGGTATGTGGACCCACTAAGCTGCTCCACCGTAGTGGAGTGGCAGCTGGCCAAACAACAGTCTATATCAAAGTCTATGCAAAGTTATAGCACAAGAGTACCTGTAAGAATCCAGACAGTAGCAGAGACTTTGACACTGATGGTACTTGACTTGGCAGATAATACCAGATGTGGTATATGACAGCAGATGTGGGAGATGACAGCAAACGTGGCCAATGACAGCAGGCGTGGCAGATGACACCAGGCGTGGCAGATAAGAGTAGATGTGGCAGATGATACACACGACTCCAACTAGAGACTTAGGCACAGGAGACAACAGAAACAGGATACAGGATACAGGCAGCAGGGTACGGGAACACTGGGAGCAGGATACAAAATGAACATGGGTGGACAACAACAACACTCAGTCAAGGAGTGGAAGTGCAGGCACTTTTTATAGTCCAGGGTGATCTGGAGATTGGTCAGTGAAGATTAACATGTGCACACGCTGGCCCTTTAAGGCCGGGACCAAGCGCACGCTAGAGTTCAGAGCAGAGCAGAACAGGATGGCTGCGAGTGCTGGCATCTTCTCGGAGGGAGACGCTGGCAGGATACCAGAGGTCTGTGGTCGTGGAAATCGCGAGGTGAGGAACGGTGGCGGTCCACGACTGTGACACTGAACAACTGATGACCTAACCACTTGAATAGGAGCAGTGCTGCAATACTGCAGAGCCAACTGCTCCCGGCATGTATGTCCGGTACTTAGAGGCAGCCGGAGCGGCTTAACGTTGCGGGGTACGGGTGTCAGACCCCCACAGATCATGTACTGATGACCTATCTGGTGGCAAGGTCATCAGTTGTCCAGTAGTGGACAACCCCTTTAATTACTATAAGTTCAGCATAAAAAAACTAATACTAAGAAATCGATGATCCGAGATGCCATCTTCCTCTCCCAGGCAGCAAATGGCATATATCAATATGTGCCACTAGCCCTTCTACTGTATAGCGAGTGGCCCCCCACCATATCCACAAGAGAGTAAAAAAAAACTTTAAAGGGATCCTGTCACCAGCATTTTAGCTATAAAGCCAGCAATACCTGGTGAAAGTGGGTGAAAAATCATTGTCATCTAAGCTATAAATATGTTCTAAGTAAGCTCTGTAGCTTTAGTATTCCGTTTTTCAGTGGTCCCACGCCGTATGCAAATGAGCAGAAAAGAGTCAAATCTTCATCTGAAAAGAGTCAGATTTTCATTCCTCGAGCATCTCAGAGTGGACTCCACCTCCTTCTTTTTGATTGATAGCTCCTTAGCCAGTCAGGGCCGGACAGGTGGTGGCAGTGGGCGTGGTTAAGAAGCTGCATCCCAGAGGGAAAAATAATTACCATAAAAGGCGGGAAAAGTTTAAACGACTATATTTACTGACAGAGGAGGACTTCAGGAAAGAAGAGAACAGGAATGAACTCTGGACAGCTGCGGCCATTGAGGGGTCAGGTGAGTTTAACAGGTAAGATGTTGATGACAGGATCCCTTTAACATGTAGAGCCTGAAGTGTAAATATGTATCAATGTTATTAACAAAAGAATCAGGCAAGTGAGATAATTGATATGACAAAACAATAAATACTGGCATCACCCAAAACATAAAAACAAACATTTTTGGGTGTAGTTGGAAGAATATAACAAAACATCAAAATATTAGTCACTTCCTCTACCCCAAGCAGCATTTATAAGAATGTTTTAGGTGAAATTATTTTTTAATTATACATGTATTGTAACAGGTCCTTATTTATTACCATTCATATTATACTATTAATATAGAGAATAGTAAAGCAAGGATAAAATAACTGCTTAATTGGGAGATGCAATGTTTCCGTAGTAAATTGTGAATAAAAAAAATAAATGCTCTGAGTTGGGGACAGCATGCATTACCTGTCTGTCTACTACAACAGACCCTTTTAAATTACACTCATATGTTAGATCAGGGGTCTCAAACACGCGGCCCGGGGGCCGCATGCGGCCCCTGAGGCTGTCATCTGAGAGGAGAGCAGACGGAAGGAGGAGCGCTCTTTTATTACGTCAGTCCTTTTCCCGCGCAGCCGATACATTGGTCGCAGGTGAGAATTGGCCCGAAAAGTCCCCTGTAGTGCAACCCCCCCCTGTAGATGGCGCCCCACACACCCCACTTTTGACAGCACTACAAACACCCCCCCCCCTCCCTGTAGATAGCTCCATTGGGTCTCCCTCCAGGATCGAAATTAGCAGCTAAAAAAAGTACTCTACATCAGTGGTTCCCAAACTTTCTGAGGCCGGCACACACTTTTGGGCAAGACTTTTGTTTGGGACCCCTCACTACCGTACTTAGCCCCATTTCGTATGTCAACATTATTCGTAGCTTGATGCCGGTACTTAGCTCCATTCGAAAAATAAGTTCCTGCAACATTAAAAACAACAATAACTGTGCAGGCCTGGGAGGGGACAGGCTCATGCTATCCTGCTGAAGTGCGTCGCTGAGACCCGACTATGGCCGCTGATGGTGGTTAATGTGACCCGACCCATCCATCAGTGGCCATCTGTAATGTCCGTGGCTGCGGGCTGTCAGCTCCAACTTCCCCCTGACAGCCGCAACCACAAGTCGGCAAGCGCTGGCCCCAGCCTCCTCCTCAGGAGACGCCAGCGCTCGCGTCCACTCACCTCTGCCGGATCTCGTAGGGTGCGCGCGCACGCTCGTGCCCGTTCTTAAAGGGGCAGCGCGCGTACCGGATCTCATAGACGAACTTTGACCCGTGAGTACCCTAGACTATAAGAGGGGTCCAGCCCCCTAGTTCTATGCCTGAGCGTTGTTGTGTTCCCTATAGTTTGTCTGTGCAAATGGTCCCCTAGTGTTTCTTGCTCCAAGTGTTTCCTGTTCCTGTACCTGTATCCTGATCTAGTGCCATGCTTAGCTGTAGTCGTGCTGTGCTGGATACCACGCCTGTCCTGCTTCTCCACGCCTGACGTCTACCTGCTGCCTAGTTCCTGCCAAACTACTGTCCGTGCTGCCACAAGTACCCTATATAACTATAGACTCTGACCTGCGCCCTGTTGGCTAGCTGCCTTACCGCTAAGGTGGTATGGCCCAGTGGGTCCACAGACCCTTCTTGACACCATCAGAGGCGTAGCTTGGGGTTTAGCACAGGAAAATGAAACACATCTAAGTGGGCCCCACTCCAGTGGGCCGCCCACACAGTATAATGACCCCCTTAGTGGCCCCCAGACAGCATAATGCCCCGTTACTTGCCCCCACACACTATAATGCCCCTATAGTGCCTCCTTGCACAATATAATGCACCTAAAGCTGCCCCTAAACAGTGTAAAGCCCCTATATTGCCTCCCTACATAGTATATGCCCCTAAAGTCGCCCCACACAGTATAATGCTACCATAGGGCCTCCCTACATAGTAGAATGCCCCTAAAACACCTCCCTACACAGTATAATGCCCCTAAAGCTGCCCCAACAAAGGATAATGCCACCACACAGTATAATGCCCCCATAGCTGCCCCCACAGTATAATGCCTCTATAGCTGCCCTCACACAGTATAATGCCCCTATAGCTGGCCCCACACAGAATAATGCCCCTATAGTGTCTCCACACACAGTATATTGTCTCTATAGCTGCCCACACAGGATAATGCCCATATGGCTACCCCCACAAAGAATAGTGCCCTCATAGCTGCCCCAACACAGTATAATGCCCAATAGCTGCCCCCACACAGTGTTACATAGTTACATAGTTACAGAGTTAGTACAGTTGAAAAAAGACACATGTCCATCAAGTTGTGTAATGCACCCATAGCTGCCCTCACACAGTCTAATGCCCCCATAGCTGCCCTCGCACAGTATAATGCCCCCACAGCTGCCCCATTGAGTATATTGGACCATATCGTCCCCTCCACACCGTGTATAATGCCCCCATAGTGCCTAATAGAAAAATAATAAAATAATTACTAACCTAATACATAAATGGCATTTATGGCATTTGAATTCAGAGGAATTACATTCAAATTTTTTTCAGATTTTTGCTGATTACAAACAATTATTATTGGTGAGCCAAAGGGGAATCTATGCCTGCATATTAGGTATCTGTATATTAGGTATAGTGCAATAAACAGTGTAAAAAACAAACAATCAATGGAGGAAATGCTGTTTTTGTTACCCCTCCCAAAATATAAATTCATATAAATTAAGCACTAAATCATATGTGCTCTAAAATGGTGCAAAAAACCTGCTAAGTTTTGATGCAAAAAATAAGCCCTAACATAACTACATCAACAAAACAGTGGTTGTCCCATCTGGACCTTTGTCCATGTGCCTTATTAGGACATACGGGCATTATATAGGGAGGTTCCTCTATAAGCAGCGTCTCTTGCTCTGGCAGATTCGGGCCATCCATGTGATACCTCAAAATGGCCACCATGTAATACAGCATTAAAAGCTTCATCTTTTCAAAGCAAAATCAGTTGTTTGCTGGGGTTCTTGGGGGTTGGTTGGTCAGCTTTGGTTTTCATGGAGTTGCTTTTTTGGGCCTAGAAAAGAGAGAGAGAGAGAGAGAAAGGGAGACGGAGAGAGAGAGAGAGAGAGAGAGAGAGGCAGAGGGAGAGAGGGAGATGACATAGATAGAGTAAGCACAGTGTATTATAACATTAGGAAATAGAGTTGTTATAGGAGCTTCCATACACATATATGTAGTACACCCAGAGATAAGGGATAACTTTTTACACAAAGATCATAACAGGGTTAAATATTGGCTAACGGAATAAAAACGTGAGAACAAAGTGAAGCGATTCGTTGAATTTTATTCCCACGTTATAGAGCAAGTGTGATTCAACGTTCCAGACAGAATACACGACACAGTCAAGCACAGGCTGACCACAGCTGCCCTGGATCCACTTGTGGCTGTATAAAACTTGCAGTGCATGGAGATTTCTTTAGAAACAGTCTGAGCATGTGATACTGTAATGCACACACGATTCCCAAAATCAGAGGAAGCAAACTGCGAAATACTCAGCCGCACTTTTCCTGGAGTCACAAATCCTCACTCGGCACAATCTGAACTGCCTACTTCAGGGTCAGAGGTCAGATGCTTATGGAACAAACAGGAACTGACCTCACAAGATGAGCTTTTAAAATGAGATATCAGTGTTATACATGCCTTGTCTCCCAGGGACACGACCTCCCCGACTGTCAGCACCCTGGACTATAGAGGTGAAAGCAGAAAACCGCAATTTGCTTATTAGTTTTGCATCCATGGAAAAATTGGCTCATCGGCCCTGTAGCCGGCTGCCAGAGCACATTGCTAAAATTGGCTAATAACAGTTGTCTTTCCCTTGTGAATCTAGTAGTAATCTGGAACACCGAGGAATTCATAATATTAATATCTCACATTAAACACATGTTGCCGTTGTATGTCACTGGGTTAGTATAGGCGAAAACTAGGGATCACTTCTAAAATGTCAGAGAAATATATTCTGCTTTATTGGGTTGGATACATTAAACTCGTGTGTTCTTCGGCCTCAGATAGGGTTGGAATCAATTATTCCACCAGGCTGAAATATTGGCTTGAAGAAGAATCCATTTATTTTGCAATAATTTTTTCAGAGACAGAACTAATAGTAGGAGTGATGCCACCCTCAAGCGCTGGCATTAAATACATGTCCTGAGACAATTAATGGGGGCTCAGCTGATCCAGCATTTTTGGCCAAAGAATGAGGGCAATTTTCAGTCTGCTGTGAGGACCTACGATTATAGTATTCACTTGTCAGTCTTATTAACTTTACTGTATTCAGCGAGCTTCATTTAGAGATAAGTATATTCATGTCCTTCTGAAAGATTATTTCTATTTGAAGCTTTGGACACCACTTATACGTGAAAAGTTTTTCCACAACACTATCAACTGCAGTTCACCTAATGGTGAACCCTCCAAAAAAGAAGAAATTCACAGAAATTTGGCGGAACCAAGAAATCTACCATCTATATAAATGTTGATGTTACATGGTAAATAATATCTAACAGGGAGAACAACAGAAGTATTCCATTGGAATAATGGCAAATCTAGGACATATTGACAGAAAGAGAGGATACACGGGTTTTTAAACGTTGGGATATGGCTCTTAAAATTGATTCTCTAGTTTACATGCAAACAAAACTACTACTTAGATTGGTAACACAAATGTAACCAGTACAATTATCAGCCACAGAAATGGCCAAACACACGGAAATGGTAACCTGTCACTTTAAAGGAACAGTGTTACCACAATTTTTTTTTTCATATGTTAAATATGTTAGTGCTTTATTAAAAACGTTTGGATTAATTTGTGTGTTTGTGTGTTACTTTTTCTTATTTTTACACTTTTTACTTCTCTATGGGGGCTGCCATTTTTTTTCCATTTCTGTATGTGTCGATTAACGACACATACAGACATGGAATACGGCAGCTCCAGTCCCATAGGGACTGCGAACGGGGCCCGTTCCATCCACTTCAATGTACGCCGTCTGTGTGGGAACGGCGCATGCGCCGCTCCCACACAGTCCAATATGAAATGCGCGCCGTCCGGCGCCATTTTCCTGTGGACCGGAAGTCGCGGCCGGACAGTAAGATTACTACTTCCGGTCGCGGCTTCCGGACTTGTGCACTTGGACCAGCGGCAGCAGACGGAGCGGACGGGCCGGAGGGAGCCGCGGCGGCAGGAGCAGGTAAGAGATTTCTATGTATGTTCGTGTTTGTGTGTGTTTACTACTGTATGTAAACCTACTACACTGTGTGTTAGCTCAAAAAATGGCGACACACAGTGTAGGAGGTTAGACCGTTCAATCCCCTCGCTTATCCCGGCACTAGCCAGGATAAAGGAGGGGGGGATGCTGAGAGCTCACTAGAGCGAGGGATTTTTACCCAATTTTGCAGCATAAAGCAATGTGGTTGCTTTACCACATGCAATGCTGCAATTTTGGGAATGGCTCCATCTAGTGACCAGCACTGGGAAATATTATAAATTAGAATCCAATTGAATCCAATTTATAATATTTCCTGACTCGTGAAAAAAAATAAAAAAATTAGAACAATGGTTAATCACCTACACACTAATTGTTTAACAAAAAAAAAAAAAATCATGTTTTGCTGGCAACACATTCCCTTTAAGGCCACTACAAACAACTGTAGGAGTTATAATTTGCTGGAAGATCTGTAAATTACAGATCACCGAAGCATGTAGATTATGGGTGGAGTACTTCGCTACATTATTATTATAGCAAGTTCTGAATGATTTGGAAATTCCTATCTTTGCACAATCGTCCGAGGTCCTTTCCGTTTTGATAAATAACTTCTATCACATGCTCAATTCTATCTTCTTCTATAACTACATGGCATTCACATAACTCCTGGATGTACACTACCGTTCAAAAGTTTAGGGTCACTTAGAAATTTCCTTATTTTTTAAAGAAAAGTACAGTTTTTTTCAATGAAGATAACATTAAATTAATCAGAAATACACTCTATACACTGTTAATGTGCTAAATGACTATTCTAGCTGCAAACGTCTGGTTTTTAATGCAATATCTACATAGGTGTATAGAGGCCCATTTCCAGCAACCATCACTCCAGTGTTCTAATGGTACATTGTGTTTGCTAACTGTGTTAGAAGGCTAATGGATGATTAGTAAACACTTGAAAATCCTTGTGCAATTATGTTAGCACCGCTGTAAACAGTTTTGCTGTTTAGAGGAGCTATAAAACTGATCTTCCTTTGAGCTAGTTGAGAATCTGGAGCAGAGTGGCAAAGAAAAAGCCATAACTGAGACTGGCTAATAAAAGGAAAAGATTAATATGGGCAAAAGCACACAGACATTGGACAGAGGAAGATTGGAAAAAAAGTGTTGTGGACAGACGAATCGAAGTTTGAGGTGTTTGGATCACACAGAAGAACATTTGTGAGACGCAGAACAAGATGCTGGAAGAGTGCCTGATGCCATCTGTCAAGCATGGTGGAGGTAATGTGATGGTCTGGGGTTGCTTTCGTGCTGGTAAAGTGGGAGATTTTTACAAAGTAAAAGGGATTTTGAATAAGGAAGGCGATCACTCCATTTTGAAACGCCATGCCATACCCTGTGGACAGCGCTTGATTGGAGCCAATTTCATCCTACAACAGGACAATGACCCAAAGCACACCTCCAAATTATGCAAGAACTATTTAGGGAAGAAGCAGGCAGCTGGTATTCTATCTGTAATGGAGTGGCCAGCGCAGTCACCAGATCTCAACCCCATAGAGCTGTTGTGGGAGCAGCTTGACCGTATGGTATGCAAGAAGTGCCCATCAAGCCAATCCAACTTGTGGGAGGGGCTTCTGGAAGCATGGGGTGAAATTTCTCCCGATTACCTCAGCAAATTAACAGCTAGAATGCCAAAG
Source organism: Rhinoderma darwinii (assembly GCF_050947455.1). NCBI lineage: Eukaryota > Metazoa > Chordata > Amphibia > Anura > Rhinodermatidae > Rhinoderma > Rhinoderma darwinii. Next base: position 120,069,169 of record NC_134688.1, on the reverse strand, counting down.
GTCTGCAATGCTGTAATTGCTGCAAATGGAGCATTCTTTGACGAAAGCAAAGTTTGAAGGAGAAAATTATTATTTCAAATAAAAATCATTATTTCTAACCTTGTCAATGGCTTGACTATATTTTCTAGTCATTTTGCAACTCATTTGATAAATATAATGGAAAACACAAAATTGTCTGGGTGACCCCAAACTTTTGAACGGTAGTGTATGTATGTATGTATGTATGTATGTATGTATGTATGTATGTATGTATGTATGTATGTATGTATGTATGTATGTATAGACTGGGGGTTCAGAAATATCATTCCAGGCTTACAAATATCTTATTAGTTAATGTAAAACTTATAGGCTATGTACACCTTTAAAATGGTTTTGTTTTTTTTTTCTTCTTTTTTTTAATAAAACGGTCTATCAGTGTGTTTGGTGCAACTTTGTAATTACATTTTATTAAAAATTATTTTTACTTTTTGAGATACAGCTGCTTTGTATCCTGTATACAGAGTAGCTGTATCTAGTCCTGAAACCTGTGTCTGTCAGGTCCACGGGACTGACGGGTTCAGTGTCATCGAGTCCTGCGTTTCTCTGACACACAGGATCCACCTGTAATCTATCACATCTAAGTTATGAACTTAGATGTGATCGGTAACAGCCCGATCCTGCGTCGTGTGCCACGGACCTGAGAGGTTTCAGGGCTAGATACAGCTGCTCTGTATACAGGATACAAAGCTGGATTCTGAATACACATCACATCCTGGCTGGAGGTAATGTATATTCATTGTCAGGACACTGCAGTAATGTTAGTGTTTGTGTATGTGACTGCACATAGCGATATAACTATATCGCTAGTGCAGTGTAAATGAATGGAGAGAAGTGTATGACGCTGATTGGTCAGAGTCATACACTCCTCTGTACAACGCCCACTTGGTCTAAAGTAAAAACACGCCCACTTGGGCATTAAGAAACGAATTAGCATAAAGCTAAAAATCGCTCATAAAGTGGTGAAAATAGATCGTTTTTCGAAATAAAAAGCATTACTGTCACCTACATTACAGCGCCCATCTCCTTATATAGGAGATAGGGCACTTATAATGTGGTGACAGAGCCTCTTTAATAAAATCTGCAAAAATGTAATAAAATCAGCAAAATTACAAAATGAAAGGCACGTGGCCAAGGATAGTAAAACAAATCCCAAAAAAATTCTTCACGTATATGAATGCAAAAAAGCCAAGGTCTGAACATGTAGGACCCCTAAATAGTGGTAATGGGGAGTTGGTCACAGGAGATCAAGAGAAGGCGGAGTTACTAAATGGGTTCTTTAGCTCTGTATGTACAACAGAAGAAAGAGCAGCTGATGTAGCCGGTGCCAGAGCTGTTAATATATCAGTGGATATACTGAATTGGATGAATGTACAGGGTGGGCCATTTATATGGATACACCTAAATAAAATAGGAATGGTTGGTGATATTAACTTCCTGTTTGTGGCACATTAGTATATGGGAGGGGGGGACGGACTTTTCAAGCTGGGTGTTGACCATGGCGGCCATTTTGAAGTCGGCCATTTTGTATCCAACTTTAGTTTTTTCAATGGGAAGAGGGTCATGTGACACATCAAACTAAAGAAAAGAATTTCACAAGAAAAACAATGGTGTGCTTGGTTTTAACGTTACTTTATTCTTTCATGAGTTATTTACAAGTTTCTGACCACTTATAAAATGTGTTCAAAGTGCTGCCCATTGTGTTGGATTGTCAATGCAACCCTCTTCTCCCACTCTTCACACACTGATAGCAACACCGCAGAAGAAATGCTAGCACAGGCTTCCAGTATCCGTAGTTTCAGTTGCTGCACATCTCGTATCTTCACAGCATAGACAATTGCCTTCAGATGACCCCAAAGATAAAAGTCTAAGGGGGTCAGATCGGGAGGCATTTCTTCTGCAGTGTTGCTATCAGTGTGTGAAGAGTGGGAGAAGAGGGTTGCATTGACAATCCAACACTATGGGCAGCACTTTGAACACATTTTATAAGTGGTCAGAAACTTGTAAATAACTCATGAAAGAATAAAGTAACGTTAAAACCAAGCACACCATTGTTTTTCTTGTGAAATTCTCGATAAGTTTGATGTGTCACATGACCCTCTTCCCATTGAAAAAGCTAAAGTTGGATACAAAATGGCCGACTTCAAAATGGCCGCCATGGTCAACACCCAGCTTGAAAAGTTTCCCCCCTCCCATATACTAATGTGCCACAAACAGGAAGTTAATATCACCAACCATTCCCATTTTATTAAGGTGTATCCATATAAATGGCCCACCCTGTAGATATGGTCCAAGCTAAATAAAATAAAATAAATGTACACAAGGCCCGAGACCAGATGGGTTACACCCTAGAGTTCTTAAAAAGCTTAGTTCAGTTATTTCTATCCCACTCTTTATTATATTCAGAGATTCTCTAGTGACTGGTATAGTGCCAAGGGACTGGCGCAGGGCAAATGTGGTGCCTATTTTAAAAAAGGGCTCTAGGTCTTCCCCGGGAAATTATAGACCAGTAAGCTTAGCATCAATTGTGGGAAAAATGTTTGAGGGGCTATTGAGGGACTATATACAGGATTATGTGACAAAAAATAGTATCATAAGTGACAGCCAGCACGGTTTTACTAAGGACAGAAGTTGTCAAACTAACCTGATTTGTTTTTATGAAGAGGTGCGCAGAAGCCTATACAGAGGGGCCGCTGTGGATATAGTGTTTCTTGACTTTGCAAAAGCATTTGACACTGTCCCTCATAGACATCTAATGGGTAAATTAAGGACTATAGGTTTTGAAAGTATAGTTTGTAATTGGACTGAGAATTGGCTCAAGGACCGTTTATTAATGATATAGAGGATGGGATTGATAGCACTATTTCTATTTTTGCAGATGACACCAAACTATGTAGTCTATGGAAGATTCAGTCTATGGAAGATGTTCATAAATTGCAAGCTGATTTGGACACACTAAGTGTTTGGGTATCCACTTGGCAAATGGGTTTATTGTAGATGAATATAAAGTTATGCATCTGTGTACCAACAATCTGCATGCATCATATGTCCTAGGGGGTGCTACAGTGGGGGAGTCACTTGTTGAGAAGGATCTGGGTGTACCTGTAGATTATAAACTAAATAACAGCATGCAATGTCAATCAGCTGCTTCTAAGACCAGCAAGATATTGTCGTGTATTAAAAGAGGCATGGACTCGCGGGACAGGGATATAATATTACCACTTTACAAAGCATTAGTGCGGCCTCATCTAGAATATACAGTTCAGTTCGGGGCTCCAGTTCATTGAAAGGATGCCCTGGAGTTGGAAAAAATACAAAGAAGAGCAACGAAGCTAATTAGGGGCATGGAGAATTTAAGTTATGAGGAAAGATTAAAAGAATTAAACCTATTTAGCTTTGAAAAAAGATGACTAAGGGGGACATGATTAACTTATATAAATATATTAATGGCACATCCTGTTCCATGTAAAACCCGCTGAAAAAACAAGGGGGCACTACCTCCGTCTGGAGAAAAAAAAGGTTCAATCTTCAGAGGCGACAAGCCTTCTTTAGGCCTTATTTACATGAACATGTTTCAACGGACCGTGTAAAGGGTCTGTGCGAAAATAGGACGTGTCCGTTCTTTTCGCGCATCACGCATCCCTCCATAGACTCTCCACTATGGGGGATGCGTGACATCGCGCCCCATAGCGCTGAGCACGGATGCACCTCGGACGTGAAAAACTGCAGTTTTTCATGTCCGAGATGCGCAGCGCTCGTGTGAATCAGGCCTTACTGTGAGAACTGTGAATCTATGGAATAGTCTACCGCAGGTGGTCACAGTAGGGACAGTAGATGGCTTTAAAAAAGGCTTAGATAATTTACTAGAATGAAAAAATATTACCTCCTATGTCAATGTGTAGAAATATTTCCCCTCCTTTTTCCCATCCCTTGGTTGAACTTGATGGACATGTGTCTTTTTTTCCACTGTACTATGTAACTATCCTTTGCCTCTGCCGTCTAGCTCTGTACTGCGCATGCGCAGTTCAGAGCGACCCAGCCTGGAAGCTGGTTTGTAGGGGGAAAGCCGGTGCCATTTTGGTGAAGTCTGGCCAAATGCAGGTAAGGTGTGTGTGTGTGTGTGTGTGTATGTGTGCGTGTGTGTGGCAGGGGGGAGTTGTTTGTGTGTGTGTATGTGGGGGGGGGGGTTGTGTGTGTGGGGGTTGTGAGTGTGGGGGTTGTGAGTGGCGCCGCTGATCCTTTATAGCTGTTTATTAGCTGTTTTGAAGAATCAGCGGCGAGCATCCCCCCACACACACACAAACCCTCCCAAACATGCAACCGTGCACACATAACCCCTCCACAGACACAACCCCCCCACACAAACCCCCCACTGTGGGGGGGGGGGGTTGTGTGCAGGGTACTTGGTGGTTGTGTAATGTTTTGCGTGGGCGTGTGTGTGGGGGGTGCGTGCAGGGTGCTGGTGGGGGGGTGTCAGTGGGGGTGTCTGTGGTTGGATTGTGTGCAGGGTGCTTGTGGGGGGCTGTGTGCAGGGTGTGTGCAGGGTGCTGGTGGGGGGGGGTTGTGTGCAGGATGCTTGTGGGGGGTGCGTGCAGGGTGCTGGTGGGGGGTGTCTGTGGGGAGGTTGTGTCCAGGGTGATTGTGGGTGGTGCGTGTAGGGTGCTGGTGGGGCTGTCTGTGGGGGGGGGTTGTGTGCAGGGTGCTGGTGGAGGGGTACCTGTGGGAGGGGGGTTGTGTGCAGGGTGCTTGTGGGGGCGTTGTTTGATGGTTTGCGTGGGCGTGTGCGTGGGGGGGGGGGTGCGTGTAGGGTGCTTGTGGGGACCTCTAGTATTTATTGTGGCGCATGGGAAAAGACAGAAGTCGCTGTAGGTGAGTATTAGTATTTCAATTTTTCATATTGGTAACTTTATTTTTTTTGTTTTGCAGGTTCCGTCTGACCTATTGGACTACATAGTAGATTCGGTGGACTACTTCAATGATCAACGTTTTTCTTGTTCTTTTAATAAAATGGTTAGCGAGGATTGTGTGGGGGAGTTTTTATTTCAATAAAAATAGTTTGACAACGTCCATTACTAAGGCAGGGCTTAGTGTTAGCCAGTAAAAAGTCTAGCACTAACAATACAGTACCCGACCATCTGTTGTGATGGTCGGGCACTGTGGCGGCCGCAGGCTGGTATTATGAGGCTGGGAAGGGCCAAAAACCGTGGCCCTTCCCACCCTTGTAATGCTAGGCTGCTGCTGCTGTGTTGTATCTGGATGGTTATGAAAATGGGGGGACCCCACGTTGTTTTTCAAAAAATTAAAACATGGGGTCTCTCCCACCCGGCTCTTCCTGATACCCCTGGTGGCGGTGGGTACAGGGGTATATTTAAAATATAATTCATATGTGCCCGCTGGCCCTTTAAGACCGGGCAAGAGCGTGCACACGCACCCTACGGAACAGTGCCAAGTGGAGCGAAAGTCAGTGCTGGCATCTCCTAGGAAGGAGATGCCGGCCAGCACTCACAGATCCATGGCCGCGGCCGCCGAGGGATGAGTAGGAACGGCAGTCCGCGGCCATGGACGCTACACCCCACCTTAGTAATGGACGTTGTCAAACAGACAACTGCCATTACTAATGTTCTAATAAAGTATTAAAAAAACACAGAGACATAAAATATTTTTATTGAAATAAAAACTTCCCCACACAATCCTCATTAACCATTTTATAAAAAAAAAAAAATGTAGATCATCGCAGTAGTCCACCGAATCTACGACGTAGTCCAATAGGTCCAGCGGAAACTGCAAAAAAAATAAAGTTAGGCCTCAAGCACACTTCAGTGAAATGCTTGTGTGCTATCCGTTTTTTTAACGGATAGCACACTGACCCATTCATTTCTATGGGGCCATTCACACTTCCATTTTCTTAGCGTTTTTTTTGCGGTTTTTGTGTGTGCTTTTTGCACGTTTTTGGGCATGTATTTAGGACTCCCACTGACTCTGGGAACATTTGGCGCATTTTATGATCCAAAGAATTGATCCAATGCTTCTGTTTTACGCAACACGATTTCTAAAAACGCTTGCATAAAAAACTAACGGCTCGCTTTCCCCTTGATGTAAATGGGAAGCTTAATCAAGCTTTTGACTCTTTTTTGCGTGTTCTTTGATGCATTTTGTGTGCGCTTTTTGCAAATTTTTTGGCCAATGAAAATGGGAACATTTGGTGTGTTTTATGTCCAAAGGAATTGACTCAACACTTCTTTATTTATACAATGCGTTTTTAAAAAAAATGTGTGTGTAAAAAAAAGCGGGTTTCTAACAGTGCGCTTTCTCATTTATGTAAATGAAAAGCGTAATCAAGCGTTTTTTGATGCGGTTTTCGGCACGTAAAATGCACTAAAAAACGTGTCAAATACACGCTGTGCGAACCTGTCAATTGAAAGGTCATTCACCACAGGGTCTCCCTCTTGACTTTCATCATTCTTAGCCTTTTGGAGTGTCCTATAGCGTCTGCCAGCTGCCATTGTAAAAGCACTGCCAAAATGGGAGCTGGACAATGCTAATGCTTAGCAATTTAAAGACACCTTTTCCTGGATTGTATCCAAAAATACGGAGGGGGATGAGTCTCCCTCCCACATTTACAGCAGCTGTAAGTCAAGCTGCTTTGCCTGATTCACCTTGCTGTAATTCTGGGAAGTGCTCCCTCTGGTGGCCAACATAGGAAAACATGTCAAATTATTATTTAATTTTTAATACTTCCCACCTTGTGGAAGAAAAAAAAAATAAAAGAAAAAGAAAAATGTGTAATTAAAATAGGAATGCTTTGGCAGGATGACCATTTAATATCATTCTCTGATTTGACAAATAAATATGACATATCACATAAAGAATTTTTACAGATCAGACATTTATTGCATGATGTGCCTCCCCCAACTCAATCCTACTCCGCCTAGTATTTTTAATAATTGGTTAGAATCCACTAATTTGAGCAAGAGAGGTATCTCAAAATGCTACCAATTAATAAAAATGGATAGTAATGACCCCCTTTCCCAATTAAAAAAAACTTTGGGAGCCTGATCTAAAACTAAATATATCCGATGACTAATGGATATCAGCATTCAACTTAATCACTAAATCCTCATAGATTCACTTACTTGGAGAATGGCAGAAAAATATTTTAGCGCTGGTATTTCACTCCGGTAAAATTACATAAAAATGTTTCCTATATTTTACAATCTATGCTGGAGATGCAAATCTACTGACGGGTCCTTCTTCCATCTTTGGTGGGATTGCCCTACAGTAAATATTCTATGGGCAAAGGTATTCCATATGTTGACTAAGCTATGTAAAGCACAGATACCACCAGACCCGGCCTTAGCTTTATTTGGTGTGGGTATGAAACAGTTTCCAAGCGAACAAACTTCAGGGTGGGCCATTTATATGGATACACCTAAATAAAATGGGAATGGTTGGTGATATTAACTTCCTGTTTGTGGCACATTCGTATATGGGAGGGGGGGAACTTTTCAAGCTGGGTGTTGACCATGGCGGCCATTTTGAAGTCGGAAATTTTGTATCCAACTTTAGTTCTTTCAATGGGAAGAGGGACATGTGACACATCAAACTTATCGAGAATTTCACAAGAAAAACAATGGTGTGCTTTGTTTTAACGTTACTTTATTCTTTCATGAGTTATTTACGAGTTTCTGACCACTTATAAAATGTGTTCAAAGTGCTGCCCATTGTGTTGGATTGTCAATGCAACCCTCTTCTCCCACTCGTCACACACTGATAGCAACACAGCAGAAGAAATGCTAGCACAGGCTTCCAGTATCCGTAGTTTCAGTTGCTGCACATCTCGTATCTTCACAGCATAGACAATTGCCTTCAGATGACCCCAAAGATAAAAGTCTAAGGGGGTCAGATCGGGAGGCATTTCTTCTGCGGTGTTGCTAGCAGCGTTCTGTTCTGACGGGCCCTTTTTTTACGCGGTCGTTTTGAAAAACGGCCGCGTTAAAGAACGCCCTTGAAAAAGAAGTGCATGTCACTTCTTGAGCCGTTTTTGGAGCCGTTTTTCATTGACTCTATAGAAAAACAGCTCCAAAAACAGCCGTAAAAACCCTGCGAAAAACGCTAGATGCTTAAAAAACTTCTGAAAGTCAGGAGCTGTTTTCCCTTGAAAACAGCTTTGTATTTTCAGAAGTTTTTTAGTAAGCGGGTGAACATACCCTTGCACACACATTGATTACCACAAGAATAAAACTTGCCCAACATTGGAAGGAAGACTTTCTACCAACTATGAAAATAATAATTAAAGGTATTAATGATGACAATTGCTGGCATGAACTAATGTATGCTGGTGCCAACTGTAAAAATCCCCAAATTTTGCCTAGGTGGAGATTGTGGCTTGATAGCTCATTCAGCACTTTACAGGTTTATTTAAATAAACTAAATTTCTATCCAGGAGCGGCCGCACTGCCGCCGACAAGACATAAGGGGAGGCCGCCATGACAGGATAGGAGGGAAAGGGTTAGTAAGGAGTTAATGGGATCATAGCGGTGGTTAGGGGAGGGAAGGAGAGGGGTTGGGGAGGAGTAAGGGGTGTGTAGCGCGGCTTCCCGCTGTTTTCCTCAGTACGAGGGAGACAGCGGGAAGATTAACAAGCAGAGCAGTGACACTGAACAGTTTGCAGCGTCGGGGAACTTACTGTCTTCGTCCGCGATGTCTTCCTTTGAGGGTCTTGTGGAGCGGCTCCGGGTGGCGTCTGAACTCCAGGATGCAGGCTGGTTAGAAACGGAGGTGACAAGGCTGGTGGTGATGGCTGTGCCGCCGACAGCTGGGCCTCGGCGCTCACATTGCGCGGGGTCCGGGGAGGGGGGTGGGGCGGTGTCTTCCCTGTCGTCCCCTGTAGTGTTGGATCTAGCACTGGGCAGTCCTCTGCTGTTCAGCCCTCTGGCTAGTGAAGGGATAATCACTGATGCCGGCTCCTCAGATGCCGTGCCTGTTCGCAGGTCACGGCGTGCCCTCCCCCCAGCAGGCGGCTGGCCCTATCAGCATCAGGGCTTCTAGAGAGGACGGCCCTTCCGGACAATCTGGTCAAGGATCTCCGTGCTCGCACTGTGGGTGTGGGCAGCGGTCGCGGATGATGGTTGCGTTGGAAGAAGGAGCGGTTGAGGAGCCTCGGCGTGTTCAAGTGTGTCCGGCTGGTGGGATCACAGTGCCTGAGCAGCCAGGTGGGTGTTTTCCCTCTGTCTCTTTTTCTACTCCTTGCATGTCGGGGGGTGCGGGGGTTGCGTCGGGCAGTGCGGCCGTCGGCGGGTATTCCAGAGGGGGGGGGGGGCGGTAGTGGTTTCGCTGATCTAGTGGGCTGCTTGCGAGAGCTGGTCAAAAAATTGAATGGGTCGCAGGCCCAGGTATCGGTGGGTGCGGGTCCGTTTGCGGTTTGGGGGGGGGGTCGGCGGTGCCGGCGGTGGTAGGGCAGCCTCCAGATAGAGCGTTGGTCGGGGGCTATGGGGGGGCTGTGGCGGTGTCGGTACAGACGGAGGGGATACAGGAGGGTGACAGGGTGCGGTTGGATGATAGAGCGCAGGTTGAGGTCTATGTGTGTTTTGAGGGCCCGTTGGGGGCGCATCTGAAACAGGAGGTGCGTGAGCGCATTTGGACGGATGAGTATGTGGAGATATTTTCTTCTGGTTCCAAGCTCGGTTTTTGCTGGCAGTTTAACGACGGCCAATGTAAATTTGGGGCCACATGCAAGTTCAAGCACGTGTGTTCCCATTGCAGCGGGTCGTCCCATGGGGCGTCAAAATGTCTGCGAAAAGGCAAGAAGGGAGGTGGAGCAGGGGGTTCAGCTGGTCAAGGGGGTGACGCCGGTGAAGTTGGAAAGGATGGCCCCCTTTCTAAGTAGGTATCCGGATAGGGCTGGGGCGCAGTTGCTTGCAGATGGTTTTCGTGTAGGTTTTGTGATTCCTCCCCCTCCTTATGAGGTTCCGGTTACTTGTAGGAATCTTCGGTCCGCTTATCAACACTCCGGGGTGGTGTCGGATAAATTGCATAAAGAAGTGACCTTGGGTCGCATGGCGGGACCTTTTGTAGAACCACCTGTGGCTGATCTTGTTGTTTCCCCGTTGAGTGTGGTGCCTAAGCGTGAGCCGAACAAGTTTCGTTTTATACATCATCTTTCTTTTCCCCGGGGGGCATCGGTGAATGATGGGATTGATCCGGTTTTGTGTTCAGTGGTGTACGCGTCGTTTGATAAGGCGGTGGTTTTGGTTCAGGAGGCGGGTGCTGGTGCCTTGTTAGCAAAAACGGATATTGAGGCAGCTTTTAGGCTATTGCCGGTTCATCCTGATAGTCAACGGTTGTTGGGTTGTTTTTGGGAAGGGGAATTTTTTGTGGATCGTTGTTTGCCCATGGGTTGTTCCCTGTCGTGCGCCTATTTTGAGGCATTTAGTTCTTTTTTGGAATGGGTGATTAGGGAAGTCACAGGTGTAAGGTCGGTTATTCATTACCTTGATGATTTTCTGTGCGTTGGCCCGGGTGGTTCGGGGGTGTGCGCCAATGTTTTGTATGCTTTGCAAGGTGTCATGCGAGATTTTGGGGTCCCGTTGGCTCCTGACAAAACGGAAGGGCCGGTTACGGTCATTCGTTTTTTAGGTATTGAAATTGACTCGGTCTTGATGGAATGCAGGCTCCCGGAGGACAAATTGACGGCTCTGCGTACGGAGGTTCGGGCGGTGTCTCGGTTGAAAAAGGTTACGTTACGCAGTCTGCAGTCGGTATTAGGGAAGTTGAACTTCGCATGTCGGATCATGCCTATGGGTAGGGTGTTTAGTCCCCAGCCATGACTAAGAACGCAGCTAGCGTTTGAAACGCGTAGGCTTCCTCCATCCTCTCACTTCTCTCCCAGCACCAGAGGACATCATTCCGATCGACCTCTTTTTAATTGAATACAATTCTCATTAAACTTGGAACAAGTTCCTTTTTAGTTGCAGCTACGCTGGATCCAAAACCTCCTTTCTCCTGAAATTCACACAACGCGTGCCGACGCGAGGATCCGTGCGAAGTCTACAGTACACCAACTTGTACTCACAAGGTGAGCTGGAGGTTCCCCTCCTCTGTTTTTCTAGGGTGTTTAGTAGACGTTTGGCGGCGGCAACTGCTGGGGTGTTGGCACCGCATCATTTTGTGAGACTGAGCGGAGAGCATCGGGCCGACTTGGAAGTGTGGCATAGGTTTTTGGGGCAATACAACGGTCGGTCCCTTTGGATGGCTGGGGTTTTTGATTCTGTGGATTTGGACTTGTTTACAGATGCCGCGGGAGGGGGCGGTTTTGGTGCATATTGTGGGGGACAGTGGTGTGCTGGGAGTTGGCCTGCTAGCTGGATTGAACACGGTCTAACAAAAAATGTGGCCCTACTCAAGCTATTTCCTATCGTGGTCGCTGTAACCATTTGGGGGGATAGGCTCAGGGATAAGAAGATCCGTTTTCACTGCGACAACCTTGGGGTGGTATTGGCTATTAATAAAATCTCTGCATCGTCTCCTCCGGTTGTTCAACTGTTGCGGCATTTGGTGCTAGTTTGTTTGTCATTGAATGCTTGGGTGGTGGCGGTGCATTTACCGGGGGTTGACAATTGTGTTGCTGATGCTCTTTCTCGCTCGCAGTGGGATCGTTTTCGTCAGTTGGCACCGGCAGCAGATCGGATCAGCAAGGTGTGCCCGGATCATCTTTGGGAGTTGGTTTCTCTGGAGCAGACGCGTTGATTGAGCGATCTTTGGCGAGTTCTACGTGGGCAGCATATAGGGCTGGCTGGGCTCAATGGGAGCTTTGGTTGGGGTCATTAGGGGACGTCCGGTCTGACCGGGACAGATTAGTGGCCCTGTTGTATTGGCTGGGGGACGCGTATGAGTCGGTGTGTCAGTGGCAAAAGTGAACAAGTTTGTGTCTGCTGTGGCATTCGGTATGAAGTTGCATGGCGTTTCAGATGTGACTAAAGAGTTTTTGGCGGTGCAAGCATTGAAAGGGTTTCGCAAGGGAAGAGTGTCGGTTGACCGGTGACGGCCGGTGTCGTTTCGGATTCTGGGCTTGTTGGGTACGGCGGTGGTGGGGGTGTGTAGTTCGAGCTTCGAAGTCCGATTGTTCCGATTGGCTTTTTCGTTAGCCTTTTTTGGGGCTTTTAGAGTGGGCGAATTGGTGTCGCCGAGTGTGTCACGTGCGGGCGGAATATGTCAGGATGATGTGGAGTTATTCGCTGATAGGGTGGAGATAGTGCTGCGCAGGTCAAAAACTGATCAAACAGGTAGGGGTAGGAGGATTGTGTTGTTTGCTATTGAGGGTTCGGCGATGTGTCCAGTACATTGCGTTTCTGCCTTGGGTGTACAGGTGGGGTTACCTGGGGTTCTGTTATTACAGCACGAGGATGGGTAATTTTTATCTAGGTTCCAGTTTGGTGCGGTGTTCAAGCGCTGTTTTCTGGCTATCGGGATACGGGCGACTGATTATTCTTCCCATTTGTTTCGGATTGGGGCGGCGACTGAAGTGGTGAGATGGGGTTTGGATGAGGCAGGGGTTAGGCGTATTGGGAGATGGGAGTCTAACCGTTTTCGCTCTTACGTGCGGCCTCATCTGCTTTAAAAACTGTTAAAATATTGCTGGGGTGTGAGTTATGCCTGTGTCAGATGGAGTGTGGATGGGATTTGTAAGCGGTGTGTGTTTTTCTCTTTACAGGTCCGCGCCCTTGTCTGGTTTGGATCTTGGGGCACTCCTTTGTGTATTGGGGTGCACTGAGGGCGGATGTTCGCCATGACGGCCGCCAACTGAGGATTTCGCGGGATGATGCTGTCCTTCATTGGCTAGGTTTTAGGGGAATGGTCTGGGCTAGGGTGTTGCAAGAGTTTCAAGTTTATACTCAGCTAGTCTGGGTTCCTGAAATATTAGTGTTGCATGTTGGGGGAAACGACTTGGGTGTGCGCCCTTTTCGAGATTTAGTGAGGGATATTAAGCACGACTTGCTGTGCTTATGGGCGTTACATTCGAGACTGATTATAGTCTGGTCGGATATTGTGCCCAGAAAGACATGGCGTTTGGCCCGTTCAGTGGAGAGGCTGAATAAGGCCAGGATTAAGGTTAATAGGGCGGTGTCGGCATTCGTGGCAAAAATTGGAGGAGTGGTGGTCCGGCACAGGGACCTGGAATCAGGTGTAGGGGGTTACTGGATTCAGGATGGTGTGCACTTGAATGAGGTGGGGATGGATTTGTGGAGTTTGGGCCTGGCAGACGGTATTGAAAGAGGGGTGTTGGTGTGGAGGAGCTTATGGGCTTGAGGTGGTCAAGGCCCATTTCGCAGTGGTGGGGGGAGTTCTTGAGGTTGGTCAGTAAAACTGGTGGGGGGGGGTCACATCAGGGGTATGCGTCCCCCAAAATAGGTGGAAGGCTTTTTAGGGTGTTACCCCTTTTAAGCGCTTTATGGGCAAAGCCATCTGCAGAAGTGAGCGGTGCCTTCGAGCCGGGTTACGGCTGGAGGTAAAAAAGCAAGTGGTGGTGGCAGATGGCTATTTTTTCTAATTGGCGGTAACCTCAAGGGCTTCCTCTGGTCATGTTATTGAAGTTATTTATATTGACCCTGTTAAGGGTTGTTATGTGTATTTTGGAAGAATTCCAATTTTTGGGGAATTCTTGGTTATTTAATGTTTGGTTATACAAATTTCATTTTAATAATTTGTATTAATAAACGGCTGCTGTGGCCATTAAAATCCAACATCGGTGTCATGTGTTTTATTCCTAAAAGGGTAAAGTATTATTAAGGATCACTCGACTCTACTTATCCAAGTCATTACATTTTTCTATGCAATTCTATTACTAGTTCTAGAACCATTATGAAGATCTGAATTTGTACCATTATATCTCAGTACTATTTCTGTACTATCTTTGTACTAGTTTTTAATGCAACCACACTGAAAGTATGTTGCTTTATGTTGTTTTAAGTTCTTTTATGCTCTCATTATATTGACAGGAAGTCAATTAATGTATAATTGCTTTTTTATATCCCTTGGTATTTTGTAAAACTTTCAATAAAAATGTCATGAACAAAAAAAAAAAAAGTGTGCTGTATTATAATATCGTATTGGTCACAATCAGCCATTTGTACCATAAACTTCAGAATAGTAGCAATTACCAGACGAAAAAGTCTATCGATGCAAATTTTTGTTTCCGTCAACAGCTATCCAATGTCTATGATAGATGATCGTGCATAGTAAAGTATAGTTTATCCGAACAATAAAAGAGAAATCTGCTAAAACTCAAGACAGAAAATTCTAAAATTAACCCAACGCATAATTAAAGGTGTCTCTGCCGGACCTGGCGTATCCTTGCATTACATGGACGGCCATTTATTTGAATGGTCGGCATGTAATGATAGATTTGAAAAATGCCGCAGCCTGCCCAAGTGATACCAGCTGATCGCTTGGGGTAAGAGAAGACAGACCCACGACCAACGGCTGTTTCTGCATCGGCTTCTTTTTGAAGACAACCCTTTTAAGAAACATATAAATCTTGGATAGAAGATAATCATTATATACAGATCTTCAAAGCAGCTGTGTTAACATATTATATGATGCATGTAGAGAGGATGTCAAAATAATTCAGAATCTTATCATCAATATTACACGGATGAACTTTAATAGTTATTAACGTCTGAAAGCAATCTATTACGTCATGACTTATCTACCAGTGTTCACTGCTCCTCCGACACCCAAGACAGACATAGAATTCCTTACTCAGTGTCTCATTTTTCCTATCCCCACACAGCATGTATTAGTATGGACAGCATGTGGACAAGAACTAGGGAAAATGTCTTATCATGTCCTTAATTTTCTGTTGTTAAATATAGATCTAGATCGTTCTGATAATAACGTGTCCATTTACTAAAGATGCCCCTACACGCTTGTTCTGCCGACAGCTATTTCTCCCAACTCCCCCATACATATACACGTTCGGCTTGGCCAAGCGCGCATATGTTTTCAATGAGCAGTGGGGAATTAACCACTGCCAGATACCTGGCTGCACTTATCTCCCGCGGTATCAAAGAATCAGGCAGAACCTGGGACATCCCCATACACATTAGATCATAGGACATTCCCTTGCATCTAATGTGTATGGGTACCCATAGTTTTAATGGCAGTAACATACTAGGCAGAATCAGGACAATATGCTGCGTAGAACTACACATCAGCCGCAGGGAATTCTGTCAGAAAAACCGCACCAAATTGTGGTGCGATTTTTCGGGAAGCATGTCCGCTGCGGTAATCCTGCAGCAATAAAAAAAAAAAAAGTCTCTCTCTTCTGAGCGCAGCTCGGCCTCCTGTGATGACGCTATAGACCATGTAACCGCTGCAGCCTTTGATTGGCTGCAGCAGTCACATGGGATGAAACGTCATCCCAGGAGGCCGGGCTGCTCTCAGTAAAGAGGATCGCGTCGCTAGGACTAATGCAGGGGGTAAGTATAAGCTTTATTTATTCATTTCAAATTAAAAAAATATATATATATTTTTCATTTGAGATTTTTGCTGAGGAATTGCAGCATTTCCGCCGCAAAAGTCGCAACACACTTTGTTGCGGGTTTTACCTCCCATTGAATTCAATGGGGAAAACCCGCAAAACAGAAAAGCAGAGATTCCGCAGATTCTGGAAAACAGAAATTAACACTATCACCAGCCCTAGGTGGTCCTCAAGCCATGGTGCATGAATGCACATCCAGTGGGATACCACTGAATTTTTTTTATATCTTTTCTAAATTGACAATTATTTCGCACAGCAATTCCCATAACATGGTAAATAAAATGCATTTCAGTGGAAAATGTCTGGACCTGTAGCACTCCAGCCCTCCAGAAGAAGAAGCCAATGGGTTGCATGCATAGGCCGAGATCGAATGAACCTGATAGTTACAGGCCTCAGAAGAAATACACCATCACAAAATAGGTAAAGGCGACTCGTGCAGTAAAATATATAAAAAATGGGATCTACTGCTCAGCCATTGGCCCTTATGGACCCTTTACAAATAATGTAACTAATGTATAAATGCAGAATGCTGAAAAACCCTGACAACACTGTAAAGGTAAAAAAGCAAAAGTAAAAGTAGAGTGTCATTAAAGGGTTCATCTGGAATTATTTTCCAGAAACAGCGCCACTCCTTTCCATTGGTTCTGTCTGGTATTGCAGCTCAAGTCACAATAATGAACCATGAAAGTTTGCTAATAATGGAAATGAGCTTATTAGACCTGCAGCAATATCAATCAGGTGCTGAAGCTCGTAAAGACACAGGACATCATAATATTTGTAATATTCATTTATTTCAGCTTTTAAATTGTAAAAGGACAAGCTGTTGTACTTTACTCCTTTCTAAGATGTGTTTCATCCAGCCCTTCCTGTCTCCCTTCCTCTGGGATGTTGCGAAATGCCTTGAGCTCGGTTCCCACCCATAAGCATTTCCTATTTCAGCAACACTAACATGTTATCTGCTATGTACGTCCACAGACCCAAAACCCTTATCAACAAATAACGCAACGCAGAAAACCCGAAACATGAATTATGGAAAGCCCCATTAACTATGCAACTAAATTACTACCAATGGTTACACTGGAAAAAGTTCTTTACCACAAGTCTTGTTTCAATCTGTTTTTGTAATAAAATAACACATTTTTCAGTATATATTAAAATAATGCATTGTCAGTAATAGTTTTCTGGGAATAAGAATATTTTCATTGACATTACTTTTGTATATGCCATGTGTGAGGTATTAAATAAATACAAAACTACCATGACTTTTATTGGTTAAACCTGGAAAATACTGCCCTCATGTGGAAAATTCATGGACTGAGCATGTATCTTAAGGCTGGGTTGTCACTCTGCGGTTTTGTTTCGTTATTGTTTCTGCGATTACCTTGAAATCGTAGCTGCACATCGCGTTATTTTCAAAATCGTTTCTATCTAAAAATGCACCGAAACTGTAGCGTGAAGACCCAGCCTAAGGGCGGATTCAGACGAACGTGATTTTCGTCCGTGCAGCCCGCGTGGTATTCACGCGGGTCACACGGACCTAAACAAGTCTATGGGGCAGTGCAGACTGTCCGTGAGTTTTGTGCAGCGTGAGTCCGCTGCGTAAAACTCACAACATGTTCTATATTTAGGCGTTTTTCGCGCACCACGCACCCATTGAAGTCAATGGGTGCGTGAAAATCACGCATGCCCCACGGAAGCACTTCCGTGGGACGCGTGTTATTCGCGCAACAGCAGTAAAAGAATGAATGTAAACAGAAAAGCACCACGTGCTTTTCTGTTTACAAGCACCCAAACGGAGTGTCATAATGATGGCGGCTGCGCGAAAAGCACGCATCCGCGCATCCATATGAACATGACACACGGAGCTGACATGCTGCTGCCACACGCCAAAACGCAGCGTTTTGTGCGCGCGCAAAACACTCACGTTTGTCTGAATCCACCCTAAGGGTAAGGCCACACAGTGCAGTCACGGTGCGTTTATGGTGCGTTTTTAACCCCTTAATGACCAGGCCATTTTGTGCGTTAATGACCAAGGATTATTTTTTGTTTTTTCACCGTTGCATTCCAAGAATCGTAACTTTTTTTTAATTCCGTCCACATAGCCGTATAAGGACTTGTTTTTTTGCGGGACGAGTTGTATTTTCAATTGCATCATTTTTGGGTGTATATAATGTATTGATTATTAATAATAATAATAATAATAATAATAATAATTTAATAATAATCTTTATTTATATAGCGCCAACATATTACGCAGCACTTTACAATTTAGAGGGAACATAAACAGACCATATCAGACATTACATAGTGACAAAGTTCATTTACAATTCAGGCAAGAGCTTACAATCTATGAGGAAATAAGGGAGACACAGTTTAACAGTGTTTGTTCTGTACAATGGTCCGGCCATCTTTTATACACATGGGGTACTAACATAAAGCTGCATGAGCCGGTCACCAGCCAGTATCCGTGTATGACGGACATGAAGAGAAGGAGTGTGAGGGAATCTTATTCTGATGACTAATCTAAAAGGAGGGCCATGGAAAGGAGTCAGATTAGGGAATGTTATCGGCCTGTCTAAAAATATGTGTTTTCAGGACACGTTTAAAACTGTGGATATTGGGAATTAATCTGATTGTCTGGGGGTAGCACATTCCAGAGGACTGGTGCAGTACGAGAAAAATCTTGGAGACGGGAGTGGGAGGTTCGGATTATGGAGGATTTTAATCTAAGGTCGTTGGCAGAACGTAGAGTCCGAGTAGGCTGGTAGACAGAGATGAGGGAGGAGATGTAAGGAGGTGCAGCACTGTGGAGAGCTTTGTGGGTGAGAGTAATCAGTTTGAATTTTATTCTGAAGTGGTGGGGCAACCAGTGCAGTGACTGGCACAGGTTAGAGGCGTTGGTGTAGCGGTTGGTCATAAAGATGAGCCTGGCTGCTGAATTAAGGATAGATTGGAGAGGGGAGGGTTTAGTGAGGGGAAGACCGACTAGTAATGAGTTACAGTAGTCAAGACGAGAGTGAATGAGAGCAACAATGAGAGTTTTGGCTGTTTCCTCAGTAAGAAAAGGGCGGATTCTGGAGATGTTTTTGAGGTGAAAATTACAGGAGCGTGAAAGTGATTGAATGTGAGGAGTAAAGGAAAGATCTGAGTCAAAAATAACCCTGAGACAGCGGGCGTGCTGCCCAGGAGTTATGATAGTGCCACACACAGAGATGGAGACATCAGGTTTAGGGAGGTTAGTAGGTGGTAGGAACACAAGCAGCTCAGTTTTAGAAAGATTCAGTTTCAGATAGAGAGAGGACATGATGTTAGAGACAGCGGACAGACAATCACTGGTGTTTCGTATTAGAGCAGAGGTGATGTCATCGGAAGAGGTATATAATTGGGTGTCATCAGCGTAGAGATGGTACTGGATGCCAAATCTACTTATGGTTTGTCCAATAGGTGCTGTGTAGAGAGAAAAGAGGAGCGGACCTAGGACTGATCCATGAGGAACCCCAATAGCAAGGGGAAGAGAAGAAGTAGAACCTGCAAATGACACACTGAACGAGCGGTCAGAGAGATAGGAGGAAAACCAAGAGAGAGCAGCGTCCTTGAGGCCAATAGAGTGGAGCATGTTAAGTAGGAGTTTGTGGTCTACAGTGTAAAGGCTGCAGAGAGATCCAGAAGAATCAGGAGAGAGGATTTGCCATACGATTTAGCCACCAAGAGATCATTTGAGATTTTAGTAAGGGCAGTCTCTGTAGAGTGTAGAGTGCGGAAACCAGATTGTAAGGGGTCTAGAATGGAGTTAGCAGAGAGATAGTGGATAAGGCGAGAGTAGACCAAGCGTTCCAGGAGTTTGGAGATGAAGGGGAGATTAGAGACTGGTCGGTAGTTAGCAGCGCTGGATGGGTCAAGAGTTTGTTTTTCCAGTAATGGGTTTATAATGGCATGTTTAAAAGAGGTGGGAAAGATACCAGAGGAAAGAGAGAGGTTAAATATTTTAGTCAGGTGACCAGTGACAGCTGGGGAGAGGGACTGGAGGAAGTGTGAGGGGATAGGATCACTAGGGCAGGTAGTAGGACGAGAAGAAGAAAGGAGCTTAGTGACTTCTTCTTCTGTTATTGGGTCAAAGGCTGAAAGTGAAGAAGAGGGAGTGCGGGAGGGAAGGGGATCGATGTTACTTGGGGACTGGGAGATAGTATCATGCCCAATGTCGTCAATTTTAACTTTAAAATAAGTGGCCAGGTCTTCAGCACTGAGATCTGTGATCGGTGTCTGCACTTTAGGACTAAGGAGGGAGTGAAAAGTATCAAAGAGGCGTTTTGGATTATTAGATAGTGTGGAGATGAGAGAAGTGAAATAGACTTGTTTGGCACGGTGAAGGGCAGAGTTGTACGTTTTGAGCATAAATTTGTAATGTAGGAAGTTTGCAGCCAAATGCGATTTTCTCCACAGTCGTTCAGCACAACTCAAGCACCGCTGAAGAAAGCGGGATTGAGGCGTGTGCCAGGGTTGTCGTCGTTTTTGTCGGGTGGTTCGGTGGGCTGCTTCATTAAATGCATTTTTGAGAGTGTTATTGTAAAGTTTGGCAGCCAGATTGGGACAGCAGAGGGAAGAGATAGGGGACAATGAGGACTGTAGACTGTGAGTTTCTGAGTGTTAATGGCATGTCAATTTCTGCATGCCATATATGGACAGAGATGTCAGGGGCAACCCCAGAGCTGGAGTCCCGGGCAGAGCGCTAGTAGGCTCTTCCTGGGACTCCAGCTGTGCTCCTGACATCACTGGGACTCCTGCTCTGGGGAAGCCCCTGACATCATTGTTGATGTATGGACAGCGATGTCAGAGGCTTCCCCAGAGTCCCAGAGCAGAGCCTATACTAGCGCTCTGCCCAGGACTCCGGCTCTGGGGAAGCGCCAAACATCGCTGTTCATATGTGGACATCGATGTCAGGGAATTCCAGAGTCTCGGAGCAGAGCCGATACTAGCGGCTCTGTGTGCCGCGGGCCGGAGATGACAGCCCCAAGGGCCGCATGCGGCCCGCGTGCTTGAGACCTCTGGGTTAAGGTGACTGAGTAAAGCGAATAGTGCATGGGAGCTGCACATGGGTGAGGGATGGAGAGAGGGACTGATGTGGACAGTTAGGGTATGTGCACACACACTAATTACGTTCGTAAAATACGGACGTATTTCGGCCGTAAGTACCGGACCGAACACAGTGCAGGGAGCCGGGCTCCAAGCATCATACTTATGTACGATGCTAGGAGTCCCTGCCTCGCTGCAGGACAACTGTCCCGTACTGAAAACATGATTACAGTACGGGACAGTTGTCCTGCAGCGAGGCAGGGACTCCTAGCATCGTACATAACTATGATGCTAGGAGCCCGGCTCCCTGCACTGAGTTCGGTCCGGAACTTGCGGCCGAAATACGTCCGTATATTACGGACGTAATTAGTGTGTGTGCACATACCCTTATTTCCCAAGGCCTAAATGGGCGGTAGGATTGTAAACCAAGAGCAGCTATAATGATGAGTGCGGTAGTGAACATGTTTGTTTGTATTTTGTTTATAGACAGATAAAATATTGAATCTAATTATTAGAATGTGTGCTAGTTTGTTTGGTTTGCTAATGCATCTTAACTGCCATGTATAACTGCCGGGACACTTAGACAGAGATGACTCCTGCACGAGTGCCTTCCCCTTATGCTACATCCAAATTTATAGGGGAGTATATGCTCCGATCTAGGCCTAATTAAGCTAGTTCGGCTATTAACCCCTTAATGACCGGGCCTGAAAAGACCTTAATGACCAAGCCAGATTTGTTAAATCTGGTATGTCTGACTTTATCAGACAATAACTCAGCGAAAGTTTTGAATATCCAAGTAATTCTGACATTGTTTTTTTCGTCACATGTTGTACTTTATTTTAGTGGTAAAAGTAGACTGATACGATTTGCGGAAATTAATGAAAAAATAGAAAAATTGAAGAAATTTTGTAAAAATTATCATTTTTCCCTATTTTTAACTGCAATATGTCACATATGTACACACATACTGTACAATTTTTTTATTAAATATATATTTCCATCGCTTTACTCTATTTTGGCAGCACTTTTGAAAAAATATATATATTTTTTTTAGCAATTTAGAAGACTTACAAGTTTAGTAATGATTTTATACATTTTGAAGAACATTTTGTTTTCCTGCACCAAGCCAGGTTTTCAGAGGCTCATAGGTGTCAGAATGGTGGAAACCCCCGCAAGTGACGCCATTTTGAAAACTACACCCCTTAAGGTATTTATTAAGGGGTGTTGTAAGTATTTTGACCCCACAGTTTTTTTGTAAGAATTCATGCAAAGCAGGCGTATAAACATATAATTTCACTTTTTTCATAAAATTATCACTTTGAAGACCGATTTCTTTGTGAAGCGACCATGAGAATGAAGAAATGCACCCCGAAATCTATCACCCTGTTTCTCCTGTTTTCAAAAATGCCCACATTTTGACCCTAATGCGTTGCCTGGACACACGGCAGGGCCTGAAAGGAAGGGAGCAACCGGAGGCATTCAGGTCTCATTTTTGCTTGAAAATGTTTTAGGCCCCACTGTACATTTGGAGAGGTTTTGAACTACCAGAACGATAGAAACTCCCCATAAACGACCCCATTTAGAAAACTAGACACCTTAAGGTATTTATCTAGGGGTGTAGTGAGTATTTTGACTCCACAGTTTTTTTGCTAAATTTAATGTATAGCAGGTGAAATAAAAAAAAAACCACTTTTTATATAAAAGTATCACTTTGAAGACCGATAGTCTGGCTGGGGATTCCGCTCCTAGAGGGAGCCCCTGACGTCACTGTCCATATATGGACAGTGACGTCAAAGGCTCTTCCTGGAGCGGAGACCCCGGCCGCAGCTCTGGCTGGGTACCGCTCCTAGAGGGAGACCCAATGGAGCAACCTATGGGGGGGGTTATTGCTATTCACAGGCAGGGTGGCGCTATCTTCAAGCCGTGTGTCGCATTAGCTGCATGGGCACTGTGGCACTATATGGCCACTGTGGTACTATGTGGGCACTGTGGCACTATCTACATGGGCACTGTGGCACTATGTGGGCACTGGCACTTTATATGTGGGCACTGTGGCACTATATGACACTATGGCACTATCTACATGGGCACTGTAGCACTATGTGGGCATTGGCCATTAATAAGTGGCTGGCACTTTATATGTGGGCACTGTGGGCACTGACACCATGTATGTGGGCACTATCTACAGTGGGCACTGTAGCACTATCTACAGGGGAATTGTGGCACTATGGGGCACTGTATGAGGGCAGCTATAGGTGCATTATACTGTATGGGGACATTTGTGTGGGCATTATACTGTATGGGGCATCTGTGTTGGCTTTATACTGTATGGGGGCATTATACTGTATGGGCATTACACTGCTAGGGGGCAGCTATTTGGTATTATAATGTGTGGGAGGCACTATAGAGTATTATACTGTGTAGGAGGCAGCTATAGTGGCATTGTACTGTGCAAGGATTCTATGGGGCATTATACTGTGGGGAGGCACTATGGGGTTGTTATGGAAATCAATGAGGCAACTATAGTGGCAATATACTGTGTGGGGGCTCTATGGGGACATTATACCGTGGGGAGGCACTATGGGAGCATGCTACTGTGTGGGCTGAACCGTGTGTGCATGGGCAGGGATTGGTTGGGGTTAGAGGCGTAGCTTAAAAGGAAAAAAATTGCTGCTATGCATGCCGCATTGTTTGTCCCCCTTTGCTATACTTGAAAGTTGGGAGGAATGGAAGTAGAGAAGCAAAATTGTGTCAAACATAGACAGTTAAAGGGGTTTACTGGGACATGTCTTTAGGATAGACCATCAATATCAGATCAGTGGGGATGCGACTCCTGGCAACCCCACCGATCAGCTGACGGAAGACGCCGCTTCCCCTTGATTGTTTACCAGACATGTCACTGTACATTTGGTAGTGCCTGAGCCTGGTATTGCAGCTGAAGTCCATTCATTTGAATGGAAGTGAGCTGGAATACAAGGCTCAGCCACTATCAGATGTACTATGCCTGGAAAACAATGACAGGGACGCAGCCCCTTCAGTTAGCTGATCAGCGGGGATGACAGGAGTTGGATCTAAGGATAGGCCCTCAATATTATAGTCCCGTTTTTCAAAAAATTCATGCAAAAAAAGCAAGTTACTTTTACATGTGTTTTTTTTATGCAATTTAAAACGCCAGACAAAAAACCTTTGTAAAGGCTTGTCCACACGTAACAGTTAACAGTTAACAATTTCGTTAAAAATAGCAGACTTTCCACTGCGGCAAAACTGCACCATTTCCTGCGTTCTTGACTGCAGAAAATGGTGCGTATTTTGCTGTGTTTTTCCCAATGCTGGGAGATGGCGACGTCTCCTCTGAAAAAAGCAGCAATTCAGTCCACTTTCCGCAGCAGGAATTGACATGCTGCGGTCCGAAAAATACGCACCACAGGTAAATTTCGGCTCGGAATATTTACGCAGCGTGTGAATGAGATTTGTTAAATCTCACCTGCTCTGCTACTGTATTCTGCTGCGTTTTTCCGCTACGTGTGGCTGAGCCCTAAAGGAGACCTAAAGACTGCGAAGCGTTCTAAGGCCCCATGCACACGACTGTAAAAATCGTCCGGAATTGCGGACCGTAATTACAGTCCGCATTTACGGACCCATTCCCTTCTATTGTCCACGGACACCTTCCCGTTTATTTACGGGAAGGTGTCCGGGCCGCAGAAGTGTAACGCAAAAGATAAGACATGTCCTATTTTTTTTTTCGTTTTACGGGCCGTGCTCCCATACATTGTATGGAGCACGGGCAGAGAATGTGGGCGTCTGTCCGTGGCCGGCCGTGCCCGCAATCACGACCCGTGATTACAGGCACGGCCGTGTGCATGAGGCCAAAGTGTTGAATTAAGGAGCCGTGGATGTCCTCAGAATCTGCCAGAGATCTACTTGACTCCAAATTGTATTCACTAAGATCATGTTGTGGTTTTGTTTTGCCACCTAGTGGTTATTGGCAGCAGCGAACAAACCTGAGCTGATGAGTCATTTAAAAAATTGTATAAGATTATAAAAAAGGGTCTGTTTTTTCTAGAAACAGTGCCACTCTTATCTACAGCCTGTGTCTTGTACTGCGACTCAACCTTATTCACAGTGTGTGACATTTTTACCTGCTTTTTAGTCACAAAATTGTAATTCATATGCCAGCAGCTGGAATTACACAGCCAGTCACAATGGTGACAAACATTTTCATAAATAAAGCTGCCTTCACTGTATTAATATTCTCTTCCTAATGTGAAAATTACATGTGCCCTATATATATATTGAACCTTTGGCCACTTTCACTATTTTGATAAGTATATTTCATCAGTATTTGAAAGCCAAAACCAGAAGTGGAAAATAAACAGAAAAAGTATAATGGACAGATTTGTACATCTACCGTGTTTTGGACTAACTCCTGGTTTTAGCTCACAAATGTAGATGCAAAATAGTGAACAAAATATGCAAGTGTGAAGGAGACCCTACTGCAATTCAGTAAAATCCAAGAGCCTTAAGGGCTTCTTCACACAGTGGAGATTTGATGCAGATTTTGCATGTATTTTTTAACCACTTCCTGACCAGAAGCTTTACCTCCCTTCCTGACCAGGCCCATTTTAAAGTTCTAGCCATGTGCCAATTTAAAAGCAAATTGTTGTTCTATTATTTATTGTTTACTTTTTTTTAAAAAATATGGAAGGAAAAATGGAAAATAAAAAAAATGTGAATGTGTGATTTTAGGTGTTTTTTTTATATTTTTACATCTGGTGCATGCCACTGGGTAAACACACATGAATACATATTTGGCAACTTCTACCGACTTCGATGATACCAAATATGTGCGTATTTCTTACACGCTGGGCGCAAGGTGGAGCTTACAATTAATGGTGGGCAAACTGTCTTTTACAGAAAAAATTTCCAAAGCTGGTTCGCTGACACCATACGACCATTACCGATGTTGTGACGTTTCCAGTCCACAAAAACTGATGGCCTATCCTGAGGGACCGACACCTGGCACCCCAGTCGATCGGCTGTTTTTGAAGGCACTCAGGCTTATTGGCCGTTGTGCCCATGACTGGGTGGCAATGAAGGGGTTAGCTAAGCCACGTTATGCTAGGCGGATTGTTCCATGTAGTGTTTACATTAGTGGGGGCCTATAGGGTATGGGGTACCCGCCCACAGGGCGTTTTTTGGGGGGATATAGGGCGGTCTTACCCACCCTCCCCATTCTGGGTTTATAAGGGCAAGGAGGGAAGACATCTTCCTCTTCTGGCCGTTACTGCACAGGGATTTGTTATTACAAAATTGTGAGTACACTTACCTGATTGTCATGGACCAGCAGGAGCTTGAAGAAATTATCCACATCCGGATGCAGGACGAGGGTTCTGTATGGCTGCAGTTTCTTATTCAAGAGACTGTGGCACCGGTGTCTTCCCTATCTGGCACACTCCCTGCGCGACGATCCTCCCGCCGCTCCAGGCCGCCAGCTCGTCTATCCCCCTCTGGCGACAGTAGAGTTCGCTCGCTGTCGGCTAGACAGGCCGCGCATGCGCACACCACACTCTCGCCGCAAGTATCGCGAGAGGTGGCTAAGGAGCCTGACGAGGATGTCATTCCTCTATCGCTGGGTCTGACGTCTCCCACCGGTCTGGGCCGTGCTAGGCCTCGCCCCGGGGCCACGAGGAGCACGACCACCTGCACTCCACCAACGCATACAGTAGATCTGCCGAGGGGGGCTCCCCTCCCACCAGCATTCAGGAGAACTGCAGGTACCGCATCTGGGGGGATAGCAGCTCAGCACTCCCTCCCAGGTACTGTATCAGGGGGATGGCATGAGACCCCCCACCCCATTGAACGATGGGGATGATGGCTCCGTGGGGGACAGTGAAGAGGACTTTTTCCCCTGCGAACAGGAGCTACCCAGGGTGCAGCAACCACCACCACCTCCCCCTACACGGCCTGCGCTCGTCATACCTGCAGGTTTGGGTCCAGCTTACCTCCTGGCAGAGAATACTGAGAGGGCATCTTCGGTTAGCTCAAGGGATACCAACCAGACCCGCCATTCCCGTTCTCGCCGCTCATCCAGGCGCCGCTCATCTCGACGGTCAACTAGACATCGTACACGGCATAGGAGGTCGCCATCAAGGTCAAGCTACAGTTCAAGGTCAGAGAGCTCACACACTGGGTCGTCACACCACGGCAGTCTGTGGGACAGCCATCACCGACGTCACCATAGCAACCGCGTCTCTGCTCGCCGTCGCTCAGCAAGACCAATCGTTGCGGAGGTACCAGTAGCACCCGCAGCACCTGTACCTCCACCGACACCCTCGACGGCTTTGGTCCCGGCATCGTCATCAGGACACGGTGAGTATGACTGCCTTCGGGCTTAGGTTTCAGCGGCTCCATCCATGCCAGCTTCGCAGGTGGAGGCAGGTAGTAAAACGCTAGTGGAGGCATCCATGTCCATGGCATCCTTGTCGCTGCCCGCCTTCAGGGATACTTATTTTTGCGGTATCCCTCCCCTCGGTGCGTATTTGTCTGACGATACCAGGGGAAAAAATAGCAAGGAACGAATATATTGATATTTGGGCCCTGGTGTCTGTGGATTCGGTGACAATCGATAGGGAGCAACGTTTTGAAAGGGGTGTCCCTGCCAAGCCAAAGATAGCAAAAACATTTAATAACTGGCTATAAGCTTTCGCGGTACTGGGCTGCGTAGTTTCGCAGAGGTTCCCCCGAAAAGTCTTTCCGACTATTTGTATATTTGGATACTATTTTTAGCGCCTATAAGTCCCATGGGGGTTCAGCTTGGTGGCGCTACGATGAGGAGTTCCGTAGGCATATGTCGCAAAAAACAGAGGTTGGTTGGGATACAAAAGCTACAGATGTTTGGCTGAGGCTTATGATGTCGCAGCACCCCTTTCAGCCAGCAGCCCCCTCCCCACCCGCGTTTGGCTGTCCCTCCGCCGGGGTCGGGGCTCAAACCAACAGGCGTACTGGGACTTGCTGGCTCTTCAACGAAAGGCACTGCAAGTTCTACGGGTACTGCAAGTTTAAACACGAGTGTTCCACTTGTGGGGGCCCCTACTCAGCAGTCCGTTGTAACCGGCGGAATGCCCAGGTCCCGTGACCCAATAGTACAGGCAGGGTCAAGGACTACAATACGCATCCTAGAGATGCTAACCTGGCTAGACCGGTACCACAAGATGGGGCAGGCCGCCCTAATTAGGACAGGTTTTTTGTTCGGGTTCTTTATTCCATTTGTTTATAACCCTTCACCAATGTTTTCCGGTAATTTGAAGTCCGCCAGGGAATTCCCTTCGGTTATTGCAGAAAAATTAAGAAAAAAACTAGAGGTTGGCCGGATGGCCGGCCCCTTTTCTGAGTGACCGTTTTCTAACCTTCGGGTATCCCCCCTAGGGGTGGTACCCAAGAAAGAGCCGGGAAAATTCAGTTTGATCCATCACCTGTCCTACCCAAAAGGAGGTTTCGTTAACGATGGCATAGATAAGGACCTGTCCGCTGTTTCGTACGTCTTGTTTGACAGGGCGGTGGACTTAGTTCGCCAGGCGGGTCATGGAGCCCTTATGGCTAAATCAGACGTCGAATCCGCATGTCGGTTGTTCCCCATCCATCTGGACTGTTTTCATCTGCTAGGTTGTCAGGTGGCCGGACAGTTTTATTATGACATGTGCCTCCCTATGGGCTGTTCTATATCATGTTTTTACTTCCTTTTTGGAGTGGGTTTTGAAGGAAATTACGGGATGTACATCCACGACCCACTACTTGGACGATTTCCTTTTCGTGGGCCCCGCTTCGTCGCCGCGTTGCCAGATATTAAATTCTTTCCGCAGTTTGGCCGCTCATTTTGGCATCCCCCTTTCTGAAGAGAAAACCGAAGGCCCTACTACAGTGTTGTCTTTCCTGGGGATAGAGATTGACTCTTCAGAAATGGTGTTCCGATTACCGGCTGATAAAGTTATAAAGTTGCGTTCATACTTGGCAGCGGCCATATCAGCTAAGAAATTACAGCTCTGACAGGTCCAATCCCTTTTGGGCTTGTTGTTTTTTTCCAGTAGAGTTATGCCTATGAGACACATTTTTTCGTGCCGCTTGTCCCTGTCCACGGCCGGTGCCCGGTTACCTACCCATTATGTACGCATAACTGCTGTCCTTAGGAGCGATTTTCCAGTATGGTTAAATTTTATTGCCAGCACGTGCTGGAGGTCACCTACCGTATCCAACCAGGAGATTCAGTTGTTCACAGATGCGGCGGGCGGCGCTGTCGTTGGAGCTATACTGGGCTTTTCCTGGTGTGCGGCCCCATGGCCCAAAGCATGGCGCTTTCGGGGGTTGGTGCAAAAACTTAACATTACTGGAACTGTTCCCCATCCTAGTTGCTATAGAGTTGTAGGGTGAGAAGTTAGCAAATTCATCTATGGTGTTCTGGTCAGATAATGCCAGCGTTGTTCATGCCGTTAACCATTTAACTTCCTCTTCTGCGCCGGTTGTGGTTCTGATTAGACGTTTGGTTTTAAGATGCTTGCAGCACAACATTCAATTTAAGGTCTGTCATATTCCCGGTGTTCAAAATAATGTAGCTGACGCTCTTTCAGGTTTTAATTGGCAGGTTTTCCGTTTGCTCTGCCCATGGGCAGACTTGGAAGGGGCCAGCTGCCCGGATGAACTGTGGATGATGCTGGATCTCAGCAGGTCATCCCTTGCGCCACCTGGGCTACATACGGTAAGGCGTGGAATGAGTGGCTGGATGTTGTCGGTGTTCGTCCCCTGGGTCCCAATGAAGCTAGCCGCCGGTCTTACGTATTGGAATATCTGACTAGGTTATGGAAGCGCGGGGCCTCAGGGGCAGTTGCGCAGCGTTGCCTTTCAGGTCTGGCTTTTTTCCTTAAATTGCGCGCATGGCCGGATGTCACCAAGTCATTTTTCATTGCGCAAGCATTAAAAGGGTGGAAGAAATCCGCGGTTAGAAGAGAAGCTAGACGCCCTGTTTCCTTCCCCATCCTCATAAAGTTGTTACAGGTCCTTAAGGACGTTTGTTCTTCCCCTTTTGAAATATCCTTGTTCACAGCGGCCTTTGCTTTGGCCTTTTTTCGGTATTGATTGCCATGTCGGCGGCCCGCCCGGGCGGTTTGTTAACAAATGATGTGGCGTTATCCAGCTTAGGGGTTCGAATCCGCATACGGAAATCCAAGACAGACATATTCAGCAGGGGTTGTTGGGTATCTTTAAGGCCGGTTCTTGGGCCAGCCTGCCCTGTTCGGGCCGTCACGCTTTATACAGATGTTCGTGTGTCGGGCACCCAATTTTTCTCCCATGCCGATGGAAAACCACTCACTAGGTTCCAGTTCACGGCAATATTTCGGTTAGCCTTAACCCGTGCTGGCTTTCCCCCCAAGGATTTCGGAACACATTCATTCCACATTGGCCAGCGGTTTGGGCCTATCTGATGAGGATGTTTGGCGTATCGGGCGGTGGCGTTCAGATTGTTTTGCAGGTTATATCCGTCCGGATTTTGCATTAAGTTTATTTGTTTCTTTCTAGGTTCACGCCCTCTGATATGGATCCTCAGCCATTCCTACGTCTTCTGGGCGGAACGGAGAGCGGTAATACGAGCAGGAGGTCTCTCGCTGAGCCTACTGGGAGCCGATGTCCATTGGCGGGGTCTGCGAGGCCTGAGATGGCTGGATGTATTGCCCGAGGTGGTGGCCATAAGCAGGCAACAAGTCGGTCCTACGGTACTGGTGATCCATGTCGGGGGGGAATGACCTATGTGCTGTTCGTTTGGGTAAGCTTATAGCATTAATCCAGTCCGACCTGGAAAAGTTTACTTAGTTTTTCAACGAACTGGTTCTAGTTTGGTCGGAGGTCATTCCTAGGGCAGTGTGGCAAGGGGCCCATGACGAGGCTGCAATTGAAAGGGGTAGGCGGCTGCTTAACACCAGGATGTCCAGGTATGTCAGGGCTGGTGGAGGTGTGGTAATTAGGCACAGGCAGTTGGAAGGTGATAATCGGTGCCTGCTGCTGCAGGATGGGGTGCACCTCACGGATATCGGTTTGGATATTTTTTTTATCTCGACTCCAGGATGGTATGGAGGAGGCTCTGTTTAGGTTGACCTGGGGTCGGGGGGGAGGAGGTGTGTGCAGTTAAGGATGCTCACCCTCCTTGTGGTGGTATTTGTATGGAAAAGGTACGACCTACATGCCCTGCCTTAGGCGGGCTGGCATACGGGTATATTAAAATGTGTCATGGTTTATGGTTATATTGATAAATATGCAAATAATAAATTAAATAAAACTGTGGCCGACCCTTCGTGTCAACCCACGTTTAAAAGTATTTTGGTTGTTGGTCAAGTTATTTTAAATAAAGTTTTTTGGTGCTGATTTTGACGTGGAAACCACATCGGAAACAGCACCAACATACGGCCGAAATTTAAGTTTTTTCCCGGGCGGCTGGGAGGCAGAAAAAGCATTTTATGCCCGCGTTCCTCAATGGCCTCAGGCGAAAAACAGCAAAAAAGTGCAGGCAGGTCAAAATCTGCCTCAAAATTCCTTCAGTAATTTTGATGCATATTTTTTTCTGCTTGCAAAATACTACGTGTAATGGTTGTCCGACCAAAGAGCGCTATGTTCCATAGCCTACACTGCAAGTAATGAAAGTCAATGTGGTTGAGTTGCGACCTGCAAGTAACTGTGACACGACAGTTTGGATTTCTTGCAACTGTCATGTCGTGGCATCTTGCGCATTGCGACAGAACCACATTGACTTTTATTACATGCAATGTAGGCTACGGGACATAGCGATCTTTGGCCGGTCGACCTTTGTCTTGCGTGGTCAAAGTCGTTGTGTAGCAGATAGACAAATTTATTTATAGAATTTTTTTTTATTGGAAACAAAAAATGGTGTGTGTGTGTGTGTGTATGTGTGTGTGTGTTTTTTTTTACATTTGCACAGTCTGCCAGAGAGGGAGAAGATGCAACTGGTGATCGCTGTGACAGGCTGTCACAGCGATCACCTGACCAGAGACCACTCTGAAGCTCGGTGATACAGCTCCTCACAGTCGGCGCGTAAGCGCTGCTGTTAGGAGCAATGTAACAGGTTGTCACAACGATCACATGACCGGAGACCATGCTGCCACAGCGTTCACATAGCTGAGCCTCTTACCGTCGGCGTGTAAGCGCTGCTGGGAGGAGCAATGTGATCGCTGTGAAATGCTGTCACAGCGATCACATGACCGGAGACCACACTGAGTGGTCTCCGGGTGAAAGCTCCGTGATATCAGCTGTCTCTAGACAGATGTATCACGGAGCTCCTCACAGTCGGCGCGTAAGCGCTGCTGTTAGGGGCAATGTGACAGGTTGTCACAACGATCACACGACCGGGGACCATGCTGAATGGTCTCCGGTTAAAGTTCAATGATACAGCTGTACAGACATAGCTGTATCACGGAGCTAAAGGCCGCCGGGGAGCGGCAAACCTGCTAACTCTGCAGTTCTGGAATGGCCCTGCAGAGTTAATTGCGGACCGCCCGGACGTTTATAGTGGTTAAGCCAAAACCAGGAACGGAACCAAAACAGAAGAAATATAGGAAGGACTTAAAGTGTCTCCTCTCATGGATCCAATTCTGGTTTTGGCTTAAAAAATAAATGCAAAATCTCAAATAAATCTGCACTGTATAAACAGGGCCTTTGGGGCTTTTACAGGAGTCAATGATCAGGCAAACGAGCGTTCATATACCGCGTTCCAAATTATTATGCAAATGTTATTTTTCGCTGATTTTCCTAAATAGTCGATGCAAATGACAGTCAGTATAATCTTCAAGCCATCAACCGTTGGAGTATAATGCAAATTTTATTGAACAAATCTCCTAATGATAACAGATTTTTTTTTTAGAAGTAAAAAACTCAAAATGCACTGTTTCAAATTATTATGCACAACAGAGATCAAAACATTTTAAAGGTTGTAAAGAGAACTAAAATGGTAATTTGTTGAATTTGCAGCATCAGGGGGTCATATTTACAAAAATCAAAAGCTCTTTCAATCAAAAAAAACTTTAACAGGCCAAGTTACATGTTAACATAGGACCCCTTCTTTGATATCACCTTCACAATTCTTGCATCCATTGAATTTGGGAGTATTTGGACAGTTTCTGCCTGAATATCTTTGCAGGATGTCAGAATAGCCTCCCAGAGCTTCTGTTTTGATGTGAACTGCCTCCCACCCTCATAGATATTTTGCTTGAGGATGCTCCAAAGGTTCTCAATAGGGTTGAGGTCAGGGGAACATGGGGGCCACACCATGAGTTTCTCTCCTTTAATGCCCATAGTAGCCAATGACACAGAGGTATTCTTTGCAGTATGAGATGGTGCATTGTCATGCATGAAGATAATTTTGCTACGGAAGGCACGGTTCTTCTTTTTGTACCATGGAAGAAAGTGGTCAGTCATAAACTCTACGTACTTTGCAGAGGTCATTTTCACACCGTCAGGGACCCTAAAGGGGCATACCAGCTCTCTCCCCATGATTCCAGCCCAAAACATGACTCCGCCACCTCCTTGCTGACGTCGCAGTCTTGTTGGGACATGGTGGCCATTCACCAACCATCCACTACTCCATCCATCTGGACCATCCAGGGTTGCACGGCACTCATCAGTAAACAACACGGTTTGAAAATTAGTCTTCATGTATTTCTGAGCCCACTGCAACCGTTTCTGCTTGTGAGCATTTTTTAGGGGTGGCCAAATAATAGCTTTATGCACACTTGCAAACCTCTGGAGGATCCTACACCTTGAGGTTTGCGGGACTCCAGAGGCACCAGCGGCTTCAAATACCTGTTTGCTGCTTTGCAATGGTATTTTAGCAGTTACTCTCCTAATCCTATTAATTTGTCTGGCAGAAACCTTCCTCATTATGCCTTTATCTGAACGACCCCGTCTGTGCTCTGAATCAGCCACAAATCTTTTCACAGTACGATGATCACGCTTAAGTTTTCTTGAAATATCCAATGTTTTCATACCTTGTCCAAGGTATTTCACGCTTTTCGGCAGCAGAGAGATCCTTTTTCTTTCCCATATTGCTTGAAACCTGTGGCCTGCTTAATAATGTGGAACGTCCTTCTTAAGTAGTTTTCCTTTGATTGGGCACACCTGGCAAACTAATTATCACAGGTATCTGAGATTGATTACAATGATCCAAAGAGCCCTAAGGCACAATACCATCCATGAGTTTAATTGAAAAACTAATAATTAAATGTTTATGACACTTAAATCCAATGTGCATAATAATTTGGAACACGGTGTATGAACGCTTGTTCCTGATCATTGCATACCTGCCAACTGTCCCAAACTTGCCGGGACTGTCCTGAATTTACAGAGACAGTCCCGGCAAATTACTGTCCTAGGACTTGTATCAAGACGCAGATACATTTGAATACTATGGCAGAGCAGGAACTTGTACGCTTCCTGCTCTGCCATTTACTCCTCCTGGAGTGAAATCCCTGGCCAAAGCGTTGCCGACGCCCTGGCCGGGGATTCTGCTGCAGGAGGTGCCACTGACGTCACTGCCCTTATATGGACAGTGAACTCAGGGCTCTCTCTATGAGCGGAATTCCCGGCAAGGGCGTCAGCAATGCTTTGGTCGGGGGTTCCGGTGCTCCTGGAGTAGCCTATGACTTCACTGTCCATATAAGTGCAGTGACGTCAGGGGCACCTCATGCAGCGGAATCAACGGCCAGAGCATTGCCGATGCCTGGCCGAGAATTCCGCTCAAAGAGGAAGCCACCGATAACGTCACTGTCCATATATGGACAATGAAGTCAGGGGCTCCCTCTGGAGCGCTGGAATCCCTGGCCAAAGCATTGCCGACACCTGGCCGGTTATTCGCCTCATAGAGTGAGCCCATGACTTCACTGTCCATATAAGGGCAGTGACGTCAGGGGAACCTCCTGCAGTGGAATCCCCAGCTTGAGCAGTGCTGACACCTGTCCTGGGATTGCGCTCATAGAGGAAGCCACAATGGCTTCATCTACATGGGGAGTATGTGGAACTATATACAGGGGGAGTATATGACACTATATACAGGGTGAGTATGAGGCACTATATACAGGGGGCTGTGTGTGGCATCATCTACGGGGGGCTGTGTGTAGCATCATCTACAGGGGGCTGTGTGTGGTATCATCTACAGGCGGTGTGTGTGGCATCATCTACAGGGGGGTGTGGCATCATATACTGGGGTCTGTGTAGCATCATCTACAGGCGGTCTGTGTGGCATCATCTACAGGGGGTCTGTGTGGCATCATCTACTGGGGGTCTGATTGGCATCTACAGGAGGGCTGTGTGTCACCATCTACAGAGGGCATTGTTGTTTAATCTACAGAGGGCACTGTGGCACTTTCTACAGGGGGCACTGTGGCATCATCTAGAGCAGGGATCTCAAACTCGGCCGGGTAAGTGGGCCGCATATAGAAAAACTGGGAAGTTGACGGGCCGCATTACTTTCAAATTTGATACAATACAAAATTATTGTTAATCAATTAGTTATTTGAACTACTATAACACTATATTACTATAATAATAATACTACATTACTATAATAATACCACTTTAAAATTTGAGAGAATTCTCCACGTGCTTATTTCAACAATCCAGTTTTCCAGTTTAAGTGTCGCTAAATGCAGTCCGGCGGCTCAGTTAGCAGCGTTTGGCAGACACACATGTCAAGATTGGGCAGCCCCTTTTTAGATAGTGCCACAGTGCCCTCGGTGGATGCTGCCGCAGTGCCCTCTGTGGATGCTGCCACAGTGCCCCCAGTGGGTGCTGCCACTGTGCCCTCTGTGGATGCTGCCGCTGTGCCCTCTGTGAATGCTGCCGCTGTACCCACTGTGGATGCTGCCACAGTGCCCTCCATAGATGCTGCCACAGAGTCCTCTGTAGATGCTGCCACAGTGCCCTCTGTAGATAATGCAACACACCCCTAGAAAATGCCACAGTGTCCTCTGTACATACTGCCACAGTGCCCTCTGTAGATGCTGCCACAGTGCCCTCTGTAGATGCTGCCACAGTGTCCTCTGTAGATGCTGCCGCAGTGCCCTCTGTAGATGCTGCCACAGTGCCCTCTGTAGATGCTGCCACAGTGCCCTCTGTAGATGCTGCCACAGTGCCCTCTGTAGATGCTGCCACAGTGAGTTCTGTAGATGCTGCCACAGTGCCCTTGAAGATGCTGCCACAGTGCCCTCGTAGATGCTGCCACAGTGCACTTTGCAGATGCTGCCACAGTGCCCTCCGCAGATGCTGCCACAGTGATGTCAGGGGCTTGCCCAGAGCTGGAGTCCCAGAGCAGAGCCGCTTCTAGCAATCTGCCTGGGATTCCAGCTCTGCTCCTGACATCACTGTCCATATATGGACATGGATGTCAGGGGTAACCCCAGAGCTGGAGTCCCGGGCAGAGCACTAGTAGTCTCTTCCTGGGACTCCAGCTGTGCTCCTGACATCACTGGGACTCCTGCTCTGGGAAAGCCCCTGACATCATTGTCGATGTATGGACAGCGATGTCAGAGGCTTCCCCAGAGTCCCAGAGCAAAGCCTATGCTAGCGCTCTGCCGGGGACTCCGGCTCTGGGGAAGCCCCAGACATCGTGTGTCCAAACATGGACAGCGATGTCAGGGAATTCCACAGAGTCCAGGAGCAGAGCCGATACTAACACTCTGCACGGGACTCCGGCTCTGGGGAAGCCCCAGACATCGCTGTTCATATGTGGACAGCGATGTCAGGGAATTCCAGAGTCCCAGAGCAGAGCCTGTACTAGCTCTCTGCCCGGGACTCCGCTCTGGAGAAGACCCTGACACACTGTTCCTATATGGACAGTGATGTCAGGGAATTCCACAGAGTCCCGGAGCAGAGCCGATTCTAGCGCTCTGCATGGGACTCCATCTCTGGGGAAGCCCCAGACATCGCTGCTCATATGTGGACAGCGATGTCAGGGAATTCCAGAGTCCCGGAGCAGAGCCTGTACTAGCGCTCTGCCCGGGACTCTGCTTTGGGGAAGACCCTGACACACTGTCCATATATGGACAGCGATGTCAGGGAATTCCACAGGGTCCCGGAGCAGAGCCTATACTAGCGCTCTGCCTGGGACTACGCTCAGGGGAAGACCCTGACACACTGTCCATATATGGACAGCGAAGTCAGGGAATTCCACAGTGTCCCGGAGCAGAGCCGATACTAGCGCTCTGCCCGGGACTCCGCTCTGGGGAAGCCCCAGACATCGTGTGTCCAAACATCGACACCGATGTCAGGGAATTCCACAGAGTCCCGGAGCAGAGCCTGTACTAGCGCTCTGCCCGGGACTCTGCTCTGGGGAAGAGCCTGACACACTGTCCATATATGGACAGCGATGTCAGGGAATTCCACAGAGTCCTGGAGCAGAGCCGATACTAGAGCTCTGCCCGGGACTCCGCTCTGGGGAAGCCCCAGACATCGCTGTTCATATGTGGACAGCGATGTCAGGGAATTCCAGAGTCTCGGAGCAGAGCCGATACTAGCAGCCTGCGGGCCGCGTGCTTGAGACCCCTGATCTAGAGGGAGCAGTGTGTGGCAATATCTAAAGGGAGCAGTGTGTGGCAATATCTACTGGGGGCAGTGTGGAGCACCATCTACAGTGGGCACAGCGTAGATGTGGTACTATTTATGCTAGTTTTTACGCTGCTAGTAGTGGTCAGCACATATCACCTAGCCCTAGTGATAAAAGTGAGACATGACCTACCTATAAGCAACCAGATAACCAGAGACATACCGGCCACCATAGTAGTTGTCAGCATAACTAGTGCAGAAATTTCGTTTGTTTTTTTGTATGCAGAAATTGTGGAAAGCCACGTCCCACTAGCCACACCCACAAGGTAAACCACGCCCCATAAGACACACCCATCAAGTACTCCACACCCTATGTGTCGCTGGAAAAAAAATAATCAAATGTTGGCAACTATACCATTGCCCTATGTAAACATGGCAACTATCAGGCGATGAACGAGCATCGGCTGATCGGATCTTTTATGAGGTAAATAAAATAGTCGATAGTTGGCAACACATCTCCCTGTATAAACAGGGAGATGTGCTCTCGACATGATGAAAATATAGTAACGATCGTTAGTCGCCATACATTACCGATCATAGCTCCTTGTGAAAGGAGCAAACAAGCGCCAATCGATGAGATGTCTCGTCAATGAGCACTCATTTTCACGGCCAATATCTGAAAGGAGCCTTACAAATGGCTTTAAAACCGTGTCAACCAGGGCCGCCATCAGGGCAGTACTACTGGTACTCCTGTCAGGGGCCCCGCCGGCTCGCCTACCTGCCCCGCCCGCTGGCTCGCCTTTCGGCCCGCTGGCTCACAGGTGGGTGGACAAGCCGGTGGCCAGACAGTCCCATGTTCTTGGCCCCTGTCCAAAGTTAATTTGAAGAAATTAATATTGCAGGGCCCGCTCCCTACTACAAAGTAACTAATGCTGGGCTCTTCTTCTCAAGACTGACGCTGGTATTGTCATGACGTTATGTGCAAGGAGAAGAGAAGAGGCGCCTGGGAAAAGAGGGGTCCAAAGAGAATAGAGGAGGTGCCCAGATGGAAGTGGAGGCAAGCGGTCCCGGGAACAGTAAGTACATAGAGAAATAAAACATTTTAAGGGTTTGGTCTGGGCTGTGAATTAATTCAGGGGTCTGATTGGGTGTGTAAATTAAATTAGGGGTCTGAATATAGGGGTCAGGTTGGGATTCTTAATTAACCTAGGGGTCTGGGGTGTAAATTAATTTAGAGGTCTGGTGGTGGGGGGGTCTGAATTAAGTTTGTAGGGAGTCTGAATTAACTTAGGAGTCTGGTCAGGAGACTGAATTAATATGGGTGTCTGATTAGGGGTGTAAATTAATTTAGAGGTATGAACCAGTTTTGGAATTTACCTGGAAGTCTGATGTTTCTGGTGTTTATGCAGGAGACATGTGTGCGACGTGTGAGGAGGAGGTGAAGACTTCGTCCAGGCGTGCCATGGCGATGGAAGATCGTAGAGTCTCTGGGAGCTAGAAGCAGCAGCCTGCACTGCAATTTGGTGAGTGACTCTGCTGTGTAAAAGCTGCAGCATCAGTGCAATGATTTTATTTACGTTGCCCTACTGTGCACCTACTTTCTCCCCCGTGGCCTCCCACAGAGCCCTTGCCCATCTGTCTCCCCTCTGCCCCTCCACAGAGCCAGAGCTGCTTTTAGGATGCATATTCCTCCTGGCCCCACTCCTGTCCATCACTTTCTGCCCTCTTAGCCCCCCCCCTCCCATAGAACCCCCTGCCACCTAGTCTCTCCCCCTTGTGCCCTGACAGAGCCCCTGCCCACCTACTGTCTCTGACCTGCCCCTCCACAGAGCCAATGCCAGATTTCGTCTCACCTCAGGCTCCCTTCCGCCAATTTCTGTTTCCACACCCCCTCCCGCCCTGGTAATTTGGGGGGTGCCGCTTTGACTATATGGGGCCCAGAAATTTCTGATGGTGGCCCAGGTGTCAACAACCTTTTCTTTAACTTGTTTGTTCTGGCAATTCCTAAGGTTGTAGCATAGTTATCTTCCAGAAAATGAATGGGAACTACTTTTTTACACTTCACTTATTTTGGTCAGTGTTTTGCATTAGTATTTGTAAGCTAAAACCAGGAGTGAGTCTAAAACACGGAAGGAAAACAAATGACTAAAATACTGCTGTGACAAAATGGCCTAGGCAGTGTTCACATGTCTTTATGTGAAGGATGAAAAAATCACGTATAAGACACGTCAAAAACACACCCATATTTTTAAAGCTGTTTTTCTGTTTCAATATGTCTTTATTAAACAGTTGAGACATCAGAAAATATATGTGTATAACAGTTCTACTCGCAGGTAGAAGTAAATAGTTAGTCTCAAATAATAATAAAATCGTTAATTCCTATAAGTTTTAACATTTTGAGAAAATGGGATTCAAAATAATATGGATAATAAAAGAAAGGTAAATAAAATAAATGTTGTGAAGAACATATACAGGTCATCATAAAGAAAAAATAAAATTTATACAACAGACAACGTGAATACATGTATTTTGATGTGTATTTGAAGCATTTTTAGGGTATGTGCACACATAGTGTTTTCAGGCATATTTTGGGGAGTTTGCGCCTTGAAAAACGCCTGAAAATAACGGAAGCAGAACATCTGCCCATCAATTTCATTTGGAAATACGGCGTTCTGTTCCGACGGGGTGTTTTTAAAGCCTCATTTTCAAAAAACGGCGCGTAAAAAGACGCCCGCGAAAAATAAGGTGTACCGGTGGGGTGAGGGTGGGGGTCCCCCTGAAAATGTGCGGCATTCCCTGACTCTGCTGGTTATACTGCGTTGTCGCCTGCCGCTGGGCGGGCAGTAAAAATGGCGCCTCATGCACCCTGCTTGGTGTTGCCATGGTCGTCACCATGGGGATGGTCCTGGAAATTCTGACCCACACTGACCTTTCTCCACATGTGCCATCTCCCCTCCAGGGGAGCGGGAGCAGCTGCCGGTCGGCATCCGATCTGCGGAGGAAGAAGGCGGAGTGTGCCCACGAGGAGGCGGGGTCTGGGTGTGGCCTGCAGGAGAAGAAGAGGACCGCTGAGGAACGCCGTCCAACGTGGAATGGAGGAACCGGCCGATTGACGAGGTTCCCGAGGTGTCTGGAAGGTTCCTGCGATGTTTCCCCCTGGTCATCCTGAGTCGGGGACTGGTGAGTGAGCCCTGTTGGGCGATTTTCGGCTGGGTGAGTCCGGAGCTGCAGAGACACACGTCCTCACACCGCCATGCCTAAGCCACGCCCCCTCTATCGGACATGTCCTTTTTTTTCACGTGCCCTTCACACAGTCCATTAAAACAACAGCTGTGTAAACAGCCCCATTGAATTGCATGGGTCTGTGTGCTGTTCGTTTTTTTAACGGACAGCATACGGACGTATAATACGCTTGTCTGAATAATCCCTTATCCTGTACAGTGAACAATATAAAAAAGAAAATAATAAAACTGAAAAACAATGCTAGAATTGCTGTTTTTTGTTTATTCTGCCTACCAAAATTCTGAATAAGGCCCCATGCTCACTTCAGTTTTTTCCTTCAGTGTGCTAGCTGTTTTTCTGACGGCTAGCACACTGACCCATTCATTTCAATGGGGCCATGCACGCTTCAGTTTTTTTGACGGTCCCATTGCTCCGTTCCGATCCAAAGTAGAGCATGTCCTACTTTGGTCCGAGATTCCGTGACCGTGAGGCCCATGCAAGTCAATGGGGCCGTCAAAAAAACTGAAGGCACACGGAAGGCATCCGTGTGCTGTCCGTGTGTGACGGAGCCGTTGCCTAGCAACGGCCAGGCGGGCAGAAAAACATTACAGAAATATTACACTAATCAGCAGCCACTTGTCTCTATCAATCACTGATAGAGAAAAGAGGCTGCTGATTAAAAATAAAATAAAAATCAGTTCATACGTACCCGGTCGTTTTCTTGGTGACGAGTCCCTCTTCTTCCTCCAGTCCAGACTTCCTTTCTGACGTGGCAGCTTGTGATTGGCTACAGAGGCCGCTGCAGCCTGTGATTGGCTGCAGAGGCGGTCACGTGGGATGAAGCGTCATCCCTAGAGGCCGGCCTTCTGACGTCATCCTGACGTGCGTGACCGCCACTACAGCCTGTGATTGGCTGCAGCGGCGACATGGATGAAACGTCATCCATGGCCGTCAAAAAAACTGAAGGCACACGGAAGGCATCCGTGTGCTGTCCGTGTGTGACGGAGCCGTTGCCTAGCAACGGCAGGCGGGCAGAAAAACATTACAGAAATATTACACTAATCAGCAGCCACTTGTCTCTATCAATCACTGATAGAGAAAAGAGGCTGCTGATTAAAAATAAAATAAAAATCAGTTCATACGTACCCGGTCGTTTTCTTGGTGACGAGTCCCTCTTCTTCCTCCAGTCCAGACTTCCTTTCTGACGTGGCAGCTTGTGATTGGCTACAGAGGCCACTGCAGCCTGTGATTGGCTGCAGAGGCGGTCACGTGGGATGAAGCGTCATCCCTAGAGGCCGGCCTTCTGACGTCATCCTGACGTGCGTGACCGCCACTACAGCCTGTGATTGGCTGCAGTGGCGACATGGATGAAACGTCATCGCTGGAGGCCATACAAGAGGAAAGTAAGTATGACATTTTTTTTTTATTACATTCAAATTTTATTTTCCGAGCACCGAGCATGGTACTGTCCAGGGTGCTGAAAGAGTTACCGCCGATCAGTGCAGCCCATTAACTCTTTCAGCACCCTGGACAGTATCATGCTCGGCGCATGGAAACGGAAACACGGAGTGCACACGGCCGCTAGAACGGCCACACGGATCTGTCACAAACGGCCGTGAAAAATGTCTTGGAAGTGTACACGAGGCCTAAAATTTATGAAAAAGTTGTGTGTACCCCAAAATTGTACCAATAAA
This sequence comes from Rhinoderma darwinii, assembly GCF_050947455.1. NCBI lineage: Eukaryota > Metazoa > Chordata > Amphibia > Anura > Rhinodermatidae > Rhinoderma > Rhinoderma darwinii. The sequence goes on along the minus strand of NC_134688.1, from coordinate 120,027,019 downwards.
AACTACAGCTCATCCCACAATAAACATCATAAAGGATGCTGGCTGGCTGTCACTGTTATAAGGCTGGGGCTGCCATTGTTATAGGGATCCTCTGGCTCTCACCATTGTGGGAATCTGTGACTGTTGTCGTTGTGGTAGCAATGTTATGGGGGCACTCTGGATTCACTGATCTCTGTGGAGACTGATCTCAGAACATGAACAAGTCTGAAATGGGAGCTGAATTCAAGGTCAAATGGCAACTTCTGTTCAAATAGAAATATGATAAGCAAAGAAAAATTGCTTACATGGAAGCACGCTTACAGCAGATGATCCCATGCTATAGAGCTACATAGCTGTACCCATATAACAGCGCCACGCTTTTCCTTTGTAATATTCTATACTATATTGCGGCATAGTATTAGATTATCATATTTCTTCAATGTAGAGCATATATAGTAATGTACACACAGAAGCTTGCCTACAGGTAATATGCTTACATTCCAACTTTGAACCCCCCCCCCCCCCAAAGAAAAAAAACAAAAAAACAAAACTAAACAAATATGTGCCCAGATTGCTTATTTAGATCATGTAGTTTGCATTTGCTAAGTTGGCTGTGTGACCATGATGTGATGCCACATTCCTTAGTGGTGGAAAAAATTGCCAAGTTTGTTTCTAAATAGGTCGTTCGTACCTAAATATAGATAGTAGTGATGTTATGTATACACAACCCACAAGTTGAAGGGTGCGGTTCATTCATTTAACTTGGTAGAATTCACAATCTCTACATTAGATGGAACCTGTGGCTTGAGCGTTTCCTGTGCACTGTCTGTAATTAGTAGAGGCTCACAAAAATAACCTGGAAACCCCAACCTGATATAGACAGGAACTACATACAGAAAAACAACCTGACTGTCCACAGTACGGCTGCCACAAACATAAAAATACATATGCTTCCATACACAAGATTTCAATATGAAGCAATAGTCTTATTTTTGCTCTACTGTATGTTTGAGATTATTCAGATATCCGGTCTGGGGTCTGAATTAATTTAGGGGTTTGGTGTCTTATTTTAGTTAGGGGTATGGTCTGTGATCTGTATTGGTGGGGATATCATGCTGAAGCAAGGAGCTAAAGATGTCTGGGCAGCAAGCCCTGCAGTCTTCCTGAGAAGTCATCATAGCGGTCTCGGCTGGATGTAGAAGAAAAGGAAAGTGAACAACTACAATCAGAGAAGATGTTACCTGTGAGGCACTGGATTTAACCCCTTAAGAAACAGCCTATTTTGAGTCTTATCCCCTGAAGGTCGTGGACTAGTTTTGGCCTTATGCTGTTATCCCAAAATGTTTTAGAAATAAGCAATTGATTGTCTTTACCTATGACAAAATTACATACATGTCATTGTGATCGCACAGACACAGAAGCTTGTTAGAGGTTCAGTTTTTTGCTCATAGATGGTGCAGTAATGAAGTCGGACAAAGTGGTTATTAATCAAATCTCCACTTTACTCCACAGGAAATGGTACACAGCGTAGTGGTTAGGGCATCTTTACATGTCATTATTTGTGGCAAACCCGCACAATTGTTTGCAAAACCGCCAAATTTTTACAGCGATAACTGCGATTGTGGCAAGAACCACCACAAAAAAACTACTCATGTTAACATACCCTAACAGTCACAAATGGGCACAGGGCTTGGAGTTTACAGTCCCTTAGGCCTCATGCGGATGAATTGTGGACCCATTCATTTCTAGGGGTCCATCCACACGACCGCGGTTTCCCATTGGCTGGGAGCCTGGACTGCCAAAAAATAGGGCAAGTCATTATACAATCCGGATTTGCGGTCCGGGCTCGTTGAAATCAATGTGTGCATGGTCCATGAATTGCGAACGGCCTGCAGATGAAATTCCGTGCTTGTCCGGGCCGAAATCATGGGCCGTGAACACGGCTACGGCCGTGTGCATGAGGCCCAAGTGAATTTAGAACAGATTATCGAACTAACGGTTCAGGTCTACGTGGCCTTCCTCTGGCTTAGTCTCTGGTAACTCTTTCTCTCTGACAGGAACCCGCAGCCTCCACCTGACACACTACATGGGCTTTCTCTCTCTGGAAATGGTCCGCAACCACTCGCAGCAGACACAGAGCCTCTGAATTATCAGTGCCCAAGTCACACACAGATAAAGGTAACTGGTGTGCACCGCCCAGCAGGATCTGCAGGTTCTGCCTTTGCAGTGACGAACGTTGTTACAACCCACTCCTCTCCACAACCCTTCCTCCAGTTTCAGCTGCACTGCCAGTCCCATGCGGTATATCTCCCTCGCACCCAGAGCTGCACCGTCCATGAGACGAGATGAGCTTCTCGCCTCAGGCGGCGGCCTGCTGCCTCTCTGAGGGGTCAGCGGCGCCATTGAAACCAGCCGCCGCCACCCCCTCTTGCACTAATTGTACTTGTGTCTATAGCACGCAGATACAATTACACGCATTAGCGCTGAATGGCCGGGTACGTTCCGTGCCCGATAATTCAGTGCCTTAGAGTGACACTGATTGGCAGGGCAAAATGACTTGCCCCGCTAATCAGCGCCTTTCAACGACACTAGTGGCGAGCTGACATCATCGCGCCTCTTGCGTCGTTCAGCACCAGCAGACCTGCTCAGAAGAGCACCGGACGGGGCGGGAACGGGATCATGTAAGTATGTAAAGTTTTGTTTTTTTCTAATAAAACTGTGAGTGGCATTATCTACAAGGGGCTCTATCTATAGGGGAGTTAGCTACAGGGGAGTCTATATGTGGGGATGCGGAGCACTATCTACAGGGGGAGCTATATGTAGGGCACTATCTACAGGGGTGGGCTATATGTGGGACACTATATACAGGGGGAGCTATATGTGAGGCACTATCTACAGAGGTGGGCTATATGTGGAGCACTATCTATAGGGGAGCTATATGTAGGGCAGCTCGGCGGCTCAGTGGCTAGAACTATTGCCCTGCAGCTCTGGAGTCCATATGTGGGCACTATCTGCAGGGGGCTGTATGTGGGGCACTATCTACAAGGGCTTCTATGTAGGGCACTATCTACAAAGGCTCTATGGGGGTCACTATCTACACGGGGCATGGTGTGTGTAGGACACAGTGTATGGTACTATTATAATCAGGGACACAGTGTATGGTACGATTATAATCAGGGACACAGTGTATGGTACTATTATTATCAGGGACACAGTGTATGGTACTATTATAATCAGGGACACAGTGTATGGTACGATTATAATCAGGGACACAGTGTATGGTACTATTATTATCAGGGACACAGTGTATGGTACTATTATAATCAGGGACACAGTGTATGGCACTATTATAATTAGAGGTGCAATGTATGGGACTATTATATTTAGGGGTGTTGACAATTTTATCTTTGTTTATAGGTGCAGAAATGTTTTAAAAGTGAGAAGCTGAAGACATCTGAACTGAAAACGGCAGAAATGGTCTGTGACCGGGAGAAGTCATCATATAGGTCTGGACTGGATGGCGTCGAAAAGAGAAAAAGAACTATAATCTGAGATGTCACCTGTGAGTCACTCAATGTAAATGTTTATTTTGCCTCTAACCAGTAATGTAGTCGCTGTATGATCTGCAGCATGATGATGGGTGGTTTGATTATGATATGATTTTTTTTGTGTGAAACAGCAGCTCCCAGCATAACCTTACCATTGTTCGGTCCATGCTGGGAGCTGTAGTTTTACGCCATACAAACCTATACTGCAGGGGTTGCACTAAATTGAGCTGTATTTGTTCTGGTGCTGTATATATGTACTGAGCTTGGTTCTGATACTGTATATATGTACTGAGCTTGGTTCTGGTATTGTATTTATGTACTGAGCTTTGTTCTGGTGCGGTATTTATGTACTGAGCTTTGTTCTGGTGTTGTATATATGTACTGAGCTTTGTTCTGGTGTTGTATATATGTACTGAGCTTAATTCTGGTGCTGTATATATGTACTGAGCTTGGTTCTTGTACTGTATATATTGTGAGACAGTGACAGGTAAAGTCATTGAGGGAAGGTATATTTCCCCTAGAATCCTGTCATATGTATCCTAGGCTCCAGGGAATGAGTAGTTCTTGCAATAGAAAGTTCTAGTTTTCCAATCTCGGCTTAAGGAAAAGCCGGAAAAAAGGGCCTGGAGTTGGATTGGAGAAGAGCAGGGCGGGTTCCCCAATCCCTAGTCCATCTCTGTTTGTAGGACAAGGCTGCTGCTCAATTAGCTGCACCTGTAGCCTGTGTATAAAAAGGTGCAGACACAGTGTGTGGGAGTCTCACCCCTGACTCAGACTGGAGACTACTAAGGCTGGAGTAGCCTGTATGCTATGTGAGTAAAGACCTGTGTTACTTTGTGTCCAGTGCCTGGTAGGAAGGCACTTGGTATAGTTAGATAATATCTTGTTTAGTGATAATAGCAGGGAAAAAGGGAATGGGAGGAAACCTCCAGCTCACCAGCTTCACACTCCTGTGTTCAATATCGCCCGGATCAGCCGCGACGGCTCACGGCAGGTAACAGTAGCAAAAAAGAGGAATGATCCAGCGATGTGTAGTATAGATGAGGGAAACTCCGTTCACACTTTATTGGAAAAATAATCACACGGATGATACAACAAAGTGACAGAAAACACCAGGAGGGTAACAAGGTGGTAGAAATGGCACGAAATGAAGCCATTTCGTTAGTGCTCAGACGAGCAGGATTTATTTTGTATTTTGCCTTGTTGTACAAGAGGCTGTTTCTTTGACAAGAATAAAAACACAGGCAAAGCCCTGTTATGACTTTTAATGCACGGTGTCCCTGTCTCTGGCTACAAAGAAACCGCTGTACCAACCTCTCCTGATGCTAAACCCTCACAATATGTACTGAGTGTAAAGTCTACGGCAGCGGACCGTCGTCTTGACTTACCCTCTGACGGCCGCGGCCATGGACGAGCGAGTTCCTGGTGGCATCTCCCTCCTGGGCACTCACTTCCTGGTCCGGAAACTGTCTCCCGCAGGGCGCGCACGCACGTGCACGTCAGTATAGCAGAATAGCGGCAATTAGCCCAGAATGCTTCTGGACTATAAAAGTGGCTCTGCCCTCTCGATCTTTGCCTGAGCGTTGTTGTGTTACCTTCAGTTTGTCCTTGCAAATGATCTCAGAGTGTTTTCCAGTACCCAGTGCTTCCCGTTCCTGCTGCCTGTACCCTGTATCCCGTGCTACCATGCCTCTGTGCCTTCAAGAGTTGGAGTCGTGTTGTGCTTTCTGCTGCATCTATTGTATCGCACCCCGCCGGGTGTCTGGCTACTGTTGGAGCCTCATCTTAGCCTGAATCCACCGCTACTGTCTACATTGCCTCAGTTACCCTTTCAGAACTATAGACATTGCATTATACCTGTTTGGCCAGCTGCTATCCCGCTACATGGTACGGCCCAGTGGGTTCACACCCCACGCCGTGACACTGAGCTTTATTCTGGTGCTGTATATATGTTCTGAGCTTGGTTCTGGTGCTGTATATATATACTGAGCTTGGTTCTGGTGTTGTATTTATGTACTGAGCTTTGTTGTGGTGCCGTATATATGTACTGAACCTAGTTCTGGTGTTGGATATATGTACTGAGCTTTGTTCTGGTGCTGTATATATGTACTGAGCTTGTTTCTGGTGTTGTTTATATGTACCGACCTTGGTTCTGGTGCTGTATTTATGTACTGAGGTTAGTTCTGGTGCTGTGTATATGTACTGCGCTTGGTTCCTGTGCTGTATATATGTACTGAGCTTGGTTCTGGTACTGTATATATGTACTGACCATGGTTCTGTTTCTGTATATATGTACTGACCTTGGTTCTGGTTCTGTATATGTATATAATGAGCTTGGTTGTGGTACTGTATTTATGTACAGAGCTTGGTTCTGGTGTGTTATATATGTACTGAGCTTTGTTCTGGTGCTGTATATATGTAATGAGCTTTGTTGTGGTACTGTATTTATGTACTGAGCTTTGTTCTGGTGCTGTATATATGTACTAAGCTTGCTTCTGGTGCTGTATATATGTACTAAGCTTGCTTCTGGTGTTGTATTTATATATTGAGCTTGGTTCTGGGGATGTATATATGTACTGAGCTTGGTTCTGGTGCAGTGGTTAGCACTATTGCTATTCAAATCCAACCAAGGACAACATCTGCATGGAGTTTGTATGTTCTCCCTGTGTTTGCGTGGGTTTCCTGCAAGTACTCCAGTTTCCTCCCACATACAAATAGGGAATTTAGATTGTGAGCCCCAATGGGGACAGTAAAAAAGTGAGGACCTCTGTACAGAGCTGCGTAATATGTTGGCACTATATAAGTAACTGAAATAAAGGCAGAAAGGCAGAATAAACAATTAAATCCAGTGACTTATAGGTGACATCTATTCTGATTGGAGTCATTCCTTTTTTTCTCCAACTGGCACAGACCGCCATGACGACTTCTCCTGACAACTGCAGCGTTTGCTGCCCAGACATCTTTTGCCAGGTTCATAGCTATAGGGGTTTAAGAGGTAGAAGTCGCATCTGGGCCCTAAAATCTGAGGGGGCACAAAGACCCCTCTGCCGCATAAGAAGATACAAGTATTATAAACGGCACATGGTAGGTAGGGGGCCTGTAACAGATTTTATATTGGGGTCCAGGAGATGCAACTTGCACCTCTGTCTTTGGCCCATCACTTTTGCAGCCCACCCCCAACCGCTATATGGGTATGTTCACACGATAGCAGGCATTTACGTCTGAAAAGACAGGCTGTTTTCAGGAGAAAACAGCTGCCTCGTTTCAGACGTAAATGCTCCTCCTCGCATTTTGCGAGGCTTCTCTGACAGTCGTAAATTTTGAGCTGTGCTTCATTGAGTTCAATGAAGAACGGCTCAAATTACGTCTGAAAGAAGTGTCCCGCACTTCTTTTGCCGAGGCTGTATTTTTACGCGTCGTCGTTTGACAGCTGTCAAACGACGACGCGTAAATGACAGGTTGTCTGCACAGTACGTCGGCAAACCCATCCAAATGAATGGGCAGATGTTTGCCGACGTATTGTAGCCTTATTTTCAGACGTAAAACAAGGCATAATACGCCTCGTTTACGTCTGAAAATAGGTTGTGTGAACCCAGCCTAACACAACATCCATCCTGCTGCTACCACTAATACCGTGTTTGCTACTGCCCTATGTGCCCCCACCAGTGGCGGATTAAGTAGACCATGGGCCCTCGGCTGTTTCCCAAACTTGGGCCCCCCTTCCGCACCGCCGCCCTGCAGCGCCGTAACTATTTTTAACACTACCTTTTTGGGCAAGCATTAACAAATGGGTGTTACGATTCCCCTTGTCACAGGGCTGTGTCCCTCCATACTGACAGTATCACACTGTGCAGGGACACATCCTCCTGACAAGGGGAATTGTCCATCAATCCTGGACTGACTGCAGAAAGACTTTTTATGAAATAAAAGGATTTTCTATAATAAACATGTCAGGATAGGTGACAGATTCTCTATAAATCTAGTGACTCACATGTGACGACGTCTCAGATTCTAGTAGTTTTTTTTTTCTTTTCTTCTCCATCCGATCCAGAGCTCATGACGACTTCTCCCGGCCATGACCCATTTCTGCAGAATTTGGCACTCAGATGTCTGCGGCTCCTCACTTTTCCAACATTTCCACACCTATAAACGAAAATAAAGTTATCATGGTGCCACATACTGTGCCCCTAAATATAATAGCACCAAAGACTGCGCGCCTGAATATAATACCAAACGCTGTAAAACACCACATATACACAGCCCCCTGTACATAGTGCCACACACAGCCCCCTGTACATAGTGCCACACACAGCCCCTGTAGATATTACACACCCCCATAGATAGTGCCACACACAGCCCCTGTAGATATTACACACGCCAATAGATAGCGCCACACACATACCCCCCGTAGAGAGCGTTACACACAGCCCACTATAGATAGCGCCATATAACCCTCCCCCTCTTGTAAATAGCGCCACAGAGCCCCCCTGTAAAGAGCGCCACACACATACCGCTGTGGATAGCGTCACATAGTCCCCCTTGTATATAGTGTCACACAGCGCTCCCCCTTAGTATATAGGGCCACACAGCACTCCCCCCTTGCATATAGGGCCACTTAGCACTCCCCTTTGTATATAGGGCCACATAGCGCTCCCCCCTTGTATATAGGGCCACTTAGCGCTCCCCCTTGTATATAGGGCCACATTCCACTCCCCCCTTGTATATAGTGCACACAGCGCTCCCCCATTTGTATATAGTGCCACACAGTGCTCCCCTCCGCATTGTATATAGTGTAACAGAGAACTTCCCCCCTTGTATATAGTGTCACAGAGCACTCCCCCCCTTTGTATATAGTGTCACACAGTGCTCCCCTCCCCCCTTATATATAGGCCCACACAGCACTACCCTCCCCCTTGTATATAGGGCCACCCAGCACTCCCCCCTTGTATGTAGTGTCACGGAGAACTCCCCCCCCCCTTGTATATAGTGTCACGGAACACTCCCCCCCCCTCCTTGAATATATGCACAGCGCTAAAAATAAATAAATATATTTTACTTACCTTGCTGAGTTCTCGTGGCGGCTGCTCAAGCTGGACGCATGTGAAGCCTCCCGACTAGACGCATGTGCAGACCGGCGTGATGCAGTTCCTCATCACGCCGGCCTGCGCAGGGAGTATTCCCAGGGCCTGATAGGCTGCAAGCCTAATGTGGCCTGCGGCCTATAATATTTGTTTGTATCTGAGGACTCAGATACAAATGAATGTGGCTGCCGCTAGCACCGGGGCCCCCTCCGGTGCTAGCGACGCCACCGGGCATGAGGGGGTCCGTGCGGTCTTGGGCCCCGGGCGACCGCCCGAACTGCCCTAATGATAATCCGCCACTGGCCCCCACTACGGTACATACAATGCTGCCCAATGCACCCAAATACTATACTGCAAAAATAAATGTGCCCGAGGACAGACACAGATGAAAGCAGGGGCATAACGAGAAAAAGTTAGAATGACTATGGCTAACAATTGCAGATACTTTGTGTCCCAGAACCTACCTGTAATGTGTTACAGGCAGATTTTGCTGCATATGTTCATCAGATATTACCCTAATAATTCCGTAAAATCTGCAGTGTAAAAATTCGCTACATGTGAATGGGGTTTTCCAAATCTTATTCACATGTATTGTACTGTATTTTGTAGCGGATTTATACAGCAGAATCTGCACTGAAAATCCACAATTAGTCTGCTATGTCTGAACGTGGCCTTAGACAGTGAAGTCCAAGCAGTCTGTACTTCTAAATGTTTTGAAATGTCCGTCCCGTCCCGTCCCCCCCCCGTTTTCCTTTTTTTGTGTGTTTTGAATCATTTTCATCCTATATTTGATTTCGGATTGATATGTGAACATGCTTAAAAAGGTAATCCCAACAAATACATTCATGGTTTATCCACAGGAGCTGTACTCATCTCTGAAAGTGCTGTCTCCGTGAACTGGTGAACAGGGTGGGGGGGGGGGGGTCATGGGACCCCTGTTCTCCCAATAGATGAGGGTCCCAGAGGTGGGACATGCACGTGTTACACATTTATGGCATATCATGTGGATGTGGGAGTAGCCCTTTAAATAAACATTTTTTTTACTGTAACTCCAATTCCATACATGAAGTCTCTATATTGACATCTAGTGGTGGCATAATATATTTCTATTAATTTCTGTGTATGATGTCTCTGCACACATCTAGTAACGAACTTTAAAGGGAATCTGTCACCTTGAACATCCAGTCCAATATGTGGGCATCATGTTATAGAGCAGGTGGAGCTGAGTATTTTTATATACAATTTTGCGGGAAAAAATTCAGTATAACTTGTAATTCTTTCATTCATTTATATTCCTGATGATTCTGGGCTTAGGAGTTTTTCCTTCCCTGCATAAGCATGCATACAAAGATAGCTGTCAATCACTGGGTAGGACTGCCCACTGGACTCTTAAGCCTTTAAATGAATAAAAAACTAGCAAAACTATAACTCAAATTTCTCAGCTCTACCTGTTTTATAACATGCTGCCGGCAGATTGGACACCATGTTCACCAAGTCACAAAATGTTCCACTTACACCACATTTGGGCCATACAGACGTATAAGTTATAGTTTTCTTTAAGAAAAAAAGTGTGCTGAAAAAAGCATGGTAGGATTATATTGTAAAACAAGAATAAAGTCACTTGAAAAAGTAAGGACACCCCATGTAACATTTTTATTTTATAACATATGTAACGATATCAAGATAATGGTGATGTAATTGAAGGAAAAAAGACAAAAAAAGAAAAAGTCACACATACCAGAAGTAGGTGATTGACTTTCACTGCAAGAAAAAAAAAGTTTCAACCCCTCCATGGAGAATTATTTCAGCTGTGTGATATTTTAGGTTTTTTGTTTTTGTCATGCACAGCCTGTTTATTATCCCTCGACAACATCTCGATGGGACTTAGATCCAGGCTTTGACTTGGCCATTCCAGGACTATCCGTTTGTTTGTTTTTAGCAGCCACTCATTGGTGGATTTGCTGGTATGCTTTGGGTTATTGTCATTTTGTAAGCTGCATGTTTGACTGAGTTTCAATCTTCACATTATCCTCAAGCACCCTTTGGTACAATAAAGAATTTATATAGGATTCTATAATGGTGAGCGGCCCAGATCCTGATGCAGCAAAGCTGCCTTATCTTGGTTTTCATTTTGAGCCTCCAGGACCGGACTTTGTTTTGTCGTTTCTAGTATGCGTTTGTTTTATGCCTATAACTTTTATATTTGTTAAGCGATCAATGTGATTTTTGCAGTGGTTTTTTTCGTGAACAATGTAGGTTTCATTTTGCTTTTTTTTTTTTAGGCTTTTAGTTGGAAAAAATAGTAAACAAATTATGATATTTTTACATTCTAGTTCATTTTTCTGGTGATAAAATAGTGTTACTCTAAAATAGACTTTTTTATTAATTTATCTACTGTAAATTTTTATGTATTACATGTCCAGTTTAGGGTAATTGGGTCAAGGCTAGTGATACAACAGCGATTGCCCGTGAGGACGCCTTTTATGTTTTTTGGAGGGATTTTATGTGTTTTTAAATTTCTTTGCATTAGCCCAAGATCAAACAAATATTTTTTTGGGCAGTTTTTGGCTCAGTATTTTGAGCCAAAAGCGCCGTGTAGTAAATAGTCTATTGGTCTGACCCTGAAGGAAATTCGGTTTATTCCAGAGCGGAAAATATTTTGAGATATGGGAAGATAACTTAAATCGACAATGAACCTCCTTCCAAAAACTGATAGCAGGGGTACTCAACTAAATTTAGCAAAGGTCTACTTACCGAGGTCAGATGAAGGTCCGAGCTGAACACCAGTAATAAAGATTAGTAGATAGTGCCACACACAGTGCCACCTGTAGATAGTGCCATACACAGTGCCACCTGTAGATAGTGCCACACCCCTCCTGTAGATATTGCCACACACAGTCGTCACTGTAGATAGTGACAAACACAGACCCCTGTAGATAGCGCCACATACAGCACCCTGTAAATAGCGCCACACACAGCCCCCTGTAGATAGTGCCACACGCAGCCCCCTGTGGATAGTGTCACACACAGCCCCCTGTGGATAGTGCCACACACAGCCCCATTGTAAATAGTGCCACATGGCCCCCCTTGTAGATAGTAGCACACATCCCTCATGTAGATAGTGCCACACAAACCCCCTTGTAGATAGTGCCACACAATCCACCCCCTTGTAGATAGTGTCATACAGCCCACTCCCTTGTAAATAGTGCCACACACAGTCCCCTGTGGCTATTGTCACACACCGCCCCTTGTAGATTGTGCCACACAAAGCACCCTTGTAAATAGTGCCACACAGCCCCAATTTGTAGATAGTGCCACACATCCCCCCATGTAGATAGTGCCACATACAGCCCCCTGTGGATAGTGTCACACACAGCCCACTGTAGATAGTGCCACACACAGCCCCCCGTGTAGATATTGCCATACTACCCCTCCTTGTAGATAGTGCCAGACTACCGCTCCTTGTAGATAGTGCCACACAGACCCCCCTTGTAGATAGTGCCACACGGAACCCCTTTGTATATAGTGCCCCCCCAAAACAAATAAAAAAACTTATACTGACCTAGCCACGTTCCGTGATGAATTGACCTGATGTGCAGGCCTCTTCAGTCACATTAGGCCTGTAGGCTACGAGGAGGGACCCTTGCTTAGGTCGGCACGATGCACTGACGTCATCGTGATGGCATGCGCCAGGACCCTGCCAGAGAGTCTCATAGGCTGCAGGCTTAACATGGCTGAAGTGGCTACAGTCTAGTGAATGTCAGTCCAGGGAACTGATCGTTCCCTGCTCCGCCATAGTATTCAATTGTACCGATACAAGGTAGGCTGTCGCCCAGGGATCCGGAATATCGGGCCAAAAATCCAGGGCTTCTGCTTTGGATGCTCGGGGCTAGCGTCGCCACTGGTCCGGAGAAGTGGCGTCCGCAGTCCGAATTTAGACCAGGGTTTACCAGTTGTGTATCCTGACCTATAGTATCCCTGAGAGCCAGAGACTGTTTGTGACTAGAAAACTAGCCCCAATAGAGTGAATATGGCTAACAATAGACTTCCTGTCCCAGAACTTACCTTTCATGTGTTACATTCAGATTTTGCTATAGATATGCAGCAGATTTAACCCTAATAATTTTAAACATTTGCAGAATGCTCTCAAACCCGCAGCGGAAAACTCCGCTACATGAATTGTACTGTATTTTCTTGCAAATTTGTATTGCAGAATCCACACCGAAAATCTGCAGCGAATCTGTCACGTCTGAACATGGTCTTAGCCAGAGAGGTCTACTCAGTCTGACCATCTAAATGTTTTAATTTATTGACAAACCCAGAGTAATGCCACGTTTCGGTCTAAATATGACCTTCTGCAGACAGCCGGATTGCGTTTGAATGAATCCCTCAGGTCAGGTCAGCGGATTAGAAGCAGTATCTTTCCGTCAATGTATACAGTATACATAGACGCTGTATCTCAAAAAGTTGCATAAATCACATTATACGTTTTATTAAAAAAAAAATGACTTCAAAGGTTTACATAGCCTTTAAACCGGTATGGTAAATGTACATTGATGTGGGTTTAAAAAGGCTCTGTGACCACATTATAAGTGCCCTTTCTTCTACATAATGTGATCGGCGCTGTAATGTAGATTACAGCACTGTTTTTATTTCGAAAAGCAATCAATTTTGACGGAGTTATGACCTATTTTAGATTTATGCTAATGACTTTCTTAATAGACAACTGGGCGTATTTTCACTTTTGGACCAAGTGGGCGTTGTAAACAGAAGTGTATGATGCTGACCAATCTGCATCATATACTTCTCTCCATTCATGTACTCAGCACATAGTGATCTTGCTAGATGATGATGTGCTGTCACTTACTCACACATTAACGTTACTGAAGTGTCTTGAGAGTGAATAGACATCGTGTCCAGCAAGGACACGATGTCTATTCACAATCTCGACACTTCGGTAACGTTTGTGTGGGACTCAGGGGCGTAGCTAGAGGTTCATGGGCCCCGATGCAAAAATTCTTACCGGCCCCCCCCCCGCAAACTTCTCATGGCCGCCGGTCCGCTTTGAGCTGCATCGTTGGGTCTCCTAAGTGACCCAACAATGCAGCACCAGCAGCCAGGGCGTCACTAAGGCTGGGTTCACACACACTATTTACGGACGTAATTCGGGCGTTTTAGCATTGAATTACGTCCGAAAATGCGGCTCAAAAGCGTCGGCAAACATCTGCCCATTCATTTGAATGGGTCTTACGATGTTCTGTGCCGACGGTCATTTTTTTTTACGCGCCGCTGTCAAAAGGCGGCGCGTAAAAAAGTGCCTGTCACTTCTTCAGACGTAAATGGAGCCGTTTTCCATGGACTCCATGGAAAACCAGCTTCAATTACTTCCGTAATGGACGCAGCAAAAGACGCCTGCACATGCCATTGCGGCTGAAATTACGGTGCTGTTTTCTCCTGAAAACAGCACAGTAATTTCAGCCATGTGAATAGCCCCAATACATATGTGTCCGCCCCAAAAAAAAGTGTGTATATGAGACAGTATAGCATATCTATAGCACTACGACCCTATAAACTATGGATAGGATTAGATACAGTGGCTGAGCAGGCAGTATCACACATGATAGGATTAGATACAGTGGCTCAGAAGGCAGTATCACACATGATAGGATTAGATACACAGCTCAGCAGACAGTATCACACATGATAGGATTAGATAGTGGCCCAGCAGACAGTATCACACATGATAGGATTAGATTCAGTGGCTCAGCAGACAGTACCACACATGATAGGATTAGATACAGTGGCTCAGCAGACAGTACCACACATGATAGGATTAGATACAGTGGCTCAGCAGACAGTATCACACATGATAGGATTAGATACAGTGGCTCAGTAGACAGTACCACACATGATAGGATTAGATACACAGCTCAGCAGACAGTATCATACATGATTGGATTAGATACAGGGCCCAGCTCGCTGACATTGCGTCTCCAGCGCTGGACCCAGGATAGGTGAGAATAATAATTTTGCTTCTTTATGTGTTACTGATTCTTTTTGTGTGTTTGTGCTTTTTTACAGGTTCGGTTGTTGGACTTCGGATACGAGGACTTCAATGACGGCGTTTTTTTTATTCTCAATAAAATGGTTAATGAGGGTTGTGTTTTTTTATTTCAATAAAATATTTTTTCTATGTGCTTGTATCTTTTTAAACTTTATTATCACCACCTTAGTAATGGCCGCTGGCTGATTGAAAACCTCCATTACTAAGGTGAGGCTTAATGTTAGCCGGTGCAGAGGCTACACTAACCCCCATTATTACCCCGGTACCCACCGCCACCAGGGGTACTGGGAAGAGCCGGGTACAAAGCAGTACCCGACCATCTGTAGTGACGGGCAGGCACCGGGGTGGCCGCAGGCTGGTAGTATTAGGCTGGGGAAGGCCAAAAACAGTGGCCCTTCCCACCCTTGTAATGCTGCCTGCTGCTGCTGTGTTGTATCTGGCTGGTTATGAAAATTGGGGGGGACCCGACATCGTTCTTTCCAATTATTTTTATTTTTTTATTTTTTTAAATGACGTGGGGCCCCCCCCCCATTTTCATAACCAGCCAGATACAATAAAGCAGCAGCAGGCAGCATTACCAGGATGGGAAGGGCCACTGTTTTTGGCCTTTCCCCTCCTGATAATACCAGCCTGCGGCCACCCCAGTGGCCGACCATCACTACAGATGGTCAGGTACTGGATGGTACCCGGCTCTTCCCAGCACCCCTGGTGGCGGTGGGTACCGGGGTAATAAAGGGGGTTAGTGTTAGCCTCTGCATCCGCTAACACTAAGCCCCGCCTTAGCAATGGATGCTGTCAATCAGCCGGCGGCCATTACTAAGGCGGTAGTAATATAGTTTAAAAAAAAAAACACAAAGACATAGAAAAAATATTTTATTCAAATAAAAAAAAAACCCACACAACCCTCATTAACCATTTTATTAATAAAAAAAAAGCTGTCATCGAAGTAGTCCTGGAAAACACACAAAAAATGATTAGTAACACATGTGTTAGGGTATGTGCACACACACTAATTACGTCCGTAATTGACGGACGTATTTCGGCCGCAAGTCCCGGACCGAACACAGTGCAGGGAGCCAGGCTCCTAGCATCATACTTATGTACGACGCTAGGAGTCCCTGCCGGACAACTGTCCCGTACTGAAAACATGTTTACAGTATGGGACAGTTGTCCTGCAGCGAGCCAGGGACTCCTAGCATCGTACATAAGTATAATGCTAGGAGCCCGGCTCCCTGCAGTGTGTTCGGTCCGGGACTTGCGGCCGAAATACGTCCGTCTATTACGGACGTAATTAGTGTCTGTGCACATACCCTAAGGCTTAGATACAGGGCCCATGTGTGATACTGTCTGTGGGACCCTGTATCTAAGCCTACCACAACGTAGGCTTATATACAGGGTCCAGCAGACAGTAATCTTATACAGTATAAGATTACTGTGTGCTGGGGCCCTGTATCTAAACCACAGTGTGGTAGGCTTAGATACAGGGCCCAGCAGACAGGATCACGCATGGGCCATGTATCTAAGCCTACCATGTGATTGGCTTAGATACAGGGCCCAGCAGACAGGATCACACAATCTGTGATCCTTTCTCATGGGCCCCCTAAGCCTGCTACATCGTAGGCTTAGGGGTTGTGCAGTCCCTAAACATTGATGGCCTATCCACAGGATAGGCCATCAATAGCTGATGTGTCGCCCGGGACCCGCAAATCAGCTGTTTTGAAGGGGCCGCAGCACTCGTACGAGAGCTGCTTCCCCTTCATTTCACTACTCGCCCACACTGTGAATTGCCGACACCGATTCACAGTGTGACCGGAATGAAGTGACAGGAATGAAGGGGAGCAGCTCTCGTACGAGTGCTGCGGCCCCTTCAAAACAGCTGATTGGCGGGTCCCGGGAGTCGGACCCCGCCAGTCAGGGCTAACCTTACCTTCCTCTTCGGCCGCGGCGGGAGTTCTGTAGTCTCGATGCTGTGCGCGGCGGCATAGCGCTGTGACGTCATGAGCTGCGCACAGCGCTTGACGTCAGGACCTCCGCTGCGATCCGGAACCAGGAAGGTAAGTAAAGTATGTTACTATAGTAACAGGGACCCGCGGCCCGAGTTACTATAGTAACTTTTTATTGATGTGGTGCGGGGGGCCATGGGCCCCCCTGGCTTCGGGGCCCGGTCGCAATTGCGACCGCTGCGACCCCTATAGCTACGCCAGTGGTGGGACTTAAAGAGAACCTTTCACCTCCCCATACACGTGCAGCTGAGTGCAGCATGTAATGGGGAGGGCTGCACAAACCTTGGGGCACTTTACATTTTTTTCAACCTCCTTCCGTTAGTTAGATATCGGTGCTGTTATATTTGGAGCCCGATATTTAAATAACCCCCTGAACAGTCAACGGGGCGTGTACTGGCAAGGGGGCATGTTACTATGGCTGTGACACTGTCCAATCTTATATGGACAGTGTTACAGCAAGAGTGAGGAGAGAGAGTGTGCGTCTCACTCTTCAGCTTTCAAGATTAGTCTTCTGCCGAACTGGCAAGGGGGCGTGTCACTGCTACGGACAGTGTAAGCGCTCCCCAGCTCTTACACTGTCCGTAGCAGTGATACCGCCCCCTGTCAGTTCGGGTGAAAAGACTGCAATCGCACACTCTCTCTCCTCGCTCTTGGTGTGGCACTGTCCATATCTGATTGGACAGTGTCACCGCCATAGTAACACACCCCCTTGCCAGTACACGCCTCGTTGACTGTTCAGGGGGTTATTGAAATATCGGGCACCAAATATGACAGCACCGATATCTAAATAACGGAGGGAGGTAGAAAAAAAATGTTTAGTGCCCCAGGGTTTGTGTAGCCCTCCCCATTACATGCTGCACTCAGCTGCACATGTATGGGGAGGTGAAAGGTTCTCATTAATGACAGCAAGTTAGATCTCGATGTGCTGTGTGAGTAAGTGATACACAAACATTACCGAAGTGTCGGGATTGTGAATAGACATCGCGTCCTGGCTGGAAACGATGTCTATTCACTCTCAAGTCACTTTAGTAACGTTAATGTGTGAGTAAGTGAGAGCACATCATTATCTAGCAACATCACTATGTGCTGAGTACATGAATGGAGAGAAGTGTATGACGCTGATTGGTCAGCGTCATACACTTCTCGTTACAATGCCCACCTGGTCAAAAAGTGAAAACACGGCCAGTTGTCTATTAAGAAAGTCATTAGCATAAATCTAAAATAGGTCATAACTCCGTCAAAATGTATCGTTTTTTCTAAATAAAAAACACTGCTCTAATCTACATTACAGCACCGATCACATTATGTAGAAGATAGGGCATTTATAATGTGGTGACAGAGCCTCTTTAAAGACCAGGAACACACTGTAAATTTATGGCGGGCTGTCTTTAACCGGTTAAACCTCAGAGATTTAGTTTTGTTTTGCTGTTTGTCTAAATGTTTGGTATCTCCATGCCTAGACTCAAGAGTGCTCTCTGAAGCCTTCCAGGTTCTGATGCCTAGGAGTCCGGAAAGGGATATAAAACATCACCGAACAATTGAACATTAATCATTTCATTATCTACAAATGCAGAAGATTTCAAACAACTGTTACAAGGTGCTGAAATAAATCTCTAAGGACCCCAGGATTTCATTATAGGACCTACGGGTAGCTGTCACCACCATGGTTTTTAGAGAGGTTTCACTATCCAACAATAGCTATATTTAAAATCTACATATTGTTACTCTAATACAGGGGTGGGGAACGTCCGGCCCGTGGGCTGTATAAGGCCCGATCTTCCGCCATGTCATTCACTACTTGGTTCCAGCAGCGGCGGTTTGAGTGAGGTCTGTATGTGATGGACGAAGAGTGGACCAGTCCGGTCACCTGACCTGAGTCAGTGATATGAAGTCATGTGACCGGACTGGTCCACTCCCGGGCCGGCACAGTCTAGTCATCTGACCTCACGTGACCGGACTGATCCACTCCTGTCACAGTACGCCTCAGCCTGAGCGCCACTGCCGCGTCGTTCCCTCCTTGGCGGACAGAGCCAAGTATGGCGGCGGCAGTCTGAGTGAGGTCGGTGCGTGGCGATCCAAGAGTAGACCAGTTCGGTCACCTGACCTGAGTCAGTGACGTGAGGTCAGCTAACCGGACTGGTCCACTCCCGATCCGGGACAGTCCAGTCACCTGACCTCATGTCAGTGATGTGAGATCAGGTGTCTGGACTGGTCCACTCCCGTCACAGTACGCCCCGACCTCATTCTGACCACCGCTGCCACCGTGTCATTCCCTCCTTGGTTCTGTCCGCTCCCCCTACTGAAAGTGAGGTCCAAGTGACTTAAAGGTTTTTTTCATCAAGGATATTTATGATATCTCCACAGAATATGTCATAAATGTCAGATAGATGCGGGTCCCAACTTTGGGACCCGCAACTATCTCTAGAACAGGACCTCTAAACACTATTCTACCTCTTTGTTTTGTGCTGAAGCTTGTGATTTTCAACCATAAAGAAGGAAGCAGCGTAGCTACGCTGTTTTCGTAAGACCCATAGATCTGAATAGTAGTTACGGAAACAGCGTAACTCACATGCTGCGCTGCTTCCATAACTGCCATCCACTACTATGGGAGTTATGGAAACAGCGCAGCTCAGTAAACTACGCGGTTTTCTTCTTGATGGTCAGAAATCAGCAGGAACACAGAGAGGTAGGATAGGTGCGGGTCCAAGAGCTGGGACCCGCATCTATCTGACATTTATTACATATCCTGTGGATATGTCATAAATGTCCCTGATGGGAAAACCCCTTTAAGTAAGTCCTTACAACTTACTGCTGCGAGCAGTTCTTTTCAAATCTTACCACAGAGACGTCTGCGCTCCAGACTGACCGACACATCATCATCAATACCGGCTAACATCACACCCCTCACCAAAGAGAAGCAGTTCCACCCATCACATCAGACGTGAGTTAATTAAATGTTTGACCAAATATAGTAGGATAGAGAGGCGTATGCGCGCGAAGCTGATGGTGGACGTGCTTCCCTAGAGCTCCGCACCTCAGCGGGAGTATACAGCGTATTTCAGCGATTTTAAGCTGCTCATCTTGCTCACACTCCACCGGAATTTCTCCTGCTCATATTCAGGGACCTTTTGATGGTGAAAGGGAACGCCAAAAAGTCAGAGATCATGACCAGATCTGCGGCTGTTGTGTCGGAGACTCCATTACCGTGCACACACGCGGAGCAAGCTGTAATGGCGTCTGACCCGCCTCACTCTCTCTAGCTGCAGGCATCCTCACAGGACCTGATGTTCACTATGGATGGAAATACCCTGTGCTTTCGAAGCCCGAGCCCTGCCTCAAATTTGTTGGGGGATGAGGGGTCTAATGTCTCCTCCGCAGAGCCTGCAGTTCAGAGGTTCTCCTTTAGCCCGGCTGGGAAGATGGCGACTCTCAATCTCCCTCCCCGCAGCTACAGGCTGCAACGGGTGCATACTCAGAGGATAAAGGATAAAGTTCTTATTGCACGCTTTTCACAGCTTTTTTGGCAAGAACTTGAGAAAAAGTGTGTGAAGATCACATCTGGACTTAAGGCTGATTTTCATGCTTTGGGGTCTAGAATGGAAGCAATGGAGGCTAAAATTAATAATATGGTGACGACCGTTAATCAGCACTCTGACTTTATTGACGACATTTACCAGCAGCTTGAGGAAGCCCAATCTAAGCTGAAGGATATGGAAAATAGATCCAGGTGGGAACATTTCTGTATCAGAGGGCTGTCAGAAAATGTCCTGGACTTGGAAACTGCGGTACATTAACTTTTTAAACAGCTTCTTCCTGATTTACCTGACTGCTATTTTGATGTTGACAGAGTGCATAGGGCGCTTACTGCTTCCCGCGCAGATGGTCTGCCCGGAGATGTGTTGGTGAAACCGCATTATTACTCTGTGAAAGTAAAGGTCATGAAAGCTTCTAGATCCGCGGATCAGCTACGACACAGATCTTCGCTGATTTGTCTCCTCGCACGATCCAGAAGCGTCGGTCCTTGAAACCTCTCTTACAAATTCTGACTCGCCAGGAGATTAGATACAGATGGGCCTTATCCTTTCGTCTTACATTTTCGTATCGAAATCAGCCATACAGTTTTGCTTCTCTTCAAGAAGGCGAGGCCATTATGTAACGTTTGGGTCTTATATCAAAAGATGGTACGCCTCTGCCGAGGAAATCACCACCGCCTGCTTCCTCCTCTTCTACAGCACGTATTAGACCACTCTGGAGCTCCAAATCTTTGACCCGGCCTTTGACTTCTGCTACCTGATCTTATGGATCCTTGATGTATTTTGATACACCTCTCCTAGGGTCTCGTGATCTGAACTTTCTTCAAATACTGGTTTCCTTATCAATATTGCTTTTTCATTCTACATTGTAAATGTCTTTTGTATTGGAATTTTTTTTCTGTTATTGTTTTTCAGCTAGCTCTGGATTGGGTTATCGTGAGCTGGCCCTTCCACTGGGCGCTGGCATGCCCGCTTTGAGGTCTTGATAAACACACCTGTTATTCTATTGTTCTCTGGGTGTTGCTCTCTCAACATCCCCTATGGCCCTGTTTGAGCGATGTGTTGTAAACTACTCTATTAATCGCAATGGTTTATGTTTATTGTCTTTTTTTTTTTTGTACTTTGCTCCTCTCCCCTCCTTTCCTGTCCCCTTTTTCTGATGGTCGAGTATCTTGGGTATTTTGCTTTCTATGAATGATTTGAGTATGGCTGATCTTTAGTCTTCTTTTGACCTTGTTACTCACAATGTCCAGGGCCTCAACTCGCAGACTAAACGGCGGCAGGTCTTCCAGACATATAAATCCTTACATTGTGATGTTGTGCTTCTACAAGACCTGCATTTCTCTAATAGCTCTTGTCCTAAATTTATGCATAACCATTATCCTTTGTATTATTTAGCGGTGGCTGCGGAAAAGAAGAGAGGAGTGGGCATCTTTTTCAAACGTGACCTTCCCTTCGTATATCAAGCGATGGTGGCAGACCCTGAGGGCAGGTACTTGCTTGTAACCATGGCCGGCCTTAGCTACGTGCGACACGTGCGGTCGCACAGGGCGCCAGCCGCCATGCTGTAAGGGGGCGCCAGCGGGTGAATTGCTCCCGTGCTGCGGCTACTGCTCGGGGCGCCAGTGGCTCAGGTGTCACTCACTGACCTCACTACTGGCTTCCCCGCGCCGCGACTACCGCTCCCCCGCTCCCCCTCCTCATCTTACGTCCTGAGTGATTATCAGGCGTGATGACATCACTCAGGACGCAAGATAGGGAGGAGACTATCTAACCATGTGTTCCTCGTCTGGCTATTAACCCAGGGCTCCGCTCCAGGAGCATCAGTGGGCACAGTGCACTGTAAGAAGCCCAGCAGGTCAGTCAGACTTTGGGCTTTGGTTGTATGGGGGCACTGATGGGGTTCTAAAAATGGCAAATGGGCAGAGGATTCAGTGTCACCTTGGTGCCCATTTGCCACTTATTACCCCTTTAGTGTCCTGTTCAGTGCCCCTTCGATGCCCATTTGCCATTTATTGTTCTTCTGTGACAAAGGGTGCTAAAGGGGCAGTAAATGGCAAATATGCATCAAGGGGGCACTGAACATAAGGACACTAAAGTGGAAATAAGTGGAAAATGGGCACCAAGGTGGCACTGAACGACACTGTTAATAAATGGCAGATGGGCACATTGTTCAGTTGCTCCATAGTGCACATTTACAAGCGCCTGTAGTTTAAAAATAACTTTACAAAAACACTATAGTTTTTAAGGGTATGTGTGCACACAAAATAAAAAACGTCTGAAAGTACGGGGGAGCTGTTTTCAAGGGAAATAGCGTATAGCATGCGTATAGCATCTCTGTTAATCGACACATACAGAGATGAAAAAAAAATGGCAGCCCCCATAGAGAAGTAAAAGTAAGAACACAGTAAAAAGTAGAACATGAGAACACAAATAAATACAATTTATGTTAATATCATATTAAAAGCAATATAATAATAATAATAATAATAATAATAAAAAAAAAAAATCATGACACCTGTGTTTTACGAACAGCACATTCGCTGGACGCAATACAGGTTTTTTGCTCAAAGGGACCAACCCCGCATTAGCTAACGGTACTCTCACACAACATCCTAAAGAGGTTCTCAATAATTTCTTTACATTTTACTCCTCTCTATATAAATCTCCTCCCCATTTAGATACGGTAAAAGCCCAGGTATTAATTAAGGATTTCTCTTTGCCCAGGGGCGTAGCTAGGGAGGGGGGCAGGCGGTGCTCAGCTTAGAGGGGGGCGCCAGCGCCACCTCCTCCTGCACTATAATTGTACCTGTGTCGCAATTCAGCGCCTTTCCACGAATGAAGCGACTGGTACCTTTTGTACCAGTGACGCTTCCGTCGATGAAAGGCGCTGACTGACTGACAGGGAAAGTCATCCTGCCCAGCCAATCAGCGCCTTTCATAGACGCTGCGTTCAACCCCCAGGAGACCTGCGCAGAAGAGAGCAGGTCTCCATGGCTGCCGGACGGCGTGGGAGCGGGAATAAGGTGAGTTTGAATTGTTTTATTTTTATTTTTTAATTGTAATAAAAGTGTGCGGCTGTATCTATAGGGGGGACGACTTTGTCTACGGGGGGGACTTTATCTACGGGGGGGGGACTTTTTCTTCACGGGGGGGCCTTCATCTACAAGGGGGACTTTATCTACGGGGGGGCTTTATCTACACGCTGGGGGCTTTATCTACGGGGGAGTCTATCTACAGGGGGGGGCTATATACTAGGGTGGGCTATCTATGGAGCACCATATACAGGGGTGGGCTATAGCTACAGGGGGGGCTATATAGTATATAGCCCCCCTATAGCTATAGCCCACCCCTATAGATATAGCCCACCCCTGTAGATATAGCCCCCTGTAGATATAGCCCCCCTGTAGATATAGCCCACCCCTGTAGATATAGCCCACCCCTGTAGATATAGCCCACCCCTGTAGATATAGCCCCCCTGTAGATATAGCCCTCCTGTAGATATAGCCCCCCTGTAGATATAGTCCCCCTGTAGATATAGTCCCCCTGTAGATATAGTCACCCTGTAGATATAGTCCCCCCCTGTAGATATAGCCCACCCCTGTATATAGCCCACCCCTGTAGATATAGTCCCCCTGTAGATATAATCCCCCTGTAGATATAGTCCCCAGTAGATATAGTCCCCCTGTAGATATAGTCCCTGTTACGTCCATGGCCGGGGATCGCCGTTCTAACTCACCCCCTGACGATCCCGGCCATGGACACCTCTCTGCTCGGCGTCCTCCTCCCTCTGGCAGGTGCCGGCACTGTCTTCCGGGTCATCGCGCCTCGCTCCATGGCGCAGCATCTTGGTGCACTAGTTTCTTCCGTCATCGCTCCTAGTGAAACTCCTCCGATCAACCCTCCAGCTACACCTCCTGGCAGCTCCAGTTCGGACTCTCGGTTCTCGCTGCCATTGCCACCACGGTTTCATGGAGATGCAAGTTCGTACAGGGGGTTCCTGAACCAATGCCAAATCCATTTCACTCTGCACGCCAAAGCATTTCCTTCGGACGGAGCCAGGATCGCCTTTATTGTATCCCTACTCACCAGCAAGGCCCTGGCGTGGGCGAACCCAATCTGGGAACGACAGGGACCCGTGACCAGAGACTTCCTGGGGTTTGTGCGGTTGTTCCGTTCCGTATTTGAGGAGCCTGGACGAGCCTCATCGGCTGCTACTGCTATTTTTAACCTGCGTCAGGAGGACGTCTCCGTGGGCGAATACACCATCCAGTTCCGGACTCTGGCAGGAGAATTGTCTTGGAATAATGAGGCCTTGGTAGCATCCTTCTGGCATGGCCTATCGCCTGAGATCAAAGACGAACTGGCTGCTCGAGATCTCCCAGCTGCCCTAGATGATCTGATTCAGCTGGCTAGCCGCGTGGACATAAGGCTCAGAGAGAGAGATCCCAAGAGATTCTTCAGGAGAGACGGCTTCCTAGACTGGCGCCCAACTTCCAGCAACCCCTCTTGCCCTGTTCTTCTGCTGCGTCCGAGGTCCCGATGCAGGTGGATCGGCTTAAACTGTCTAATCAGGAGAAACAGCGCAGGCGCACCTCTGGACTCTGTCTGTATTGCGGCCTCGCTGGCCATGTTGTGCGTCTGTGTCCCCAGAGGCCTAAGAAACCCCAATGTCTGGGATTGGTTGGAGAGACAACACTGGGCGCTACGGCACTTGATAGAGAATTCTCGTCCAAGCTGTTCATTCCTGTAACCATTGTCGCTGGCGGGAGGCCTCATCCAGTCTCTGCCTACCTGGACTCTGGCTCCGCAGCCAATTTAATCTGTCAAGACCTTGTGGATCTCCTTCAGTTGCCCACTGTTTTGCTGGAGAGACCATTGATCGTTGCCTCGGTAGATGGACTGCCTTTGCCTGACCCAGTATTGTCTGTGACCAAGCCGTTGAGACTCCAGGTGGGAGCTCTTCATTCCGAGCTGATCTCTCTGTATGTCCTGTCCAAGGCCGTCAACCCCGTGCTGCTGGGCTTGCCTTGGCTCCGTCTTCACGCCCCAGTCCTGAATTGGAACTCTGGAGAGGTTCTTCAGTGGGGTCCCAAGTGTCTGGGTCATGTCCTTCCATCCCAGCCTTCTTCGCCTCAGCAATTTTCTGGGCTACCTCCTTGTTACTCTCAGTTCGCTGATGTCTTAGACAAAAAGGAGGCAGAGATATTGCCACCACATCGAGAATACGACTGTCCTATCGACTTGATTCCTGACTCTTCTCCTCCTCGCGGTAGAGTATACCCTCTTTCCTTGCCAGAGACCCAGTCTATGTCGGCCTACATTAAAGAGAATCTAGAGAGGGGCTTCATACGAAAGTCTTCATCCCCGGCCGGAGCCGGGGTTTTCTTTGTCAAAAAGAAGGATGGATCCCTTCAACCCTGTATTGACTACCGGGGTCTCAATCAGATCACGGTGAAGAACAGGTACCCCTTGCCGTTGATTTCTGAGCTCTTTGATCGTATACGGGGGGCGAACATTTTTTCCAAGCTTGACCTGCGGGGGGCCTACAATCTAATCCGGATCCGTCAGGGAGACGAGTGGAAGACTGCCTTTAACACACGTGATGGACACTACGAATATTTGGTCATGCCCTTCGGCCTGTGTAACGCTCCCGCAGTATTTCAAGAATTTGTGAATGACATATTTCGTGACCTCCTCTATGTCTGTGTTGTGGTGTACCTCGATGATATCTTGATTTTTTTCCCCAGATCTTGTGACTCATCAGGGCCATGTCCGCCAGGTTTTGCTTAGATTAAGAGAGAATCATCTCTACGCCAAGATGGAGAAGTGTGTGTTCCAAGAAAAGTCTCTTCCCTTCCTGGGCTACATTATCTCTGATCAGGGTCTCAAGATGGATCCTGAGAAGGTCAAGGCTGTCCTGGAGTGGCCACGTCCCCAAGGCTTAAGGGCCATACAACGCTTCCTGGGATTCGCCAACTTCTACAGACTATTCATCCCCAACTTCTCTTCTCTGACAGCTCCCATCTCCACCCTTACTAAAAAGGGTATGAATGCAAAAGTATGGACTCCAGAGGCGGAGATCGCATTTGAAACCTTAAAGAAAGCCTTCACGTCTGCCTCCATTCTGCACCATCCTGATGTGTCTCTGAAGTTTTCGTTAGAGGTGGACGCCTCCTCTATTGGTGTCGGGGCTCTATTTTTCCAGAGGGGTTCGAAAGGCAAGACGGTGGTATGTGGTTACTACTCCAAGCTGTTTTCTTCTGCAGAGCGCAACTACTCGATTGGGGACCGGGAGTTACTGGCCATCAAGATGGCTCTGCAGGAATGGAGACACCTACTGGAAGGCGCAGCTCATCCTATCCTGGTCTTCACGGACCACAAGAACTTGACCTATCTACAGACGGCTCAATGACTGAATCCTCGTCAAACCAGATGGTCATTGTTTTTTGCACGGTTCCAGTTCGAACTCCACTACCGACCTGCCGACAAGAATGTGAGGGCCGATGCCTAGTCTAGGTCTTTTGAAACAGAGGACACTGTGGAGCCCCCACAGAATATTATCGATCCCTCCTGCATCTACCCTGTCAACCCTCTGCAGGTTAGAGGCATTCCCCCAGGAAAAACTTTCGTACGGCTGGCAGACAGAGGAAGAATCCTTCGCTGGGGTCACTGTTCCAAGCTGGCAGGACATGCGGGTGCCCGTAAGACCCGAGACCTGATTGCCCGTCAGTTCTGGTGGCCCACGCTGCCCAAAGACGTCATAGACTTTGTCTCCTCCTGTACGGTGTGTGCAGCCAACAAGGGTTCCCACTCCAGACCAGCCGGTCTGCTCCAACCACTGCCAGTGCCCGAGGCCCCCTGGCGGCATATTGCTATGGATTTTGTTACGGATCTGCCTCCCTCTGCAGGATGCAGTGTGATCTGGGTGGTGGTGGATCGTTTTTCAAAGATGGCTCATTTTGTTCCCCTGACTGGCCTGCCTTCTGCCGCTCGACTGGCTGACCTCTTCATGCAACACATCTTCCGTCTGCATGGATTACATCTGCATATTGTCTCGGATCGAGGGGTCCAGTTCACCTCTAAGTTCTGGAGAGCCTACTCGGGGTAAAGTGGGACTTCTCCTCAGCTTATCACCCTCAGTCCAATGGGCAAGTTGAGAGGATTAATCAAATTATGGAGAACTACCTACGGCACATTGTTTCCAGAAGACATGATGACTGGGTGCAGCTGCTTCCGTGGGCGGAGTTCTCTTATAATAACCATACCAGTGAGTCCACCACTTCCAGTCCGTTCTTTATAGTCTATGGCCAACATCCTCGAATACCCCTGCCCGGCTCTACTATGTCTCAGGTGCCTGCAGCCGATTCTACCTTCAGGAACTTTCTGCAAATATGGCAGCAGACACGGTCTTCTATTCTGCTGGCGGTGGACCGCATGAAGAGAAAGGCAGACACTAGAAGACGAGAACCTCCCCAGTTTCTTCCAGGTACAAAGGTCTGGCTGTCTTCCAGGAATATCTGGCTGAGGGTGCTATCTTGAAAGTTTGCCCCCAGGTTCCTTGGACCCTTCGAGATTCTGCTGCAGATCAATCCTGTGTCGTACAAGCTTCGACTGCCTCCTACCCTCAAGATCCCTAATTCCTTCCACGTCTCCTTGCTAAAACCCGTGGTTCTAAACCGCTACTCCAGGACTCCTAGTTCCGCAGTGGCTCCTGGCAGTTCATCCGGAACTTTTGAAGTGAGGGAGATCCTGGCTACCAAGAAAGTAGGAGGCAGGACATTTTACTTGGTGGATTGGAGGGGATTTGGTCCAGAGGAGAGGTCTTGGGAGCCAGAGGAGAATATCGATGCCCCGGTCCTCGTGAAGAAATTTCTTTCCCGCTCTGGTCCCAAGAGGAGGGGGCATAAGAGGGGGGATACTGTTACGTCCATGGCCGGGGATCGCCGTTCTAACTCACCCCCTGACGATCCCGGCCATGGACACCTCACTGCTCGGCGTCCTCCTCCCTCTGGCAGGTGCCGGCACTGTCTTCCGGGTCCTCGCGCCGTTCCCCGCAGGGCGCGCACGCCCGCGCGTGCACGGCCTTAAAGGGCCAGTACGCGTCCAGCTGCCAGTAATCAGTTATTAGCCCAAATGGCTGCTGGACTATAAAAATGAGCTCTGCCCACTGGTTCCTTGCCTGAGCGTTGTTGTATACCCTAGTCTGTCTTGCTAAAGGTCTCCCAGTGTTTTCCAGTTCCCAGTGTTGCCCGTTCCTGCTGCCTGTACCCTGTATCCCGTACTATCGTTACCTGCTGTAAAAGCCAAGTCGTGTCTTCCGCCGCATCCGCGGCGTCACCTGCTGTGAAAGCCAAGTCGTGTCTTCCGCCGCATCCGCGGCGTCACCTGCTGTGAAAGCCAAGTCGTGCCTTCCCGCTGAATCCGCGGCGTCACCTGCTGTGAAAGCCAAGTCGTGATCCTGCCACTGTCTACTATTGCGTCAGGTACCCGTTTTGAACTATAGACATTGTTTTGTACCTAGTTGGCCAGCTGCTACCCCGCTACGCGGTACGACCCAGTGGGTCCACACCCCGCGTCGTGACAGTCCCCCTGTAGATATAGTCCCCCTGTAGATATAGCCCACCCCTGTATATAGTATCCCACAAATATCTCGCCCTATAGTGCTCCACAGAAAGCCCACCCCTGTATATAGCCCCCTTGTACATATAGTCAACCCCTGTATATAGTGCTCCACAGATATACTATATACAGGGGTGGGCTATCTGTGGAGCACTATATACAGGAGTGAACTATCTAGTGGAGCACTATATACAGGGGTGGACTATATGTACAGGGGGGCTATATACAGGGGTGGGCTATATGTGGAGCACTATATACAGGGGTGGGCTATATGTGGAGCACTATATACAGGGGTGGGCTATCTGTGAAACACTATATACAGGGGTGGACTATATGTGGAGCATTATATACAGGGGTGGGCTATATCTACAGGGGGGCTATATACGGGGGTGGGCTATATCTACAGGGGGGCTATATACAGGGGTGAGCTATCTGTAGAGCACTATATACAGGGGTAGGCTATATCTGCAGGGGGCTATATACAGGGTGGGGCTATACGTGGAGCACTATATACAGGGCTGGGCTATATCTACAGGGGGCTATATACAGGGGTGGGCTATCTGTAGAGCACTATAGGAGGAGTTATTTGTGGGACACTATATACAGGGGTGGGCTATATGGGGGCACTATCTACAGGGGGCTCTATGGCAGGCACTATCTACAGGGGGCACAGTGTGTGTGTGGGACACGGTGTATGGTGCTATTATAATTAGAGGTGCAGTGTATGGCACTATTATATTTAGGGGTGTAGTGTGTGGTATAATGATAACTTTATATTTATTTATAGGTGCAGAAATGTTGGTAAAGTGAGAAGCTGAAGACATCTGAGCGGCAAAGTGCAGAAATGGGCTGTGACCGGGAGAATTCATCATAGAGGTCTGGACCGGATGGAGAAAAACAAACTAGAATCTGAGTTGTCACCGGTGAGTCACTTAATGTAAATGTTTATTCTGCCTCTAATCAGTAATGTAGTCACTCTTTGATCTGCAGCAAGATGATTATGATAGGATTTATTTTTGTGAAACAGCATCTCCCAGCATATCCTTACCATTGTTCGGGCCATGCGGGGAGCTGTAGTTTTACGCCGTACACACATATACAGCAGGGGTTGCACTAAATTTAGCTGTATTTGTGCTGGTGTTGTATTTATGTACTGAGCTTGGTTCTGGTGTTGTGTATAGAACCATATTGCTTGTAAGATGTACAAATGTGTTACATAAAAAGCAATGACACGTCGATTGGTAGAGAAAACAAACACGGCGAGGGGGAAGGAGATGTCGGGAAAGAGGTTGGGGGGGCGCCAAACTGAATCTTTGCCCCGGGTGCTGGAGTACCTAGCTACGCCTTTGTCTTTACCCGTATTGCAAGACCCTCACAGAGATACTATGGAGGCCCCTATATCGCTTCAAGAAGTTTTGGATGTGATTTAATCCCTCAAATCAGCTAAATCTCCAGGACCAGATGGGTTCTCTAATCCTTACTATAAGAAATTTGCCCTCCTGGACCTGAATCCCTTAAGGCATACATTTCGGTGATCCCCAAACCTGTTAAGGACCCCTCTTCTTGTCAGAATTATCGACCAATATCATTGATTAATGTTGATATGAAAATACTCACTAAAATTCTAGCCATCAGACTTAATGCCTTTCTGGAACAATACATTCACCCTGATCAGGTGGGTTTTGTACCAAATAGACAAGCCACTGACCAGACGAGACGGATCATTGATCTTATCTCCCTTGTTCGTTCCCAGTGGAATGGATCGCAGAGGTCGGGAACATTGAACCTGTCGCTAGACTTGCATAAAGCCTTCGATTCCCTGACCTGGGACTACTTCTTTTTTGTATTAAGGAAATGGGGGTTTGGCGATAAATTTATTACTCTTTTAAGTAGCCTTTACTCGACTCCATCTGCCCAGGTGATGATCAAGGTTTTTTTCTCAGACCGTATACCCATAGTCCGGGGAACGAGACAGGGGTTAATACCTCTCTCCCCTATCCTTTTGTTTTGGTGATAGAGCCCGCCCACCTGATCAGGCTGAATAAAGACCTTAAAGGGAATGTGTTGCCAGAAAAACATGTTTTTTTTTAAAAAATTAAACATTTAGTGTGTGGGTGGTTAAACATTGTTCAAATTTTTTTTATTTTTTTGCACGAGTCCAGGAAATATTATAAATTATTTCTAATTTATAATACTACCCATTTTTGGTCACTAGATGGAGCTGTTCCCAAAATTGCAGCATTGCAACATTGGGTTAAAAGCCCTCGCTCTAGTGAGCTCTCAGCATCCCCCCCTCCTTTATCCTGGCTAGTGCCGGGATAAACGAGGGGTTTGAACGGTGTAACCTCCTACACTGTGTGTCGCCATTTTTTGAGCTAACCCACAGTGTAGTAGGTTTACATACAGTAGTAAACACACACAAACACGAACATACATTGAAATCCCTTACCTGCTCCTGCCGCCGCGGCTCCCTCCGGCCCGTCCGCTCCGTTTGCTGCCGCTGGTGCAAGTGCACAAATCCGGAAGCCGCGACCGGAAGTAGTAATATTACTGTCCGGCCGCGACTTCCGGTCCACAGGAAAATGGCGCCGGACGGCGCCAATTTCGAATAGGACTGTGTGGGAGCGGCGCATGCGCAGTTCCCACACAGACGCCGTACACTGCAGTCAATGGGACGGGAGCCGTTCGCAGTCCCTATGGGACTGTGGCTGCCGTATTCCATGTCTGTATGTGTCGTTAATCGACACACACAGAAATGGAACAAAAAATGGCAGCCCCCATAGGGAAGAAAAAGTGTAAAAATAAGAAAAAGTAAAACACAAACACACAAATAAATATAAAAGTTTTTAATAAAGCACTAACATCTTTAACATATAAAAAAATAATTTCTGATGACACTGTTCCTTTAAGGGAATTGAGGTTAGGGGTCACACCCATAAACGCGCGCTGTATGCGGATGATATCTTACTGGTATTTTCATCCCCCCTGGCTTTTCCTCCCGAATCTTTATCACGTTCTAGACCAATTTTCCCACATTTCTGGATTAAAGGTCAATCATGACAAATCTGAGGTTTTGAACATTAGCGTTCCACATTCCATGGCCAAACTTATACAACTGAACTTTGAGCTGAGATGGAGGGAAGACAAAATCTCCTGTCTAGGATTCCATATCACACCTTGCTATTCCACCCTTTTTCGCACCAACTTCCTCCCTCTCAAACAAAAAATTAATACAGACCTGTTACACTGGGCTTCTATGCCTCTGTCCTGGTTTGGAAGGATTGCAGCAGTTAAGATGACAGTCCTTCCCAGGATATTATATTATTTCCGCAGTTTACCGATTGATGTCCCTGCACTTTAAAAAAAAAAAAAAGACATCCAACGGCTTCTGTTGTCCTTCGTTTGGGGTCCTAAACGTTGTAGAGTCCCACAAAGCACTCTATATGCTCCTAAGGGCCTCTGGGGGTTTGGGTGTACCGAACCTCACTAAATATTATTATGCTGCTCGCCTAAGACCTTTAGTCTCACTTCATGGTAGCAATAATCAAACACGTTGGATTTCTATTGAACAGGCAGCTAGCTACCCCTGGGGTTCCTGTAGACCAGTTGTTATGGTTAAAGCCCAAACATAGACCACCTGTATTGTGTCCACTCCTCTCCTCTTTCCTTGGCGCTGTGGGATCGATTGGGTCACAGATTCCGGCTCTGTTCCATACATGTACCTGCAGCTCGATTGTTTGCTAACTCTATTTTTGCTCCTGGTATGCAGCCGTCAGCATTTCAATGGTGGCTGGACAAGGGCTTATATAGAATTGGACACTTTTTTTTTTTTTTTTTTATTCAATACAATATAAAATTCCATACAAGTAAGGAATAAAGAAAATACAATTATGCACATTTTTACATTTTCCCCCTACTCCCACCCCCCACCCTCTCAAGACCGATCTTGGTAAAACAAAAAACAAAAAGAACAACAATTCTTACCACTCCCCCCAATAGGTTTTGCAGTGTTTGCCTTGATTATAGATTTTCTCATATTTCATTATAATTTTTACATTATTTACCCAAGCATTAAACTCCGGTGGGGAGCTAGATATCCACTTTCTAACTATTAGTAATTTTGCAATAAATAATAGTTTTATTAATCCACATTTTTTTTCCTTAGAAATTTTTAATTTGGAATCATCACCCAGCAACACCAGTTGAGGTTGAAACACTATATCTGGATCTATTTTTTCCAAAATGTTTTTAAAAATTCTATCCCAGTAATCAGCAATCTTAATACAATTCCATAACATGTGCAAATAGTTTGCTTCCGCTGCACCACATCTGGGGCAGTTAGAAGCTTTATTAATCGAGAACTTACTCAAAAGGACTGGCGTTTTTAAAGCCTATGTATCAAATTGAACTGAATAAGCTGATGGTTCATGCTTATCGATACTTTAGAAATATTTTGAAATATTATGTTCCAATCAAGAACACAATCGTTATTCAATTCCTTCTCCCATTTAATAACACAATTACATTTTATTTTCCTTGACTTTATTTCCATCAGGGATTTATACAACCTGGAGAGAGGTTTTTTTTCACATTTGTATTTTCTCAGTTTTTTGTAGAAGTCATCCATATGGTCTTTATTGAGAGGATTGCCATCTTTAAATTTATCAAATGCGTGCTTTAATTGGATATAGGAGAATCTTTCCTTCTCCGTCAAGTCAAAATCAACTGATAATTTTTCCCATGTTTTGATTTTTCCTTCTTCCATTATATCTAATACATATCTAATCCCTCTAAGCTTTAACAATGGTAACTCTGGGATAGCCTTACATTCTTCTATATTAAGATTGTGCCATAACGGGGAAAAGGATAAAAAACCATTTCGACCAGTCATATTTCTTAAACTATTCCAGCATTCATGCAGGAGTTGTGCTGTCAACACGTTTTCCATAACTCCAGATTTTAATTGACCAGATTCTAACACCTCATAAATATCTGAAAAACGGCCTTTAATGTTAGTGATCAACCATTGTAAGAACTCGACTTTATCCCATTCTTGTATGTATTGTAATTGTGCTGCTAAGTAATATACTCGAATATCTGGAAATGCTAGTCCTCCTCGTTCTCTTGAAGGACATAAGTAGTCTAGCTTAATCCGAACTCTCTTCCTTCCCCAAATCAGGTTATTAAAGATAGTTATGATTTTCTTAAAATATTTATCTTGTATCCATACCGGGGTAACCCCAAAAACACATAAAAGTTTGGGGATTAGAACTGTTTTAATCAAGACAATTTTATCGGCTTTTGATATTGGCAATTCGTTCCATATTCTTATTTTTTTTTCCATTTCGTTTATAAGGGGGAGCAAATTATAATCCAAAAATTCTTTTATATTCTCTGAAATTTCTATACCCAAATATCTAAAACTTTCTCCTGGATATATGATTCGAATTTTTGTTTGTAGTACTAAATCGCTTTTATCTAGTGGCATTAATATGGATTTTTCCCAATTGATCTTTAGACCAGAATAGAATCCAAATCTTTGAATAATAGATATAACATAATCCAATTTTTCTTCCGGGTTCGTCAAAAAAAATAAAAGGTCGTCAGCATATAAGATAATTTTATCCTCTTCCCCCCTAGCTCCAAAACCCACAATATTTCCATCCTCTCTGATCAAACAGGCGAGAGGTTCCATTGCCAATGCAAAGAGATGGGGAGAAAGAGGACAACCCTGTCTTGTACCCCTACTTAAATTGAAAAATTCTGAGTTCTCACCATTTCTGTTAATGTTTGCTCTAGGACCATTATATAATAATTTAACCATTCCTATAAAAAATTCTCCAAAACCTTGCTTTCTCATGACTGCCCATAAATAGCCCCACTCCACTCTGTCAAATGCTTTGACTGCATCGAGAGACAGAATGGAGCGGGGGGCCTCTCCTGGTGTAACTTGAATATTCCCAAATACCCGACGAACACACTGGTTGACCGTTCTACCAGAAATAAATCCCTGCTGATCACTATGTACTACAGTAGAGATTACTTTAGCCAACCTTCCCGCCAACACTTTGGCGAAAAGTTTAGCATCCGTGTTCAACAGGGAAATAGGTCTGTAAGATTCCATCCTTTCCGGGCATTTACCTGGTTTCAATATCAAAGCTATATTAGCTTCTACCATTGAGCTTGGCAATTTGCCCTCTACCACTGCCGAACCCAATGTTTTTAACAGGGCTGGTAATAGTTCTTCCCCAAATGTTCTATACAGTTCAAATGGGAAACCATCCAAACCTGGAGCTGTATTTCCTTTAACACTAGTCAATGCATTTCTTAATTCTTCCAGGGAGATTGGTGGATCCAACTCATCTTTCTGAATATCAGACAAGGGGGAGAAAGACATTGAATCTAGAAAGAGCTCCAATTGTTCTTCATTATACTTTTTTCCGGAGCCATACAATTCTGAATAATAATTCAAGAATTCTGATCTAATTTCATAATCTTGCTTAATCATATTCCCTCTTTTATCAAGAATTGCCAAAATATTATTCTTCTGACTTTGATTTTTAATAATACTCATTAACAGTTTATTTGGTGTTCCTGATTCACAGAAATTTTTCTGCCCCAGAAAAAATAATTTATTTTGTGCTTTCTCGATTAACCAGGCCTTATATTCCTCTTGGGCCTGAAGCCACAACTTTAAACTATCTTCCGTAGGGATTTCAAAGTAATTTGCCTCCAACAAATTTGCACTTCGTTCTTTTCCTTGCTCAATCTTATTATATTCTCTTTTTAATCTTATTATTCTTTCAAAAAGGATACCCCTTATACAGGCTTTTAATGTTTCCCAGACAATTAAGTCTGGGGCAGTCTCCCAATTTAGTGACAAAATATTATGAATTTCAACTTTAATATTTTCAAGGTCTTTTAATAATGAGAACCAATGTGGATTTATTTTTATAGGCTTAATGAATTCCTTTTTTTCATTTATTTTTATGTCCACAATAAGTGGCGTATGATCCGAAATGCTTTTGTTGTCATATTTTATTTTCCCAATAGTTGTAACAAGTGATTCACTACACAATACCAAGTCAATACGTGACATGGTATGGTGTGAACCACTATAACAAGAGTACATTTTCTTTTTAGGGTTTTTCAGTCTCCATATATCTACTAGACCCATTTCTTCACTTATCCTCGCCAATGATGTTTTAATTGGGCTCTTATTTCTTCCCTTAGTGCTAACCCTATCCATTACCTCGTCCATAACACAATTCATATCCCCCAAAACCATTACAGGACAATCGCTTCTACTAATAATATAATTACATAATTTCCTGAACACCACGGATGAAAACGGAGGTGGAATGTATACAAAAGCTAAAATACAAATTAATTCCTTTAATCTACAGTGAATAAAAATGAATCTACCTTCGTTGTCTATATTTTTATCAAGTATCTCACATTGCACTCCCGAGTGAATAAGAACACTCACTCCCCTGGAATAGGAGGAGTGTATAGAATGAAACTGTTGTGACCACCACCTATTACCCAATCTTGGGATTGTTTCTTGTGTCAAATGTGTTTCTAACAAACATGTAATTGATGGAAACTGTTTTTTTTATATAATTCTTAATAGTAAAACGTTTTAATTTTTCCCCCATACCCCTAATATTCCATACCACAATTTTAGTGTTCATCCGTGCGTTTTAACAGAATGAAAAGTAACAAATATTAGAAATTTTATATAACATATTCGTAAAAAATTCTTAATGTATACCAATACCAGACCGGTCTTGCCCCACCCCCCTCCCCTTCCCTTCCGTTGACTTGTCATATTTTTAACAAGTCTCTCAACCAACGCATGTTCCCCTAATACACCATTAATTAATTCATAATGATTTCAAACTTGCTAACCACTTAAATGTCTCTTCCTGTGACGAATGAAAATTAACCTTACCCTGATATTCTGTTCTCAATTTTGCTGGATACATTAAAGAATTGGACACTTTTTTGATATACTAGGCGTAAAACCCTGTCATTATTATCAGTCTATTCACCACATGCCGGACTCTGAGATTTTCCATTATCACAGATTCACCATTTTATGTCCTCATTTAGACCTTCTTCGGTTTTGCAAAGTACATCTGTATTTGAACAATTATGCTTATATAATCTTAATTGTCATCACCTTCTGACTCATATTTACTAATTTTTGGTTTCTCCGTCGGACAAACTATCATCATACATGTCTATGTGGGAGAGGGATTTACACACATCCTTTACTGTAAGGGAATGGCAGGATATGGCAGAACGTACCGTGACAATTTCTACCAATGCTTCGTTGGTTGAAGCCAATTATAAAGTAATTTTACGATGGTACCTAGTTCCTTCCAGACTGGCCAAGATGTTCTCTACTTCCTAATCGTTGTGCTTCAGACACTGTGCATGTGTGGGAGACCCTCTACATGTGTGGTGGGGTTGCCCTAAGGTTCGCCGATTTTGGTGGAGAATTTTTAATATGTTATATTCTATAACCCAGATTAATTTACTTCTGTCTCCGACACAGGCGTTACTTAATGAGACTGTCCCTGGCTTGTCTATAGCCTCTCATAAATTTGTATCCTTTCTTTTTCTGGCAGCTAAAATGGCTATAGCTACATCTTGGAAAAGCCCTGTAATTCCTCTTCATTTGGTTAAGACTAAGGCCTCATGCACACGACCGTGTTCGGTCCGTGATATACGGTCGGCATGTCGGCCGCTTGTCCCGGACCGTACAAAGTACAGGGAGCCGGGCTCCTAGCATCATACTTATCTATGACGCTAGGTGTCACTGCCTATCCACGTAACTACTGTCACACACTAAAACATGATTACAGTACGGGACAGTAGTTCCGCGGACAGGCAGTGACCCCTATCGTCATAGATAAGTGTGATGCTAGGAGCCCGACTCCCTGCACTGTGTTCGGTCCGGGACATGCAGCCGACATGCGGACCGTATATCACGGACCGAACACGGTCGTGTGCATGGGGCCTAAGTTGAATTGGATTATGGTGAATGATCGATTACACTGTATGGTCTCAGATAAGGAAGAACTCTTCCTTCAAGTATGGCAGCCATGGCTCGGATATCTCGGGACGGTCTCTTAGGTATATTTGACCTCTAGGATACTCGACTCTCACTCTTTTGCCTTTCCCTTTCTTTCTTTCCCTTCCCTTTTATATTCCCTCCCCCTATTTTATTTCTTGACCTGTAGCAATATATGGTATATATTTGCCTGTTACAATTTGATTTCTGGGGACTACCCCTGGCTGATATTTGTACTGTTTATCGCATGTTTTTTTTTTTCTTTTTGAAAACCCTCAATAAAAATGATTGAAACACAGTCATTGGCGAGAATGGAAGAGCTCTCGCATCTTGAGTACCACTCTTATGCCAAGTACCGAAAGATTTGGGCACCCTGGTTTGAATTCTGCAAAAATGGATCCTTTCAACACCTATGGGGTGCAGACTAGGATGGTGGTTATTCTAGTAGGGGACTAGTTCCTAAACCTTCACACTAGGTCTGATGTTATTGGAGGCCTCCATCCTTGCACGTTTCTTTTCCCTCCTTTTCTATCCACTCCCTTTTTACCCTTTCTACCCCCTCCCCCTTGACGTTGGTGCAAGTGGTGTGAACATGGATGCTCATACTTTCTTATGGTTCTGTTTGTATGATATGTTCTGTTTCATTTTGATATAACATAATGTACATGCGAGTCTTCTTATTGTGAATTCTAACAATTACTCGTTTACTATATGTACTGTGGCGCTTATGCATATTGTCATTCGCATTCTGCCTTTCTGTAAAACTTAAATAAAATGTTATTTTGCCAAAAATTATTGAAACACAAATATAGCAGGATAATTTTTACGTTTATAATGATTTTATAAATAACCAAATGGCCCTTGGCAGAAGAAAGGTCTCCCCACCCCTGCCCTAATATGCATTCAAAGGGTACAATACCAAATGATCACAAGAGATGGCAGTATAACAACATAAATACATAAGCCTGGCGTGTATGTTGATATATGCTATTTTGCTTTTGTTATTCACACTTTTGTGTGGATTATATTGTTTATAGTATCTTTAACGTCCATATGTCTTTATAAAGATTTTTGCAATGACAGATTCCTGGATTTTAGAAGGCAGATTTCTTTTTTTTTTTTACAATTTCTCCCTTTTCAGTCTTTATATACAAAGCCCTCATTAAAGGGGTTGTCCGGGAATAAATTTGATTTACATTTTAACTTCATTAGTCTTATTTAATAACATTTCTAATATAGTGTGGACTTACCTGTGCCAGCGTTCTCCTGTTCTGATCTGCCGTCACGTGACCGC
This sequence comes from Rhinoderma darwinii, assembly GCF_050947455.1. NCBI lineage: Eukaryota > Metazoa > Chordata > Amphibia > Anura > Rhinodermatidae > Rhinoderma > Rhinoderma darwinii. Next base: position 119,987,813 of record NC_134688.1, on the reverse strand, counting down.
ACCCAGGGTAACATTTTTATTTCCTGTGAGGTACCGTGTCTTTGCTCAGCCAGCACTTCTGGCTGAGAAAGGCACGGTGCGTCATCAACTACATTTCCAGGCAGTGGGCCGGGCGGATGTTTCATGAGCTCTTCAGGGCTCCGCCTCCTCTGGTCCCGCCGCCTGCAGATGTAGTTGATGACGCGCTGTGTCTTTACACAGCAGGAAGTGCTGGCTGAGCAAAGAAACGGAGCGTCATCAGTCATAGTACATGCCCCCTCCTCCTCCTGTCTCATCGTCCACGCCTCCTCCTCCTTCTTCACTCTTGGAGTCGGCAACGCTGTGTACTGTGTACGTGGATTCCACTCCAGGAGAAGCCCCTGACGTCACTGTCTATAAATGGACAGAGACGTCAGGCGCTTCTCCTGGAGTGGAATCCCCGGTCACAGTTTTGGCAACACTGTGAACGTGGATTCCGCTTCAGGAGTTGCCCCTGATGTCATTGTCCATATATGGACAGACATCAAGCGCTCCATCCAGGAGTGGAATCCCCGGCCACACAGGGATTCCGCACTTTCAGGGAGCTAGAGTGGCGCTATCTAACGGAGGGGGGGTGCTATCTACAAGAAGGCTGTGTGGCACTACCTACAAGGGGGCTGTGTGGCACTACCTACAAGGGGGCTGTGTGGCACTACCTACAAGGGGGCTGTGTGGCACTACCTACAAGGGGGGCTGTGTGGCACTACCTACAGCGGGGCTATGGCAGCTTCTACAGAGGGCAGTGTGCGGTATTATCTACAGAGGGAAGTGTGTTGCAAAAAATTGACAAATCAGATTCATCCGATTTTAAAACAGGCTGTGTGGCACTACCTACAAGGGGGCTGTGTGGCACTACCTACAAGGGGGCTGTGTGGCACTACGAACAACCGGGCTGTGTGGCACTACCTACAAGGGTGCTGTGTGACACTACCTACAAGGGGGCTGTGTGGCACTACCTACAAGGAGGCTGTGGCACTACCAACAAGGAGGCTGTGGCACTACCTACAAGGGGGCTGTGTGGCACTACTTACAGATGGCTGTGTAGCACTACCTACAAGGGGGCTGTGTGGCACTACCTACAAGGGGGCTTTGTGGCACTATCTACAAGGGGCTGTGTGGCACTATCTACAGGCAATCTGTGAGTCGCGGGCAGATGGTCATTTTACTGTGAGTGGGGCTGCTGGTCATTTTACTATGAGTGGCGGGCTGATGGTCATTTTACTGTGAGTGGGGTTCTGATGGTCATTTTACTGTGAGTGACGGGCTGCTGGTCATTTTACTGTGAGTGTGGGGCTGCTGGTCATTTTACTGTGAATGGCGGGCTGATGGTCATTTTACTGTGAGTGGCGGGCTGATGGTCACTTTACTGTGAGTGGTGGGCTGATTTTTTTTCCAGTGGTGCTTCGAGTCCGAAAAGTTTGGAAACCTCTGTAGTAGGCTACAGGATCACGCCGGCCTACGCAAGGATCTACAAGGGGGAGGTGGGGGACTGTATGGCACTGTCTACATGGGGGAGGTGGGGGGCTGTATGGCACTGTCTACAAGGAGGAGATGAGGGATTATGGCACTGTCTACAGGGAGGCTGTATAGCACAATCTACAGGGGGGTACTATCTACAAGGGGGGGCTGTGTGTGGCAGCTAGGGGAGGGGGCATTATACTGTGTAGAGGCCATTAAGCAGATATTACACTGTGTATGATTTTAAAAAGAGTAAAAAAGGACCAAAGGCGCTGCTATGGTAATTAGTGTCACAAGGCTAGGCAAACATAAGTAAAGTTATTTAATTATTAATAGAGAGAAGAGGCTACGCATTTCAACGCCGGACCGACGTCTTCATCAGGCCAAAACCTGCTCCAGCATTCAACTATGGAGTCCCAGGCCTAAGCAGCGCAAGCTCTCTGGCCGGGGACTCCTGTCTTGGGAAAGCCCTTGACGTCACTGTCCATATATGGATGGTGACGTTTGCAGCTCCTCCAGGAGCGTTGCCGACGCTCCTGACAGGGATTCCGACATCTTAAAGCCCCTTACATTGCTGTCCATATATGGACAGTGACGTCAGAGGCACCTCCTGAAGTGGAATCCCCGGCTAGAGCGTTGCCGACAGTCTGGCCAGAGATTTTCCTCCTGGAGAAGCCCCTGGAGTCACTATCCATATATGGACAGTGACGTCAGGGGCTCCCACTGGAGCGTAATCCCCTGTCACAGTGTGGCCGATGCTCTGCCTGGGCATTCCGCAACTAGAGGGAGTCCCAATGGAACTATCTACAGGGATGGTGGGGTTAGTGCTATCTACAGGCAGGGTGGAGCTATCTACAGGGGGGTAGCTCCATCTACAGGCAGGGTGGCGATATCTTCAAGGGGTGTGTGGCACTATCTACATGGGCACTGTGGCACTATATGGACACCATCTACATGAGCACTGTGGCACTATGTGGGCACCGGCACTTTATCTGTGGGCACTGGTACTTTATCTGTGGGCACTGGCACTTTATATGTGGGCACTGGCACTTTATATGTGGGCACTGTGGTGGTATGTGGGCACTGGCACCATCTATGCATGGGCAATGTGGCACTGTATGGGCACCATCTACATGGGCACTGTGGCACTATGTGGTCACTGGCACTTTATATTTGGGGACTGGCACTTTATATGTGGGCACTGTGGTGGTATGTGGGTACTTGTACCATCTATGTGGGCACTATCTACAGAGGGCACTGTGGCACTAAGGGGAATTATACTGTATGGGGCTCTGTGTGGGCATTATATTGTATGGAGGCAGCTATGGGGTCATTATACTGTATGGAGCAGCTATGGGGGCATTATGCTGTACGGGGACAGCTATGGGGCATTATATTGTATGGGGGCATCTGTGTAGCCATCATACTTTATGGGGGCATCTGTGTTCACTTTATACTGTATAGGTGAAACTCGAGGGACATTATACTGTATGGGGGCATTATACTGTTCGGGGACAGCTATTTGGCATTATACTGTGTGAGGGGAAACTATTTGGCATTATACTGTTTGGGGGGTTCTATGGGATCATGATACTTTGTGGGCTGAACTGGGTGTGTATGGGCGGGGTTAGAGGCATGGCTTAGAAGGAAAAAGAATTGCCGCAACGTGCTACTCGCGCCGCATCAGTTGTCCCTCTTTGCGATATTTGAAAGTTGGGAGGTATGACTGGCATAATGTCAGAGAGTAGGTAAATATTACCTCACATATGTAGTCCAAATACAGATTTTTAACTGGCCTACGATCCCATTCTGTCTGGCAGCTGTATGCTGCATGCTGAAAATGAGCTTCTCATAATCCCAGCTAAATCATCAGCCATTGTGCCTCTCCCTGTGCACACCTGTAACATGACAGCCCTGCCGCTTCCTCATGCTCTTCACCAGGTGTCATATTTGACTGTCCCCTTTTGTTTAAGTGTTTTCCTAACACTACCAGTAATCCTTTCCTCAACTAAGTAATAAAATATCTCCGGATTAATGAATATATACAGGATATGTATACGCTCTTTAGAAGAAAAAAAAAGTATAAATTAGATTTTTTTTCTGGATTACTTTTTTAGTTCTTGCTGACTCATAATGCGTTACAGTAAAATGTAGGGTCATCTTTAGTGAGGCTTAATTGATATATTAACTTAGGACATAAACAGCAATTCCCTAGTGTATACAAAAGGTAATATGTATTTTTCATAACCCTGTGAACGTATCACTTCAAACTTGTGTTTATAAAGTGTATGAGTCCAATAATACGTATATATTGTGGAATTAGTATAGTAGATTTACGAACAGTGAACCTACATTTTAAAAAGTAAAATAAAAAAACTTGAATTCTGTGTACATCCATACTCTAAAGTGAAGTTATATTATTTAACATAAACTTTAACAAACAGCTATAGCTGATTCATGATATACGTGCAAAATGTAGATTACTTTAAAGTGACACCTGCAAAATAATAGATAGCTAGAAAGTTTATCAATCATTTAGCTGTCAACAGGACCCAATTGTCACGTTGGGTTCGTGGACCCACTGGGCCATACCGCCTTGGCGGTAAGGCAGCTGGCCAACAGGACGCAGGTCAAAGTCTATAGTTCGTATAGGTACCTGTGGCAGCTCGGACAGGAGCAAGGCAGGCTTGACAAGACCTTAGCAGCAGGTGAACGTCAGGCGTGGAGAAGCAGGACAGGCGTGGTATACAGCACAGCACGACACTAGATCAGGATACAGGCAGGGCTGCCATCAGGAATTTCTGGGCCCCATACTGCCAATGAGTCTGGGCCCCCGCCCCTCTGGTTATTAGGAAGGGGGGTGAAATGTAAAGGGGCGGGAGGTAGGGCACATTAAAAAGAAAACTCTTTGCAGGAGCAGGGCAGAGACAGGAGGTGGGTGTCGGAGGGCAAAGGGGAGAGACTAAGTGTCAGGGCTGGGAGAACTGAAAGTAGCAGTGGTAGCCAGGGGGGAGACGCAACCTCACAGGGGCTCTGTGGAGTGACAGGGAAGAGACAAGAGACAGCGGCTCTGTGGGGGGCAAAAAGGGAAAGTGAGTGTGAGTGTGAGTGTATATAGAATCTGTCAGGGTGTAGGAGGGCAATATAAACAAAAATCATTGCACTGAAGCCCTATACACAGCAGAGTCACTCACCAAAATGTAGTCCCTAAGATCTCCCACCGCCACGGGCATGCCTGGATGATGCTTTTGCATTCTCTTCACATGCTGCACACACGTTATCTGTGTAAAAACCACACAACAAAATTAATTCAGACACCAAACCAGAAAAAAATTCAGATCCTAGACCAGACCTGTTAGGTATTTCAGATACCTTTCCACCAGACCCCTACCTGTGGCCAGAGTTTAGCATTTAGACTTTTATCTACAGGGGAGTGTGTGTGGCGCTATCTACAGGGGGCAGTGTGTGGAGCTATCTACAGGGGGCTGTGTGTGGCGCTATATACAGCGGAGGTGTGTGGCACTATCTACGGGGGGGGGGTGTGGCACTATCTACAGGGGGGTGTGTTTGGCACTATCTACAGGGGGGGTGTGTGGCGCTATCTACAGGGTGTGTGGAGAGCTATTTACAGCGGGCAGTGTGTGGCACCATCTACAGGGGGGTGTGTGGCACTATCTACAGGGGGGTGTGTGGCACTATCTACAGGGGGAGTGTGGCACTATCTACAGGGGGAGTGTGGCACTATCTACAGGGGGGTGTGTGGCGCTATCTACTGGGGGGTGTGTGGCGCTATCTACAGGGGGTGTGTGGCACTATGTACTGGGGTGTGTGGCACTATGTACTGGGGTGTGTGTGGTGCTATGTACAGGCGGGTGTGTGTGGCCCTATGTACAGGGCTGTGTGTGGCGCTATCTACAGGGGGCTGTGTGTGGCGCTATCTACAGGGGGCTGTGTGTAGCGCTATCTACAGGGGTGGGTGTGGCGCTATCTACAGGGGGGGGTGTGTGGCGCGATCTACAGGGTGGGTGTGGCACTATCTACAGGGCTGTGTGGCGCTATCTACATGGGATTGTGTGCTGCTATCTACAGGGGGCAGTGTGTGGCACTATATACAGGGGGCAGTGTGTGGCACTATCTACAGGGGAGTGTGTGTGTGGCGCTATCTACAGGGGGTATGTTCGGCGCTAACTACAGGGATGTGTGTGGCACTCTCTACAGGGGATTCCAGTCCAGGAGGAGACCCTGACCTCACTGTCCATATATGGACAGTGACCTCAGGGGCTACCTCTAGGAGAGGAATCCCCGGCCAGAGTGTCGGCAACTCTCTGGCCGGGGATTCCGCTCCTGGATGGGTGAATGGAAGAGCAGGAAGCTGATACTTTCCTGCTCTGCCATAGTATTAAATTGTATCTGCATCCTGTGGACGCAGATACAATTGATTATGGCAGTGGCTGAGACACGTCTGGGACAGTAATTTGCCGGGACTGCCTCTGTAGATTCAGGACAGTCCCTGCAAATTCAGGACTGTTGCTAACTATGCCTCCGGTATAAGCTTTCTCCCCCTACCCAGGTATACGCTCTCCTTCCTCTACCCCTCCCCATGTATAATTTCTCCCCTCCCTTCAGATATCATCACTTTTCACCCAATTATTACCCCCCCCCCATTGTATAATGCCTCCTCCAGTGGAGGGATGTCACGATACCAGAATTTGGACTTCGGTACCGATACTTTGTGTAGTATTGCGATTTCGATAACAAAGCGATACTTTGCCAACAGTAATAAAAAAACAAAACTGTTCTTCCATTTCTGATGTGAGGCACGTGGTGTGATGGTAAATTTAACCTCCATGTGCCTCACATTAATAGTAATTAACCCCATCATGTTCCTCAATTATAATGGGTTAATGTGTAAGGTACATGATGGGGTTAATTACTATTAATGTGAGGCATATGGAGGTTAAATTCATCATCGCACCTCGTGCCCCACAATATTAAGTGAAAGAAGTTTTTATTTAATTTTTTACAGCGTACACATCATAAATGACGCAAAAAAAATTATGTGCAGGTTATTACGGCTGCGCCAATACTGAATATGTATATTTTATGTATTGAGACTTATTTTAATGTGTTTTGTAAAAAAGGTGTAGGTGTATTTTTTTTTAAATTTAACATTACTTTATGTTTTTACTTTATTTTTAAACTTTAATGTACTGGCATATATCTATATACGGATAGTACACAGGCAGTTGTTAGGACAAACCTGAGTATGCCCTAACAGGAAATATGGTAATACAGCCCTGGGGTCCTTCAATGGACCCTGGGCTGTCTGCCCATATATGGTATGTCCCTCAATCGTGACGTGATCCAAGGGGCATCCCCCCTTCTCATTTCCCCCTGAATGCTGCAGTCAGCTGTGATCGCAGCATTCAGGGGAATAGCGGAGGAGATGAGAGGTTTCTCTGATCTCTGCCTTTATAGAGTGGGACTTCGGCTGTGTAATACAGCCATTGCCCCGCTCCGCACGCGGTCAGCACGAGGTGATGCGGGCGGCGCTGCACTAATGAGCGGCGGTTCAGGCACTAAAGACAGAACATGTGGGTGTTTTGTAGTGCACCCGCCATGTTCTGTTTTCAGTGCCGCCGCTCATTAGTGCAGTGCTGGCTGCATCACATAATCCTGGCGGCACGCACATGTCAGGACTCCGGAGCGGGGCCGTAACTGTATTACACAGCCACAGCCCCACTCTCATACATTCATGTATTACAATATTGAGCTGTGCGGCCGGACAGCTTAGTATCAAAATACATGAAATAACGGTATCGAACCGTTTGGGGGTGCATGGTATCGAAACCGTATCAAAGTTTTGATGCATCGTGCGTCCCTACTCAAGTGCCATCCTCCCTCCTTTATTATCTCCTTCCCACTCTAGCATAATTTCCCTCCCTACCCAATGCCATCTCCCTGCTCCATTATCATCTCCCTGACCCATTATCATCTCCCTGACCCCATTATAATCTCTCTGCCCTCATTATCATCTCCCTGCCCCCATTATCATCTCCCTGCCCCATTATCATCTCCCTGCCCCCATTATCATCTCCCTGCCCCATTATCATCTCCCTGCCCCATTATCATCTCCCTGCCCCCATTATCATCTCTCTGCCCCCATTATCATCTCCCTGCCCCCATTATCATCTCCCTGCCCCCATTATCATCTCCCTTCCCCATTATCATCTCCCTGCCCCCATTATCATCTCCCTGCCCCCATTATCATCTCCCTGCCCCCATTATCATCTCCCTGCCCCATTATCATCTCCCTGCCCCCATTATCTTCTCCCTGCCCCCATTATCATCTCCCTGCGCCCATTATCATCTCCCTGCCCCATTATCATCTCCCTGCCCCATTATCATCTCCCTGCCCCCATTATCATCTAACTCTACCCCCTCCCCATAGAAAGCAAAAATCTTCCCCACGTCTGTATTAGTTTACACTGCAGCATAGGATTTTATCACTCAGCTCTACAACGGCTCTTTTCTCCTGTCCTGTGTAAACAGAGGGAGAAGACAGGTTTATTGCCACATGTTACACAGGACGGGAGATAAGAGCCGTAGAGCTGATACAATCCTATGCTGCGGTGTTAACATAATACAGACGTGGGTAAGATATTTACTTTCTATGGGGGCAGGAGGAGATTTTTTCAGCAGGCTCCGGGCAGCAGCAGCCGGACACATCATAACTTAGTACTCACTGTGTCAGAAGAAGAAGACGACGACTGCTGCTGCTGGACGTATCCTCCGAGGCTGAGCTCATAACTCCCGCTGCTGTGATGTCTCCACCCCACACGCGGTCACGCTGTTGTGGAGGAGGAGGGGCGGGCACATCTCTCCACCGGGCCCTTACGGTTTTATTCTGATGTAATGAACGGGCCCCTGCTTCGTGATGGGACCTGTTCCTTTCACCGAAATAAAATCGTAAGAGCCACGCTGCCGTGAGTATATTAATTCCAGCGGCAGAGTGCGGGCCCCTTTTTTTTTAAATTTATGCCCGGGCCCCTCACTGCAGTACCCCCAGTACCCCCCTGATGGCGGCCCTGTATAGGACACAGGAACACTAGGAGCAGGAAACACTAGGAGGCCATATGCAAGACAGACTAGGAATACACAACAAAGGCAAAGAACTAGGGGGCTGGACCCCTCTTATAGTCCAGAGTACTCACGGGTCAAGGGTCATGAACGAGGTCTGGTGCGCGCGCTGGCCCTTTAAGAGCGGGCACGAGCGCATGCGCGTACCCTACGGGATCCGGCTGTGGTGAGTAGACGCGATGCACTGGCTTCTCCTGAGGAGGAGGCTGGGGCCAGCGCTTGCCGACTCGTGGCTGCGGCTGTCAGGGGGAGAACGGAGCTGACAGCCCAGCGGACATTACACCAATGTTGTAGTGACCAGCACATTCTATGCTTCAGAAGTACTGATAGAGCACATTGCTGATTTGCACTTAGGCAATTTGCTTCAGACAGTGGCTATCGGTCTCTAGCACTGGCACTAGGAGTATTATGTACATAGACTATCTGGCTAAAAGTATGTGGACAGATGACCATCACACCTATATGAGATTGTTGGACATTTTAATCAAAAACCATAGTAATAACAGCCTTGACTCTTCTAGGAAGGTTTTCCACAAGATTTTGGAGTGTGTCTGTGGGAATATGTCCTGTCACGGGCACAGGGTATGTGGACCCACTAGGCCGCTCCGCCGTAGCGGGGAGGCAGCTGACCAGGTCACACAGTCTATGCGGAAGTAAATGGCAGACAGTAATGCTTGGGTACCTGAAATAGTCCGGGCGGTGGCTGTGGATTCAGCACGGATGGAGGCAGGTGCGGCAAGTGGCGCCAGACGTTGCGGGCAGTATCCGATGAAGCGGTAGACACTAGACGTGGCAGAAGACACTTGGCGTGGCAGAAGACAATTGGCGTGGCAGATGAGGCACTGGTGGCGACCTTCTGGCAGGGACTGTCCTTTCACATCAAGGACGAACTGGCAGCCCGCGACCTTCCTTCTACCTTGGATGCCCTCATCCTGTTAGCCACCCGGTTTGGCTCTGAGAATCCGGGAGCGCTCTCAAGAGGTTTGTCAGGAGAGCCGGGCCCACAGACCAGCACCCTCTGCCCAGAGACCACTATTGTCCACTCCTAGTGCGCTACCTGAGGAACCCATGCAGGTAGAGAGAGTCCGGTTATCTGAACAGGAGAAGCAGCGCAGACGCTCCTCTGGACTTTGTATGTATTGTGGCCTCAAGGATCATTTTGTGCGCCAATGCCCACAGAAACCTGGAAACTCCAGTACCTAGGGTTGGTTGGAGAGGCAACTCTAGGTGGAACGTCTCCAAACGTTAAAACCTCTTCCAAATCTTCGATACCTGTGGCCATCGTCACCGGACAGACATCACATCCTTCCTCCGCCTATCTTGACTCTGGAGCGGCTGCTAATTTTATCTACCAGGATCTAGTGGATCGGTTTCAACTACCCACAGTCCGTCTGGAGAGACCCCTGGCAGTTGCCTCTGTGAATGGTCTACCGTTGCCTGATCCAATCATGCTCATCACTGAGCCGTTGACACTACGGGTCGGAGCTCTTCACTCAGAACAGATCACATTCCTGGTACTACCCAAGGCTATCAATCCTATCCTGCTGGGCCTGCCATTGCTCCGTCTACACGCCACGACACTCGACTGGAGCTCTGGAGAGGTTCTTCAATGGGGTCCCAGATGCCATAGCCAGGAGGCGAACGTTCGGCTGGAATAAAATCACATTAGGCATTGGAATTTGGAGTGCTGTCTTAATTTAAAAAAAAATAAGATTATGGTTGAACGGGGAAAATCTAGCAATATAAGAAATTTAATTAACTAACAGGGGTGGCGTCCTATGACATGTTTAAAGTCACTGAGCTCTTCAGTACAACCCATACTACGGTAGTAGCCATGTTTCTTTATAGAGATTGCATGGCTGTGTGCTTTATTTCATGCACCTGTTTGCAATGGGTGTGGCTGCAACACCTAAACTCAGTAATTAGGAGGGGTGTCCACCAGAGGCGTTGCTAGGTTCTTAAAAGATCAAGGGCACAAGCCCTGAAACATATATTTACTCCCCCCCCCCCCCCAGCATATCTGTAGCACTCTGACCCTATAGCTATGGATAGGATTAGATACAGTGGCTCAGCAGACAGTATCGCAAATGATAGGCTAAGGCTGGGTTCACACGACCTATTTTCAGACGTAAACGAGGCGTATTATGTCTGAAAATACGGCTCCAATACGTCGGCAAACATCTGCCCATTCATTTGAATGGGTTTGCCGACGTACTGTGCCGACGACCTGTCATTTACGTGTCGTCGTTTGACAGCTGTCAAACGACGACGCGTAAATTGACTGCCTCGGCAAAGAAGTGCAGGACACCTCTTTGCAACGTAATTTGAGCCGTTCTTCATTGAAGTCAATGAAGAGCAGCTCAAGATTACGGGCGTCAAAGACGCCTCGCATAATGCGAGGAGGGGCTTTTACGTCTGAAACGACGCAGCTGTTTTCTCCTGAAAACAGTCTGTCTTTTCAGACGTAAAAGACAGTTCTCGTGTGCACATACCCTTAGAGACATTGGCTCAGCAGACAGTATCACACATAATGGGCTTAGATATAGGGTCCAGCGTTGGACCCAGGAAAGGTAAGAATAATACTTTTTTTTTGCACAAAGGCAAAAAAAGGCACCAGACGAGCAGGTGCCAAGCACAGAACAAGGAAACTGGAGATGTCCGGCACGAAAACGGAACAAATAAATGAATTTACCATTTTAAATCTGTCCGCCACGATCCTTTCATTGGAACCGATCAAAGTTCTCAAGAAGGGTCTCAAGTTCGTTCCTACTAGACGCTTCAATTTATCGCACAATATTGGACGTCAACAGATTTGTCAAGTTGCTCACAGCTTCATGAACTCAGAAGATTCAGATCTAATTACGAATGAAAGTATCTTGGATGAAACCCGACTGAAATCCACACAAAAAAAATATACTAATCTCAATTTCATGGAACAATTAAGAATTATAACATTGCAATAACTTTGTCGGGATAACACCAATAATGACACACATACACAGCAAGATTGCAAATCAGATTCAATCAGAATCCCTAATCCATCTTTCTACCTAGTGAATTCTAGATCTATGGCTATGGATGATTTCCAACATTTGGTTGAAAAAGCTCTGTCCTAGCTGCACAATAACAATATTGATCTCATAAGTAATCTAACGGAAGAACATGCGTTAACCCCTTCAGGACGCAGACTGTTTTCACCTAATGGACCAGGCCATTTTTTTCAAATCTGACATGTCACTTTATGTCATAATAACTCTTGAATGCTTTTATCTTTTCAAGCGATTCTGAGACTGTTTTTTCGTGACACATTGTACTTTAAGTTAGTGGTAAAATTTGGTCGATTCATTTAGTTGTTTTTTTTGTGAAAAATACCAAAATTTAGAGAAAATTAGCATTTTTCTAGATTTAAATGTATTTACTTGTAAAACGGATAGTAATACCACACAAAATAGTTACTAGTTAACATTTCCCATATGTCTACTTTATGTTGGCATTATTTTCTGAACATTCTTTTATTTTTCCAGGACGTTATAAGGCTTAGAACATAAGCAGCAATTTCTCACATTTTCAATAAAATTTCAAAAGGCAATTTTTTCAGGGACCAGTTCAGTTATGAAGTGGCTTTGAGGGCCTTATATATTAGAAACCCCTATAAAACACCCCATTTTAAAATCTGCACCCCTCAAAGTATTCGGAACAGCATTTCGAAAGTTTCTTAATCCTTTTAGTGTTTCACAGGAGTTAAAGCAAAGTGAAGGTGAAATTACAAATGTATTTTTTTTTTTTGCAGAAAATCTGTTTTTTACAGCCATTTCTGAAAAACGGCCGCGTAAAAAAACGGCCGTAAAAAAAAGTGCAGGACTCTTCTTGGGACGTTTTTGGAGCTGTTTTTCATAGACTCTAAATGCTGTGAAAAACGCCACGAAAATCGCGAGTTGCTTCAAAAACGTCTGAAAATCGAGAGCTGTTTTCCCTTGAAAAGAGCTACGTATTTTCAGACGTTTTTGAGTTTGTGTGTGAACATACACTAACACAGAAGATTTTACTTTACAAGTTTGAAGAGGTCTTGTAGTGCCAAAACAGTGGACACTCCACAAAAAAGACACCATTTGGCAATCTACACTCCTCAAGGAATTTATCAAGGGGTATGGTGAGCATTTTAACCCAGCAGGTTTTTTTGCTGAATTTAGTGGAATTAGGATGTAAAAATGAAAATCTACATTTTTTACAAAAACACGTAGAAGTCTTCAATATCTACAAGCCATAAAGGACAAAAAACACCCCAATTTTTGAAAATCTATTTCTCCCGATTATCGCAATACCCCATATGTGGTAATAAACTGCTGTTTGGACACACGGCAGGGCTCAGAAGGGAAGGAGCACCATTTGGCTTTTGGAGCTCAAAATTTGCATGAATGGTTTGCGGCGCCATGTTACATTTGCAAAGCCTCTGTGAGACCAAATCAGTGGAAACCACCCAAAAGTGACCCCATTTGGGAGACTACACCCCTGAAGGAATTTATCGAGGGTTATAGTGAACATTTTGACCACACAGTTTTTTTGCTGAATTTAGTGGAATTATGATGTGAAATGGAAAATTACTTTTCTTCTGATAAAACGTGGAAATTTTTTCAAGGAATAAAGGAGAAAAAGCCCCCCAACATTTGAAAAGCAATTTCTCCCGATTTATGGCAATACTCCATTTGACGTCATAAACGGCTGTTTGGACACACAGCAGGGCTCAGAAAGGCAGGAGCGCTATTAGGCATGCAGATTTTGCTGGCTTGGTTTTTGGGTGCCATGTTGCAGAATACAGTGGTAGCCCCCAAGAAGTGACCCCATTTTAGAAACTACACCCAACAAGCCGTACTATTACGTTGGATGTCGTTAAGGGGTTAAGACTGTTAAGAATAACAATAACATTGTGGTTCGGGACTCAGATAAGGGGGGATTGTAACGTCTGTGGCCGCGGACCGTGTTTCTGACTTACCCTCTGACGGCCGCGGCCATGGACGTGTGAGTTCTCAGCAGCATCTCCCTCCTGAGAGACGCCGGCACTCACTTCCTGGGTCAGAGACTGCCTCCCGCAGGGCGTGCGCGTCTGCGCGCACAGCCTTAAAGAGCCAGTGCGCACACAGTTGCAGAGAATCTGCAATTAGCCCAGAATGCTGCTGGACTATAAAAAGGGCTCTGCCCTCTTGATCATTGCCTGAGCGTTGTTGTGTTACCTAAAGTTTGTCTTGCAAATGGTCTCCTAGTGTTTTCCAGTTCCCAGTGTTACCCGTTCCTGCTGCCTGTACTCTGTATCCCGTGCTACCGTGCCTCTTTGCCGTCTAGAGTTGAAGTCGAGTTGTGTCTTCCGCTGCATCTACTGTGTTACACCCGCTGGGTGTCTGTTTACTGCTGGAGCCTCATCTTAAGCCTGAATCACCGCTATTGTCTACATTGCCTCAGGTACCCTTTCAGGACTATAGACATTGTATTGTACCTGCTTGGCCAGCTGCCTTCCCGCAACGCGGTATGGCCCAGTGGGTCCACACCCCGCGCCGTGATAGGGATCAGTGGTGATCCTAGATGCCGCACTATATGAACGTGAAATTATAATTATGCTGGGTGACAAACTAACCTACCGCCAACTAACCAGTGGTCCCACTAACATTTTTAAAGGCAAACTAACTAAACTCCTTGAAGAAGGACAAGCAATGGGCATCTTAAGCCAAAAGGAAGTAGAATACATGAATAAGTATTTTCCTATTACTCCAATCATCCATGCCTTACCAAAAACACACAAGGACTGATTTCCTCCACTATTAAGGCCCATCGTATCTGCCATTGGTTCTCTCATGGAACATTTAGGAGCCTGGCTTGAAAGCAAGCTACAACCACTTGCCGAAAGGACACCGAGTTACATCAAGGACAGTACAGCAGTTGTGAAGATTATGGACAATCTCTCTTGGCAGCAAAATAACATCTGGGTGACATGTGATATCACAGCGCTCTCTACTTCTATAGCACACGAGAGAGCCCTGACAGCTTTGGAACACCATTTGTATAATTATTCCAATTACGAAGATCAACTGAAGCAGTACATTCTTATGACAACAGACTTCCTACTGAAACATAATTATTTTTCATTCAATAACCATTTTTTTTTACAGTGTGTATGTTGCTCCATGGGAGCCAAATTTTTCTCCTTGCTAGCTAATATTTATGTGGCAAGATGGGAGGAGGAATACATATATACAGTTTACAACTCTTTTATGTCTGACATACTCTGGTATGGGTGCTACATTGACAATATTCCCATCATCTGGCAAGGCCCTGTGGCGCTCATACCACAGTTTGTCAGACTTAATAATAATGTGGATAATTTGATCTTAACCTCCACTAGCGATCCAAACACTATCCCATTTTTAGACCTACTTCTGACAGGAGACATTTCTAGACGCACTATTACATGTGGTTTGTACAGAAAACATATTTCGGGTAATTCAATATTACACGCAACAAGCTCTCATCCCAAGCATGTACCTGAAAATCTCCCTATTGGGGAATATATTAGAGAGAAATGAACATGTACTAGCCACGATGACTATCTGCGGGAGTGCGCAATTATAGACATGAGACTATGCGCTAGGGGGTATTCCAATACTAATTTAACTAGAGCTAAAAGTATCACAGACACAAAAAGTATAAAACAGTATCTGTATCCTGCCGAAGAACAGAACCAACCAGAACATAATAAAGTAGTGTTTTCCACAGATTTCAGTGCTGACTATAACCAAGTAACCGGCATCATTAGAAAATTCTTACCGGTCCTATATGGGGATGATTCCCTATGAAATATTCTTGATATGGGATGCGGTTTTGTGTCCAGGAAACCAATGGCTATTAGGAAATTGATTTCCCCAAGAGACTTCAATATCCGGAGTGCAAAAAAAGACAAAAATTGGCTAACAATACAAGGCTCATATAAATGTGCAGGTTTGCGATGCGGACTTTGCCCCTTTATTTGCAACATTGATTCTTTTCAGTCTTATGCTAATAACCAACAATACAATATCAAAACATTTATTAACTGCAATACCACATATGTTGTCTATGTTGTCCAGTGTGACATTTATAGACTACAGTATGTGGGTTGCACAACAAGACCTTTTAAAAAACGCATTGGTGAGCATCTGACTGACATTTACCTTCCGAAACAACACAACGTTTCTGGAGTTTCAAGACACTTTGCAGAGGTGCATCATGGGAACATAAAATCTATGAAAATCTTCCCCATAGAGATGGTATTTAAACCCAAAAGAGTGGGGGACTGGAGGACAATCCTATTGAACAGGGAAGCTATGCGGATCCTTAAAATGGACACAAGATTCCCTAAAGGTCTGAAATACAGAACTGACTTGATGTATATTTAATAACCCAGCACCTCAATTACGTAGGGTTTAGCCAATATGGTTTTCACACGGTTATACGTAATTTAGTATACTCTTGCTCCATCTGGTCATGTTATGATCGCTTGGTGTTTTGCCTATATATATATATATATATATATATATATATATATATATAGTTTTTTATCTATCCGTCAAGGTTTATGCAAATGTTGAAATGTATGGAATCTGTACTACAGAACTGGGAATGTGATGCAATTTCCCCTAGAGTTAATTCATGGTTATCTTATATTACGACCGATTGTTCTTACAAATTGATAAACATGGTATGACTTTACAATAGAGTAAAAATATAGACAAAATGATGGTTTTTTACCGCTCAGACGATTGTAGATGCACAGTCTGAAGTGTCCATCAAGGGTTTGACCTTCCCCCAGCTAGCATGCAGAAAAAACGATCCAAATTTCCACTGGTGTGTATATCTCGCTGGTACTTGTGGTTCCACACAGAAGTGAAACTGCAGAAATGCAACTGCTTGCTGTGTAAATCCTCGTACGTGATGTTCTAAATCTCCAACAAGGGAGAAAAAGGAGATAGTGCACTACCTTTTGGAAACTACACATTCCACGACTTTATTCCATACTTACAAAAATGGATATAGATAAAAGCATAAGATAAGCTCTTGTAACACGCCAAATAATGCAAGGGTGAGTGGTTTACGGCTGGAGGTAAAGAGCTGGTGGTGGTTTGCAGATGGCTAATTTAAAGAAAAATCCGGTTTTAAAATGGCTTCAAGGACTTCCCCTGCTCTGTTAAAGTATTGAAATATGTTTATGGTTAATTCTGATTCTGACCCATGTTGGGTCATGTGAATTAGAGGTGGAGTTATCCGAATGTTTCGGATTAAATTGCATTTAAATAATGTAAATAAATAAACGGCTGCTGTGGCCATTTCATATCCAACCTCGGTTGTCACGTGTCGTTATTGGGAGATGGGCAGGAGAAAGGGGTGAACAGGTTCATTAGGTAAAACATGGCATGACTCTACTTAGGCCAGTCAAGAAGAGGCTGGACGGCAGCGCGGAGGGCTTAAGGGGAAGCCTCCATGACTGCCATAGGAGGGAAGAGAGCCAATAGGGGAAGAGGTAGTTGGGGAAGGGGAGGGAACGCATAGGGGAGGGGACGGGGGGAGTTATCTGTTCCTCCCGCTGTTTTCGGCATTGAGCTGGAAGCAGCGGGAGGAACAACAGGTAGGAAACTGAGCTCCCACCCTCCCGCCCTAAAGTTAGGGGTTAGCCTGGGGATCGGGGTGGCTATGAATTTGTTATTTGATTTATGATGTATAATTCCATAACTTGTGTTTCTCATTTTCTTTGGAGCAGGTTCGGATGTCATGGCAGCTGGCGGGGGGAGTCCTTGAGGTTGGTCAGTACAAAATGGTGGGGGGGTCGCATCGGGGGTATGCGTCCCCCAAAAAGGTATATCATTTGAAGACTTCATAGGGTGTTATCCCTTTGAAGTGGTCTTCTGGTGGTTGGAGCCATCTGCAGAGATGAGCGGTGCCTCCGAGCTGGTTTACGGCTGGAGGTAAAGAGTTGGTGGTGGTTTGCAGATGGCTAATTTAAAGAAAAATCCGGTTTTAAAATGGCTTCAAGGACTTCCCCTGCTCTGTTAAAGTATTGAAATATGTTTATGGTTAATTCTGATTCTGACCCATGTTGGGTCATGTGAATTAGAGGTGGAGTTATCCGAATGTTTCGGATTAAATTTCATTTAAATAATGGAAATAAATAAACGGCTGCTGTGGCCATTTCATATCCAACCTCGGTTGTCACGTGTCGTTATTGGGAGATGGGCAGGAGAAAGGGGTGAACAGGTTCATTAGGTAAAACATGGCATGACTCTACTTAGGCCAGTCAGGAGAGTTGATAGATCCTATCATATCTGGTACTAGCTATGACTATTTATTGAGGCCTGCTCACACTGCTAGTGTTGCTGAACCTCCGCTGGATTCGGTCGCCACCGTTAAAGCAAAGTGAGGAAATACAAAACAAAACGGTTAAATAGGCACTTAAACGGCTGTTACCATTACCAAACAGTTTTTTTTGCCAAGGTTGGAATTTTGTCTATAACCACTCTTAAAATAGCCTGTTTACACTTGTGGCAAGTCTATGAAAAAATCAGAGTCCAGTGACTACAGCATTTAATAAGGCAAAAGAGTAGAAGCCATGTGAAATGCAAAGCATAGCAGGTTTGTATGGAGCTGAGAAAGTTAAATAAAAGGTTTCTCCTCAGGATTGTAAGGAATTCTGCCTTGTTCAGTCTAACTTTAATCCCGGGACACATGTCACAGAGCATGTGCTAGCATGACTTAATCTACTTGAGTGGCCTTCTTCAATTTATGGGAGATCCCTTTCTGTCAACCTGGCACCTCAGAAATGGCTTACACCACAACATCATCTGACCGCATGTGTCTGTCTCATGCACGTCTGACTCTGAAATGTCCCCTCCTCGTCCCCTCAATCATCTGACACATAGGATGTCACCATGGTGAAACCACATGGTGCTCTCTAATGTTTCAGCAGCATTGATTGCCACGCTTCCCAGCAACACTCAGCGTCAGGTGGGGAGGGATCAAGTGTAGGGAGACGGTCCAAAGCCACAAGACCCCGTGCTAATGGAGGGAGGGGTGTGTCGTGGTGGTTGCTTATTGCAGCTCAGATGTCCTGTGCATGTTCCAAAATTACTTTGTGTCTGGACATTTATGGTATGGGTTACTTGTGCCTTCTTTTTACAGTCAAGGACATTGCTATATCCAGCCCAAAGAAATTATTCCTGTACTGAGCTCCTGCCAAACAGAAAATCCTAGCACAGGCCTAGTAATGAGATGGGTCATCTGATGAGATTCTTTCACAACTGCTCTCATTGCCTCTTAAGCAGGGCTTTCCCATTTTCCTATGCTACTAAATCAGCAGGTCAGATTGAGAGGGATTTAAAGGAGTTTCATTCTGCAAATTCAGATCATCATGAAAAAATTGTAAAACCCTTCCTGCCTAAGAGGATATTATTACAGCTATTAACAAGTGAGAGAGGCAAAGTCAATGGGGAGCGATTATGTAGCTAGTTTTACGGCAATTCTCTATAAAATCTAGTACAGTAAAAAATTGTGTAGTACCGTGTTAGCCAGAGACAATATGAAATGTTAAATACTTTTGTGTCAAAAAAGACAAAAGTATAATAGGTATGATACCTTTATTGGCTAACCATAAAAGTTCTATATGCGGCTTTCAGAGCACAGAGGCCCCTTCTTCAGGCAGTTTACAAATGAATGACTTAGAAAAAAGCACAACATTTAGATGTTACACAAAGACAATTAGTACATGAGGTGATATATCATTAAGATAAGCCGGGGCAATAAAACTGAGGTTATAGGGGTGATGACTTAGGAGTTAAGGCATCTGGAGTCAGTCTGATGGGGGACGTGACGTGTGTCCATGTAGTGGCTCATAAATCCTGGTGTTAGATTGAGGCCTTGCGTCAATGCGTGTTTGGTATCTGGATGGTGTTTGATGACCAGATGTTGGTACAGGTCTTGCATTTTCTACTGTTGCAAGGAAAAGTGCCAGTCTCTGATGGTGGTGAGAGGGCACTTCTGACCAGGAGATTCCTTAGGTTTGGTGGCTGTTTGTAGGCAAGGAGTGGTAAATCTGGGAATATTTCCTTCAGTTTATTGTCTTTGATCTCCAACCTATATTTAACAAAGACAATAAACTGAAGGAAATATTCCCAGATTTACCACTCCTTGCCTACAAACAGCCACCAAACCTAAGGAATCTCCTGATACCAAACACGCAGCAGGACTATAAAATCACTGGCACGTTCTCCTGCACATCCTCCAATGTAGTTTACATGATCCTGTGTACAAGGTGCATCAATAAAGGAATCTACATTGGAGAAACCATACAAAAACTACAAACCAGGATGAATCTTCACAGACACAATAAAACAGGAGGTGGATACACCCGTGGGAAAACACTTCTCTGGACCAGACCACAGTTTGGCAGATTTAAAGGTACTCATTCTGAAGGGTCATTTTAAAAACAACAGAGAAAGAAAAATTTGGGAATTCAAGATGATGATAAAATTCCAGTCATTGACGCAAGGCCTCAATCTAACACCAGGATTTATGAGCCACTACATGGACACACGTCACGTCCCCCATCAGACTGACTCCAGATGCCTTAACTCCTAAGTCATCACCCCTATAACCTCAGTTTTATTGCCCCGGCTTATCTTAATGATATATCACTTCATGTACTAATTGTCTTTGTGTAACATCTAAATGTTGTGCTTTTTTCTAAGTCATTCATTTGTAAACTGCCTGAAGAAGGAGCCTCTTTGCTCTGAAAGCCGCATATAGAACTTTTATGGTTAGCCAATAAAGGTATCATACCTATTATACTTTTGTCTTTTTTTACACAAAAGTATTTAACATTTCTATAAAATCTAAGAATAAAACTTTCACACAAAGAAATGGTTAAAAATACATAGCCCAAGAATAAACGGATGCACTTTTAGTTATCCTGCTTGGGCCTGGTTCTATCTACTAAACCGGTAGTATTCTGCAGTAGATTCTCAGGTCTCTGGTATAGGCCCATTTGTGAGTCAAATGACTACTTATAGGACATCCTCTTTATTTATGTAGACATTAAAGGAACTCTGTCACCAGAAATTGGCCTATAAAAGCAGCAGCACAGTGATATAGTGTAGCCTCAACCGAATATAATGCTGTTTTCTGTTTTTAGTTGCGTGGCTCCGTTGCAGAAATATAACTTTATTCTTAATATACAAATGAAAATTTTCGAGCAATGAGGGCGTCACCGTTGCTCCACACAGCTCTACCTTATCTCCCCAGTCCGTCCCTCCCTTCCTTCTCTGATTGCCAGGGCCAGGCAGTGTAGAAGACGTGATCACGCCTGGCGCTTTATTCTCCTCGGCTTCTGAATCGACGCATGCACAGTACAGCATTGAAGTTTCACTAGTCAAATCGGCTCCACTGCTCATGTGCCGATTACGTTACACTAATTTGGGTATAGTGTGACGTAATTGGTGCATACGCAGTAGAGCTTATTAGACCGGTGAAACTTCAGTGCTGTACGGTGCATGCGCCGATTCAGAAGCCGAGGCGTGCTCAGGAGACTACAGGACCAGACGTGATCACGGCTTCTACACTGCATGGCCCTGTCAATCAGAGAAGGGAAGGACAGACTGGGTAGAGAAGGGGAAATGTTGACACACTCGTTGCTCCTAAGAGCTAATTTCCATATTAAGAATAAACTTATATTTCTGCAACGAAGCCACGCATCTGAAAAAGGAAAACATCTTTATATTCAGACGAGGCTACACTATATCAATGTGCTGCTGCTTTTATAGGCCAATTTCTCCTGATAGATTGACTAACGGGAGGAAAGCGGTACACACACTACTGCTGCTCGATTACTATGGTACATAGCGAACAAAATCAGTACTGTACCACCCACATCAGCACATTTGTATATATCTGCTGTCACGACGTGGGGTGGGGAACCACTGGGTCGTACCGCGTAGTGGGATCGCAGCTGGCCAAAGATGGTACAATGCAATGTCTATAGTTCAGAAAGGGTACCTGAGGCAATGTAAACAGTAGTGGTGGATACAGGCTAAGATGAGGCTCCAACAGTAGACGAACACCCGGCAGGGTGTGACACAATAGTTGCAGCGGAGGGCACAACACGACTTCCACTCTAGAATGCACAGGGGCACGGTAGCACGGGATACAGGGTACAGGCAGCAGGAACGGGTAACACTGGGAACTGGAATACACTAGGAGACCATTTGCAATGACAAACTAAAGGTAACACAACAACGCTCAGGCAAGGATCAAGAGGGCAGAGCCCCTTTTATAGTCCAGCAGCATTCTGGGCTAATTGCAGATATTCTGCAACTGTGCACGCACTGGCCCATGCGCGCCCTGTGTCCAGACCAGGAATAGAGTGCCGACATCTCTTAGCAGGGCGATGCCGCCGGGAACTCACTCGTCCATGGCCGCGGCCATCAGAGGGTGTCAGGACGATGGTCCGCGGCCATAGACGTTACATCTGCATTATTTATTTCATTTAATTTTTCCTCTCCCTATCTTTAGTGCCTATTTCCCAGGAAGGTCATTCTAAAAACAAAAAAGTTCCAAGACTATAATGTCTAAAGTAGTAGAATGCCAACTTTTAAAAAAACGTGATCGGCTAAGGGCCTTTTCAAATCAGCGTCGGGCTTCCGTTCATGGGATCCGTTCGACCTTTACTTCGGAGGAACTGATGAAAAGAAAGCCAAACTGAAACCATAGCTTCAATTAGCATTACCATTGATTTGAATGGTAATGCTTCCATTGCAATTGGTTTCCGTTTCTTTGCTTTCCGTAAGGTTTCCATTTTTTTTGTGGAAACAATAGCGTAGTCTACTACCTTACAGGGCAGAAACAAATGGAAACTAATTGCAATGGAAGCATTACCAATGAAATCAATGGTAATGCAAACGAAAGCTATGCTTTCCGTTTGGGTTTCCGTTCATCGGTTTCCCTGACGGAAAGGTCGAACGGAACAGATGGACGGAACCCATTGCTGATGTGAACACAGCCTTTGAAAAACCAACTGTCCCTGGATATTACTTTATAAAGAAAATCAGTTCTGCGTGGCCTGGAACCTGTATCCATAGAAGATCTGCCCCTAAATAATTTACCCCATCATAAAAACAAATCTATGTATGATAGTATGCCGCTAAATAGTACAGTTATAGAGCGACCATGTAATACCACTATACCATAATAATAATATTGCCACATCATGACCACATATTACCACCACATATTGTCTGAATAATGCCACTATACTGTTACTGAAGAAAATCACTATACAACGGTCAATATTACCACCATAAGGTAGTTTGTATGGACAGTCTATATAGCTAAATGTAGAGTGTGTCCTGTTGGCATGAGTCTCATGAGTTTAGCTAGCACCAGATTAACATCTATGGAACCTGTAGCCAAAATATGGCTTACACCATTAAAATTTTTTAGAGCTAAATATTGGTGTAAAGTAGCAACCATGCTGTGGCAAAGGGAAGTGTCTAACATGTCCAGGGTGTTGCGCCATATTTATCAAACCATATTAGCCATTTTTATTACTTTAGTGCAGTTTGCACAATTTTTGCCATTAGGTAAAATGATGCATCTCCTGTAAATATTGATAAATCTCACCTATTGTATGCTACTTCTCAGCTGTCATTATTTTTATTTTTTTCACAGTTGCATTTTTCTGATTCCGCTGTACAATATTACAGAAGAGTGAATCTTTTAGAAGACCGGTATTGTGTTTTCTTATGTCTGAGACTCAGTAACCTCCTCAAGGCTGCATTCATCTGACACCGCACCATCAGGGGCTGTGACATAATCACAAGGTTAACCTTACTGTAGGACATGAGGCTGAATGAGATCACTAGAGGGAGTCTTGCATACTGGAGTTACTGATGACTGAGCACAGAAATGCTGATAAAACCGTACAGTTTTGTGCATTCGGGAGAAGGGGGTGGGTAATGCTTTTATTTGGCTTTGACTTTTAATCAGAGTTAAATGATTTGTATGCCAACTACGGTAAAAAAAATAACTGATGCTCCACTTTTGACTAACATTGGATATGGTTTGCAAATAAAAAATCTAGTATTTTTGAAATGCATCTTTTCTGCATTTTGCTATTTGAAATTTTTCTTTGTGTTGTGGAAAAAAATATGTTTGTGTCTGGAAACTGTCAACAAGCAGGCTGGCTTCATTATTCTAATTACCTGCCGTTGTTCATTACTGAACGCTATTTCCCCAACAATTGTACGCAGTGTTAGGGAAAAAAGCCTTTACTACCCTGCTTTCCAGATTAGACTTACCACTCACACTCACTAGTCTTTATAAACTACTCAAAATCTTTTTACATAGGGAACCTCCGCTGAATAATATGTGTCTGTTGTAACAAAATATTCAGTAGAAAAGGGTGCTTAAAGAGGGTCTGTCAGCTCTTCTGATCTTTTTTAGTACATAATTGTATTCTCCATGAAACAACAATTCTGGAATATCTTTTCTTAGAACTCTGTGTTGTTCCTTTCCTCTGCTATTCCTCTTGGAAATGTATGAATATATTGAAAACTGGATGTCACCATTCTCCATACACAGACTGACAATGTCTAATCAGAGCTGAAAGAGTTTGTGGGATCATGTCCTATTGACAAGGGGAATTGTAACACCCAGTTGTCAATTTAGTCATACATTTCTAGGAGGAATAACAGAGGGATAGCACAATGCTCCAGCATTGTCAGTTTATGGGGAATACAAATACTGTATTTATCAAAACAGACATATCAGGAGACAGGTCAGGTCCTCTTTATGACAATTTTATGTAAATAGTTACAATACTGTCCTATGTGGGTAATACAATTGTTTTCTCATTGAAATTATAGTGTTGAAATTTTTTGTTGACGACAATCCTGAGAGGTGCCACGATTCTGTGAACACTATAGTGTCTTTTTCATTTACTGTGACCTTGCAACAACTGTATTCTCTAGTCATTTACTGTAGCACCCTTGCTTTGAGTACGCATTTCCGTAACATGTGTTCACATAGAAATATGACACAGTACATTCAGAGCTCAATGGACACACCAAAATAGCGCGGTTCGCAATTGGATTACTTAACACATGACAAACACATTTCATTTTTCAAATGTTGACTTTACCATTTAACATTCGCGGTTCAGTGGTACTATATATAATACCATTATAAGTTAGCACTGGCATATACATTATTCTCTCTCTCCCTCTCTCTATGACAAGTGTGGCTAAGAGGAGTCGTAAAATACGCCAAATGTATTGATGTTGTGCAAGTTGTACACCAGCCATGTAGTGGCATAAGAGAAAAGTGTCTGTGTCTAGCAAGCTGTGCAAAATAAATTTTTCTGCGCGCGCCATTTTGATCAATTTGACGCAGTTTCCTCCGTCTAATCTACTGTTATTCTGTCCAACTTTTTACAACACTACAAATAAATCTGCCCCATTTTCAATGGATGGATGTTCGCTATATTCTATGTAAAATATTTTAGACATTTAAGACACTTTTGACAATTTTTTTAAAGGAAAAACTAAAATATTGCATTGACATAAGTATTCAGACCCTTTACTCGGTACTTAGTTGAAGCACCTTGGACAGCGATAACAGCCTCCAGTCTTCTTGTGTATGATGCAGTAAGGTTTGCACACCTGGATTTGGGGATTTTCTGCTATTCTTCTCTACAGATCCTCTCAAGCTCAATCGGGTTGTAAGGCAGACCGCCAGTGGACAGACATCTTCAGGTCTCTTTAACTCAGTGCTCTGGCTGGGCCACTCAGGGACATTCACAGAGTTGTCCCTAAGCCTCTCCTGTGTTGTCTTGGTTGTGTGCTTAGGGTCATTGTCTTGTTGGAAGGTGAATCTTCAGCCCAGTCTGAGGTCCAGACCACTCCAAATCAGGTTTTTATTAAGAATATCTCTGTACTTTGCTCCATTTATCTTTCCCTCTACCCTGTCCAGTCTCCCTGCCCCAGCCGCTGAAAAACACCTTCACAGCATAATGCTGCCACCACCGTGTTTCGCTGTAGGGATGGTATTGGGCAGGTAATGAGCAGGGCCTGGTTTCCTCCAGACATGACGCTTAGAATTGGGGCCAAAAAGTTCAATCTTGGTTTCATCAGACCACAGAATCTTGTTTCTCACAGTCTGAGAATAATTTAGGTGCTTTTTTGGAAACTCTAGGTGGGATTTCATGTGTCTTTTACTGAGGAGAGGCTTCTTTATGGCCACTCTGCCATAAAGTCCAGATTGGTGAAGTGCTGCAGTGATGGTTAACCTTCCAGAAGTTCCCCCATCTGCACACAAGATCATTGGAGTTCAACCAGAGTGACCATTGAGTTCTTGGTCACCTCTCTTACCAAGGCCCTTCTCCCCCAATTACATAGTTTGGTGGGGCAGCCAGCTCTAGGAAGAGTCCTCGTTGTTGCAAACTTCTGCCACCTAAGAATTATGGAGGCCGCTTTGCTCTTGGAAACTTTCAATGCAGCAGAAATTTTTTTGTACCCTTCTCCAGATCTGTGCCTCCACACAATCCTGTCTCTGAGCTCTACAGACAGCTCCTTCCTCCTCATGGCTTGGTTCTTGCTCTGATATGCATTGTCAGCTGTGAGACCTTATATAGACAGGGGTGTGTCTTACCAAATCATGTCCAATCAGATGAATTTACCACAGGTGGAGTCCAATCCTGGTGCAGAAACATTTCAAAGATGATCTAGAGAAAATGGAGGCCCCTAGAGCTCAATTTCAAGTGTCTTAGCAAGGGGTCTGAATACTTATGTTCATGTGAAATTTGAGTTTTTCATTTTTAATAAATTTGTCTAAAATTCTGTTTTTACTTTGTCATTACCGGTATTAAGTGCAGATTGATGGGGAAAAAATAGAATTTTATTTTATTTTAGCACAAGGCCTCAACATAACAAAATGTGAAAAAAATGAAAGGGTTTGAAGACTTTCTGAATGCACTGTATGTAACATGACCATACCAAAGTTCACTTTAAATTATATCTTTTTTATTTTGCTGTAATCTTCACAGTTAAATGGAACATAGACATAACCGTAATGTGTGGGTGTGTATTTACGTGGAACATTGTGTGACTGACTGCAGTATCTTGAATCTTTGAGGGACAGATAAGAATTTTTTTTTTCTTACTATTGACTCATTTGATCACTAGGGGCAGTATTGTGCCATCAATGTAACACTATTTCATTCACATGACATTGTGCTATATGGACAAGAACTGTTGCCACTAGTGGTTTAACTCAAGACTAAGGTTTCTTGTGCTTTTAAATAATATTAATATACATGATTTTTTATTATAAGATTTAATTTATATGTTCTAAATTATTTGCTTTATGCAAATCTTTATTTGCCCATAGTTGTAGGCTAGGACTCTTTTCTTCCCTTTACATTATTATAGTTAAACACAGAACTATTCATACCAGTGATTTGAATCTATTCAAAGTAGAGCAACTTACTTATCTGCAGTTTTTATGCCATGCTTAAAGCCTAAAGGCCCTTTTACACCGACCGACACTCGGCCGGTGCAGTGAGTGCAGATCAACGAGAGATCATTGATTGGCGGTCGTTTGCTCCTGTCACACAGAGCTATGGATGGGGACGAGCGGTCGTTACTCCGATCGCTCGTCCCCATACATTATTATTATGTCGACAGCGCATCTCCCTGTTTAAACAGGGAGATGTGCTGTTGACAACGATAATCTTTTACTTTTTTTAAACTATACGACCAGCAGATGATCGAGTGTTTGCACAATCATTTGCTGATCGCTGCCCTTTTTCACAGGACAATTAATGGGAACGAGCGTTATATGAACCCCTTAAGGCTCCTCTATCACGGCCCGACATGGGCCGTGTAAACGAGCGCTGATCAACAAGACAGCTTTTTGATCTGCGCTTCTTTGTTACTTTCACAAGGAGCAATGCATGGGGAAGAGCGATCGTTACTACTATTGCTCATCCCCATACATTTCTATCATGACGGCAGCACATCTCCCTGTTTACACAGAGAGATGTCCTGCCAACAAAGATAGCATTTCATGTTGCATAAATGATACGATCAGCCGATGAACGAGCGTTTGCTCATTCATTGGCTGATCGTTGCCCTGTTTACACAGGGCAATGATTGGGATCAATTGTTCATATGAATGCTCGTTGCCTGATAATTGGCTCGTATAAAAGGGCCATAACTAAATAAATACAATCTATAATTGTGCACCAAGTAGAGAAGAACAATATGCATAAACTGACCAGCAATAACATTAAAAACACCTAATAATGTAAAGCATGGACTCCACAAGACCTCCGAAGGTATCCTGTGGTATCTGGCCCCAAGATCATTAGCAGCAGATCCTTAACCTCTTCGGGACCGCTCATAGACTATAAACGTCCGGGCGGTCCGCAATTAACTCTGCAGGGCCATTCCAGAACGTCCTGCAGAGTTAGCAGGTTTGCCGCTCCCCCGCGGCATTTAGCTCCGTGATACAGCTGTCTCTAGACAGCTGTATCATGGAACTTTAACCAGAGACCACTCAGGGAGGTCTCCGGTCACGTGATCGTTGTGACAACCTGTCACAACGATCGCATTGCTCCTCCCAGCAGCACTTGTGCACCGATGGTAAGGGGCTCAGCTATGTGAATGCTGTGACAGCCTGTCACAGCAATCACATCCATGCCGACGGTAAGGAGCTCCATGATACAGCTGTCTAGAGACAGCTGTATCACCAAGCTTCAGAGTGGTCTTTGGTCAGGTGATCGCTGTGACAGCCTGTCACAGCATTTACCAGTTGCATCTTCTCCCTCTCTGACAGACTGCCAGAGAGAAGAATAATGTAATCTAAAAAAACACACTCAGACGCACACACACACACTTTTTTTTTTTTCAATAAAAATTTTCTCTATAAATTCTGCTACACAGCTACTCTGGCCACGCACGACACATGTCGACCGGCCAAAGATCGCTATGTCCCGTAGCCTACATTGCATGTAATAAAAGTCAATGTGGTTGTGTCGCAACGCGCAAGTTGCCACAACATGACAGTTGCAAGAAATCCAAACTGTCGTGTCGCAGTTACCTGCAGGTCGCAACGCAACCACATTGACTTTCATTACTTGCGGTGTAGGCTATGGGACATAGCGATCTTTCGTTAGACAACCTGTACATATTGTATTTTGCAGGCAGAAAAAAAATCTGACTCAAAATTCCTCAAGGAATTTTGAGGCAAATTTTAACCTGCCTGCACTTTTTTGCCGTGTTTTTCGTCTGAGGCCCCTGAGGAACGCGGGCGTAAAACGCTTTTTCTGCCTCCCAGCCTCCTGGGAAAAAAAAAACAATTTCGGCTGTATATTGGTGCTGATTCCAACGTGGTTTCCACATCAAAATCAGCACTAAAAAACTCTGTGTGAATTGGACCTTAGGGTGATTTTATATGTGGCGGATTCCCTGCAAATTTTACCTGCGGATTTGTGCAGGCAAAGTCTGCAGCGGATTACAGTACAAGGCAAGTAGATGAGATTTTACAAAACTCATCTGCATGCTGCAGACATTTTACACGGCAGATTTTCAAATCTTTGATATGTTGTTAAACTAATACCTTAGGGTCTACTTTCCATAAGATAATCATTTTTGTGGTGTGAAAGGGGTTTTCCAGTCAACAAAAATTGATGGCCTATCCTCAGGATAAGGCCCTATTCACCCAACAGCGTTTCCCGGCCGTGTGATGGCTGTTCAAAAAACGTCTGTTACACGGCCGCAGTAGGAACAATAGACCCCAAATGGGGCTATTCAAACGACCGATTTTTTGACGGGCAGTCAAAAAATGGGACATCCCCTATTTCCTATTTTTGGCCGTTCTCCCAGCCCCCATAGAAGTCTATGGGGTCGGGTAATACACGGCCATCATTTGAATGAGGTCCGAGTGACGGCTGTGTCTTAAGTCGCTTGCTCTCTCGCCTCCTCCTCACAGTGTGAAGTGCATGCGAGGAGGAGGAGGAGGATTCCGATCCAGGAGAATTCCCTGCCTTCACTGTCCAAATATGGACACAGTGACGTCAGGGACTTCTGAAGTGGAATCCCCAGCGCTGTGGCCGGGATTACGCTCCAGGAGAAGTCTCTGCCTTCACTGTCCATATATGGACACAGTGACGTTAGGGACTTCTGAAGCAGAATCCCCACCGCCGTGGCTGGGGATTTAGATCCAGGAAAATTCCCTGCCTTTACTGTCCATATATGGACAAAGTGACGTCAGGGACTTCTGAAGCGGAATCCCCACTGCTGTGGCCGGGGATTGCGATTCCAGGAGAAGTCCCCACCTTCACTGTCCATATATGGACACAGTGACGTCAGAGACTTCTGAAGCGGAATCCCCACCACTGTGGCTGGGGATTCCGATCCAGGAGAAGTCCCTCACAGGAAGGTAAGGGGGGTGGTGCCATCTATGGGGGTGACTATGTACAAGGGGGCTGTGTAGCACTACCTACAGGGTGGCTGTGTGGCATTACCTCAGAGGTGTAGCTAGGTTCTCCTGCACCCGGGGCAAAGATTCAGATTGGCAACCCCCCCCCCGCCAATTTATTTCCCGACATCTCCTTCCCCCTCACCATGTTTTCTTTCCCTACCAATCAATGAGGTGTAATTTTTTTTTCACAATTTTTTTAATGTAACTCGAGTATAAAAGCATTTCTACATTTTACAAGCGATGTAGTTCTATAATGTAATTAACATAAAAATAAATTAAAAGAAAATAAATTCAAGAGGCCACACACAGCCCCCCTTGTAGATAGTGCCACACACAGCCTGCTGCCCCTTTGTAAATAGCGCCACACTCCCCCCCCTTGTAAATAGTGGCACATTCCCCCCCTTGTAAATAGTGCCACACTCCCCCCCCCCTTGTACTTAGTGCCACACTGTGAACAGACCGGTGAGCGGTAGCCTACCGCTACCACTCTCCGCTCTGCCTGGTGTGACTTACCGGAGCAGCCGAGGAGGTCATGCGGCGCAGGCAGCGGTGGAGTTCCTTCTGACTAGGGTTGGTGACAGCCAGGGCCGGCCTTAGCTTGGATGGCACCCTTTGCGGGACTCTCTATTGCCGCCCCCTACACAAACCAAATATTAATCACATATATGGACACGCTGGAACATATATACTGTACATACATAAAGATAGATATTTAGACATACAGGCAAATATACATACACACATCTGGAATATATACATACAGGTAAATATATAGACGTACAGACACATATACACACACACACACACACACACACACACACACACACACCGGTAGATAAATACACAGACCGGAACATATACAAACACATAAAAGGCACAAATATACAAGCACAAAGACACATTCACAAACAGACCCATATATACCCACACAGGCACATATGTACACAGCACAGATAATGTAGTAGATGTTACCTGCAGTCCTATGTAACAACACAGATAACACACAGTGATAACTCGCTGAGTACAGATAATGTAATAGTGTTACCTGCAGTCCTATGTAACAACACAGATAACACACAGTGATAACTCTCTGAGTACAGATAATGTAGCAGATGTTATCGGCAGTCCTATGTAACACCACAGATAACACAGGGATAACTCTCTGAGTACAGATAATGTAGTAGTGTTACCTGCAGTCCTATATAACACCACAGATAACACACAATGATAACTCTTTGAGTACAGATAATGTAGTAGATGATACCTGCAGTCCTATGTAACACCACAGATAACACAGTGATAACTCTCTGAGTACAGATAATGTAGTAGCTGTTGCCTGCAGTCCTATGTAACATCACAGATAACACAGTGATAACTCTCTGAGTACAGTTAATGTAGTAGATGTAAGAGACAAACACATGCAGAGACACAGACAGAGACACACACACACACACACACACACACACACACACACACACACACAAACACACACACACACACACACACACACACACACACACACTGTAACATATACACATACAAACACAGAAACACACACTGTATTCACACTACACACACATACACACACATACACTCACCATGTCTCCTTGCTGACAGCATCACAGGTCAGGACGGGCTGTGGGCGGAGCTTCCTCCTCTGCTTCTCGGCTGGCTGTGTGTAACAGCAGAGCTGGAAGGCTGCAGCACGGGAGTGGACCTGTCCCCTGGCCTGAGTCATCTGACCTCATGTCACTTATGTGAGGTCAGGTGACTGGTCCACTCCCTGGCCGTCACAGACCCCAGTCAGAACGCCGTAATTTCCTGGCTCTTCCTAAAGCTGCTGCAGGTGTCCGACATACGGGGCGCCTGTCAGCAGCGATCAGCTGCTCTTTGGCGCCCCCCCTTCCCTACCACAGGGTTGCACCCGGGGCACATGCGCCGCCTGCCCCCCCCCTAGCTACGCCCCTGCATTACCTACAGGGGGCTGTGTGGCATTACCTACAGGGGGCTGTGGGGCATTGCTCACAGGGGGGCTGTGTGGCATTACCTACAGGGGGCTGTGTGGCATTACCTACAGGGGGCTGTGTGGCACTACCTACAGGGGGGGCTGTGTGGCACTACCTACAGGGGGCTGTGTGGCACTACCTACAGGGGGGCTGTGTGGCACGACCTACAAGGGGGGCTGTGTGGCACTACCTACAGCGGGGCTATGGCAGCTTCTACAGAGGGCAGTGTGCGGCATTATCTACAGAGGGAAGTGTGTTGCAAAAAATTCACAAATCAGATTCATCCGATTTTAAAACGGACAGGGAAAAAAACGGATGCAAAACGGGTCAAAATCGGCCGTTAAAAACGGAAACACAGCCCGGAAATATTGCAAAACGGATGCAAAACGGCCGGGAAAAATTGCCATTTTTACCGGCCGACACTCGGACCCTGTCGTGGGAATAGAGCCTTAGCCATCAATATCTGATCGGAGGTGGCCCGTCTCCCCGCCTACATCAGCTGTTTTGAAGGGGCCGCGATGCTCGTACCATCGTCGCTTCCCCTTCATTTCCTTTACTGCTCACAATGTGAAACGCGGATACAGTTGTAGTGGCGGTTCACAGTATTACAGTATACACTTGAATGGTAGAAGGCTGTGATACTGTGAACTGCCGCTACAAGTGTATCTGCGATTCACAGTGTGAGCAGTAAAGGAAATGAAGTGGAAGCAGCGCTTGTATAAGCACTGTGCCCCCTTCAAAACTGCCGATTGACGGGGGTGCCGGGTGTCGGTCCCTGACTGATCAGATATTGATGGCCTATCCTGAGGATAGGCCATCAGTTTTTGTGGACTGGAAACGTCACAACATCTTGACCTTCCTAAGTAGAGTCGTGTGTTAATGAACCTTCCCTTACCCATCTTATCCCTCCACCCCCACCTTTAGGAAAGACACGTGACACCGAGGTTGGATGTGAAATGGCCACAGCAGCCGTTTATTAATTTCACAGTTTTATCAAAACAATTTAAATCCGAAACATTCGGATAACTAGTTAGGAATCCACCAGAGAATTCCTCCTAATAATTCACTTGACCCAACATGGGTCAGAATCGTATATAACAATTTAACGTTAACATTAACCCGAGCAGAGGAAGTCCTTGAAGCCCCTTCAGATGTTCCTTTTTAAGAACACACCGAATTAGCCATCTGCAAACCACCAATTACCTCCAGCCGTAAACCAGCTCGGAAGCACCGTTCACCTCTGCAGATGGCTCCAACCACTAGAAGTCCACTTCAAGGGGATAACACCCGATGAAGCCCTCAAGTGATATACCGACCACTAGAAGTCCACTTCAAGGGGATAACACCCGATGAAGCCCTCAAGTGATATACCGACCACTAGAAGTCCACTTCAAAGGGATAACACCCGATGAAGCCTTCAAGTGATATACCTTCTACCAGAAGACCACTTCAAAGGGATAACACCCGATGAAGTCTTCAACCATGTACCTTTTTTGGGGGACGCATACCCCCGATGCGACCCCCCCACCATTTTGTACTGACTGGCCTCAAGGACTCCCCCCGCCAGCTGCCATGACAACAGAACCTACTCCGGGAAAAAAGGAAAAACATGTTAAATAAGCACACAAAACAAAGACAACACTCATAAACGGACGTACATAAAGCCCCACAGGGGTAACAAACAAAGGGCGGGAGGGTGGGAGCTTGTCTCTCCCTGTGTTACTCCTCCCGCTGCTTCCGGCTCAATGCCGCAAACAGCGGGAAGCTCAGCAACGGCCCCCTGACTCCTCCTTGTCCCTCCTCCACCTCCTCCTAACTCTCCCTCCAACTCTCCCTTACCTATTAACCCTTTCCCTACCAGTGAGGTCATGGAGGCTTCCCCTTAAGCCCTGC
The DNA here is from genome assembly GCF_050947455.1 of Rhinoderma darwinii. Taxonomy (NCBI): domain Eukaryota; kingdom Metazoa; phylum Chordata; class Amphibia; order Anura; family Rhinodermatidae; genus Rhinoderma; species Rhinoderma darwinii. The sequence continues at coordinate 119,953,752 of NC_134688.1, read as the reverse complement.
AGGCTGCGTCCAGCCTCTTCTTGACCTTCCTAAGTAGAGTCGTGTGTTAATGAACCTTCCCTTACCCATCTTATCCCTCCACCCCCACCTTTAGGAAAGACACGTGACACCGAGGTTGGATGTGAAATGGCCACAGCAGCCGTTTATTAATTTCACAGTTTTATCAAAACAATTTAAATCCGAAACATTCGGATAACTAGTTAGGAATCCACCAGAGAATTCCTCCTAATAATTCACTTGACCCAACATGGGTCAGAATCGTATATAACAATTTAACGTTAACATTAACCCGAGCAGAGGAAGTCCTTGAAGCCCCTTCAGATGTTCCTTTTTAAGAACACACCGAATTAGCCATCTGCAAACCACCAATTACCTCCAGCCGTAAACCAGCTCGGAAGCACCGTTCACCTCTGCAGATGGCTCCAACCACTAGAAGTCCACTTCAAGGGGATAACACCCGATGAAGCCCTCAAGTGATATACCGACCACTAGAAGTCCACTTCAAGGGGATAACACCCGATGAAGCCCTCAAGTGATATACCGACCACTAGAAGTCCACTTCAAAGGGATAACACCCGATGAAGCCTTCAAGTGATATACCTTCTACCAGAAGACCACTTCAAAGGGATAACACCCGATGAAGTCTTCAACCATGTACCTTTTTTGGGGGACGCATACCCCCGATGCGACCCCCCCACCATTTTGTACTGACTGGCCTCAAGGACTCCCCCCGCCACAGCGAAACAGGCCTTGACCACCTTAAGCCTGTGAGTTCCGCCACACCACCACCGCCCTTTCTATTCCTTCTGCTATCGCCAAGCTCCAAAGATCAATGCCAACCTCGGTCAGATGAACCCCATCACCCCTCCAGAAGTTCCCCACTCCTGACTCCAAATCCCTGTGCCGCACACAAATGCCCCCGATTTTTGCTACGAAACGGGACACCGCCCGATTAACTTTTAATGCGAGCCTTATTGACTCTTTCACTGACCTAGCCAACCGCCAATGTTTCCTCGGGACTATGTCCGACCACACTATCACCAACTTGGGATAAGAAACCCACAAACCCAACATATCGTGTTTGATATCCCGCACCAACTCACGCAAGGGGCAGACTCCCAAGTCATCCCCACCCACGTGCAACACTAAGACCTCCGGAATCCTATCAAGCCGGGCCTATGTCTGGAATTCTGCCAACCCCCTGCTCCATGACATACCTCTAAATCCCAGCCAATGCACAACCGCATCCTGTCGCGGAATGCGCAACTGGCGACCGTCCGGGCACGTACGAATGACCCAGTGCACGTACGAATGACCCAGCAACCACACCAAACACGGAGGCGAATCTGAAATGGAAAACAATTAGACACTGCCATACAAAACATTTTTTAAGCGTTAACCACAACCTCATAACAAATGGAGCGGACATAGGACTTAACTCAGTTGGACTCCCAACGACCAATGCGCCGCACCCCTTCATCATCCAACCCCCAGCGCCCCGCTGCAGTTGCTGCGCCAATCCTGAAGGAATGAGATGAATATGAGCCCGCCGCGACACCAACCGCCGTCAGACATTCCTTAAATACATCTCCAAACTGAAACCTGGACAAAACGACCCGTCCACATGGCGTAACAAAGGCAAATCTGGAGACCCCGCTTGCGGCTTGAAAAACCCCGCATGCACTCTACTGGGCACATAACCGACCCCGGGAGGGCGAACAAAACTATCAGCTTACCCTTCCCTACTTGGCTAAGCAAAGCAAACGACACAGGCCTTCTACTATCCGCCTCCCCTCTACCTCGGCCCAACCCCTTCAAAGCCTGTAGCACCAAAAATTCCTTAGATACATCTTGAAAGCCTCGTAACTTGAAACCAAACGCCACCGCAGATATGAACCGGTTCACCTTTGCCACTGAAAACCCCGCCTCCCAGGCGTCCCCTAACCAGTACAAAAGTGCCACCAACCTGTCTCTATCCGTATTGACGTCACCCAACTCTCTTACCCACTCCTCCCACTGCCTCCAACAAGCAGAATAAGCACTCCACGTCGTGCGCGCCAAAGACCTTTGTATCAGTTGTTCTACGGGACCGAGACCAGATCCCAAAGATGTTCCGGACAAGCCAAACCGAGACGTTCCGCTCCCAGTGCCAATTGCCGAAACCGGTCCCACTGCGAGCGAGAAAGAGCATCAGCGATGCAATTCCGTACCCCCGGCACATGCACCGCCACCACCCACGCGTTCAACGACAAACATACCAACACTAAATGTCGCAACAATTGAACTACAGGAGGAGAGGACGCCGTGATGTTATTAATGGCCAGCACCACCCCCATGTTGTCGCAGTAAAAAAAAAAAAAAAAAAAAAAAAAAAAAAAAAAACGAACCTTCTTATCCCTGACCCTGTCCCCCCAAATGGTTGCCGCCACCACGATGGGGAACAGCTCGAGCAGGGCCAGATTCCGCGTGAGTCCGCTGGACACCCAACTAGCCGGCAATTGACCTGCGCACCACGGACCTCCCCCGTAAGCTCCAAAACCGCCCGCCCCAGCCGCATCCGTAAAATTAATCAAATCACTCGCACTCCCGCCGTTGCCGCTGCCAACCGTCTACCAAACACCCTCCCCATTGGCATAATCCGGCAGGCGAAATTCAACTTCCCCAGCAGCGACTGAAGCTCCCGCAGCGTCATTTTCTTCAGTCTACAAGCCCGCCGTACCTCCAGCCTCAAAGCACCCAGCTTATCCGCAGGGAGACGACACTCCATTGCCACCGAATCTATTTCAATTCCCAAAAAACAAATCGTCGCTACTGGGCCCTCCATTTTTTCTGGCGCCAAAGGGATCCCAAAATCCCTCGCAACCTTCTGTAGTGCATAAAGCAAATTACCGCAAACCGGCGAACCCCCCGGGCCAACGCACAAGAAATCATCTAAGTAATGGATCAACGAGTCGACCCCGGATACTCCCCTCGCAACCCACTCCACGAAGCTACTAAACGCCTCGAAGTACGCACAAGAAAGGGAACGCCCCATCGGAAGGCACCGATCCACATAAAAGGCCCCATTCCAAAGACAGCCCCAACAGCCGTTGGCTTTCTGGATGAACTGGCAACAACCTGAACGCCGCCTCGATTTCGGTTTTTGCTAGCAGCGCGCCCGGGCCCGCAGCCCGCACTAACCCCACCGCCTCATCGAATGAGGTATAGGCTACGGAGCACAACTCGTGATCTATCCCGTCGTTTACCGACGAACCCTTGGGATACGATAAGTGTTGAATTAAACGAAATTTTACGGGCTCACGCTTAGGAACAATACCCAACGGGGACACAACTAAATCTTTTACTGGCGACTCAACAAAAGGCCCTGACATGCGACCCAACGAAACTTCTTTTAACAATTTGTCCGACACGACCTTGGCATGCGAGTAAGCCGATTTTAAATTCCTCCGCGTAACCGGAACCTCATAAGGAGGCGGGGAATAACGAAACCAACACGAAAACCCTCGTAAAGCAACTTAGCCGCCGCCCTGTCCGGATACTCATTTAGATAAGGGGCCATCTTTTCCACCCTCACCGGTGACACCCCCTTGACCAGCCGCGGAGGACTGGTTCCCTGACCTCCTTTTCCGCATACATTTCGCCGCCCCGTGTGATGCACCATTACACTCCGAACACACGTGCTTGAACTTGCACGTGGCCCCGAACTTGCACTGGCCTTCATTAAATTGCCAGCAAAACCCTGCCTTTCCCCCGCCGCCTTGTCCAACCTGACTAGACTGGCCTCCTTGGCCGGCGCTCCCGGGGAAGGACTGCCTAACCGGAGCCGTAACCCGTAACCAGAGAGCAATATCCTTCTGGTCCCACCGAATCGCCGGCCGAACCGCTTTTCGCTGACGGAATTGCTCGTCGTATCGCAGCCACGCCTGACCCCCATACGCCCTATGAGCCTCCCCAATAGCATCAAAATAACAAAACAACGCCGAACAATTTTCCGGCGCCTTTTCCCCTATCACACTGGCTAATATGGCGAACGCCTGCGACCAATTAACGAACGTCTGCGGGATAAGCCTATACCGCCGCCGTTCCTCCTCGTCCTTTTTACTCTCGTCCCGCTTGCTCTTATCCAAATTAAATTTAGCGAGCGGCAAGAGAGAAAAAATCTCTACATATTCGTCCTTCCAGATCCGCTCACGCACCTCCTGCTTTAAATGCGCCCCCAACGGACCTTCGAAACACACATACACCTCCCCACGAGCGCGATCATCAATACGCACCCGATCGCCATCTTTTTGCGCCTCGGTCTGTACCGACACCGCGACCGCCTCTCTAACCGCCGTTACGGGCCGCGCTTGTAACAATCCCCCTTCCCTGGGACCCTCCCAAACTACCGCCGGGGACACTTCCGTGACTACCGGCGCCACCGCCCTATCTAGGCGCCCGACCAGCTCTCTCAAGCAACCCACTAAGTCTGCCAAACCCGCGCCATCGCGCCCGCCCGCGCCACTACCGGCCACCGATGCGACGCTAGCAGCCCCCCCGCCGATACCCGACATAAAAATCGCTGGATATGACAATGATGGAGTTATACACTCACCGGGCTGCACAGGCGCTGTGTTCCCGTCAGCCGGACCATCCTGACCTCGACGATACACGTCCAGTTCACCTTCCTCCAGCTCTTCTCTCGCCGACGACTGTCCATCCAAACGACATCTTCGGAACGGGGATGAGGACGCGCTGACCGATGGGCCGGCAACCTGCCGCCCGACCGCCGGGACCCAGACTTCCGACCGGACCTGTTGCCTCGACGTCGCTGCAGATCTAGACGTCCGTCTCGCTGATCCTGAAGAAGCCTGCCCCCTGGCCGGAACATCACCAGGCGGGGCGGCCGTACCTTGTCCTCCGAATCTTCCATCCGATGGGGGAGGGGTGACAGGGAGCCCGGCCTGCGACTCCCTGCTTACCGCCGGACCCCGTCGCGGCTTGGGATTCCTGCCAGGACGCAGGGCCTGGGAAGGGGCGGTCCTCCCAGCTGCCTGGCCTGCAGCGTCCGAGATCGGGCTCCCTCTGCGACGCCGTGTCCGCGGGACTGCCTCAGGACTGAGGCGCTCTGGAGGTCGGGACCGCCGGGAGGGACGGGTCGACCCGGCCTGAGTCGCCGTCACCCCCGGCAACGCTCTCAGCCTGCTCCGAGCAGGAGCGGTTGTTGCCGACTCCCCCCCCGCCGCCATAGTAATGCTAGTAAGGGGGCCGGGGGAGGGGAGCCTGTCCCCTGCAACAGACCCCGAACGCCGGGCCTGGCGTGGCGAAACGGCGTCCGGGATCCTAGTTAATGCAGCCACGGTCTCCTCAAGCCATCCGGGACCGTGGTGCACATCAGCGGCACGCAGCCGCTCTAATAATACGGCCTCCGACATTGTTATAAGCGCGGGCAACGGGGAGCTTGTCTCTCCCTGTGTTACTCCTCCCGCTGCTTCCGGCTCAATGCCGCAAACAGCGGGAAGCTCAGCAACGGCCCCCTGACTCCTCCTTGTCCCTCCTCCACCTCCTCCTAACTCTCCCTCCAACTCTCCCTTACCTATTAACCCTTTCCCTACCAGTGAGGTCATGGAGGCTTCCCCTTAAGCCCTGCAGGCTGCGTCCAGCCTCTTCTGTAATGGTCGTATGGTGTCAGCAAACCAGCTTTGGAAATGTTTTCTCTAAAAGCCAGTTTGCGCACCATTCATTGTAAGCTCCACCTTGCACCCAGCGTGTAAGAAATACGCACATATTTGGTATCGTTGAAGTCGGCAGAAGTGGCCAAATATGTATTCAGGTGTGTTTACCCAGTGGCATGCACCAGATGTAAAAAAAATCGCCTAAAATCACACATTCACATTTTTTTCAACTTTTTTTTCCATATTTCCCTCCATATTTAAAAAAAAAAAAGTTAAATATATCTATTATTTTTTTACATAATATGGAAGCCCAATATGTTCTGAGAAAAACAAGACCAAATACATGTAGGTTGGAAAAATAATAGAACAACAATTTGTTTTTAAATTGGCACATGGCTAATACTTAAAAATGGGCATGGTCAGGAAGGGGGGTAAAGCTTCTGATCAGGAAGTGGTTAAAGACTATGCACATCTTTGAAAGTAATTATTTTTACTTTTTTATTTTGTATTAAGTCATGAACTTAGTTAGATGTGATCGATAATAGCTGGATCCTGCGTGTCTGAGAGACACACATAGCCTTTCAGCAACTTTCCAATTCACTTTTATTTTATTTTTTAAACTTTTTAAGATACAAGTTCTACGTATCCTGTATAGCTGTATCAACCAATTCCGGCAGTTCAGCTAAACTGACGGCTCGGCTGACACACAGGATCCAGCTAATATCGAACACATCTACTTAGATGTGATCAATATTAACTGAATCTTGTGTGTCAGAGACACAATTACATTGTGTAATGTAACCACTCATATGGTCTGTAGCAGGAGCGCCGCTAGCACCAGGCCTTCAGTGCCCAAGCCGGATGTCGTCTGTGTGCTGTCCGTGGTTTTCACACACCCATTGACTTCAATGGGCGACTAGGTGCGTGAAAACGCACTAATATATGACATGCAGTGAGTTTCACGCAACGGACACTGCACAAAAACTTACGCATGTGTGAATAGCCCCATTGAAATTTAACTGGTCCGTGTACTGTGTGTTATTTTAAAACACAGGACTCATTCAGACGAGCGTGAATCTCGTTTGTGTGCTAAGTCTATCATGTGTGATACTGTCTGCTGAGCTGCTGTATCTAAGCCTATCATGTATGATATTGTCTGCTAAGACAATGCATCCAATTCTATCCAGCGGTGTAGATATAGGAGCCTTAGTCTTATAGATATGCTATCTCCGATATATATGTAAAAAAATATTTATCTGTTTTAGGGGGGGGTAAATATATGTCTTGGGGCTTGTACCCCTGATCTTTTAAGACCCTAGCAACGCCCCTAGTCTGTAGCGAGATGATGGTTAACCTGTTTGTGAAGCAATAAACTTCTAACAATCCATTACAATTGTTCAGGTCATCCTGGAAACTATAAATTCACATGGTAAGAATATACATAGCAGGACTTTAACCCCTTAGCGCACCAGGACGCACCGGTACGTCCTGCATTGAAGTGCTTTAAGGCACAGGGACGTACCGGCGCGTCCTGGCTAATTTGTGTCACCCTGTCAAAGGACAAGGTGACAGAACTGTGCCGTCAACTGTTTATGACAGTTGACCGGCACAGTAAGACGGCAGGGGACCATTCACAGCGGTCTCCTGCCGGCGATCGCTGTGATTGGTCAGTCAAAGCAGACTGACCAATCACAGCTCCATGACGTGTGTATGTGATGGCGCTGGCTCAGAAGCCGAGCCAGCGCTATCACCGCTGTGAATCAGCTTTCCGACGCCCCTCTGCAATGGCCAGGACCGGAGCTAGGCTCCGATCCGGCCGATTAACCCCTTCGATGCATCGATTAACGTGATCGATGCATCGAAGTGTCTTGTAGCCTGTCGGCAACCACGATGGTTGCCACGGGCGCGGGTGTCAGCTGCTTGTCACAGCTGACATCGTGCCCTAACGGCCAGGACCGGAGCAAGGCTCCGATCCGGCCGATTAACCCCTTAGATGCAGCTATCGCTGCATCTAAGTGATTAGATCGTACCCTATGGTTGCTAATGTCAACCATCGGCACCCGCAGGTGTTCCGATGGTTGCTATGGCAACCATAGCCTAACAATCGCTTCCTAGTATGGAAGACTATTAGGCCCCACCGGGAGGCGAAGCCTAATAGGCTTGCTGTCAGTCAATAGCTGACAGCTCTAATACACTGCACTATGTAGGTAGTGCAGTGTATTAGAATAGCGATCAGGGCTTCATGCCTTCAAGTTCCCTAGTGGGACAAAAAAAAAAGTTAAAACAAGTTCATAAAAATGTTGTAAAAAAGTAAAAAAAAATAAGTTTAATGTTAAAAAACACTATAACAGCCTTTTTTCCTATAATAAGTCTTTTATTATAGGAAAAAACAAAAAACATAAAAAAAGTACACATATGTGGTATCCCCGCGTCCGTAACAACCCCAACTATAAAAATATCACGCTATTTTACCCGTACGGTGAACACCGTAAAAAAATTAAATAAAAAAACTATTCCAGAATCGCTGTTTGTTAGTCGCTACCCCTCGCAAAACAGAATAAAAAAAGGGATCTAAAAGTTGCATGTACCCCAAAATTATACCATTAAAAAACGCAACCCGTCCCGCAAAAAACAAGCCCTCCCACAGCTTTTTTGACGGAAAAATAAAAAAGTTATGGCTCTCAGAATCTGGTGACACCAAAAATAAATTATTTGAAACAAAAGTGATTTTATCGTGCAGACGCTGCAAAGCATAAGAAAAACTATATACATCTGGTATCACCGTAATCGTACCGACCCGCAGAATAACGTAAAATTGTCATTCATAGCGCATGGCGAACGCCGAAAAAAAGAAATAATAAAAAACATCAGAATTGCAGGTTTTTGGTCACCTTGCTTGCCAAAAAAATGAAATACAAAGTGATCAAAAAATCACATGTACCCCAAAATGGTACCAATGAAATCTACAGATTGTCCCGCAACAAATAAGCCCTCACACGACTCCGGTGGAGAAAAAATAAAGACGTTTTGGCTCTCAGAATATGGCGATGCAAAATGTGCAAAGTGTCCAAAAGCGGATAAGATCGGGCGCCATTTATCAGTGCGACACCGGCCACACATCTGTGGATAATTATTTACCCCATTATTATACTCTCTTATTATACCCCTGATGTTCTCCGCACAGCTTACATATGCCCCCACATCATAACTGTAATACCAGCAAAACCCCAAACAAAACAACTAGCGAGCAAAATCCACGCTCCAAAAGCCAAATGGTGCACCCTGCAGCGTGCCCAAGCAGCAGTTTACGTCCACATATATGGCATCGCCATACCCGGGAGAACCCGCTTAACAGTTTGAGGTATTTGTCTTCAGTGGCACAAACTGGGCACAAAATATTGTGCACTAAAATGGCACATACCTGTGGAAATTTTCACTTTGCACCATCCACTGAGCATTCATTCCTAATAGAAAAAAAAAAAACCTGTGTGGTCAAAATGCCTTGAGGGGTTCAGTTTCCAAAATGGGGGTCACTACTTGGGGGTTTGTTTTACTATTTGACCTCAGAGCCCTGCCGTTGTGGGCTAATGCTGCGAAAATCACCAAAATAGGTCTCACATGCGCCTTTCACTCCTAAGCCCTGTCATATGTCCAGGCAAATGATAAATTCCTTGAGGGGTGTAGTTTACAAAATGGGGTCACTTCTCAGGGTTTTACGCTCTACTCTGGTACCTAAGAACGCTCTGCAAATGCGACATGGCGCCCGTACACCAGTCCAGCAAAATCTGTGCTCTAAAAGCCACATGGCACTCCTTCCATTTTGAGCTCTGCCATGTGCCCAAACAGCAGTTTAGGGCCACACATGGGGTACTGCCGTACTCGGGAGAAATTGGGTAACAAATTATGTGTTGTTTTTTCTCCTATTACCCCTTGTGGGAAAAAAAATTGGGTGCAAAACTAAATATTTTTGGGAAAAAAAAATTTTTTCATTTTCACTGCCTCATTCTAATACAATCTATGAAACACCTGTAGGATCAAAATGCTGAGTACACCCCTAGATGATTACCCTGAGGGGTAAAGTTTCCAAAATGGAGTCACTTCTCAGGGGTTTCTACTGTACGGGTACTTCAGGGGCTCTGCAAATGCGACATGGCGCCCAAAAAACAATCAACCAAAATCGACATGCCAAGTAGCACTCCTGCCATTCTGAGCCCTGCGGTGTATCCAAGCAGAAGTTTATAACCACATATGGGGTATTGCCGTACTCGGGAGAAATTGCTTTACAATTGTTGGGGCGCTTTTTCTCCTTTATTCCTTGTGAAAATGAAAACAATTCAACATTTTAGTGGAAAGAATGTAGATTTTCATTTTCACTGCATAATCCCAATAATTCAGAAAAAAAACTGTGGGGTCAAAATGCTCACTATACCGCTAGATAAATTCCACGAGGGGTATAGTTTCCCAAATGGGGTCACTTTTGCCGGGTTTGCACTATTTTGGCCCCTCAGTGGCTTTGCAAATGTCCCATGGGGCCGCAAACCATTCCAGCAAAACTTGAGCTCCAAAAGTCAAATGGTGCTCCGTCCTTTCTAACTTCCGCCATGTGTCCAAACGGCAATTTATTACCAGATATGGGGTATTGCTGTGCTCAGAAGAGTTTGCTTTACAAATATTGGGGTGTTTTTTCTCCTTTATCTGTTGAAAAAATGAAAAAATCTGAGCTAAAACTACATTTTATTAGAAAAAAATTTAGATTTTCAATTTCACGGCATAATTCCCATAAATTCAGCAAAAACCGTGTAGGGTCAAAATGCACACTACACCCCTAGAAAAATTCCTTGAGGGGTGTAGTTTCCAAAATGGGGTCACTTTTGGGGAGTTTCCACTGTTATGGTCCCTCCAGGGCTTTGCAAACACGACATGGCACCGAAAACCATTCCAGCAAAATCTGCGCTCCAAAATCCAAATGGCCCTCGTTCCCTTCTGAGCCCTGCCGTGGGTCCAAACAGCAGTTTATTACCACATATGGGGTATTGCCGTAATCGGGAGACATTGCTTTACAAATGTTGGGGTGCTTTTTCTCCTTTATTCCTTGTAAAAACTAAAACATTGTATGTTTTTTCAGAAAAAAAGTAGATTTTCATTTTCACAGACCAGTTCCAATAAATTTAGCAAAAAACCTGTGGGCTAAAAATGCTAACTATACCTCTTGAAAAATTCCTTGAGGGGTGTACTTTCCAAAATGGGGTCACTTTTGGGGGGGTTTCCACTGTTTTGGCACCACAAGACCTCTTCAAACCTGACATGGTGCCTAAAATATATTCTAATAAAATAGAGGCCCCAAAATCCACTAGGTGCTCCTTTGCTTCTGAGGCCGGTATTTCAGTCCATTACCACACTAGGGCCACATATGGGATATTTCTAAAAATTGCAGAATCTGGGCAATAAATATTGAGTTGCATTTCTTGGGTAAAACCTTCTGTGGTACAGAAAAAATTGTATTACAAATGAATTTAGTAAAAAAAAAATGAAATTTGTAAATTTCACCTCTACTTTGCTTTATTTCCTGTGAAATGCCTAAAGGGTTAAAAAAAATTCTGAATGTGGTTTTGAATACTTTGAGGGGTGCAGTTTTTAAAATGGGGTGTTTTATAGGGGGTTTCTAATATATAAGGCTCTCAAAGCCACTTCAGAACTGAACTGGTCCCTGAAAAAATAGCCTTTTGAAATTTTCTTGAAAATGCGAGAAATTGCTGCTAAAGTTCTAAGCCTTGTGAGGTCATAGAAAAATAAAAGCACGTCCAAAAAATGATGCAAACATAAAGTAGACATATGGGGGATGTTAACTAGTAAATATTTTGTGTGGTATTACTATCTGTTTTACAAGCAGATACATTACAATTTAGAAAAATGCAGATTTTTGCACATTTTCTCTAAATTTTGGTGTTTTTTTACAAATAAATATTGAATTTAACGACGACATTTTTTCAGTATCATAAAGTACAACATGTCACGAGAAAACAATCTCAGAATCGCTTGGATAGGCAAAAGCATTCCAGAGTTATTACCACATAAAGTGACACATGTCAGATTTGCAAAAATCGGCTGTGCCACAAGGCCAAAATAGGCTGTGTCCTTAAGGGGTTAATCTGACTTTGTAATTTATCTCTGTAATGAGCTTAGTTCTAGTACTGAATTTACACAATGAGCTTTGTTTTGGCTCTGTATTTATATAATGAGCTTTGTTCTGGTACTGAATTTATGTACTGAGCTTGGTTCTGTTGCTGTATTTATATAATGAGCTTTGTTCTGGTACTGAATTTATGTACTGAGCTTGGTTCTGGTGCTGTATTTGTGTACTGAGCTTGGTTTTGGCTCTGTATTTATATAATGAGCTTGGTTCTAGTATTGTATATATGTACTGAGCTTTGTTCTGAAACTGTATATATATACTGAGCTTAGTTCTGGTGCTGTATATATGTACTGATCTTTGTTCTGGTGCTGAATTTATGTACTGAGCTTGGTTCTGGTACTGTATATATGTACTGGGCTTGGTTCTGGTGCTGTATTTATGTAATGAGCTTTGTTCTGGTGCTGTGTATATATATACAAAGCTTAGCTTTCCAGAACAGTGTCCAAATCATCACACTGCCTTCGCCGGCTTGCCTTCATCCCATGGTGTATCTTGGTGTCATCTTTTTTGCCCAGGTAAGCGACACACATGCCCCCGGCCATCCATATGATATGAAAGACTATGTAATTTATCAGACCTGGCCACTTTCTTCCATTGCTCCATGGTGTAGTTCTGATGCTCCTGTGGCTAATCTAAGCGGTTTCAGCAGAAGACAGGGATCAGCATGGGTACCCTGACTGGTCTGTGGCTACGCAGCCCCACATAAGGCAAGCTGCGATGCACTGTATGTACTGACACCTTTGTATCACAGACAGCATAAACTTTTTCAGCAGTTTGTGCTACAGTATTTCTTCTGTTGGATCGGACAAGACGGACTAGACTTCGCTCCCCATGCGCATCAAATAAGCCTTGGCCATACATGATCCTGTCGACGGCTCACCGGTGTTCTTCCTTGGGCCACTTTTGGTAGGTACTAAGCACTGCATACTGGAAACACCCCACAAGGTCTACTGTTTTGGATATGCTCTAACCCCATGCGCCGATTCTTGTTGTCTGGCCTGCATAAAACCACAAATAACTCCACCGCCCGGTTACAAGAAGCTCAGGACTTTGAGACGGGGCTTTTGGGCATGTGCCTTCACCGGTACTTTACACATTAGGTGGATGTTCTTAGAGGGAATCAAAAGAACAGGCAGGCGTCATAACATGTATGTAAATGCAATATCTAGACAAGGAAGATTGTTTTTTTTTATATAATTCTAATTGAATTTTTTTTTTGCATGATTTACGCTCTCTAACATTTACATTGCATAGAAATCGATTGCCTCCCCCCAATGGGTGTCTAACTTTAATTTCTAATAACAATTCACAGCAGCAGAGTACAGAAGATGGGATTATGGAGGCAATCCTGTCCTTATGGTCTTGACCGCACTGTACACTTGGGGCTTGCATTTTAAACCCAGACTATGGACTCAAACCATGACAGCAGTAAGGAGATGAACAGCTCTCTTGACGATCGTCATTGCCTGTTGCCCAGACAGGCAGCAAGGAGCTGATGACTAAATAACACAGCTCATTAGAATGGCAAACATAGTTCTCTTGGATATACCATTAATCTCACCTTTCTGTAGGGTTCGCTTTACATCTTCCCAGATCTAAACAATGAGCTCCCAGATTTTTATAGTGTCCTCAATTATCAACAAGTAGGAACAACCAAGGGCAAATCAGAACAGACTACTCCAACTTTTATAATGCAACTCCAGACAGCTCTAAATCTAGTGACATAGATTTAGGGGTTTCAGAGGTTGAGGTTGCACTTAGTGCATTTGGTGCCATAAAGCCTCTCTGCCACATAATAGGACGTCAATATTGTAAGTGGGCAGTGCAGAGATGTGATTGTGTTTCAAGATAATATTCCTATTAACCCCTTCCCAACATTTTTCATATGGATACGTCAAGGAAAGCTAGTTCTTCCCGAATTTTGCTGTATCCATGCGATAAATGGTGGACACCGGCTCAGAAGCTGAGTCGGTACCACCATCCCTGGGTGTCGGCTGTATGTTACAGCTGACACCCTGGGGTAATGGCGGGCACCAAAGTTTGATCCGATACCCGCCATTAACCCCTTAAATGCAGCGGCCAAAAGCGATTGCTGCATTTAAGAGCTTTGCAGCTCATCGGCACCCCAGCAATGAAATTGCCAGGGTGCCGGTGGCTGGAAAGGCAACCAGAGGCCTAACACTGGTATGCCTAGAACGGAAGCCTTTCAGGCCTCGCCCAGAGGTGGGGCCTAAAAGGCTTCCGTAGCCACTGGCAAGATGGCGCTGGCTCAGGAGCTGAGCCAGCGTCATCAGCGGTAGATGTCAGCTGTATGTTACAGCTTACATCCACCGGTAATGGCAGGCACCGGAGCTACCACGATTCCTGCCTCTAACCCCTTGGATGCAGCGATCTAAAGCAATTGCTGCATCTTAGAGGTTGGTAGCAGATCGGCAGCCCTGCCATGCAATCAGGGCTGCTGACTGCTGCTATGGCAACAGGAGGCCTAACAATGGCCTCCTGCTCTGCCATTACGGAAGCCGATTAGGCCCTGCCCGGAGGCGAAGCCTAATCGGCTTGCTGACAGTGAATGACTGACAGATCTAATACATTGTACTACATAGGTAGTGCAATGTATTAGAAAAAAAATCTGACCGTTTGGACCATCAAGTCCCCTAGTGGGACTAAAGAAAAGTGTAAAAAAAAAAGTGAAAAAAAAATATAATAAAAGTTTCAAGTAATAAAATAAAACACAATCGCCCTTTTTCCCTTATCAAGTCCTTTGTTATTGAAAAAAAATAAGTAAACCATACATATTTGGTATCGCCGCATCCATAACGGCCTGAACTATAAAAATATTATGTTAGTTATTTTATGCGGTAAATGGCTTTTTAGTCACTTTGCCCTACAAAAATTGAAGTAAAAAGTGATCAAAAAGTCGCATATATCCAAAAATGGTAGCTTTAAAAACTATAGCTCTGTTGACGAAAAAAATAAATACTTATGGTCCTCACAACATGGCGACAGGAAAAATACATTCTTTTTTACAAAAGTAATTTTATTGTGCAAAAAGTTGTAAAACAAAAAAGTGCTATAAATTAGGTATCGCCTGCATTGTACGGGCCCGCAGAATAAAGCTAACATGTCATTTATAACGCATGGTGAACGCTGTATAAGAGAAAACCTAAAAAACTATGCCAGAATTGCTGTTTTTTAGTCACCTTGCCTTCCAAAAAATTGGAAAAAAGTGAAACAAAAGTCGCATGTACCCCAAAATTGGACCATTAAAAATTACAACTCGTCCCGCAAAAAAACAGCCCTCATGCCACTACGTCTATGAAAAAATAAAATGAGTTAAGGCTCCAATACGTCAGGAAGTAAAAAATATGCAGTTGTGCAAGCCCAAGGGGAACATTTCTCTTGTTTCAAGAGGCGATTTATCAAGGCCCTAAAATTAGGGAGCCAGGAAGGGTAGGGCCCAAACATATCTGCTGGAAGCGAGGGTGCCCGTATTATACAAGGACAACACTTTCCCAGAAAAATTCCCCAAACTGCAAAGGTGCTGAGTGTGGACCAAAAGGGGATAAGAAAGGACGCCATATATTAGTGCGACACCGGCCTGTGCAGAAAGGATTGTTTCACAGCGTAACACACATCTAAGGATTATTTTACTGTTTTTTTTTTACCCCATTATTATACCCTCCTATTATTCCCTGATGTACTCTGCCCAGCTTACATGTACCCCCTCATTATAAACTGAAATACCAGTAATACTCCAAACAAAACTACTACCAAGCAAAATCCACGCTCCAAAAGCCAAATGGCGCTCCCACCTTTCTGAGCCCTACAGGGTGCCCAAACAGCAGTGTAACGTCTATGGCCACAGTCTGTCATTCTAACTTACCCCTCGACGACCGGGGCCATGGACATCCTGCTGCTATGCTGCGTCGTCCCCCTGTGAGGTGCCGGCACTCACTTCCGGGTATCGAGCCTGTCTCCCGGGGTGTGAGCGCGCGCGCTCATGCCCACTCTTAAAGGGCAAGTGCGCGCACCTGGAAATTATCATCATCAACTCCTGAATTCCTGGGTCACCGCCCTTCTAATCCTCGCCTGAGCATTGTTGTTGTTTCCCATAGTCTGTCCTGCAAATGGTCTCCTAAGTGTCTTCCAGCTTCCCAGTGTTCCCCGTACCTTTATCCTGTATCCTGTTTCCCATGCTATCTGTACCATCCTGGTCTACTGCCGTGCTGAACTGTTGTCGTGTTTTGCTGCATCTCCACGCCTGTTCTGGTGCACCACGCCTGACGTCTGCCTGCCGCCTGGTCCCAGCCGAGCCTGCCTTGCTACTGCCTACATTTCATCAGGTACCCTTTTCTGGACTATAGACTCTGCACTACACCTGTTTGGCCAGCTGCCATCCCACTATGCGGTACGGCCCAGTGGGTCCACACCCCGCATCGTGACAAGCAGTTTACTTCCACATATATGGCACCGCCATACCCGGGAGAACCCTTTTAACAATTTTTGGGGTGTGTGTCTCCAGTGGCACAAGCTGGGCATTAAATATTTGCCACTGAAATGGCATATCTAGGAAAAAATTAAAATGTTTACTTTGCACCATCTGCAGCGCAATCATTTATGGAAAAGACCAGTGGGGTGAAAATGCTCACTACACCCCATAATAAATGCCTTGATGGGTGCAGTTTCCAAAATGGGGTCACTTCTCAGGGGTTTATTTTATTATTTCACATCAGAGCCCTGCAATTGTGAACCAATACTTTGTTGTTAGGGATCTGCCAGGTACTACGTCTAGGTATACTCCTGGGATTAATCAATCCACACCTGAGGCCAGACCTGTTAGACTGACACCGTCTCCCACCAACCAGGGTGGCAGGCTCAGGAGTGGGAGAGCCTATCGCGGCCTGGTCAGTCAGAGTTAGCTCCGCCCCCTGTCCTTTATTACCTGCCGTGTTCTCTTCCTCAGTGCTTGTAATTCTTCTGGATTCCTGGCCCCACTGCTGCTTGCTCCAGCCTGCTTCTGCCGTGCTTCTGCCTTGCTGCAGTTCCGCTTATCCTGCTTCGCTTTGCCCCTGGCTTGCTTCCTTCTCCGTGCTCACGTTGCTATACTCCACTTCATCCTGGTCCTGACTATTCATTCACCGCTCCGTTTCCTCGCGGCGTTCCGTGGGCTACTGCCCCTTCCCTTGCGTGTTCCCTGTTTGTTCTCCCGTGCACTTAGACAGCGTAGGGACCGCCGCCCAGTTGTACCCCGTCACCTAGGGCGGGTCGTTGCAAGTAGGCAGGGACAGGGCGGTGGGTAGATTAGGGCTCACTTTCCCTTCACCTCCTTCCTGCCATTACATAATTACAAGCCATACCTAGTCTACCATTCTCCTACGCTGACGCTATCATGGACCCCCTTGAGACCCTGACCCAGCAGATGCAGGGCCTCTCCCTACAGGTCCAGGCCCTGGCCCAGAGGGTCAACCAGGGTGACGCTGCCTTAGTAGTACCCCTCACCTCACCTCTAGAACCCGACCTCAAGTTACCTGACCGGTTCTCAGGGGACCGTAAGACGTTTCTCTCCTTCCGGGAGAGTTGCAGACTGTATTTCCGCCTAAAACCCCACTCCTCAGGTTCCGAGAACCAGCGGGTGGGTATCATCATATCCCGACTCCAGGAAGGGCCCCAAGAGTGGGCCTTCTCCTTGGCTCCTGACACCCTGAACTTTCCTCTGTTGATCGTTTTTTCTCTGCCCTCGGACTCATTTACGACGAGACTGACAGGACTGCTTTAGCCGAGAGTCAGCTGGTGACCTTACGTCAGGGTAGGAGACCGGTTGAGGAATACTGTTCTGATTTTAGAAAGTGGTGCGTAGCTTCTCGGTGGAACGACCCGGCCCTAAGGTGCCAGTTTAGGTTAGGATTATCTGACGCCCTGAAGGATCTGCTGGTTAGCTACCCCTCTTCTGACTGCCTTGACCAGGTTATGGCCCTAGCAGTACGACTTGACCGACGTCTCAGGGAACGTCAGCTTGAACGTTTCAATGTGCTCCCCTCTGACTTTTCTGCGATCCCCCCCGAGGTCCCGTCCCCTCGCCCCTCCACGGAGGACTCGGAGGTACCTATGCAACTCGGGGCCTCCATGTCCCCTCGACAACGTAGGGAGTTTCGCAGAATGAATGGTCTCTGCTTCTACTGTGGGGACGACAAGCATCTACTGAACACCTGTCCCAGGCGCAAGAATAAAAAGCCGGAAAACTTCCGCGCCTAAGTGATCATCGGGGAGGTCACTTGGGCGCACAGGTATTTCCCATTAATGTGAAACGCAATAAAATTTTGCTTGCCTTTCAGGTCTCGTTTGCTGGCCGGTCTGCCACGGGCAGTGCTTTCGTGGATTCTGGCTCATCTGCTAATATCATGTCTGTGGAATTTGCTATGTCTCTAAAGATGCCTTTTATTGATTTACCTTATCCTATCCCTGTAGTAGGTATCGACTCAACCCCCCTTGCTAATGGTTATTTTACTCAGCATACTCCTGTTTTTGAACTCCTGGTTGGCTCCATGCATTTGGAGCAGTGCTCTGTACTGGTGATGCAGGGATTATCGTCTGATCTGGTTTTAGGTCTTCCCTGGTTGCAGTTGCATAATCCCACGTTTGATTGGAATACTGGGGAGCTTACCAAATGGGGTAATGAATGTCTTATGTCATGTCTTTCTGTTAACTCTATTTCTCCCCGGGAGGAGGTAAACACGCTTCCGGAGTTTGTTCAGGACTTCGCCGATGTGTTTTCTAAGGAGGCCTCCGAGGTGTTGCCCCCCCCCATAGAGATTACGATTGCGCCATCGATTTGGTGCCTGGTGCCAAGCTTCCTAAGGGTAGGATATTTAATCTTTCATGTCCTGAACGTGAAGCTATGAGGGTGTATATCCAAGAATGCCTGGCCAAGGGTTTCATTCGCCCCTCGACTTCTCCTGTAGGTGCTGGCTTCTTCTTCGTGGGGAAGAAGGATGGTGGTCTTAGGCCGTGCATTGATTATCGTAACCTGAATAAGGTCACCGTAAGGAACCAGTACCCACTTCCTTTGATTCCGGATCTTTTTAATCAGGTTCAGGGAGCCCAATGGTTTTCTAAGTTCGATCTACGGGGGGCATATAACCTTATCCGCATCAAAGAGGTGGATGAGTGGAAAACTGCGTTCAACACACCCGAGGGTCATTTCGAATACCTGGTCATGCCCTTTGGGTTGTGTAATGCCCCTGCTGTCTTCCAGAATTTTATTAATGAAATCCTGAGAGATTACCTGGGTAATTTTCTTGTTGTGTACCTTGATGACATACTGGTGTTTTCCAAGGACTGGTCCTCCCACGTGGAGCATGTCAGGAAGGTGCTCCAGGTCCTTCGGGAGAATAATCTGTTTGCTAAGACTGAAAAATGTGTCTTTGGGGTACAGGAGATACCATTTTTAGGGAAAATCCTCACTCCTCATGAATTCCGCATGGACCCTGCCAAGGTTCAGGCTGTGGCGGAATGGGTCCAACCTGCCTCCCTTAAGGCGTTACAGTGTTTTTTAGGGTTCGCCAACTATTACAGGAGATTTATTGCCAACTTCTCGGTCGTCGCTAAGCCTCTTACGGACCTTACTCGCAAGGGTGCTGATGTCCTCCATTGGCCCCCTGAGGCCGTCCAGGCCTTTGAGACCCTCAAGAAGTGCTTTATCTCGGCCCCCGTGCTGATTCAGCCCAACCAAGAGGAGCCATTTATTGTGGAGGTTGACGCATCCGAGGTGGGAGTGGGGGCCGTCTTGTCCCAGGGTACCAGCTCCCTCACCCATCTCCGCCCCTGTGCTTACTTCTCTAGGAAGTTTTCGCCCACGGAGAGTAACTATGATATTGGCAACCGCGAACTTCTAGTCATTAAATGGGCTTTTGAAGAGTGGCGGCACTTCCTGGAGGGGGCCAGACACCAGGTAACGGTCCTTACGGATCACAAGAATCTGGTCTTCCTAGAATCGGCCCGGAGGCTTAATCCTAGACAAGCTCGGTGGGCACTATTCTTTACCAGATTTAATTTCTTGGTTACCTATAGGGCTGGGTCCAATAATATTAAGGCTGATGCTCTGTCACGTAGTTTCATGGCCAATCCTCCTTCCGAGAAGGATCCTGCTTGTATTTTGCCTCCAGGTATAATCGTTTCTGCCACGGATTCTGATTTAGCTTCTGATATTGCGGCTGATCAGGGTTCAGCTCCCGGGAACGTCCCTGGGGACAAACTGTTTGTTCCCCTGCAATACCGGCTAAGGGTACTCAGGGAAAATCATGACTCCGCTCTATCTGGTCATCCTGGCATCTTGGGCACCAAACACCTCATTACCAGAAACTATTGGTGGCCTGGGTTGCCTAAAGACGTTAGGGCTTACGTCGCCGCTTGTGAGGTTTGCGCTAGGTCCAAAACCCCTAGGTCCCGACCTGCGGGCCTACTACGTTCCTTGCCCATTCCCCAGAGACCTTGGACCCATATCTCCATGGATTTTATCACCGATTTGCCCCCATCTCAGGGCAAGTCGGTGGTGTGGGTGGTAGTAGACCGCTTCAGCAAGATGTGCCACTTTGTGCCCCTTAAGAAGCTACCTAACGCCAAGACGTTAGCTTCTTTGTTTGTGAAACACATCCTGCGTCTCCATGGGGCCCCAGTCAATATCGTTTCTGACAGAGGGGTACAATTTGTTTCCTTATTTTGGAGAGCTTTTTGTAAAAAGTTGGAGATTGATCTGTCCTTCTCCTCCGCCTTCCATCCCGAAACTAATGGCCAAACGGAAAGGACTAACCAATCCCTGGAACAATATTTAAGGTGTTTCATCTCTGACTGTCAATTCGATTGGGTCTCATTCCTTCCCCTTGCTGAATTTTCCCTGAATAACCGGGTCAGTAACTCGTCAGGGGTCTCCCCGTTTTTCTGTAATTTCGGGTTTAACCCAAGGTTCTCCTCCGTTTCCCCTGGTTGTTCCAATAATCCTGAGGTAGAGGATGTTCATCGGGAACTGTGCACAGTCTGGGCCCAGGTTCAGAAGAACCTAGAGGCGTCCCAGAGCGCACAAAAGATTCAGGCTGATAGTAGACGTTCTGCTAACCCCCGGTTTGTCGTCGGGGATTTGGTCTGGTTGTCGTCCAGGAACTTGCGCCTTAAGGTTCCGTCCAGGAAGTTTGCTCCCCGATTTATTGGACCTTATAAGATCATTGAAGTCCTCAACCCTGTATCCTTCCGTCTGGAGCTGCCCCCATCCTTTCGCATACATGACGTCTTCCATGCCTCCCTCCTCAAACGCTGCTCCCCGTCCTGGTCTCCCTCGAGGAAACCTCCTGCTCCCGTTCTCACCCCTGAGGGGGTGGAATTCGAGGTGGCCAAGATTATGGACAGTAGGATGGTCCAGGGCTCCCTCCAGTACCTGGTCCATTGGAGAGGATACGGGCCGGAGGAGAGGACTTGGGTACCTGCCCGTGATGTTCACGCTGGGGTATTGATCAGGAGGTTCCACCTTCTCTTCCCTACTAAACCGGGTCCTCTTAGTAAGGGTCCGGTGGCCCCTCATAAAAGGGGGAGTACTGTTAGGGATCTACCAGGTACTACGTCTAGGTATACTCCTGGGATTAATCAATCCACACCTGAGGCCAGACCTGTTAGACTGACACCGTCTCCCACCAACCAGGGTGGCAGGCTCAGGAGTGGGAGAGCCTATCGCGGCCTGGTCAGTCAGAGTTAGCTCCGCCCCCTGTCCTTTATTACCTGCCGTGTTCTCTTCCTCAGTGCTTGTAATTCTTCTGGATTCCTGGCCCCACTGCTGCTTGCTCCAGCCTGCTTCTGCCGTGCTTCTGCCTTGCTGCAGTTCCGCTTATCCTGCTTCGCTTTGCCCCTGGCTTGCTTCCTTCTCCGTGCTCACGTTGGTATACTCCACTTCATCCTGGTCCTGACTATTCATTCACCGCTCCGTTTCCTCGCGGCGTTCCGTGGGCTACTGCCCCTTCCCTTGCGTGTTCCCTGTTTGTTCTCCCGTGCACTTAGACAGCGTAGGGACCGCCGCCCAGTTGTACCCCGTCGCCTAGGGCGGGTCGTTGCAAGTAGGCAGGGACAGGGCGGTGGGTAGATTAGGGCTCACTTTCCCTTCACCTCCTTCCTGCCATTACATAATTACAAGCCATACCTAGTCTACCATTCTCCTACGCTGACGCTATCATGGACCCCCTTGAGACCCTGACCCAGCAGATGCAGGGCCTCTCCCTACAGGTCCAGGCCCTGGCCCAGAGGGTCAACCAGGGTGACGCTGCCTTAGTAGTACCCCTCACCTCACCTCTAGAACCCGACCTCAAGTTACCTGACCGGTTCTCAGGGGACCGTAAGACGTTTCTCTCCTTCCGGGAGAGTTGCAGACTGTATTTCCGCCTAAAACCCCACTCCTCAGGTTCCGAGAACCAGCGGGTGGGTATCATCATATCCCGACTCCAGGAAGGGCCCCAAGAGTGGGCCTTCTCCTTGGCTCCTGACGCCCCTGAACTTTCCTCTGTTGATCGTTTTTTCTCTGCCCTCGGACTCATTTACGACGAGACTGACAGGACTGCTTTAGCCGAGAGTCAGCTGGTGACCTTACGTCAGGGTAGGAGACCGGTTGAGGAATACTGTTCTGATTTTAGAAAGTGGTGCGTAGCTTCTCCGTGGAACGACCCGGCCCTAAGGTGCCAGTTTAGGTTAGGATTATCTGACGCCCTGAAGGATCTGCTGGTTAGCTACCCCTCTTCTGACTCCCTTGACCAGGTTATGGCCCTAGCAGTACGACTTGACCGACGTCTCAGGGAACGTCAGCTTGAACGTTTCAATGTGCTCCCCTCTGACTTTTCTGCGATCCCCCCCGAGGTCCCGTCCCCTCGCCCCTCCACGGAGGACTCGGAGGTACCTATGCAACTCGGGGCCTCCATGTCCCCTCGACAACGTAGGGAGTTTCGCAGAATGAATGGTCTCTGCTTCTACTGTGGGGACGACAAGCATCTACTGAACACCTGTCCCAGGCGCAAGAATAAAAAGCCGGAAAACTTCCGCGCCTAAGTGATCATCGGGGAGGTCACTTGGGCGCACAGGTATTTCCCGTTAATGTGAAACGCAATAAAATTTTGCTTCCCTTTCAGGTCTCGTTTGCTGGCCGGTCTGCCACGGGCAGTGCTTTCGTGGATTCTGGCTCATCTGCTAATATCATGTCTGTGGAATTTGCTATGTCTCTAAAGATGCCTTTTATTGATTTACCTTATCCTATCCCTGTAGTAGGTATCGACTCAACCCCTCTTGCTAATGGTTATTTTACTCAGCATACTCCTGTTTTTGAACTCCTGGTTGGCTCCATGCATTTGGAGCAGTGCTCTGTACTGGTGATGCAGGGATTATCGTCTGATCTGGTTTTAGGTCTTCCCTGGTTGCAGTTGCATAATCCCACGTTTGATTGGAATACTGGGGAGCTTACCAAATGGGGTAATGAATGTCTTATGTCATGTCTTTCTGTTAACTCTATTTCTCCCCGGGAGGAGGTAAACACGCTTCCGGAGTTTGTTCAGGACTTCGCCGATGTGTTTTCTAAGGAGGCCTCCGAGGTGTTGCCCCCCCATAGAGATTACGATTGCGCCATCGATTTGGTGCCTGGTGCCAAGCTTCCTAAGGGTAGGATATTTAATCTTTCATGTCCTGAACGTGAAGCTATGAGGGTGTATATCCAAGAATGCCTGGCCAAGGGTTTCATTCACCCCTCGACTTCTCCTGTAGGTGCTGGCTTCTTCTTCGTGGGGAAGAAGGATGGTGGTCTTAGGCCGTGCATTGATTATCGTAACCTGAATAAGGTCACCGTTAGGAACCAGTACCCACTTCCTTTGATTCCGGATCTTTTTAATCAGGTTCAGGGAGCCCAATGGTTTTCTAAGTTCGATCTACGGGGGGCATATAACCTTATCCGCATCAAAGAGGGGGATGAGTGGAAAACTGCGTTCAACACACCCGAGGGTCATTTCGAATACCTGGTCATGCCCTTTGGGTTGTGTAATGCCCCTGCTGTCTTCCAGAATTTTATTAATGAAATCCTGAGAGATTACCTGGGTAATTTTCTTGTTGTGTACCTTGATGACATACTGGTGTTTTCCAAGGACTGGTCCTCCCACGTGGAGCATGTCAGGAAGGTGCTCCAGGTCCTTCGGGAGAATAATCTGTTTGCTAAGACTGAAAAATGTGTCTTTGGGGTACAGGAGATACAATTTTTAGGGCAAATCCTCACTCCTCATGAATTCCGCATGGACCCTGCCAAGGTTCAGGCTGTGGCGGAATGGGTCCAACCTGCCTCCCTTAAGGCGTTACAGTGTTTTTTAGGGTTCGCCAACTATTACAGGAGATTTATTGCCAACTTCTCGGTCGTCGCTAAGCCTCTTACGGACCTTACTCGCAAGGGTGCTGATGTCCTCCATTGGCCCCCTGAGCCCGTCCAGGCCTTTGAGACCCTCAAGAAGTGCTTTATCTCGGCCCCCGTGCTGATTCAGCCCAACCAAGAGGAGCCATTTATTGTGGAGGTTGACGCATCCGAGGTGGGAGTGGGGGCCGTCTTGTCCCAGGGTACCAGCTCCCTCACCCATCTCCGCCCCTGTGCTTACTTCTCTAGGAAGTTTTCGCCCACGGAGAGTAACTATGATATTGGCAACCGCGAACTTCTAGCCATTAAATGGGCTTTTGAAGAGTGGCGGCACTTCCTGGAGGGGGCCAGACACCAGGTAACGGTCCTTACGGATCACAAGAATCTGGTTTTCCTAGAATCGGCCCGGAGGCTTAATCCTAGACAAGCTCGGTGGGCACTATTCTTTACCAGATTTAATTTCTTGGTTACCTATAGGGCTGGGTCCAAGAATATTAAGGCTGATGCTCTGTCACGTAGTTTCATGGCCAATCCTCCTTCCGAGAAGGATCCTGCTTGTATTTTGCCTCCAGGTATAATCGTTTCTGCCACGGATTCTGATTTAGCTTCTGATATTGCGGCTGATCAGGGTTCAGCTCCCGGGAACGTCCCTGGGGACTCACTGTTTGTTCCCCTGCAATACCGGCTAAGGGTACTCAGGGAAAACCATGACTCCGCTCTATCTGGTCATCCTGGCATCTTGGGCACCAAACACCTCATTACCAGAAACTATTGGTGGCCTGGGTTGCCTAAAGACGTTAGGGCTTACGTCGCCACTTGTGAGGTTTGCGCTAGGTCCAAAACCCCTAGGTCCCGACCTGCGGGCCTACTACGTTCCTTGCCCATTCCCCAGAGACCTTGGACCCATATCTCCATGGATTTTATCACCGATTTGCCCCATCTCAGGGCAAGTCGGTGGTGTGGGTGGTAGTAGACCGCTTCAGCAAGATGTGCCACTTTGTGCCCCTTAAGAAGCTACCTAACGCCAAGACGTTAGCTTCTTTGTTTGTGAAACACATCCTGCGTCTCCATGGGGCCCCAGTCAATATCGTTTCTGACAGAGGGGTACAATTTGTTTCCTTATTTTGGAGAGCTTTTTGTAAAAAGTTGGAGATTGATCTGTCCTTCTCCTCCGCCTTCCATCCCGAAACTAATGGCCAAACGGAAAGGACTAACCAATCCCTGGAACAATATTTAAGGTGTTTCATCTCTGACTGTCAATTCGATTGGGTCTCATTCCTTCCCCTTGCTGAATTTTCCCTGAATAACCGGGTCAGTAACTCGTCAGGGGTCTCCCCGTTTTTCTGTAATTTCGGGTTTAACCCAAGGTTCTCCTCCGTTTCCCCTGGTTGTTCCAATAATCCTGAGGTAGAGGATGTTCATCGGGAACTGTGCACAGTCTGGGCCCAGGTTCAGAAGAACCTAGAGGCGTCCCAGAGCGCACAAAAGATTCAGGCTGATAGTAGACGTTCTGCTAACCCCCGGTTTGTCGTCGGGGATTTGGTCTGGTTGTCGTCCAGGAACTTGCGCCTTAAGGTTCCGTCCAGGAAGTTTGCTCCCCGATTTATTGGACCTTATAAGATCATTGAAGTCCTCAACCCTGTATCCTTCCGTCTGGAGCTGCCCCCATCCTTTCGCATACATGACGTCTTCCATGCCTCCCTCCTCAAACGCTGCTCCCCGTCCTGGTCCCCCTCGAGGAAACCTCCTGCTCCCGTTCTCACCCCTGAGGGGGTGGAATTCGAGGTGGCCAAGATTATGGACAGTAGGATGGTCCAGGGCTCCCTCCAGTACCTGGTCCATTGGAGAGGATACGTGCCGGAGGAGAGGACTTGGGTACCTGCCCGTGATGTTCACGCTGGGGTATTGATCAGGAGGTTCCACCTTCTCTTCCCTACTAAACCGGGTCCTCTTAGTAAGGGTCCGGTGGCCCCTCATAAAAGGGGGAGTACTGTTAGGGATCTGCCAGGTACTACGTCTAGGTATACTCCTGGGATTAATCAATCCACACCTGAGGCCAGACCTGTTAGACTGACACCGTCTCCCACCAACCAGGGTGGCAGGCTCAGGAGTGGGAGAGCCTATCGCGGCCTGGTCACTCAGAGTTAGCTCCGCCCCCTGTCCTTTATTACCTGCCGTGTTCTCTTCCTCAGTGCTTGTAATTCTTCTGGATTCCTGGCCCCACTGCTGCTTGCTCCAGCCTGCTTCTGCCGTGCTTCTGCCTTGCTGCAGTTCTGCTTATCCTGTTTCGCTTTGCCCCTGGCTTGCTTCCTTCTCCGTGCTCACGTTGGTATACTCCACTTCATCCTGGTCCTGACTATTCATTCACCGCTCTGTTTCCTCGCGGCGTTCCGTGGGTTACTGCCCCTTCCCTTGCGTGTTCCCTGTTTGTTCTCCCGTGCAATTAGACAGCGTAGGGACCGCCGCCCAGTTGTACCCCGTCGCCTAGGGCGGGTCATTGCAAGTAGGCAGGGACAGGGCGGTGGGTAGATTAGGGCTCACTTTCCCTTCACCTCCTTCCTGCCATTACATTTGTAAATCGCCAAATTAGGCCTCAACTTCACCTGGTACTCTTTCACTCCTGAGCCTGGTCGAATGTCCAGGCAAAAGACTACGGCCACATGTAGGGTGTTTCTAAAACCGGGAAACACAGCATAATAATTAGGGAGCTGTCTTGTTATGGTGGCACAAGCTGGGCACCACATATTGGCAAAATATCTATGGAAAAAAAATTCAAATTTTCACTCTGCAACATCGTGTGCACACTAATTTCTGCAAAACACCTGCGGGGTTAACATGCTCACTACACCCCTAGGTGAATACCTTGAGGGGTGTCGTTTCTAAAATGGGGTCACTTCTGGGGGTTTCCACTGTTTTGGTTTCACAAGGGTTTTGCGAATGTAACATAGCGCCCAGAAACCAATCCAGCAAAATCTGCACTCCAAAAGCCAAATGGCGCTCCTTCCCTTCTGAGCCCTACTGTGTACCCAAACAGCAGTTTATGACCACAACTGGGGTATTGCTGTACTTGAGGGAAATTGCTTTACAAATGTTGGGGATCTTTTTCTCCTTTATTTGTTGAGAAAATGAAACATTTTGAGCTAACGTGACGTCTTATTGAAGGAAAAGGATTGGTTTTATTTTTACTGCCCAATTCTAATAAAATCTATGAAACAATTTGTTCAAGAGGTGTAGTTTCCTAAATGGAGAAACTTTTTGGGCGTTTTAACTGTTTTGGTCTCTCAGGGGCTTTGCAAATGCGACATGGCCTCCGCAAAACATTCCTGCTAAATTTGAGCTCCAAAAGCCCAATGGCGCTTTTTCCCTTCTAAGCCCTGCTGTGTGTCTAAACAGTAGTTTCTGACCACATGTGGAGTATTGTTTTACTCGGGAGAAATTGCTTTGCAAATGTTGTGTTGCTTTTTCTCTTCTAGTCCTTGTGGAAATGAGAAAAAATTTGCTAAGCCTACATTTTCTTTGAAAAAATGTAAATTTTAATTTTCACGGCCTAATTCCAATAATTTCTGCAATAAACCTGTGGGGTTAAAATGCTCACTATACCCCTAGATAATTTCCTTGAGGGGTGTAGTTTCCAAAATGGGGTAACTTTAGGGGGATTTCCACTGTTTTTGCACCGCAAGAGCCCTTCAAACCTGAAATGGTGCCTAAAATATATTCTAATACAAAAGAGGCCCGAAATCCACTAGGTGGTCCTCTCATTCTGAGGCCTGTGCTTCAGTCCATTAGCGCACTAGGGCCACATGTGAGATATTTCCTAAAACTGCAGATTTAAAAGTGATGATGACATCTATCACCATAATAACCAATGTAATTGTGTTGCATATTATACACTAGTGATCAGCGCCGGACTGGCCCACCAGAGGACCGCTGCTTTTATCCGGCAGCGGATCAGAGAGACATTGTCTCCCTGCCCTGCTGCTTACCAGGGGCGTCGCTTTGGCCCAGATCCCCAGCAACTGCCACATTTGGGTCGCAATTGCACCGCATCTATAATAGTTACTATAGTAACTGGGGCCTATATAATAAAATACACGGGCCCCTGTTAATATAGTAACGACACATACTTACCCATCCTCTGTCCCGAATGCAGCGGAAGTCCTGACGTCTTCTTGCGTCATGACGTTATGACGTCACGACGCTAGATGGTGTTGAGACATCCGCTGCACTCGGAACTGAAGAGCAGCATTTCCCCAACCGTCAGGGGAACGGGAATAGGTAAGTAATTATATTCTTTTTTTATTAGGTACGTACATATGGTGCCATTATACTGTATAGGACAGCTAAGGGGAATATTATACTGTATAGGGCAGCTATGGAGGGCATTATACTGTGTAGCAGCTATGGGGGCATTATACTGTATGGGGCAGCTATGGAGGGCATTATACTGTGTGGCAGCTATGGGGGCATTATACTGTATGGGGCAGCTATGGATGGCATTATACTGTATGGGGCAGCTATAGGGGGCATTATACTGTATGGGGCAGCTATGAAGAGCAGTATACAGTATGGGGCAGCTACAGAGGGCATTATACTGTGTAGCAACTATGGGGGCATTATACTATATGGGGCAACTATGGAGGGCATTATACTGTGTGGCAGCTATGGGGGCATTATACTGTATGGGGCATCTATGAAGGGCATTATATTGTGTGGCAGCTATATATATAGTTACATAGTTACATAGTTAGTACGGCTGAAAAAAGACACATGTCCATCAAGTCCAACCAAGGGAAGGGAAAAGGGAAGGAAAAATTTCTACACATAGGAGCTAATATTTTTTTGTTCTAGGAAATTATCTAACCCTTTTTTAAAGCCATCTACTGTCCCTGCTGTGACCAGCTCCTGCGGTAGGCTATTCCATAAATTCACCGTTCTTACTGTAAAGAAGCCTTGTCGCCTCTGCAGCTTGAACCTTTTTTTCTCCAGACGGAGGGAGTGCCCCCTTGTTTTTTGAGGGGGTTTTACAAGGAACAGGATATCACCATATTTTTTGTATGTGCCATTAATATATTTATATAAGTTAATCATGTCCCCCCTTAGTCGTCTTTTTTCAAGGCTAAATAGGTTTAATTCTTTCAATCTTTCCTCATAACTTAAATTCTCCATGCCCCTTATTAGCTTCGTTGCTCTTCTTTGTATTTTTTCCAACTCCAGGGCATCCTTTCTATGAACTGGAGCCCAGAACTGAACTGCATATTCTAGATGGGGCCTCACTAATGCTTTGTAAAGTGGTAATATTACATCTCTGTCCCGCGAGTCCATGCCTCTTTTAATACACGACAATATCTTGCTGGCCTTTGAAGCAGCTGATTGACACTGCATGCTGTTATTGAGTTTATGATTTACAAGAACACCCAGATCCTTCTCAACAAGTGAATCCGCCAGTGTAGCGCCCCCTAGGAAATATGATGCATGCAGGTTGTTGGTACCCAGATGCATAACTTTACATTTATCTACATTAAACTTCATTTGCCAAGTGGACGCCCAAACACTTAGTTTGTTTAAATCTGCCTGCAATTCATGAACATCTTCCATAGTCTGAACTATATTACATAGCTTGGTGTCATCTGCAAAAATAGAAATAGTGCTATTAATCCCATCCTCTATATCATTAATAAATAATACTGTATGGGGCAGCTATAGGGGGCATTATACTGTATTGGCAGCTATAGGGGGAATTATACTGTATGGGGCAGCTATGGAGAGCATTATACAGTATGGGGCAGCTATGGAGAGCATTATACAGTATGGGGCAGCTATGGGGCCATTATACTGTATGGGGCAGCTATGTTGGGCATTATATTGTATGGGGGCATTATACTGTATGGGGCAGCTATGGGTAGGAATATACTGTGTGGGCAGCTATGGAGGACATTATACTGTGGGGGCAGCTATGGGGGACATTATACTGAGCAATTACAAGAGATGGGGGGGTGGCGCTGTGTAGCACTATATTCAAGGGGTGGTGGCGCTATGTGGCACTATATACAAGAGGGGATTGCTGTATAGCACTATATAGAAGGGGGGAGTGCTGTGTATCACTATATCTAAGGGGGGATTGCTGTGTAGCACTATATACAAGGGGGGGGCTTTGTAGCACTATGTACAAGAGGGGGAGGGCTGTGTGACGCTATTTACAGGAGTGTGTGTGGCTCTATCTACAGGGGTCTGTGTGTGAAGCTATCTACAGGGGGCTGTGTGTGGTGCTCTCTACAGGGGGTCTGTGTGGCGCTATGTACATGGGGCTGTGTGTGACGCTATCTACAAGGGCTGCGTGTGGTGCTAGCTGCAGGGGGTGTGGCGCTATCTACAGGGGGTTGTGTGTGGCGCTATCTATAGGTAGGGCTGTGTGTAATGCTATCTACAGAGGGATGTGTGTCGCGCTACCCACAGGGGGGGGTGGCGCTATCCACAGGGGGGGTGGCGCTATCCACAGGGGGGGTGGCGCTATCCACAGGGGGATGTGTGTGGTGCTCTCTACAGGGGGTGGTGTGGCGCTATTTATAGGGGGTTGTGGCACAATTTACTGGGGGATGTGTGTGTGATACTATCTACATGGGCTGTGAATGGCGCTATGTTCAGGGGGCTGTGTGTGGCGCTATCTACAGTGGTTGTGTGTATGTGGTGCTTTACTTTACAGTGTTTGACACAATTATATTCAGGGCGCAGTCTATGGTGCTATAATATTTAGGGGCACAGCATCTGGTACTATCTTATTCAGGGGTGCAGTATTTGGTGCTATTAGATTTAGGGGCACAGTGTGTGGCACCATGATAATTTTATCTTTGTTTATAGGTGTGGAAATGTTGTAAAAGTGAGGAGCCAAAGACATCTGAGTGCCAAATTGTGCAGAAATGGGTCATGGCCGGGAGAAGTCGTCATGAAGTCTGGACCGGATGGAGTAGAAAAGAGGAAAAAAACTACGTCGTCACCTGTGAGTCACTAGATTTATAGAGAATCTGTCATCTCTCCTGACATGTTTATTATAGGAAATCCTTGTATTTCACAAAAAGTCTTTGTGCAGTCCAGAACTGATAGACAAATAAGTGTTACTATTCCCCTTGTCAGGAGAATGTGTCCCTACACGGTGCGATACTGTCAGCGATGGTTGGAGACTGTCAGTATGTGGGGACACAGCCTTTTGACAAGGGGAGTCGTAACACCCATTTGTTAATGTCTGGACAAAAAGGAAGTGTTAACAATAGTTACAGGGCGGCGGTGGAGAAGGGGGGCCCAACTTTGGGTAACAGCCCAGGGCCTATGGTCTACTTAATCCACCACTGGTCCTGTATCTAAGCCTACCTTGTGGTAAGCTTAGAAACAGGGTCTAATGGACCGTGTCACACATGGACCCTGTATCTAGGCCTACCACATGTTAGGCATAGATGCAGGGTTCCAGCAGACAGTAATCTTATACAGAATAAGATTACTGTCTGCTGGGGCTCTATAGCTAAAACTTTGTTGTGGTGGGCTTAGATGCAGGGTCTAACAGACTGTGTCACACATGGATCCTGTATCTAAGCCTAACACATGGTATTCTTAGATACATGGCTCATGTCTGATCCTGTCTGATGGGCCCTGTATCTAAGCTTACCACCTAGTAGGCTTAGATACAGGGCCCCAGCAGACCGTAATCTTATACAGTACCTTGTGGTAGGCTTAGATACATGGTCTAACAGACAGTATCACACATGGGCCCTGTATCTAAGCCTACCACATGTGTTACTAATTGTTTTTTTTTGTGTTTGTGTTTTTTTACAGGTTTGGTAGTTGGACTACATCGGATTCAAGGACTACTTCGACGACTTAAATAAAATATTTTATCTATATCTTTGTATTTTCTTTTATACTTTATTATTACCACTTTAGTAATGGCCGCTGTCTAATTGACAGCGTCCATTACGAAGGCGGGCTTAATGTAAGCCGGTGCAGAGGCTAACACTAACCCACATTTTTACCCCGATACCCACCGCCACCAGGGGTATCGGGAAGAGCCAGGTACGATCCAGTACCCGACCATCTGTAGTGATGGTCTGTCACCGGGGTGGCCACAGGCTGGTATTATTAGGCTGGGAAAGGCCAAAAACAGTGGCCCTTCCCACCCTGGTAATGATAGGCTGCTGCTGTGTTGTATCTGGCTGATTATAAAAAATAGGGTGGACCCCACGTCATTTATTTATTTATATATTTTTTAATAACTAATTGGAAAAAACTCCCCCCCCTCCCATTTTTCATAACTAGCCAGATACAACATAGCAGCAGCAGGCTAGCAGGCTTACCAGGGTGGGAAGGGCCACTGTTTTTGTCCCTTCCCAGCCTAATAACACCAGCCTGCAGCCGCCCCATTGCTTGATCATCCCTACAGATGTATGGTTGTTATGTAAACAGCCAAGCAGCTCTTGCTCAGCTGTTTCTGTAACTCCCATTGAACAGAATGGAGAGAACTGCGTGCACGCGTGACCCTCACTCCACTGGTCTCCGCCTGGATTCTGCTGTCAGTTCTAGATATAGCTGCGGGTACCAGGTACCGCATCTATCAGACATTTTTGGCATATCCTGCGCATATGCAATAAATGTCTAAGATGGGAAAACTCCTTTCAGTTATATGGTCTGCACAGCACTTGTGTAGAACTGGTGTCTACCACTATATGGTCACTATGTGGTGGTAATATTGGCCTTTGGTTTACTACACACGTTTTACTACACAATTAAGAGTGGTCACATTTTTTCTACAGTATATAGCTGACGGTTGGGCCCCAAGAATTATTTCCTCTGGTGGGCCCAAGGTACTCAAGTCCGAAACTGCTAGTGATTTAGTGTAAATCACTATGAACATAAGCAATTTCAACTTTAGTTTAATTTATCGACAGCAAAACAAATGGGGGATGGATATTCATATAGCGATAAATGGACTCTGTGTGAGTATTTGCCCCTTTAGGGTATGTTCACACGACAGCGTCCATAACGGCTGAAATTACGGGGATGTTTTCAGGAGAAAACATCCCCGTAATTTCAGCCGTAACGGCATGTGCAGGGGCTTGAACGCCGCGTCCATTACGGACGTAATTGGCGCTGCTTTTCATTGGAGTCAATGAATAACGGCTCCAATTACGCCCAAAGAAGTGACAGGTCACTTCTTTGACGCGGGCGTCTATTTACGCGCCGTCGTTTGACAGCGGCGCCTAAATATACGCCTCGTGTGAACAGACAAACGTCAGCCCATTGCTTTCAATGGGCAGATGTTTGTCAACGCTATCGAGGCGCATTTTTCGGACGTAATTCGGGGCAAAAACGCCCGAATTACGTCCGTAATTAGTGTGTGTGAACATACCCTAAGATTATCATAAATATTGCAGATCAGAAAATGCCTGTTTGCACAAATTTTATACTAATAGTACCATACTTATAGAGTATATTTTATTGTGCTATTTTACCTAATAGAGTCGTAAAAAATATGCACCTTTTTTGTTAAATAAGTTATTGGTGTAAATATATGCTAGCCATGAGGCAGGATAAGGAAAGTGTTTAATATGCCTAGCAAGTTGCGCCAAATTTATCACGGCACATGCACTATTTTGATAAATTTCTGAATTGGTAACTAATGCATTCTTCGACGCTATTGATAAATCTCCCCCTGTCTCCAAATATAAAGTTAAAGAGGTACCCGACAGAAGGCTTCAACATTTGCCCTGCCGCTGAACGTAATTAAAAAACAAAGTGGGAACAGAGGCTTAGATGGGAAAAGCCCTTTAATGATGGGATAAGAACACCTTGCTGCTACTTCTACTTTGTGCTAGCAACGTAAAACCTTTATTTATAGATATACCTGCAAAATGTAAATGATATGGGTTTTTGTTATCTACAATTATTTCCTTACTTTTGCAAAGTGTGTCTCGGAAGCATCAAACCATAGTAACAAGAAGGATAGAGCTTTCGTCTTCTGCCACTGATTTTATCCGCAAAGTACAAATACAGTGTGATTCAAAACAAGCAGGTGCATGAATTTCTTGGAAATAATACACTCTCTCCTGCCCTCAGGAAACGCTGAGGAATTAGCTGGGAATAAGAGAAGGCTGGCTGCCTAGCAACGTGTATGCGACCAGATCCCACTAATCCCCTGTGTGTTCCCTAACCTTGATACAGGGGCCTGGTACACGTTCTCAAGCCGGAAGAAAAAGCATTGTCCAGCACAATAGCAGCCCAATTTACATCCAACTACTCCAACATTAAACAAGTTAACTACTAATGTGGTCATACTGGTTTCTAGGACTAATCTGTAGCGACTGTCTTTGTACTAGCATGGATTAATTTTGAGCATGGTATTACTAGAATTATTATTTGTGTTATATAATCATATTCATGCCATTTTGCTATTGCTAAATAAAATAAAATTAAAAAAAGGTTGATTGTAACAGTTATTTATCTTGGACAGTTTATATTTGCCTTAATTATCTTTCATTGATAAGATAATTCTTCTCAAAACATAAAATTGCACTTTTGCTTTGTTAGGTTATCCTAGGCTTACCAGTGCAGATGTCGAAATTCTGGCAAGATGTTCATATAATCCACCTTGTTTATAATTACTCAAATTTCAGAGCTTAAACACCTTTAACCTTTTCAGGAAATAGACAATTTTGGCCTTAAAGTGCATAATTACCATTGGACACCATTTAGGTTTTGACCTAAATTGGTCCAAAATTCTGTGCTAATTTCTTTATATATCCTTATAGCGGTCGGAGCTCTTTATTTTTATACAGGGCTTTAAACCCCCTTTATAGACATACAATTGAATGGTAAACTACTTCAACGTTCTGACTGCTGTAATATATACACATACACACTCCTCAACATTGAATTTGCAACACCAAGAAGGAAAAGTTTTGGAATTGTGGAAATCACAAGATTCAAAGGCATGTTAAGGATATGCAAATTATAAAAAAATGGAAACAAAATATTCCAAAACTCTTTATTTATTCAGCATCCAGTTTGAGCGCCACGCACAGAAATACACTCACTTACACGCCTTAGCATGCTATCAATGAGGTTATTAATGGTTGTCTGAGGAATGTTATGCCACGCTCAATGCACTTGGGCATGCAAATCATCAAAATTAGCTGCTGGCAGCTCCCTTTGCAATTGCCGCCCAATGACATCCCAGATGTGCTCGATGGGAGACAAGTCCAGAGACACTTCAGGCATTGGTAGCATGTTTAGGCCACACAGGCTGCTCACAGTAGCATGAGAACCATGCGGCATGGTGTTGAAAAATGCCTTCTGGGACACTTCGGAGAAATGCCCATACCACTGGTTCCATTACCAAATCAATGTAACGCTGAGCTGTTTGCGTACCTGAAATGAAGACTAGAGGGGTCTGGCTACCATAAATTATGCCACCCCACACCATAATGCTGAGAGTAGGACCAGTGTGATGTTCCCTTCTGAAGGCCTCTTTATGGCGTGGTCTCCAGACCAATCTCCGGCTATCCTTGCATGCAAGACAAAAGCGGGACTCAACACTGAAGAGGATAGACCTCCATTGCCGTCTTGCTGTGCACCATGATAGCCTTTGAGAGCGGTTGCATGTGGTCAATGGAACACCTGCAGCTGGACGTCTGGCTCGTAGCCAATGTCTTGCAAAAGCCTTCTGATGGTTTGTGTCGACACTGGTTGCCACCCTAGGCTTGGGATGTGACGTCCACTTTCGCTTGCAGTACAGAATGGATAAGTAGGCGCTATTATCCCAATCAGACGATCCATCTGTACAGAGCTCTTGCTGTCTTTCCCATTTATTGTTGTTCTTCCAACCTTTGGTACACGCAACGTTGAACAATGCTGACATCTCGGTCTAGGCACATAGTGATCTGCTGAAGTGATAAACCAAGGTCTCTCAGTCCAAGGATTCTGTCCTTCTCAGTTTGCGACAAGTGGCGATAACTGGCACATCGACGAACAGGAGGCATTGCACAATCATCCCATACCACTTGATCCAATTTTTGAGTTTGCCTGTGCTTAAAAAATTTGCTTTCAATCTAACTTTTATGCCCCTTTCACATGCCACGGATTGGGGCTAGGTGCTTGAAAATTTGACCTTAGCGAAACCGCAATCTCAATGTGGAGTATATATATATATATATATTTATTTTTATATATATATATATATATATATATATATATATATATATATATATATATATATATATTATGTGAGACAGTGACAGGTAAAGTCATTGAGGGAAGGTACATTTCCCCTAGAATCCTGTCATATGTATCCTAGGCTCCAGGGAATGAGTATTTTTTGCAATAGAAAGCTCTAGCTTTCCAATCTCGGCTTAAGGAAAAGCCGGAAAAAGGGCCTGGAGTTGGATTGGGGAAGAGCAGTCCATCTCTGTTTGTAGGACAAGGCTGCTGCTCAATTAGCTGCACCTGCAGCCTGTGTATAAAAAGGTGCAGACACAGTGTGTGTGAGTCTCACCCCTGACTCAGACTGGAGACTACTAAGGCTGGAGTAGCCTGTATTCTATGTGAGTAAAGACCTGTGTTACTTTGTGTCCAGTGCCTGGTAGGAAGGCACTCGGTATAGTTAGATAATATCTTGTTTAGTTAGTGCTCAGACGAGCAGGATTTATTTAGTATTTTGCCTTTTTGTACAAGAGGCTGTTTCTTTGACAAGAATAAAACACAGGCAAAGCCCTGTTATGAACTTTAATGCACGGTGTCCCTGTCTCTGGCTACTAAGAAACCTCTGTACCAACCTCTCCTGATGCTAAACCCTCACAATATATATATATATATATATATATATATATATATATATATATATATATATAGCAAACATAGAATGGCGACAGCACACTGCGACACTAATGCCACCTAAACCACTAAATATAAATAAATATGCACTAAAGCTAAATCTACTTACAAATAGGGAGGTTCTTAGTGCACATTTTGATCAAAAAGTGTTAGCCCACCTGCCACGAGAAGGCGACCTCTGTAAGATGGGAACTTACGCTGCACATACACCCAGAACTGGGACTAAGCCTACGTATATACCTGGGGTTGGTAGGATCCAGCATTAAACTGATTAAAATCACCCAGGGCAGAATGGGAGGAGTGCAAGAACAACAAGTGGAGGCAGTCACTAACCCCACATATATGGATCCCATAAACACAACAAAAATTTGAACAGCAAATTCCAACAAAATGATACAAAATGTATGCAGGTGCAAGAACACCCATGACTGCAGATATACAGCAGACATAGAATGGCGACAGCACACTGCGACACTAATGCCACCTAAACCACTAGTCGCAGTGTGCTGTCGCCATTCTATGTCTGCTGTATATCTGCAGTCACGGGTGTTCCTGCACCTGCATACACATTTTGTATCATTTAGTTGGAATGTGCTGTTCAAATTTTTGTTGTGTTTATGGGATCCATATATGTGGGGTTAGTGACTGCCTCCACTTGTTGTTCTTGCACTCCTCCCATTCTGCCCTGGGTGATTTTAATCAGTTTAATGCTGGATCCTACCATCCCCAGGTATATACGTAGGCTTAGTCCCAGTTCTGGGTGTATGTGCAGCGTAGGTTCCCACCTTACAGAGGTCGCCTTGTCGTGGCAGGTGGGCTAACACTTTTTGATCAAAATGTGCACTAAGAACCTCCCTATTTGTAAGTAGATTTAGCTTTAGTGCATATTTATTGATATTTAGTGGTTTAGGTGGCATTAGTGTCGCAGTGTGCTGTCGCCATTCTATGTCTGCTGCATATCTGCAGTCACAGGTGTTCTTGCACCTGCATACATTTTGTATCATTTAGTTGGAATGTGATGTTCAAATTTTTGTTGTGTTTATGGGATCTATATATATATATATATTGAAGCATAGAACACAGTAACGGCACCAGGACTTCAGAGTAGATGAAAGCAGGGTGGATTTATCCACCTCAACACAGCAACGTTTCGGTTCAACAGGAACCTTTCTCAAGCCTTCACAAACTAAACAAAGTGTCAGGTATAAATAGGAGGAGCATACAATAATCGACAATAAAACAATTATATGTATAATTCCAATAAAACATATAGATAAATACATACCAATATTACAAAAAGACAACCATAAAGTGCACATATTTCTTCCAATGTAGAGCATATGAAAACAATATAATTTGCGTATAGAGTGCAATATTAATCACAAAAACCAAATTGGAAACGGGCAGAGGCCAATTCTATTTTAATAGCGATGGACTTACTGTAAATCGTTAGGTCTGTGCAGAGATAAAGATGTGCGCCTAACATATTCGCGCGTGTTCACTGCGCATGCTCCAAGATGGCGCCCACACCGGATATTGAGTCCGGTGGAACGCATCGAGCAGCAAATCACCACTGCGCATGCGCAGTTCCCACACAGACGGCGTACACAGAAGTGGATGGGACGGGAGCCGTTCGCAGTCCCTATGGGACTGTGGCTGCCGTATTCCATGTCTGTATGTGTCGTTAATCGACACATACAGAAATGGAACAAAAAATGGCAGCCCCCATAGGGAAAAAAAAGTGGAAAAATAAGAAAAAGTAAAACACAAACACACAAATAAATATAAACGTTTTTAATAAAGCACTAACATCTTTAACATATGAAAAAAAAATTTGTGATGACACTGTTCCTTTAAGTGTAAAGAAGAACAAGGAGCCCTGGAAGTGATGATAAGGCATCCACAGAGTCCTGATCTCAACATCGAGTCTGTCTGGGACTACATGACTAGACAGAAGAATTTAAGAAAGCCTACATCCACAGAAGATCTGTGGTTGGTTCTCCAAGATATTTGGAACAACCTCCCTGCCGAGTTTCTTCAAAAACTGTGTGCAAGTGTACCTGGAAGAATTAATGCTGTTTTAAAGGCAAAGGGTGGTCATATCAAATATTGATTTAATTTATATTTGTCTTCTGTTCATTCACTTTGTATATTGTAAATTGATTACAAAAAACTATTAACACTTCTATTTTTGAAAGCATTCTTACATTGCAGCATTTTTCCACAACTGCCTAAAACTTTTGCACAATACTGCATATACAGTATATATATATATATATATATATATATATATATATATATATAGTCCAGAGATAGATGAACACAGCACTCCAATGGTTCCAAAAAGCAGGCCATGTGCTCGTTACCTGGGGGTGAATCAATTCAAATATATAAATAGGAGGAGCATGCAATAATCGACAATAAAACAATTATATGTATAATTCCAATAAAACATATAGATAAATACATACCAATATTACAAAAAGACAACCATAAAGTGCACATATTTCTTCCAATGTAGAGCATATGAAAACAATATAATATGCGTATAGAGTGCAATATTAATCACAAAAACTAATGTAGATAAGGGCAATTAAGATAATTGGAAACGGGCAGAGGCCAATTCTATTTTAATAGCGATGGACTTACTGTAAATCGTTAGGTCTGTGCAGAGATAAAGATGTGCGCCTGACATATTCGCGCGTGTCCACCGTGCATGCTCCAAGATGACGCCCACACCGGATATTGAGTCCGGTGGAACGCATCGAGCAGCAAGTCACCACTGCACATGCGCAGAGACGGAACTTGCGTTCCACCCCTAATGCGCATGCGCCAGCGGCGAAAAAAACGTATAAAGAAAGGAAACAGTTTTAGAAAGCATCATAACCATGATTAAACATAGCCCTGATGCTATAATGGACTATACAATGCATCACCCAAAAGATTAGATGGGTTTTGTACCGTAATGTCCACACATAGGAAAACTGAATATAGAGAAAAAGGGACAATGCTATCAATAAAGAGTAAAACCCCCTAGTGGTGAGATTACAAAAATCAATATCGTTAAGACTCAATATAATGTGACTGTAGTCACCATTGGGGCAAGTGAAAATAGTTAAAGTGAAACTTGTTAAAGAACAGATAGATTCTTTGAGGAAAATGCAGAGTAGTCAATTTAATCAAAGAAATCTGACACGTGCAGAAAATTTGGCACTCAGGGAATTAATGGATAATAGTGATCTAACAATTAAACCGGCAGATAAGGGAGGTGCCATAGTTGTTATGGACACCTCCCTTTATCTACAAGAAATGACAAGACAACTCAATGATACTAATGTTTATGCTGTCTTATCGGGTGACCCTAAGTTCACGTATTTACGTGAGCTGGATGCCCTGATCAGTAATGCATTTAAGAAAAAAATGATTGACAGAAATTTACATGAATTTCTACAGGTGAAATTCCCTGTGACCCATGTACTTTATCTCCTGCCCAAAATCCATAAGGATTCCACTCTGCCCCCTGGACGCCCTATTGTCTCAGGGAGTGATTCCTTGTTTGTCCCAGCGGCTATCTTTTTAGATAAAATCCTTAGGCAGTTTGCCATTGGTGTGGACTCCCACATCAGGGACACCTCGGACTTCCTGGTCAGGATTCAGGATCTCACGATCCCTGACCAGTCGGTTCTGGTTACCCTTGATGTGGGTAGTCTTTATACCTCAATTGCTCATCAGGAGGGCATTGATGCCTCGCTTTTCTATTTGGAGAAGTCGGGCTTCTCTGAGGACAAAATTGGGTTTGTTCGATCATTATTGGAATTTATTCTTGAGAAGAATTATTTTTTGGTAGGAGATACATTCTATTTACAGAAGAGAGGAACGGCAATGGGGTCTAATATGGCCCCCACATATGCCAATATTTTTATGTGGTGGATGGAGGAGGACCTTGTCTATGTGTCCCACCACTTCAGTCAAGTACTGCGGTGGTGGCAATACATAGACGATGTCTTCCTCATCTGGACCGGTTCAACTAGTCAATTACAGGATTTTGTTACATTTCTTAACGGTTTGAATTCCACAATTCTATTCACCATGTCATTTTCCACAAGTTCTATTGAATTTTTGGACACTCGGATTTCTATTGTTGATAATAGATTGGTTTCTGATCTGTTCTCTAAAAAAATGGACAGAAACAATCTCTTACACTTCACTAGCGGACATCCAAGAACGATGTTGAAATCACTGCCCTATAGCCAGTTGATTAGAGAGTCAAGAGGATAAATTATCCTCAAGACTTGACCAAATGTGTAAAAAGTTCTCTGATCGGGGTTATCCGAGTCATGTCTTGGATTTTAATAGACGGAAGG
This sequence comes from Rhinoderma darwinii, assembly GCF_050947455.1. Classification (NCBI taxonomy): domain Eukaryota; kingdom Metazoa; phylum Chordata; class Amphibia; order Anura; family Rhinodermatidae; genus Rhinoderma; species Rhinoderma darwinii. The sequence goes on along the minus strand of NC_134688.1, from coordinate 119,912,262 downwards.
TTGAACTGCTGGACAGACAAGACCTCCTCAGTGGACAGTTAGCTAAGAACAAGAATGTCCGGTTACCATTTATCTCCACTTTCTCCTCATTAAGCCCACAGATTGGTGGGATTGTGAGGAAAGATTGGAAGGTATTGGAGAGAGCCTTTCCAAAGGTTGCTGAATTTCAAGAGAGGCCTATGATGGCCTATAGGAAAGGCAAAACAATTAAAAACAGTGTGGTCAAGGCCGATATTGGGTCTTATCGGAAAAGTCAGATGTTCTTGGCCCCTCCGAAACATGGCTGTTATTCATGTCTTGGATGTAACATCTGTGACAGTATGATTAAGGGCGGCGTTTTTAACCACCCACAAACTGGTCAGATAATAAATATCAAAAGTTTTTTTACGTGTCAATCATCCTATGTCATTTATTTGCTGAGTTGCCCATGTGGTCTTCACTATGTCGGTGAGACTACTACAGAAGTGCGTCTCAGAATGAGAAATCATAAATCAAACATTAATACCAAGAGGCAGGACCCACCAGTGTCGAGACACTTTGTTGAGAAAAAGCATAGCTTGTCACAGCTGAGATTCAGAATCATTGATTCGGTGCCTCAGCTGAGACGTGGCGGTGATAGAGGTTTGGAACTCAAAGGAAAAGAGCTAGAGTGGATTTTTAAATTGGAAACGATATCTCCTAAGTGGTTTAATATGGAATATTCTTGTGGCCCGCATATTTGAGATAGTGGTGGTTCACTTGTCCCCCCCAAAAAAATATAGGGATATGATCGGTTGACGTTCTTTAAGGTATATTTTGTGTCTTTGATGTATAGCTAATCTGAGGTCTTATTTTGACCTTCTTTTGAATATACATATTTTATGTTTGTTTTTATATTCACAAATATTGTATATTAATATGTTTTTTTCATGTTTCTTTTTCACACTTTTTAGATACACAATTGCATGTTAAGCAATTTTGAGAGGTAAGCCTTTTCTCTAAGACTATAAAGTCCCGTTTGGAATATATCCCAACAGAGTTCTAATAAAATAGTCAATTTAAAATATAGCGATGAAATGTTTTAAGTATGTCTTTATGCAGATTGTATAGTTATAATGCGATTTATATTGGTATCTCCTCCTTTGTATTTTGAATAAATGTTCAATATCGTCTCTAACAATTGTGGGCTGTGCATTGATATTTAACGCATATCACTTATTTTGGAATATGCGTCCCTCTCTGTTATGTTTTTTTTTTTAGGGAATATTTGATAACCCTGTTTCGGATGATAATATTCCCTGTATTATAATATTTTTACTTGCCCCAATGGTGACTACAGTCACATTATATTGAGTCTTAACGATATTGATTTTTGTAATCTCACCACTAGGGGGTTTTACTCTTTATTGATAGCATTGTCCCTTTTTCTCTATATTCAGTTTTCCTATGTGTGGACATTACGGTACAAAACCCATCTAATCTTTTGGGTGATGCATTGTATAGTCCATTATAGCATCAGGGCTATGTTTAATCATGGTTATGATGCTTTCTAAAACTGTTTCCTTTCTTTATACGTTTTTTTCGCCGCTGGCGCATGCGCATTAGGGGTGGAACGCAAGTTCCGTCTCTGCGCATGTGCAGTGGTGACTTGCTGCTCGATGCGTTCCACCGGACTCAATATCCGGTGTGGGCGTCATCTTGGAGCATGCACGGTGGACACGCGCGAATATGTCAGGCGCACATCTTTATCTCTGCACAGACCTAACGATTTACAGTAAGTCCATCGCTATTAAAATAGAATTGGCCTCTGCCCGTTTCCAATTATCTTAATTGCCCTTATCTACATTAGTTTTTGTGATTAATATTGCACTCTATACGCATATTATATTGTTTTCATATGCTCTACATTGGAAGAAATATGTGCACTTTATGGTTGTCTTTTTGTAATATTGGTATGTATTTATCTATATGTTTTATTGGAATTATACATATAATTGTTTTATTGTCGATTATTGCATGCTCCTCCTATTTATATATTTGAATTGATTCACCCCCAGGTAACGAGCACATGGCCTGCTTTTTGGAACCATTGGAGTGCTGTGTTCATCTATCTCTGGACTATATATATATATATATATATATATACTGTATATGCAGTATTGTGCAAAAGTTTTAGGCAGTTGTGGAAAAATGCTGCAATGTAAGAATGCTTTCAAAAATAGAAGTGTTAATAGTTTTTTGTAATCAATTTACAATATACAAAGTGAATGAACAGAAGACAAATATAAATTAAATCAATATTTGATATGACCACCCTTTGCCTTTAAAACAGCATTAATTCTTCCAGGTACACTTGCACACAGTTTTTGAAGAAACTCGGCAGGGAGGTTGTTCCAAATATCTTGGAGAACCAACCACAGATCTTCTGTGGATGTAGGCTTTCTTAAATTCTTCTGTCTAGTCATGTAGTCCCAGACAGACTCGATGTTGAGATCAGGACTCTGTGGATGCCTTATCATCACTTCCAGGGCTCCTTGTTCTTCTTTACACTTAAAGGAACAGTGTCATCACAAATTTTTTTTTCATATGTTAAAGATGTTAGTGCTTTATTAAAAACGTTTATATTTATTTGTGTGTTTGTGTTTTACTTTTTCTTATTTTTCCACTTTTTTTTCCCTATGGGGGCTGCCATTTTTTGTTCCATTTCTGTATGTGTCGATTAACGACACATACAGACATGGAATACGGCAGCCACAGTCCCATAGGGACTGCGAACGGCTCCCGTCCCATCCACTTCTGTGTACGCCGTCTGTGTGGGAACTGCGCATGCGCCGCTCCCACACAGTCCAATTTGAAATTGGCGCCGTCGGCGCCATTTTCCTGTGGACCGGAAGTCGCGGCCGGACAGTAAGATTACTACTTCCGGTCGCGGCTTCCGGACTTGTGCACTTGGACCAGCGGCAGCAGACGGAGCGGACGGGCCGGAGGGAGCCGCGGCGGCAGGAGCAGGTAAGAGATTTCAATGTATGTTCGTGTTTGTGTACGTTTACTACTGTATGTAAACCTACTACACTGTGTGTTAGCTCAAAAAATGGCGACACACAGTGTAGGAGGATACACCGTTCAAACCCCTCGTTTATCCCGGCACTAGCCAGGATAAAGGAGGGGGGGATGCTGAGAGCTCACTAGAGCGAGGGCTTTTTACCCAATTTTGCAATGCTGCAATTTTGGGAATAGCTCCATCTAGTGACCAGCAATGGGAAATATTATAAATTAGAATCTAATTTATAATATTTCCTGACTCGTGAAAAAAAAAAAAAAAAATGTAACAATGTTTAATCACCTACACACTAAATGTTTAATTAAAAAAAAAACAACATGTTTTTTCTGGCAACACATTCCCTTTAAGAATGTCTTAATGACATTAGCTGTATGTTTCGGGTCGTTGTCCTGCTGCAGAAAAAAATTTGGAGCCAATCAGACGCCTTCTTGTTGGTATTGCATGATGGATAATTATCTACCTGTATTTCTCAGTGAAGAGGACTCCATTAATCCTGACAAAATCTCCAACTCCATTTGCTAAAATTCAACCCCAAACTTGCAAGGAACCTCCACCATGCTTCACTGTTGCCTGCAGACACTGATTATTGTACTGCCAAAAGGCCATATTTTTCGACGTGGAAACAAGGCCAAGCGACTCAAATACACACGACAACAGTCACTAGGGTGCAGAGAATGGCAGCAGGTGTTCTGGACTAATAATTAAAAATTTAAAATATTTAGCTGTAACAGAAGGCAGTTTGTTTGCCGAAAGGCTGGAGAGCACAGGGCCAGTGTGCCTCAGGCGGTGGCCTGCTGCCTATCTGAGGGGGCAGCGGCTCCACTGAAACCAAGCACCGCCACTACCTCCTGCAATATACTTGTATCTTCGTCTATAGGACGCAGATTGTCACGGTATGTGGACCCACTAGGTCGCACCGCCGTAGCGGGGAGGCATCCGGCCAAACAACAGGGAACCCCAGCAATACAAAGTCCCGCACAAGGGTACCTGGATAGTCAAGACAGTGGCCGCAGCTCTGGCATGGATGGAGGTGGGTGCAGCAGGTAATGCCAGACGTGGAGGATGACAGCAGGTGCCGCAGGTTGCGCCAGACATTGCGAATCCCTCTGGACGTGGCAGATGACACAGGACGTGGCAAACAACAGCAGGTGCAGTAGACACGGCTCCAACTAGTAGGCACAGGAACAAGTACACAGTACGGGATAGAGGAACAGGTAACAGGGCACAGGCAACAACTGGAACGGGAAACACTAAGGGACCATTTGCAAGACAGACTAGGTATAACTAACAACGCTCAGGCAAGGATCAGATGGGCTGGGGCCCTCTTATAGACTAGGAAATCATGTGTGTTGATGATGATTTCTTACATGTGTGCGTGCTGACCTTTTAACCACTTCCCGCGATTGGGCGTGACTGTACGTTCAAATTCAAAGTGCTTTCCCGCACACGGGCGTACAGTCACGCCCTGTAGATAAAGCGAGCACAGGAGCTGTGCTTGCTTTATCTTCAGCGGCTGTCAGTTGTTATACACAGCTGACATCCCGCTGCAATGGCTGTGATGGCTGTTACCGCCGATCGCAGCCATTTAACCCCTTCAATGCGGCTGTCAATGATGTCCGCCGCATTGAAGTGGTTGACAGAAGGAGGGAGCTCCCTCTGTACCCCCCCGGGCCCCCCCCGCAATGGATCGCCGGTGGCGATTGTTGCTATGGCAACCAGGAAGCCGTTGCTAGGCTTCCTGGTTGCCCAGGTACGGAAGCCTATTAGGTCCTGCCCGAGGCAGGACCTAATAGGCTAACTGTCAGTTGATGAATGACAGTTACAATATACCGCACTACATAAGTAGTGCAGTGTATCGTAGCGGGGATCAGAAGACCAGATCTTCATGTCCCCAGGTAAGTGTAAAAGAAAAAGTGAAAAAAGTAAAAAAAAATGTGAAAGAAAAATAAATAAATAAAAGTTTTAACTAATAAAAACAATAATCGCCCTGTTTCAACTCCTTTATTATTAGAAAAAAAGTGAAAACATGAAAAAAAACTATACATGATAGGTATCGCCGCATTCGGAACGGCCTCATCTATAAAAATGTCACATTATCTTTACCACACGGTGAACACCGTAAAAATTTTTTAATAAAGAACAATGACAGCATTTGATTTTTTGGTCATCTTGTCTAAAAAATTTTTTTATAAAAAGTGACCAAAAAGTTGCAAGTAACGCAAAATGGTACCAATGTAAACTACAGTTTGTCACGCATAAAACAAGCCCTCCCGCAGCGATATCAACTAAAAAAGAAAAAATTATGGCTGTCAGAAAATGGCGACACTAAAACATGATTTGTTTTTTAGAAAAGAGTATTTTTATTGTGGTAACGTAGTAAAACGTAAAAAAAGGATATAAATTTGGTGTCGCTGTAATCGTATCGACCCGCAGAATAAAGTTAACATGTTGTTTATACTGCACAATAAACACTGTAAAAAAAAACAAAAAATACGTGCTAGAATTGCTGTTTTTTGGTTTCCTCATCTCCCAAAAAATGGAATAAATAGTAATAAAAAAATCACATGTACCCCAAAATGGAACCAATAAAAATTACAGCTCGTTCCACAAAAAACGCGCCCTCACATAGCTCCGTCAACGGAAAAATAACACAGTATGACTCTCAAAACGCAATGATGCAAAATGATGCTAAATGACGGCCCAGACTAATTTTTTAGGTCCAGTAGAATTTCACTAAATACCCCACATCATCATTTGCTGGACCCCACAGGTGAACCCCCTAGACGCAGCGGAGATGAGGAAACTTTAGGGCCTTGTGCGGCTTATAGGGCTAGTGAAGAAGTCAAAGATTAGGCAATACTGGAGCGCAGATATTTTGTATAATACCCCAAAAACCTGGCCTGTGCATAAAGGATTGGTTCAAAGCATACCACACCAATCCATGGATTATTCATTCACCCCATTATTACATCATCCTATTATGACCTGTTGCACTCTGCCCAGTTTACATATGCCCTTGATGTACTCTGCCCAGCTTACATATACCCTGATGTACTCCGCCCAGTTTACATATGCCCCCACATTATAAGCTGAAACACCAGTAAAACACCAAGCAAAATCTGCGCTTCAAAAGCCAAATGGTGGTCCAACTGAGCCTGGCAGTGTGCCAAAACGGCAATTTATGACCACATATGGGGTATTACTGTATTCTGGAGAACCCGCTTAACAATTTATGGGGTGTGTGTCTACGGTGGTACAAGCTGGGCACAACACATTGGGCACTGAAATGGCATATTGTCACGGAGCGAGTTAGTGGACCCACTAGGCCGTACCGCCGCAGCGGGGAGGCAGCTGGCCAAACGACAGGATACCCCAGAAATACAATGTCCCGCACAAGGGTACCTGAATAGTCCAGATGGTGGCCGCAGCTCTGGCACAGATGAGATGGGTGCAGCAGATGGCGCCAAACGTGGCGGATGACACAGGAGCCGCAAGTTGCGCCAGACGTGGCGGATTCCTCCGGACGTGGCAGATATCACAGGACGTGGCGGAATCCTCCGGACGTGGCAGATGACACAGGACGTGGCGGATTCCTCCAGATGTGGCAGATGACACAGGACGTGGCGGATTCCTCCAGACGTGGCAGACGACACAGGACGTGGCGGATTTCTCCAGACGTGGCAGACGACACAGGACGTGGCGGATTTCTCCAGACGTGGCAGATGAAACAGGATGTGGCAGATTCCTCTGGACGTGGCAGATGACACAGGACGGGGCAGATTCCTCTGGACGTGGCAGATGACACAGGACGTGGCACGACTTGATACTAGGGCAAAGCACGGGAAACAGGAACGGGGAACAAGGCACGGGCAACAACAGGAACGGGAAACACTAAGGGACCATTTGCAAGACAGACTGGGAAAACTAACAACGCTCAGGCATCGAACTAGGGGGCTGGACCCCTCTTATAGCCCAGGGTACTCACGGGTCAAAGGTCGTTCAAGATGTCCGGTGCGCGCACTGCCCCTTTAAGAGCGGGGACGAGCGTGTGCCCGCACCCTGCGGGCTCCGGCGGAGGTTAGTGGATGCAAGCGCTGGCGTCTCCTGAGGAGGAGGCTGTGGCCAGCTCTTGCCGACTCGTGGCTGCGGCTGTCAGCGGGAGGCTGGAGCTGACAGCCCGCAGCCACGGACATTACACATATCTGTGGAAAACAGCAATTTTCAATCTGCAACATCTATTGTTTACTCATTTTTGCAAAACACTTGTGCGGTCAAAATGCTCACTACACCCCTAGATAAATTCTTTGAGGGATCTAGTTTCCAAAATGGGGTAATTTTTCTGGAGTACCACTGTACTGGTACTATAGCTCAATGCAACATGGTGTCAAAAAACGAATCTTGTAAAATCTCCACTCCAAATACTAAATGGTGCTCCTTCCCTTTAGAGCCCTGCTGTGTGTCCAAATAGCAGTTTATGACCACATGTGGAGTATTTCCCTACTCTGGAGAGAATGCTTTACAAATGTTATGGTGCTTTTTCTCCTTTATTTGTTGAGAAAATGAAAAATTTTGAACTAATGCTACGTGTTATTGGAAAAGAATGTAATTTTTAATTTTCACAGCCCATTTGTAATAAAATCTATGAGACACCTGTTGGGTCAAAATGCTCACTACCCCCCTAGATGAATTCCTCAATGGGTGTAGTTTGCCAAATGGAGTCACTTTTAGGGAGTTTCCACTGTACTGGTACCTAAGGGGCTTTGCAAAAGCGACATGGTGCAGAAAAACCAATCCAGCAAAATCTGCTCGCCAAATGGCGCTCCTTGCCTTCTGAGCCCTGATGTGTATTCATACAGTGGTTTATTACCACATATGGGGTATTTCCGTACTCTGGAGAAGTTGCTTTGCAAATGTTATGGTGCTTTTTCTCCTTTATTTGATGATAAAATTAAACATTTTGACCTAAATCTACATCTTAGTGGAAAAAAATGTAATTTTTAATTTTTACTGCACAATTCTAATGAAATCTATGAAACACCTGGGGGGTCAAAATGCTCACTACACCCCCAGCTGAATTCCTCTAGGGGTGTAGTTTCCAAAATGGAGTCACTTTTGGGGGGTTTCCACTGTACTGGTACCTTAGGAGCTTTACAAATGAGACATGGTGCCGAGAAATTAATCCAGCAAAATCTGAACTCCAAAAGCTAAATGGCGTGCCTTCCCTTCTGAGCCCTGATGTGTATTCATACAGTGGTTTATTACCACATATGGGGTATCTCCGTACTCTGGAAAAGTTGCTTTACAAATGTTACGGTGCTTTTTATCCTTTATTTTATGAGAAAATTAAACATTTTGACCTAAAGCTACATCTTATTGGAAAATAATGTAATTTCTCATTTTCACTGCTCAATTCTAATGAAATCTATGAAATACCTGTGTGGTCAAAGTAATCACTACACCCCTAGATGAATTCCTCTAGGGGTGTAGCTTCCCAAATGGAGTCACTTTTGGGGGGTTTCCTCTGTTTTTGCACCACAAGACCTCTTCTAACCTGACATGGTGCCTGAAATATAATTTAAGAAAAGGAAGGCCGAAAAATCCACTAGGTGCTCCTTTGCTTCTGGGGCTTTTGTTTCAGGCCCGTAGCGCACTTTGGCCACATGTGGGATATTTCTAAAAACTGCAGAATCAGGGTAATAAATATTCAGTTGTGTTTCTCTTGTAAAAACCTTCAGTATTACAGGAAAAAATGGATTAAAATGAAATTTCTGCAAAAAAAATGAAATTTGCAAATTTCTCTTCCACTTTGCTTTAATTCCTGTGACACGCATAAAGGGTTAATAAACGTTTTAAATGCTGTTTTGAATACTTTAAGGGGTGCAGTTTTTAAAATGGGATGATTTGTGGGGGTTCCTAATATATAAGGCCCTCAAAGCCACTTCAGAACTGAACTGGTCCTTCACAAAATAGCCTTTTGAAATTTTCTTGAAAATATGAGAAATTGCTGCTAAACTTATAAGCCTTGTAACGTCTTAGAAAAATAAAAGGATGTTCAAAATATGATGCAAACATAAAGTAGACATATGGGAAATGTTAACAAGTCACTATTTTGTGTGGTATTACTATCTGTCTTACAAGCAGATACATTTGAATTTAGAAAAATGCAAATTTTTGCACATTTTCTCTAAATTGTAGTGTTTTTCACAAATAAATATTGAATTTATCGACCAAATTATTTCACTAACATAAAGTACAATATGTCACGAGAAAACAATCTCAGAATCGCTTGGATAGGTAACAGAATTCTGGAGTTATTACCACATAAAGCGACACATGTCAGATTTAAAAGATGAGGCTGTGTCATATGATCCAAAAGTGGCTGCGTCATTAAGGGGTTAAGAGTGGGCACGAGCGTGCGCGCGCACCCTACGGGACACAGCAGACCAGAGCGGAAGTGAGCGCTGGCGTCTCCTAGGAAGGAGATGGGGATCAGAACTCCCAGATCCATGGCTGCGGGCATTAGGAGGTGAGTAGACCCGACGGCCCGCGGCCATGGATGCTACACAGATATACTTTCTAGCGCTGGCAGGGCAAGGAACATTAGTTCCTATCCCTGCTATTCAGCGCCTTTTAATGACGCAGGTGGTGCGATGATGCCATCTCGCCGCTTGTATCATTAAAAGGCGCTGAATTGCAGAGCAAGGAACATTGGTTCCTTGCCCCGCCATTCAGCGCTTTCAATGATGTAGGTGATGCAATGATGTCATTGCACCACTTGTGTCGTTCAGCTACAGCAGACCTGCTCACAAGAGAACAGGCCTGCGTTGTTAGGGGACGGTGTGGGAATGGGATCAGGTGAGTATGTAATTTTTTTTTTTTAGTTAACAGTGTGAGTGTCATTATCTATAGGGTCCCTATCTACAGAGGGCCCTATATACAGGAAACTATGTGGGGGAAGTACCTACGGGAGGCTCTATGGGGGCACTATCGACAGGGGGCTGTTTGTGGGGCACTATCTACAGAGGGATCTATGGGGCCACTATATTTCCAGGGGGATCTATGTAGGGTAATATCTCTATGGGGGAACTATCTCGAGGGGGTCCATGGGGGCACTATCTACAGGGGGCTCTATGGGGAGCAGTATCTACAGGAGGCTTTATGGAGGCACTATGTACAGTAGGCTCTATGGTGGGCACTATCTACAGGAGGCTCTATAAGGGGCACTATGCATTGAGGGCACTATCTACAGGGGCTCTATGTGGGTTACTGTCTACAGAGGGCTCTATGTGGGGCACTGTCTATAGGGGGCTCTATGTGGGGCACTATCTACAGGGGGCTCTATCTGGGGCACTATATACAGGGGGCTCTATAAGTGGCACTATCTTCAGTGGCATCTATGGAGGCACTATCTTCCTGTGGCTGTATGGTGCTATTATATTCAGGGGTGCAGTCAATGGAGCTATTATATTTAGGGGCGTAGTGTGTGTTGCACCATGAGAATCTTTGTTTATAGGTGCGGAAATGTTTGAAAGTAAGAAGCTGAAGACATCTGAGCGCCAAACTGCAGAAATGGACCATGGCCGGGAGAAGTCATCATAGAGGTCTGGACCAGAAGGGGAAGAAAGAAAAAAAAGAACCACTAGAATCTGAGATGTCACCTCTGAGTCACTCAATGTAAATGTTTATTCTGCCTATAATCAGTACTGTAGTCACTGTATGATCTGCAGCGAGATGATGGATGGTATGATATATTTTTCTGTAAAATAGCAACACCCAGCAGCATATCCTTACCATTGTTCCTGCCATGCTGGGAGCTGTAGTTTTACACCGTACAAACCAATTTGGCAGGGGTTAAACTGAATTTGCAAATAATCTCTGCACTGAGCTGTATTTGTGTTGGTACTGTATATATGTACCGAGCTCTGTTCTGGTGCTGTATTTATGTACTGAGCTTGGTTCATATAATGTATATTTGTACTGAGCTTGATTCAGGTGTTTGTATATACAGTTAGGTCCAGAATTATTTGGACAGTGACCCACGTTTTGGCATTTTAGCTGTTTACCAAAACATATTGTATATACAGTTATATAATCAATATGGGATTAATGTGCAGACGCTCAGCTTTAATTTGAGGGTATTCACATCCTAATTTGATGAAAGGTTTAGGAATAACAGCTCTAATTTTCAAGGGACCAAAGGTAATTTGCATTTGGAAGCTGTTGCTGTGAACCTACAACATGAGGTCAAAGGAGCTCTCAATGCAAGTGAAACAGACCATCATTAGGCTGAAAAAAAAATGAAGAAATCCATCAGAGAGATAGCACAAATGTTAGGAGTGGCCAAATCAACAGTTTGGTACATTCTTGAAAAAAGAAAAAGAGCCCACTGGTGAACTCCAAAAGGCCTGGACTTCCACGGAAGACAACAGTGGTGGATGATCGCAGAATCCTTTCTACGGTGAAGAAAAAACCCTTCACAACATCTACCCAAGTGAAGAACACTCTCCTGGAAGTAGGTGTATCAGTATCTAAGTCTGCCATAAAGACAAGACTTCATTAGAGCAAATACAGAGGGTTCACCACAATGTGCAAACCATTAATAAGCCTCAAAAATAGAAAGGCCAGATTAGACTTTGCCAAACAACATGTAAAGAAGCCGGCCCAGTTCTGGAACAGCATTCTTTGGACAGATGAAACTAAGATCAACCTGTACCAAAATGATGGGAGGAAGAAAGTATGGACAAGGCTTGGAATGGCTCATGATCCAAAGCAAACCACATCCTCTGTAAAACATGGTGGAGGCAGTGTGATGGCATGGGCATGCAGGGCTGCCAAAGGCACTGGGTCACTAGTGTTTATTGATGATGTGACTGAAGACAGAAGGAGCCGGATGAATTCTGAAGTGTTCAGGGATATACTTTCTTCTCAGATTCAACCAAATGCAGAAAAGGTTGATTGGACGTTGCTTCACAGTACAGATGGACAATGACCCAAAACATATTGAGAAAGCAACCCAGGAGTTTTTTAAGGCAAAGAAGTGGAATATTCTGCAATGGCCAAGTCAATCACCAAATCTCAACCCGATCGAGCATGCATTTCACTTGCTTAATCCTATGTACAAGGTGCATCAATAAAGGAATCTACATTGTGGAAACCATACAAAAACTACAACCCAGGATGAATCTTCACAGACATACAAAAAAACAGGAGGTGGATACACCCGTGGGAAAACACTTCTCTGGACCTGATCACAGTTTGGCAGATTTAAAAGTCATAATACTAAAGGGTCATTTTAAAAACAAAAGAGAGAGAAAAATTTGGGAATTCAAGATGATGATAAAATTCCAGTCATTGACACAAGGCCTCAATCTAACACCTGGATTTATGAGCCACTACATGGACACACATCACATCCCCCATCAGACTGACTCCAGATGCCTTAACTCCTAAGTCATCACCCTTATAACCTCAGTTTTATTGCCCCGGCTTATCTTAACCCATTAAGGACACAGCCTGTTTTGGCCTTCAGGACACAGCCGATTTTTGCAAATCTGACATGTGTCACTTTATGTGGTAAGAACTCCGGAATACTTTTGCATATCCAAGCGATTCTGAAAATTGTTTTCTCGTGACATGTTGTACTCTATGATACTGAAAAAATTTCGTCGTTAAATTCAATATTTATTTGTAAAAACACCAAAATTTAGAGAGAATTTGCAAAAATCTGCATTTTTCTAAATTGTAATGTATCTGCTTGTAAAACAGATCGTAATACCACACAAAATATTTACTAGTTAACATTTACCATATGTCTACTTTAAGTTTGCATCGTTTTTTGAACGTGCTTTTATTTTTCTAGGACGTTACAAGGCTTAGAACTTTAGCTGCAATTTCTCGCATTTTCAAGAAAATTTCAAAAGGCTATTTTTTCAGGGACCAGTTCAGTTCTGAAGTGGCTTTGAGGGCCTTATATATTATAAACCCCCTATAAAACACCCCATTTTAAAAACTTCACCCCTCAAAGTATTCAAAACCACATTCAAAACCACAATTTTTTTAACCCTTTAGGCATTTCACAGGAAATAAAGAAAATTAGAGGTGAAATTTACAAATTTCAATTTTTTTTTACTAAATTCATTTGTAATACAGTTTTTTCTGTAACACAGAAGGTTTTACCCAAGAAATGCAACTCAATATTTATTGCCCAGATTCTGGAATTTTTAGAAATATCCTACATGTGGCCCTAGTGTGGTAATGGACTGAAATACCGGCCTCAGAAGCAAAGGAGCACCTGGTGGATTTTGGGGCCTCTATTTTATTAGAATATATTTTAGGCACCATGTCAGGTTTGAAGAGGTCTTGTGGTGCCAAAACAGTGGAAATCCCCCAAAAGTGACCCCATTTTGGAAACTACACCCCTCAAGGAATTTTTCAAGAGGTATAGTTAGCCTTTTTAGCCCACAGGTTTTTTGTTACATTTATTGGAACTGGTCTGTGAAAATGAAAATCTACTTTTTTTCTGAAAAAACATAAGATGTTTTAGATTTTACAAGGAATAAAGGAGAAAAAGCACCCCAACATTTGTAAAGCAATGTCTCCCGATTACGGCAATACCCCATATGTGGTAATAAACTGCTGTTTGGACCCACGGCAGGGCTCAGAATGGAACGAGGGCCATTTGGATTTTGGAGCGCAGATTTTGCTGCATTGGTTTTCGGTGCCATGTCGTGTTTGCAAATCCCTGGAGGGACCATAACAGTGGAAACTCCCCAAAAGTGACCCCATTTAGCCCCGTGTACCCCTGAGGACGCTACTAGTTAGCGAAACATGTCGGGGGGGCTTTATTGATTTTTAATCCCTGCCTCAGCCGGATCTATTGCCTGTATATTAATAGAGGCACTGGTTGCCTTTGAACTGACTGTGTGTTTGCTGACACTCGGCCAGTGGCGGATTAAGAAGACCATGGGCCCTGGGCTGTTACCCAAACTTGGGCCCCCCTTCTCCACCACCACCCTGCCGCGCCGTAACTATTGCTAACACTACCTAAACACTAGTACACAAAGTAGGCACATTATGCACAAAGTACACACAGTACGCACATTATGCACAAAGTACGCACATTATGCACAAAGTACGCACATTATGCACAAAGTACACACAGTACACAAAGTAGGCACATTATGCACAAAGTACGCACATTATGCACATTATGCACAAAGTACGCACAGTACACAAAGTACCACATTATGCACAAAGTACACAAAGTAGGCACATTATGCACAAAGTACGCACAGTACACAAAGTACCACATTATGCACAAAGTACGCAAATTATGCACAAAGTACGCACATTATGCACAAAGTACACAAAGTACGCACATTATGCACAAAGTATGCACAGTACACAAAGTACCACATTATGCACAAAGTACGCACATTATGCACAAAGTACACACATTATGCACAAAGTACACAAATTACGCACATTATGCACAAAGTACCCACATTATGCACAAAGTACACAAAGTACGCACATTATGCACAAAGTAGGCACATTATGCACAAAGTACGCACATTATGCACAAAGTATGCACATTATGCACAAAGTATGCACAGTACACAAAGTACCACATTATGCACAAAGTACGCACATTATGCACAAAGTACGCACATTATGCACAAAGTACGCACATTATGCACAAAGTACGCACATTATGCACAAAGTACGCACAAAGTACGCACATTATGCACAAAGTACGCACAAAGTACGCACATTATGCACAAAGTACGCACAGTACAAAGTACGCACATTATGCACAAAGTACGCACAGTACACAAAGTACACACATTATGCACAAAGTACACAAAGTAGGCACATTATACACAAAGTATGCATAGTACACAAAGTACACACGAGTATGCACATTATACACTAAGTAGGCACATTATACACGAGTATGCACATTATACACAAAGTACACCTTGTAAACACATGAATATGGACATTAAACATACATGAATATGGACATTAAACATACATGAATATGGACATTAAACACACATGAATATGGATATTAAACATACATGAATATGGACATTAAACACACATGAATATGGATATTAAACACACATGCACTTACCTTTTATGTCTTCACTGCAGCTCTTCTCCTGCTCACAGCACAGAGCCCGCCGACAGTCTCCCCTCCCCCATGTCCCGACAGCTAGCAGCAGAGATGTTTAGAGCAGGGAAGGGGGGCTGGAGGGGGAGCTTCTAAAGCAGCACAGACCACGGCTGCTCAGTAGAAGCAAAGCTCCCCTCGCCTGACAGGTGCGGTCCTGGCACCGGGGCTCCCTCCGGTGCTAGCGACGCCACTGGGCATGAGGGGGTTCGGGCGGTCATAGGCTCCTTGGGCCCCCTGGCAGTCTTGGGCCCCGGGCGACCGCCCGAAACGCCCTAATGATAATCCGCCACTGCACTCGGCATTCACCGTAACTATCAGATACTCTGCTGGGTTCCGTCCAGCTGTTAAAGCTGACTTCGGTCTGTGGCAGTGAAATTTTAAAATTTATGTGTATGGTTTGTCCTTTGCTATACGTAGCTCAATAAAATTTGTAAACTTGAACTTAATCTCTATTATCAATTGGGTGGTCAGGAAATAGGATTCTGTTTGCCTGCAGGCATCCCTTCTCTGACCATTTTGGAAACTACACCCCTCAAGGAATTTTTCTAGGGGTATAGTTAGCATTTTGACCCTACACGTTTTTTGCTGAACTTATGGGAATTATGCCGTGAAATTGAAAATCTAAATTTTTTTCTAATAAAATGTCGTTTTAGCTCAGATTTTTTCATTTTTACAATAGATAAAGGAAAAAAAACACCCCAATATTTGTAAAGCAAACTCTTCTGAGCACAGCAATACCCCATATGTGGTAATAAACTGCTGTTTGGACACATGGCGGAAGTTAGAATGGACGGAGCGCCATTTGACTTTTGGAGCTCGAGTTTTGCTGGAATGGTTTGCGGCCCCATGTCACATTTGCAAAGCCACTGAGGGGCCAAAATAGTGCAAACTCGGCAAAAGTGACCCCATTTGGGAAACTATGCCCCTCCTGGAATTTATCTAGCGGTATAGTGAGCATTTTGACCCCACATTTTTTTGCTGAATTATTGGAATTATGCAGTGAAAATGAAAATCTACATTCTTTCCACTAAAATGTTGATTTTTTTTCATTTTCACAAGGAATAAAGGAGAAAAAGTGCCCCAACAATTGTAAACCAATTTCTCCCGAGTACGGTAATACCCCACATGTGGTCATAAACTGCTGCTTGGATACACCGCAGGGCTCAGAATGGCAGGAGTGCTACTTGGCATGTAGATTTTGGTTGATTGTTTTTTGGGCGCCATGTCGCATTTGCAGAGCCCCTGAGGTACCCGTACAGTAGAAACCCCTGAGATGTGACTCCATTTTGGAAACTATACCCCTCAGGGTAATTATCTAGGGGTGTACTGAGCATTTTGATCCCACAGGTGTTTCATAGATTGTATTAGAATGAGGCAGCGAAAATGAAAAAAATAAAAATTTTCCCAAAAAATATGTAGTTTTGCACCCAATTTTTTTTCCACAAGGGGTAATATTAGAAAAAACCACACATAATTTGTTACCCAATTTCTCCCGAGTACGGCAATACCCCATGTGTGGACCTAAACTGCTGTTTGATTCACTGAAAAATAGGTAATGAATGTCGTTCAGTAATAAATGTGTTTCACCGCCTGGAAGAACGATTAAAAAGTAGTTTATTAGTTAATTTCATAAAATAGTGGCTCTACCAGCCGTTGATACCAGACCAGGCTTAAGCAAGTGATTAGCGACAAGAAAGGTGGTATAGAGTGATTGATGTCTCCTTTCCACCCAAAACACCACCTATCTGCTTGTAATATAAATAACGCTATATCTTTGCCATTGATAACTGTCTATCTAAATCCTACGCGTTTCATCATCACATACACGGTGATGCTTCCTCAGGGATTGATAGAAGTAGATTTATTTCAAATCTCGTTAAAGTTAGATTCAAAAGTAGTGAAATGATAACAATTTTGCAGCACTGGATAGCACTGTTTATGTGCTGATTCGTAACCTCCAGACGCATGCACGGCTCTGATACACTGGCCAGTGTATCAGAGCCGTGCATGCGTCTGGAGGTTACGAATCAGCACATAAACAGTGCTATCCAGTGCTGCAAAATTGTTATCATTTCACTACTTTTGAATCTAACTTTAACGAGATTTGAAATAAATCTACTTCTATCAATCCCTGAGGAAGCATCACCGTGTATGTGATGATGAAACGCGTAGGATTTAGATAGACAGTTATCAATGGCAAAGATATAGCGTTATTTATATTACAAGCAGATAGGTGGTGTTTTGGGTGGAAAGGAGACATCAATCACTCTATACCACCTTTCTTGTCGCTAATCACTTGCTTAAGCCTGGTCTGGTATCAACGGCTGGTAGAGCCACTATTTTATGAAATTAACTAATAAACTACTTTTTAATCGTTCTTCCAGGCGGTGAAACACTAAACTGCTGTTTGGGCACATGGCAGAGCTCAAAATGGAAGGAGTGCCATGTGGCTTTTAGAGCACCGATTTTGCTGGACTGGTGTAGGGGCGCCATGTCGCATTTGCAGAGCTCCCTTAGGTACCAGAGTAGAGTGTAAAACCCTGAGAAGTGACCCCATTTTGTAAACTACACCCCTCAAGGCATTTATCATTTGCCTGGATATATGACAGGGCTTAGGCGTGAAAGGCGCATGTGAGACCTATTTTGGTGATTTTCGCAGCATTAGCCCACAACGGCAGGGCTCTGAGGTCAAATAGTAAAACAAACCCCCAAGTAGTGACCCCCATTTTGGAAACTGCACCCCTCAAGGCATTTTATTAACGGGTGTAGTGAGCATTTTGACCACACAGCGTTTTTTATTCCTATAATAAATGAATGCTCAGTGGATGGTGCAAAGTGAAAATTGCAAATTTCCACAGGTATATGCCATTTTAGTGCACAATATTTTGTGCCCAGTTCATGCCACTGAAGACAAATACCTCAAACTGTTAAGCGGGTTCTCCCGGGTATGGCGATGCCATATATGTGGACGTAAACTGCCCGTTGGGCGCGCTGTGGGGCTAAGTAGGGAGAGGCGCCATTTGGCTTTTGGAGCGTGGATTTTGCTTAGTGGCAGTTTTGTTTGGGGTTTTGCTGGTATTTCAGTTTATAATATGGGGGCTGTGAGACAGTGACAAGTAAAGTCATTGAGGGAAGGTATATTTCCCCTAGAATCCTGTCATATGTATCCTAGGCTCCAGGGAATGAGTAGTTCTTGCAATAGAAAGCTCTAGTTTTCCAATCTCGGCTTAAGGAAAAGCCGGAAAAAAGGGCCTGGAGTTGGATTGGAGAAGAGCAGGGCGGGTTCCCCAATCCCTAGTCCATCTCTGTTTTTAGGACAAGGTTGCTGCTCAATTAGCTGCACCTGTAGCCTGTGTATAAAAAGGTGCAGACACAGTGTGTGGGAGTCTCACCCCTGACTCAGACTGGAGACTACTAAGGCTGGAGTAGCCTGTATGCTATGTGAGTAAAGACCTGTGTTACTTTGTGTCCAGTGCCTGGTAGGAAGGCACTTGGTATAGTTAGATAATATCTTGTTTAGTTAGTGCTCAGACGAGCAGGATTTATTTTGTATTTTGCCTTGTTGTACAAGAGGCTGTTTCCTTGACAAGAATAAAAACACAGGCAAAGCCCTGTTATGACTTTTAATGCACGGTGTCCCTGTCTCTGGCTACACCCTCACATATGGTGGCCGATGCGGGCACGGTCTTAAAGAGACATACACCTATTTAAAAGGACTTTTGCTGCTCCAAGTGGAAAATCGTTGCTAGGGGCAACAACACAATTTTTTTCTCCCCGAGAGTGCTTGGAAGTGTATGTCTTGGGTGAAGGCGGCAACAGGGCTAAAAGACTGTTAAAATGGATGAAATACTTAAACAGCTGATTCAGGCTAATATCAACCAGGGGAAGATAAGCACAGCTCTGCAAGAAGCCAGCGCGACTCAGCGAATGGTGCATGAGGAAGCCATGCATACACAGGCTGAAACCAATATTCTGCTGGGTGAAGCCCACAGACTGGCCTTAAAAGAACAGCAGCAAATTAATCGCTATTTGCAAGACCAAATTCAGGCCTCAGTGGAGAGGTCAGCGGGGCCTCATGGTTTGCGCCAAACCACTCGTGCAGCGGTACAGACATCTCTGCAGAAGATGACATCCACCGACGACGTTGAGGCCTATCTCATGGTGTTTGAGCGAGTGGCAGAACGAGAGAAGTTACCTTCAGATCAGTGGGCAGCAGTGGTGGCACCTTTCCTAACCGGAGAGCCGCAAAAGGCGTACTTTGATCTCAATGAGCAGGATGCCAAGGATTACTCCAAGCTGAAGGGTGAGATCCTTGCCCGTCTGGGTGTTAATATGAATGTGCGTGCTCGACGGGTGCACAACTGGACTTTCGTGGAACACCTACCTGCGCGATCACAAATGTATGATCTTGTCCATCTTGCAAGGAAATGGCTACAGCCAGAGGAATCAACCCCTGCGCAGATCGTGGAGAGAGTGGTGCTTGACAAATACATCCGCTCCTTACCACCGAAGGTTCAGCGTTGGGTCGGTCAAGGAGATCCTATAGATGCGGAACAGCTTGTGAACCTGATTGAAAGGTACAGAGCTACTCAGGATCTACTCCAAGAACTACCGCCTGGATGTTCTAACCCCAGAAACAGCAAATCGTGCGGAGCACCCGGTAAGACTGTTCCATTTACTAGAGGGGTGAGAAATGTCTTTAAGGGAGGTGGCTCAGAAGGGGAGCAGACGGAGGGAAGAAATCCCAGAGAGACACTGAAGGCCAGACCAGGGTCTCAAGTTGGGGACCGGGGCCGCATACAGTGCTGGCGGTGTTATGGACCTGTGTATATTGCTGCCAATTGTCCCCTGACTACTGAGCCAATGGACTGTGATGCAGCAAGGCGAATATCCTTGTTTGCACGTCATGTCTGTTCTGCTGAGACTGTTTACGAGACTGAGCAACAAATGTGTGTCGTAAAAGTGGAAGGGTGTACTGTGAGTGCCTTGCTGGATTCTGGGAGTCTGGTTACCCTGGTGCATGCCAGCCTGATAGACCCTGGAACATTCAGCGGACATAGTATAGGGGTCCTGTGCATACATGGGGACACTAAAGAATACCCCACCGCTTTGGTCACTCTAGAGACTTCCTGTGGAACCGCTTGCCATGAAGTGGGTGTGGTAAAGTCCCTGATGCACAGTGTGATCCTGGGGAGAGACTTCCCAGTGTTCTGGGACTTGTGGAGGAAGGAAGATGTAACCTCCACTGTAAATGTTAATGATGGTATTAATGTGTGCGCTGTGATTAGCCCAGAACCCTTTAACGAAGATGCTGAGGTGCCAGCAGTAGGGGTGACCACTGAGCCTGATAAATTTCCTCTGTCTGTTTTTGCTGGTGAAACAGATGAGCAGGAGGAAATTTCTGAGATACCAGAGTTAAATGTATCACGTAACAATTTTGGGACCGCTCAACTTAGCGATCCCACATTGGTAAAACCAGGGAAAATACTAAGGTATTAAATGGAGTGCCTCAACATCCAGGGGCTGATAAGGTGTTTCCACACATGGCGGTTAACCAGGATTTGCTGTATCGGATAGATAACGTACGTGGGGAGGTTGTTGAACAGCTGGTGATACCCCAACCGTATCGTAGAACGGTGTTGGACCTGGCTCATAAACACATGCTGGGTGGACATCTAGGTTGCGAAAAGACCAGAGAGCGTATCTTACAACGATTCTTCTGGCCGGGGGTATATACGGAAGTTCCGAGGTATTGCGAGTCCTGCCCGGAGTGTCAGATAACGGCTCCTATGCCACATTTTAGGAGTCCGCTGGTGCCTTTGCCTATCATTGGGATCCCTTTTGAAAGAATTGCCATGGATCTGGTCGGCCCTTTAGTCAAATCCTCTAGAGGACATCAATATATCCTAGTGGTGTTGGACTATGCCACACGCTACCCTGAGGCAGTCCCTTTGCAAAATTCCTCTTCAAAAGCCATTGCAAGAGAGTTGTTTTACATGTTTTCCCGTACTGGTTTACCTAAGGAAATCCTTACCGATCAGGGAACTCCCTTTATGTCCAAAATCACCAAGGAATTATGTAAAATGCTGAAAATTAAACACCTGCGTACCTCTATATATCACCCTCAAACTGATGGTCTTGTCGAAAGATTCAATAAGACATTTAAAGGCATGTTGAGGAGGGTGGTTAGTAAGGATGGGAAGGATTGGGACTGTCTTCTGCCCTATTTGATGTTCGCTGTACGTGAAGTTCCTCAATCATCCACAGGGTTGTCGCCTTTCGAACTTGTATACGGCAGACAACCCCGTGGTCTCCTGGACATAGCCAAGGAAACCTGGGAGCAAGAGTCCACACCTTATAGGAGTGTAATTGAGCATGTCACGTTGATGCAAGACCGAATTGCTGCAGTCATGCCGATAGTTAAGGAACACTTGGAGCAAGCTCAGGATGCTCAGAGCAGGGTGTATAACCGAACGGCTAAAGTTAGAAATTTTAACTCTGGTGATCGAGTGTTGGTCTTAGTGCCAACCGTAGAAAGCAAATTTCTTGCTAGATGGCAAGGGCCGTATGAGATAATTGAAAAGGTGGGGGATGTAAATTATAAAGTTTACCAACCAGGTAAAAGGAAGACAGTGCAGTTATACCATGTAAACTTAATTAAGCCATGGAAAGAAAGAGAGACCCTCGTGGCAGTAAGGACCCCCTATAGTCCTAACCCAGATGTGTATGTGTCAGAATCCCTCGCAAAGCCACAGAAACAGGAGACAAAAGAGTTTGTGCAGAGAAACACAGACGTGTTTTCAGAACTGCCAGGACAGAGCAGTATAATAAAACATGACATTGTGACCGAGCCTCAGGTTCGGGTCCACTTGAAACCCTACAGAGTCCCTGAAGCTCGTAGACAAGCCATATCTGAGGAGGTCAAGAAAATGCTAGACCTTGGGATTATTGAAGAGTCAAAAAGTGAATGGTCAAGTCCCATTGTATTGATTCCGAAACCAGATGGGTCATTGCGTTTCTGTAACGACTGCCGCAAGTTAAATGAGATGTCAAAGTTTGACGCATACCCAATGCCAAGAGTTGACGAGTTAATAGAGAGACTGGGCCATTCAAGGTATTTTTCAACACTTGATTTAACCAAAGGCTATTGGCAAGTACCCCTCACGGAGGGCGCCAAAGAGAAAACTGCGTTCATCACCCCGGATGGTCTGTTTCAATATATTTGTTTACCATTTGGGCTACATGGGTCTCCATCGACCTTTCAAAGGTTAATGGACATAATCCTCAAACCCCATCGTCAGTATGCTTCGTCATATCTGGACGACATTATAATCTTTAGTGATGACTGGGAAAGCCACTTACCAAAAGTACAATCAGTACTAAACTCCCTCAGAGCCACGGGGTTAACAGCAAACCCAAAGAAATGTTCCTTAGGCTTGGAGGAAGCACGGTATCTGGGGTACATGATTGGGAGAGGGGTGATAAAGCCACAGGTCAACAAAGTTGAGGCTATCCAAAACTGGCCCCAGCCCTCAACCAAAAAGCAGGTCAGAGCTTTTCTAGGAATTGTAGGTTATTACTGCAGGTTCATTCCAAACTTTGCCAGCACAGCAGCGCCCCTGACAGATCTTACCAAGGGAAGTAAGTCTGTCATGGTCAAGTGGGACACGAAGGCTGAAAGCACCTTTCAAGAGTTGAAACTGGCCCTGTGTAACCAACCAGTCTTAGTCACTCCTGACTTCAAAAAGGAGTTTGTTGTCCAAACTGATGCTTCTAATGTGGTGCTCGGAGCAGTTCTGTCACAAGAGGTGGGTGGTGAGGAACATCCTGTGACCTATTTGAGCAGAAAACTTACCCCGGCTGAGAAAAACTATAGCATAGTTAAACGGGAGTGCTTGGCAATTAAGTGGGCACTTGAGTCCCTGAGATATTATTTATTGGGTCGTCAGTTTAGGTTGGTTACAGACCACTCTCCTCTTACGTGGATGTGTCAAGCTAAAGAGAGAAATGCGAGAGTTACACGGTGGTTTCTTACTTTGCAGAACTTCAAATATACTGTGGAACACAGAGCAGGAAAACTGCAGGGCAATGCTGACGCTTTGTCTAGGACACACTGCCTTGTAGCTAAATGTGTCCTATCCCACGGGCTCGAACAGAGGAAGAGGGTATGTGAGACAGTGACAGGTAAAGTCATTGAGGGAAGGTATATTTCCCCTAGAATCCTGTCATATGTATCCTAGGCTCCAGGGAATGAGTAGTTCTTGCAATAGAAAGCTCTAGTTTTCCAATCTCGGCTTAAGGAAAAGCCGGAAAAAAGGGCCTGGAGTTGGATTGGAGAAGAGCAGGGCGGGTTCCCCAATCCCTAGTCCATCTCTGTTTGTAGGACAAGGTTGCTGCTCAATTAGCTGCACCTGTAGCCTGTGTATAAAAAGGTGCAGACACAGTGTGTGGGAGTCTCACCCCTGACTCAGACTGGAGACTACTAAGGCTGGAGTAGCCTGTATACTATGTGAGTAAAGACCTGTGTTCAGTGGCGTAACTACCGCCGTAGCAGCAGTAGCGGCTGCTACGGGGCCCGTGGCATGAGGGGGCTCACGTCGCCCGCCGGCACGGGCCCCCACCATGGCCGCAGGCTCCACTAGCAGCCGCTATGGCTGCTACAGCGGGACGCCACTGAACAGTATGGCAGAGCAGGGAGGTATCTCCCCGCTCTGCCATTAAACAAGACATGTATCCCCTATCCACAGGATAGGGGATACATGTGTGATCACTGGCAGCGATAGGGAGAACGGGGGACTGAAAGTCCCCTGAAGTTCTCCATCACAAACCTCTGACTTCCGGGGTCTGTGTCGGCAGCTCCAGAGAAATGAATGGAGCGCCGGTCACGCTTGTGCGCATGCGTGACCAGCGCTCCTTTCATTTTTAGTGAGCTGCCGACACAGACGCCGGAAGTCAGAGGTTAGTCATGGAGAACTTCAGGGGACTTTCAGTCCCCTGTTCTCCCTATCATTGCCAGCCATCACACATGTATCCCCTATCCTGTGGATAGGGGATACATGTCTTTTATTAGGTCTGTAAAGTCTTTATCACACTGTAGGTCGCATTTCTTTGGGAGGGGGACGCTGTATGGCGTTCCCTACAGGGGGGGGGAGAGGCTGCATGGCGTTCCCTACAGGGGGGGGACGCTGTATGGCGTTCCCTACAGGCTCCCTGTAGGTAACGCCATACAGTCCCCCCTGTAGATAACGCCATACAGCGTCCACCCCCCTGTAGAGAACGCCATACAGCCCCCCGTAGATAACGCCATACAGTCCCCCCTCTAGATAACGCCATACAGTCCCCCCTGTAGATAGCGCCATACAGCCCCCCCTGTAGATAGCGCCATACAGCCCCCCTGTAGATAACGCCATACAGCCCCCCTGTAGATAGCGCCATACAGTCTCCCTGTAGATAACGCCATACAGCCCCCCTGTAGATAGCGCCATGCAGTCCCCCTGTAGATAGCGCCATACAGCCCCCCCTGTAGATAACGCCATACAGCCCGCCCCCCTGTAGATAACGCCATACAGCCCCCCTGTAGATAGCGCCATACAGTCCCCCCTGTAGATAGCGCCATAGAGTCTCCCTGTAGATAACGCCATACAGCCCCCCTGTAGATAGCGGCATACAGTCCCCCTGTAGATAGCGCCATACAGCCCCCCCTGTAGATAGCGCCATACAGCCCCCCTGTAGATAGCGCCTTACAGCCCCCCTGTAGATAGCGCCTTACAGCCCCCCTGTAGATGGCGCCATACAGCCCCCCCTGTAGATAGTACCATACAGCCCCCCCTGTATATAGTGCCATACAGCCCCCCCTGTAGGGAACGCCATACAGTCCCCCCTGTAGGGAACGCCATACAGTCCCCCCTGTAGGGAACGCCATACAGTCCCCCCTGTAGGGAACGCCATACAGTCCCCCCTGTAGGGAACGCCATACAGTCCCCCCTGTAGGGAACGCCATACAGTCCCCCCTGTAGGGAACGCCATACAGTCCCCCC
The DNA here is from genome assembly GCF_050947455.1 of Rhinoderma darwinii. Classification (NCBI taxonomy): domain Eukaryota; kingdom Metazoa; phylum Chordata; class Amphibia; order Anura; family Rhinodermatidae; genus Rhinoderma; species Rhinoderma darwinii. The sequence goes on along the minus strand of NC_134688.1, from coordinate 119,887,004 downwards.
TGTAGGGAACGCCATACAGTCCCACCCTGTAGGGAACGCCATACAGTCCCCCCTGTAGGGAATGCCATACATTCCCCCCCTGTAGGGAACGCCATAGTCCCCCCCTGTAGGGAACGCCATACAGTCCCCCCTGTAGGGAACGCCATACAGTCCCCCCCCTGTAGGGAACGCCATACAGTCCCCCCTGTAGGGAACGCCATACAGTCCCCCCTGTAGATAGCGCCATACAGTCTCCCTGTAGATAACGCCATACAGCCCCCCTGTAGATAGCGCCATACAGCCCCCCTGTAGATAGCGCCATACAGCCCCCCCTGTAGATAGCGCCATACAGCCCCCCTGTAGATAGCGCCATACAGCCCCCCCTGTAGATAGCGCCATACAGCCCCCCCTGTAGATAGTACCATACAGCCCCCCCTGTAGGGAACGCCATACAGTCCCCCCCCTGTAGGGAACGCCATACAGTCCCCCCCTGTAGGGAACGCCATACAGTCCCCCCTGTAGGGAACGCCATACAGTCCCCCCTGTAGGGAACGCCATACAGTCCCCCCTGTAGGGAACGCCATACAGTCCCCCCCCTGTAGGGAACGGCATACAGTCCCCCCCCTGTAGGGAACGGCATACAGTCCCCCCCCTGTAGGGAACGGCATACAGTCCCCCCCCTGTAGGGAACGGCATACAGTCCCCCCCTGTAGGGAACGGCATACAGTCCCCCCCTGTAGGGAACGCCATACAGTCCCCCCTGTAGGGAACGCCATACAGTCCCCCCCTGTAGGGAACGCCATACAGTCCCCCCCTGTAGGGAACGCCATACAGTCCCCCCTATAGGGAACGCCATACAGTCCCCCCTATAGGGAACGCCATACAGTCCCCCTGTAGGGAACGCCATACAGCCCCCCGTAGATAACGCCATACAGCCCCCTCTGTAGATAACGCCATACACCCCCCCCCCGTAGGGAATGCCATACAGTCCCCCTGTAGATAGCGCCATACAGCCCCCCCTGTAGATAGCGCCATACAGCCCCCCCTGTAGATAGCGCCTTACAGCCCCCCTGTAGATAGCGCCTTACAGCCCCCCTGTAGATAGCGCCTTACAGCCCCCCTGTAGATAGCGCCTTACAGCCCCCCTGTAGATGGCGCCATACAGCCCCCCCTGTAGATAGTACCATACAGCCCCCCCTGTATATAGTGCCATACAGCCCCCCCTGTAGGGAACGCCATACAGTCCCCCCTGTAGGGAACGCCATACAGTCCCCCCTGTAGGGAACGCCATACAGTCCCCCCTGTAGGGAACGCCATACAGTCCCCCCTGTAGGGAACGCCATACAGTCCCCCCTGTAGGGAACGCCATACAGTCCCCCCTGTAGGGAACGCCATACAGTCCCACCCTGTAGGGAACGCCATACAGTCCCCCCTGTAGGGAATGCCATACATTCCCCCCTGTAGGGAACGCCATAGTCCCCCCCTGTAGGGAACGCCATACAGTCCCCCCTGTAGGGAACGCCATACAGTCCCCCCCTGTAGGGAACGCCATACAGTCCCCCCTGTAGGGAACGCCATACAGTCCCCCCTGTAGATAGCGCCATACAGTCTCCCTGTAGATAACGCCATACAGCCCCCCTGTAGATAGCGCCATACAGCCCCCCTGTAGATAGCGCCATACAGCCCCCCCTGTAGATAGCGCCATACAGCCCCCCCTGTAGATAGCGCCATACAGCCCCCCCTGTAGATAGCGCCATACAGCCCCCCCTGTAGATAGTACCATACAGCCCCCCCTGTAGGGAACGCCATACAGTCCCCCCCCTGTAGGGAACGCCATACAGTCCCCCCCCTGTAGGGAACGCCATACAGTCCCCCCCTGTAGGGAACGCCATACAGTCCCCCCTGTAGGGAACGCCATACAGTCCCCCCTGTAGGGAACGCCATACAGTCCCCCCCCTGTAGGGAACGGCATACAGTCCCCCCCCTGTAGGGAACGGCATACAGTCCCCCCCCTGTAGGGAACGCCATACAGTCCCCCCCTGTAGGGAACGCCATACAGTCCCCCCCTGTAGGGAACGCCATACAGTCCCCCCTGTAGGGAACGCCATACAGTCCCCCCCTGTAGGGAACGCCATACAGTCCCCCCCTGTAGGGAACGCCATACAGTCCCCCCTTGTAGGGAACGCCATACAGTCCCCCCTATAGGGAACGCCATACAGTCCCCCTGTAGGGAACGCCATACAGCCCCCCGTAGATAACGCCATACAGCCCCCTCTGTAGATAACGCCATACACCCCCCCCCCCCCCCCGTAGGGAATGCCATACAGCCCCCCATAGATAACGCCATACAGCCCCCCCGTAGATAACGCCATACAGCCCCCTCTGTAGATATCTACAGAGGGGGCTGTATGGCGCTATCTACAAAGGGGGCTGTATGGCGTTATCAAAAGGGGGGGTTTGTAAAAAAGGGGGGGGGTGTTGTGTGACACCCGGGGGAGGGGGGGGGGCCCCAGTTAAAAGTTTGCTATGGGGCCCAGTCTTTCCTAGTTACGCCCCTGCCTGTGTTACTTTGTGTCCAGTGCCTGGTAGGAAGGCACTTGGTATAGTTAGATAATATCTTGTTTAGTTAGTGCTCAGACGAGCACTTGTTTAGTTTGTATTTTGCCTTGTTGTACAAGAGGCTGTTTCTTTGACAAGAATAAAAACACAGGCAAAGCCCTGTTATGACTTTTAATGCACGGTGTCCCTGTCTCTGGCTACAAAGAAACCGCTGTACCAACCTCTCCTGATGCTAAACCCTCACAGGGCATATGTAATCTGTGCGGAGTACATCAGGGGCATAATAAGAGGGTGTAATAATGGGGTAAATAAATAATAATCCGCAGATATGTGGCCGGTGTCGCACTGATAAATGGCGCCCGATCTTATCCGCTTTTGGATACTCTGCACATTTTGCATCGCCGAAATTCTGAGAGCCAGAAATTTTTTTTTTTTTCTCCACCGGAGCTGTGTGAGGGCTTATTTGTTGCGGGACAATCTGTAGTTTTCATTGGTACCATTTTGGGGTACATGCGATTTTTTTGATCACTTTGTATTTTATTTTTTTGGCAAGCAAGGTGACCAAAAACCTGCAATTGTGATGTTTTTTATAAAAAAATTTTTACGGCGTTCGCCATGCGCTATGAATGACAATTTTACTTTATTCTGCGGGTCGGTACGATTACGGCGATACCAGATGTATATAGTTTCTCTTATGCTTTGCAGCGTCTACACGATAAAATCACTTGTTTCAAATTTATTTTTTGTGTCACCATATTCTGAGAGCCATAACTTTTTTATTTTTCCGTCAAAAAAGCTGCGGGAGGGCTTGTTTTTTGCGGGACGGGCTTCAGTTTTTAATGGTATCATTTTGGGGTACATGCAACTTTTAGATCCCTTTTTTTTATTCTGTTTTGCGAGGGGTAGTGACTAACAAACAGCGATTCTGGAATCGTTTTTTATTTAAAAAAATTTACGGTGTTCACCGTACGGGTAAAGTAGCATGATATTTTTATAGTTTGGGTCGTTACGGACGCGCTGATACCACATATGTGTACTTTTTTTTATGTTTTTTCGTTTTTCCTATAATAAAAGACTTATTATAGGAAAAAAGGCTATTAGTGTTTTTTTAAACTTATTTTTTTCATTAAACTTATTTTTTTTAAACTTTTTTACAACATTTTTATTAACTTGTTTTACCTTTTTTTTGTGTCCCACTAGGGAACTTGAAGGCATGAAGCCCTGATCGCTATTCTAATACACTGCACTACCTACATAGTGCAGTGTATTAGAGCTGTCAGCTATTCACTGACAGCAAGCCTATTAGGCTTCGCCTCCCGGCGGGGCCTAATAGGCTTCCGTACTAGGAAGCGATTGTTAGGCTATGGTTGCCATAGCAACCATCGGAACACCCGCGTGTGCCGATGGTTGTCATTAGCAACCATAGCGTGCGGTCTAATCACTTAGATGCAGCGATAGCTGCATCTAAGGGGTTAATCGGCTGGATCGGAGCCTAGCTCCGGTCCTGGCCGTTAGAGCACGATGTCAGCTGTGACAAACAGCTGACACCCGCGCCCGTGGCAACGATCGTGGTTGCCGACAGGCTACAAGACACTTCGATGCATCGATCGCGTTGATCGATGCATCGAAGGGGTTAATCGGCCGGATCGGAGCCTAGCTCCGGTCCTGGCCGTTACAGAGGGGTGCCGGACATCTGATTACCGGCGGTGATAGCGCTGGCTCAAGCTGAGCCAGCGCCATCACATACCTTACGTCATGGAGCTGTGATTGGTCAGTCTGCTTTGACTGACCAATCACAGCGATCGCCGGCAGGAGACCGCTGTGAATGGTCCCCTGCCATCTTACTGTGCCGGTCAACTGTCATAAACAGTTGACGGCACAGTTCTGTCACCTTGTCATTTGACAGGGTGACAGTTTTTAGCCAGGACGCACCGGTACGTCCCTGTGCCTTAAAGCACTTCAATGCAGGACGTACCGGTGCGTCCTGGTGCGTTAAGGGGTTAACGATGTATCACCTCATGTACTAATTGTCTTTGTGTAATATCTAAATGTTGTGCTTTTTTTCGAGGACATTCATTGTAAATCGCCTGAAGAAGGAGCCTGTGTGCTCTGAAAGCTTGCATATAGAACTTTTATGGTTAGCCAATAAAGGTATCATACCTTCTATACTTTTGTCTTTTTTGACACAAAAGTATTTAACATTGCACTTGCTTAAGACAAAACTTAAGGCAGAAAGACCCACAAACAAGTAACAACTGAAGACATCTGCAGTAAAGGCCTGGCAAAGCATCACAAAGGAGAAAATCCAGCGTTTGGTGATGTCCATGGGTTCCAGACTTCAGGCAGTTATGCCTGCAAGGGATTCTCTACAAAGTATTAAAAAAAAAACATTTTATTTATGGTAATGTTAATTTGTCCAATTACTTTTGAGCTCCTGAAATGAGGAGGCTGTGTAGAAAAATGGTTGCAATTCCTAAACTTTTCACAGGATATTTTTGTTCAACCTCTTGAATTAAACCTGAACGTCTACACTTCAATTGCATCTCAGTTGTTTCATTTCAAATCCAATGTGGTGCCATACAGAGCCCAAATTATGAAGCTTCTGTCACGGTCCAAATAATTCTGGACCTAACTGTATGTACTGAGCTTGGTTCTGGTGCTGTATATATGTACTGAGCTTGGTTTTGGTGTTGTATTTATGTACTGAGCTTTGTTCTGATACTGTATCTATGTACTGAGCTTGGTTCTGGTGCTGTATATATGTACTGAGATTTGTTCTGATGCTGAATATATGTAGTGAGCTTTGTTCTGGTTCTGTATTTATGTACTGACCTCTGTTCTGATGCTGTATTTATGTACTGAGCTTGGTTCTGGTGTTGTGTTTATGTACTGTACAAAGAACATGTAAAGGCCCAAGTAGCTGGAGGGCCAACATTTAAATTATCACTATCACTAGCTTGCCTAAGCAAGAAAAAGAATCCTAAATTTCCCAGCTGCTTTTCATTGATTGTTGTGGAGTTAAAACGTAACTTTTAATCGGCCTGAAATTTACACTAATACACACACCACATAATTATCAAAAATATTACTGCGGTCTGAAACTGAAATATAGTATAATCAGCAACTCTGTTGCATCAGGAGTCACAACTCTATCTAGTATTGTCTGAGCAGAATGCTGCAGTATTTTAAAATTTGCTAAAACACCCCCCCTGACATGTTTCGCCATAAGCATGGAGTCCTCAGAGGTATTGGGGCTAATTGCGATGGACGTTAGCCTTTCCCCTTCTTATAGACTTCCTATTTACGTCCAGGGCCGGACTTCGGGGTGTGCGAGCGCACAGGGTGCTGGCCCTTCCAAGCATGCAGGGGGCGCGACTGGGCTCTGCCTCTACTCTGTGCTCTGTTCTTAGTTACACACATGGAGTAAATAAGAGCCGAGGAGCAAGCTCCACCCACAGCCCGTCCTGCACGAAGCCTGTGATCCTGTCAGCATGGAGAGATGGTAAGTGTGTGTGTGTGTATATCCAGTATGTGTCTCTGTGTTTGTATGTGTATATGTTACAGTGTGTGTGTGTGTGTGTGTGTGTGTGTGTGTGTGTGCATGTTGTTATGTCTCTTTGTAAAAGTGTGTGTTCAATATTAAAGTAGAGCAGACAAAATGAAGAAATCTGTGCTGCCTCCTATATACCCTGCTGCCTCCTATATACCCTGCTGCCTCCTATATACCCTGCTGCCCCTATATATTCTGCTGCCCCTATATATTCTGCTGCCCCTATATATCCTGCTGCCCCTTATATAACCTGCTGTCCCTTATATACCCTGCTGCCCTCTATATATCCTGCAGCCCTCTATATACCCTGCTGCCCCTTATATACCCTGCTGCCCCTTATATAACCTGCTGCCCCCTATATATCCTGCTGCCCCTATATATCCTGCTGCCCCTTATATACTTTTCTGCCTCCTATATGCCCTGCTGCCCCTATATACTCTGATGCCCCTATATACCCTGCTGCCTCTACATATCCCGCTACCCCCTATATGTGGTGTTACATAGGACTGCAGGTAACATCTACTACATTATCTGTATTCAGAGAGTTATCACTGTTATCAGCGGTGTTACATAGGACTGCAGGTAACACTACTACATTATCTGTACTCAGAGAGTTATCACTGTGTTATCTGTGGTGTTACATAGGGCTGCACATGAAATCTACGACATTATCTGTACTGGGTATATATGGGTCTGTTTGTGAATGTGTCTTTGTGCTTGTATATATGTGCCTTTTATGTATTTGTATATGTCCCTGTCTGTGTATTTATCTACTGGTGTGTGTGTGTGTGTGTGTGTGTGTGTGTGTGTGTGTGTGTGTGTGTGTGTGTGTGTGTATATATGTGTCTGTACGTCTATATATTTACCTGAATGTATATATTCCAGAATGTGTGTATGTATATTTGCCTGTATGTCTATATATCTGTCTTTATGTATGTACAGTATATATGTTCCAGCGTGTCTATATATGTGGTTCATTTTTGGTTTGTGTAGGGGGCGGCAATAGAGAGTCCCGCACAGGGCGCCATTCAACCTAAGGCCGGCCCTGTTTACGTCCTATGGACTGCTAATCAATCTTCACCTATGATGTACATCTCTGTAAGCCTATTAGGATGCTTAGGACACAGCCAATGTGTGGCTTATATGCGCGCATGAGCTGTGTAAGTCCCAATTCTGACGATCTGCGCATGACAGAGAGCTTAGTCTCAGAAGTGCCGATTTTGGTCTAGTCAAAAGACTTAGTCTCTAGGCTGCCAGAGTGTGCGCATCTGCGATATACTAATTTATATACTGCAGCGACTGCCAAGTAATGAAACAGGTCTCCTGCACATGTCAGGAGACTTAGTTTCAAACAGAGGAAATTTAATTGAAATAGGGGACTTATTTGGGCAAGTGCACAGGTTTAGCCATAGATATTATAGGGAACCAGTTGAGAGCAAGCCTAGTCTACATTGTCTAAGGATAGAGGTTAAAGGCATGGTGTCGCCCCAAAAACATGTTTTTTTTTTTTAATTTAAACATTTAGTGTGTGGGTGATTAAACATTGTTCAAATTTTTTTTATTTTTTTCGCGAGTCAGGAAATATTATAAATTTTTTCAAATTTATAATACTACCCATTTTTGGTCACTAGATGGAGCTGTTTGGAGCTAGTTCCCAAAATTGCAGCATTGCAACATTGGGTTAAAAGCTATCGCTCTAGTGAGCTCTCAGCATCCCCCCCTCCTTTATCCTGGCTAGTGCCGGGATAAACGAGGGGTTTGAAAGGTTTAACCTCCTACACTGTGTGTCGCCATTTTTTGAGGTAACCCACAGTGTAGTAGGTTTACATGCAGTAGTAAACACACACAAACACTAACATACATTGAAATCGCTTACCTGCTCCTGCCGCCGCGGCCCGTCCGCTCCCTTTGCTGCCGCTGTTCCATGTGCACTTGTCCGGAAGCCGCGACCGGAAGTAGTAATATTACTGTCCAGCCGCGACTTCCGGTCCACAGGAAAATGGCGCCGGACGGCGCCAATTTCGAATAGGACTGTGTGGGAGCGGCGCATGCGCAGTTCCCACACAGACGCCGTACACGGCAGTCAATGGGACGGGAGCCGTTCGCAGTCCCTATGGGACTGTGGCTGCCGTATTCCATGTCTGTGTGTGTCGTTAATCGACACACACAGAAATGGAACAAAAAATGGCAGCCCCCATAGGGAAGAAAAAGTGTGAAAATAAGAAACAGTAAAACACAAACACACAAATGTAAATAAACGTTTATATTAAGGCACTAACATCTTTAACATATAAATAAATTATTTGTGATGACACTGTTCCTTTAAAGACTTTGAATTATAAGTACTCCCAGGTTGTAACCACCTTAAATACTCAATAAGGCACATAGGCCGTCCAAGCAAACCTGCGCACAACATAAGGGATGTAAAGGATATTTTGTATATAAGCATAATTAGTTCCATCAATATAATGTATGACATTCATTTTGTTGATTAGCATTCGAGGTAAATTAATGTCCATCTTAACAAGTGAAGTGATCGATTAGTTCTATCAGTTAATCTGAAACACAATGGAAAGACTAGTCCATATATCTGGAAGTTTTCATAAGTATTAGGGAACCTGTGTCCATACTGCCATAACCGTGGAAACGGTGTAAGTTTACAAGGTATGATATAAAAAGTAACTTATAAAAATGATAGGTAAAGAAATGACCATAAATTTAAGTCATAGTAGACTAAAGGTCATCAGAGGAACGTCAAAAAAGTAAAGCCCTCATTTAGTCCACCAGGGCTTAAACTGCCAAGTTGGTGGATCCAACGGACCTCCTCTTGTAGTAGCTTACGATTTAAATTGCTACCTCTGGGGCCCAATTTGACCTGAGTGACACCCCAGAATTTAAGTATCTTAGTGCCACCATTGTGTACAAATCTAATATGTCTAGATAAGGGAGTATCCTCTTTATTCTTTATAGTGCTGAGATGTTTGGAGATACGTCTTCTCAATTGCTGAATAGTTTTGCCCACATATAATTTTGGACAAGAGCATTTGGTAATATAAACTACTCCAGTAATTTGGAAATTAATAATTTTGTATAATTTTATAGCATCTATCATCTATAGGATTTCTAAAGTTCTTAATTTTAGGCATTAAAGGACAAAAATTAAAGCGTCCACAGGGTTGAGAGCCCACTAAGGGGCTGGTGGGGGTTCCTTGCAAGTTTGGGGCTGCATTTCAGCAAAGGTGCAAATATTACTTGTTTAGTAAGGCTTCTGTAATGACGGGGGGTAGGGAAACGGACAAGTGAGCCCTAATCTACCCGCCACTCTGTCCCTGCCTACTTGCAACGACCCGCCCTAGGCGACGGGGTACAACTAGGCGGCGGTCCCTACGCTCAGTAAGTGCACGAGACAAACAGACAAGGGAACACAAAGCAAAGGGAAAGGGGCAGTTGCCCATGGCAACACCGTGCGCAACAAGAGTGGTGAACGAGCCGAGTCAAACCAGGAGTGCACGAGGTACCAAACGCAGAGCAGGAGAGTAGTCAGAAAGCCAGGGTCAGTATGGAGCATGATCAAATAGATAGAAGCTGTAGCTGGGCCAGGAAACCACACGAGAAGAATCACAAGCAAAGGAGGAACAGGAAAGGCAGGTATAAATAGACAGAGGGCGGGAGCTAGCTCCGTCTGGCCAGGCTGCGATAGGCTCTCCCACTCCTAAGCCTGCCATCCTGAGTGGTGGAAGATGGAGTCAGTCTCAGAGACATAGACTCAGGTGCAGACTGATTACCTATGGGAGTATCCACAGAAGTTGTGCCTGGCAGATCCTTTACAGCTTCATTCACATCTGCATCGGGACTCCGTTCATGGGTCCAGTCTGAGCTTTCCGCCAGGGGAACCCGTGAACGGAATCCAAACTGAAACAAACGGAAACCATAGGTTTTTGTTTGCATCACCATTTATTTTCAATAGCGATATATCTTGTGCAAATGGTTTCCGTTTGTCACCGTTGTGTAAGGGTTCCGTAGTTTTGATGGAATGAAAAACGCAGTCGACTACAGTATTGATTCCATCAAAATGACGCAACCCTTATATGGAAAGCTTTGACGGAACCCATGAACGGAGTCCCGACGCAGATGTGAACGAAGCCTTAGGCCTGATTCAGACGAACGTGGCGTTTTTGCTCACGCAAAACACGCTGCATTTTGCCTGGGCAAAAGCCACTTGACAGCTCCGTGTGGCAGCAGCATATGATGCGCGGCTGCGTGGCTTTCGCGCAGCCGTCATCATTATGACACGCCATTTGGATGTTTGTAAACAGAAAAGCACGTGGTGCTTTTCTGTTTACATTCATCCTTTTGACAGCTGTTGCGCGAAATAGCCAGTTCGCACGGAAGTGCTTCCGTGCGGCATGCGTGGTTTTCACGCACCCATTGACTTCAATGGGTACGTGATGCGCAAAAAACGCTGAGATACTGAACATGTCGCGCTTTTTACGCAGCGGACAAACGCTGCGCAAAAGCACGGACTGTCTGTACTGCCCCAGATACTTCTATTGGTCCATGCGAGCCGCGTGAAAACCACGCGGCCTGCACGGACGCCATTCACGTTCCTGTGAATCGGCCCTTATTCAAACAATTATACATATTGGAAGAATTTGTACTAATATATATAGTTACATTATTAATCAAAAAAGACTAGATTATTATTATTATACAGTGTAATTCTTGTGTGCAAAATAAATATGTTATAACTGAAGTGAAATAAGTGCCACAAATAAAAAAACACGATAAAATGAAAAACACTACTAATCTAAATCATACATATTAATATACAGACAATAAAGTGCACGTGCTATGTCAATCCAATTGCTTCAAGTTTTTTCACGCTTTTTATTCAGGTCGGTTTTTCTTCATGCCTGATATGGAGATGGTGATATAGCAACTTGTCACTGCCTCAATATATAGATATCCATAATCTCAAGAAGAAACCAATGCACAAAAATAATCTTTAGATGATGCACTTACAAAACACAATATATATATATATATATATATATATATATATATACATACATACAAATATATATATATACACACATATATATATACACATATATATATATATATTTATACATTCCATTTAGCAAAATACACTAATACAGCCCCACACTTATACCCTGACTAAAACCAGATATAACCACATCTCAAGATCATAGTACCAGCCCGACTGGTCCAGATGTTGTATATAAACTCTTATGCCCCCCTCCTTCTATATAGAATATAACCATAGCCCCATACTGCAGTATGTGAGTACACTCGCTAATATACATTCAGGCCCCTGTCGCGCTGATTATGAGATTTTAATAGATTTTTATTGTGCAGGCGGGAGACCGGAAGTCTAGTGGCACAGTCTTTCTTCATGACAACACAACTATTCATCATGTGACTGGTCCTGTTGTATTCTTTGTAATTGCTGTACTACTGCTACAGCGATTACATAGCGTACATATATGGACAGATGACATAGTAGACAACAGCTGTTGTATTATAGTTTACTGATGATGTTATCACGACCAGATTAAAAAGTTTATATTTTTTCCCTTTTTTTTACAATTGTATTGACCAAACTTTTTAATTAATTTTTTTAATACTACTCTTTTGAAATGCATTTGGCTATTGAAGTCTATAAGCACCTTAGGCTTCGATCACATATCAGTCAGGGCTCTATTCTGACGTTCTATTGGAGCTTTCCGTCAGAATGGAGCACTGACTGAAACCCTTGCACAACTGAGACAAATGGAAACCATTGGCACTGGATCCTTCACCATTTAAATCAACGGTTTCCGTTTGTTTCAGTCAGGGCTCTATTCTGATGGAAAGCCCCGACGGAACATGACAATAGAGCCCTGACGAATATGTGAATGAAGCCTTCAATGTACTGTACAGGTATCTTCACAGCATATAAATGCGTACATCATACCTGATGTAAAGTTGCTTACTTATTCACTAAACAGAATCGGCCATGATAGGGAACCTTGGCACAGGGCACCTACTAATGGTGCAGGTTAAGGCCAAGGAATCCTCATGTGCAGTAACTGTGTGAAAACTTTCTGTTTTAAAGCTCAGCTTTTTCCTATAGAGTTTTGCCTCCTAATTCAAAAGAAGCAGGAGGTCATATTAAAAATCTTAATGGGGGGACTTTTTGATCCTTGAATCCCCTGGGATAAACCTTGCTGCCCTTCTTCCTTAACCTCTCTTTGATGGTCACAGTATAAGTCCATACCACCCAACTTTCAAGGAATGGAAAGAGGGATAAATAAGCAGCACCGTAGCAATGTTTTCCTGTTAAGCCACACATTTAACCCCACCCCCAATCCCCACCCACGCATACCAATCTAGCCCAGTCTCCTCCCCCAAATAATAAAAGCATTTTACCGCTGCTGGTCACAGCATCCTATAGTTGAGTCTTAAAAAAACAAGAACCTGCATGTATGTCATAAACATGTATGTCCTTTTTGTTACTAATCCTAACTTGAGTATAGCGATTAACAATACTGTCTTTTTCTTTGTTTGCATCTGATGGGTAATACACATGTGAACAAATCTACTTTTCCTCCAGGTTATTTTATTCAATAGACAAATAATTAAAAGAGAAAAAACCAAGCAGTGCATTAAAGGAGTTTTCCAGCTTCTGACAACTAATGACCTATCCACCAGATAGGTCATGAGTACATGATATGCGGGGGTCCGATACCCGAGCCCCACACAGATCAGCTGGTCCGGTGCCTCTGTACACTGGACGTACAAGCCGGAAGCAGTTAGCTTCGGCCACGGAATATGTCAAGTGAATAGGAGTGGACCTGCAGTTCTGCAGCACGGCCGCTACGCAATGTACGGAGCCAACTGCTTCCGGGCTCCGTACATAGCATTATGTGCCACAACATCCGGTGCCCGCAGACCACCGGAGCGGCTTATCGATGCAGGGTCCGGGTGTCGGACCCGCACCGATGACATACTGATGACCTATCCGGTGGTCCCGTTAGGACAGCTAATCACAAGCGGTATAGGTAGATGACTCATATTCACTATGAAAAGCCCAACCAGAAAATGCTACTGGTTGGATACAGTCCTAGAATCCATCAGAGTGAGACACGAGTTTTCAGGGCAATTGGGGCACTGCGATTCTTGGCGGATTTATTCGGACCGAAGTGGCCCCAAAACAATTGAAGGGAGATTCGCTCAACTCTATTGGGCACAAAATACATTTGTGAATCTATTGATTACAGTCTGGATGTCCACAATAAATTGATGACAGTCACGATTAACAAATGAAAGACTTTTAAATACTAGTCTGCCAGAGGCATCGGCTTATTCCTATAGTCTAGTGCTTTGCAATAAAAGGCAACACTCTCCATAGCAAATTTCTGGAACATTGAATTATCTATCAGCTTGTCTCTCCTAAAATAGTTTCTTGTTTCAAATCTAATGAGAATATCCTTTGTGGCAGATGTACAGATGGGTCAGAATAATCAATGTCCAAGATGTTTCTAGCCCTGGAAAATACATTCGGCTGGACAAATCTGACCAGCAGATCTCTGTACAGGTTTAACAGATGTTTTAGTAATTCTGTCTGCAGAATAAGTACATTAAAATAATTAAATACAGGTAGAACAGAGTGCAAAAATAAAAGATAAACTTTTGTCATTCTGGATGAGAATGTGCTTTTTCCCTGGCACCAAGTGAACCACTGTCTTTGTAAAATGTACTACAAAAATAAGACATCCCGATTAAACAAGGTCCTTTCACCAGACTTTTCTAGTGATAGCCAACAGGTCTAGTATTTTAACTGTAGTGTTGCAAAATGCCATGCAATCTTGCAAGGTGTTCACCTCTTTTGCGCTGTTTAAAAATGGAAGGAAATATCAACAATAAGGTCTTCCACACTTACGGACAAGGGTTTTTCTGCACATTTAGCCAATAAATGGACCAAGTGGCCGGGAGAACCGACAGCAAACATTTTTTGTTCAGAACTCAGAGTACTCCTTATTCTAGACACCATGATATGATGTTTTCCCTGCTTATTAGCAGCAGAATATGTATCAGACATGTTTTATTCTACATTATGTTTTGTAACATGGCGTCAACAGCATCAAAGAGATCTTGGGCTCTACTAGATGGGCATGAGACCATGTCTAAAAATTCAGTCACAGCCATGTTGCTAGATGTCCCTATGTGACAGGGAAGTACTTTTCAAGTTCATCAGAACTTGCCTCCAGTGAGATACCAAAATATTTTTTCTGGTGTTAAATGACATCCTTAGCCCCTTGAGGCATTATCATGTACATGTTCGTGATAAGTGTCATTGGAAAGTATGGAGGGCGCTCACAGACTGAGCACCCGCTGTGTTTTACAGCTGACAACCCAGACTAACAGCCGGGAACAGCGATCGCGCTGTTCCTGGTCGTTTAACCGCTCAACTGCTACGGTCAATCGTGACCACAGCATCTGAAGCATTGAAAGACGGGGCGGCCCCCTCTGACAGCTCACCGGTGCCCCCACACCGTGATCGGAAGCTACGGTGCTTGTCATGGCAGCCCGGGGGCCTAATGACGGCCGCCAGGGCTGCCTTTTGTCTGCCTCTGTTAAGCCGTGTCTCTGCACAGCTTAACAGAAGCCAGTGAATATATAGTTACATAGTTAAATAGTTAGTACTGTTTAAAAAAGACACATGTCCATCAAGTTCAACCAAGGGATGGGAAAAGGGAAGGGAAAAATTTCTACACATAGAAGCTAATACTTTTTTGTCCTAGGAAATTATCTAAGCCTTTTTTAAAGCCATCTACTGTCCCTTCTGTGACCAGCTCCTGCGATAGACTATTCCATAGATTCACAGCTCTCACAGTAAAGAAGGCTTGTCGCCTCTGCAGATTGAACCTTTTTTTCTCCAGACGGAGGGAGTGCCCCCTTGTTTTTTGAGGGGGTTTTACATGGAACAGGATTTCACCATATTTTTTGTATGTGCCATTCATATATTTATATAAGTTAATCATGTCCCCTCTTAGTCGTCTTTTTTCAAGGCTAAATATGTTTAATTATTTAAATCTTTCCTCATAACTTAGATTCTCCATGCCCCTTATTAGCTTCGTTGCTCTTCTTTGTATTTTTTCCAACTCCAGGGCATCCTTTCTATGAACTGGAGCCCAAAACTGAACTGCATATTCTAGATGAGGCCTTGTAAAGTGGTAATATTATATGCATGTCCCGCGAGTCCATGCCTCTTTTAATACACAACAATATCTTGTTGGCCTTTGAAGCAGCTGATTGACATTGCATGCTGTTATTTAGTTTATGATCTACAAGTACACACAGATTCTTCTCAACAAGTGACTCCCCCAGTGCAGCTCCCCCTGGGACATATGATGCATGTAGATTGTTGGTACCCACATGCATAATTCACTGATTGTGACTAATGAGTAAAATTTGTACATTTTTATTAAATAACTCGCTAAAATCAGGGGTACAATCACCACCGTGACAAAAGCCCACCATGCTAAATTATTGAAAAAATATATATATGTATATATATTAACTGATTCAATTGCAAACCCTACTGAATTAATATACTAATATGATATATGGGATCAAAAAACATTTAGACATTAGTGTTACAGCGGATAGAACCCATAACAACACCGGGATCTGCAGTTACCGCTCCTAAGAACCCCAGTGTCAAGGTAAAATATCAATGATGCTGTCACCTAGGCTATATATCCCCTCTCATATCTGACCCTACGCGTTTCTGTATAATTATTTCATCAGTGGTCTGTTCATTATAAAGCTGGCTACTGCACCAGCAATATTGAATTGATATCAGCGGCACGCTTCACTCAGGACTCGGTGTATATATAACCTATACTCCGCCCCTTAGGCTTAGGCCAAGCCCTTATGCTGGCCAATCAGTAAACGTTATTCTTGACGTGTGGTCATGTGACAACCGGCGCTTCCGGTGACATGCCCAGAAATCACAGCCATCACCTAACCAAACGAGCATGCGCAGAGAGAGGCAGTGAAGTGCATCTCATTATAGCTTCTAGCCCTTTCCGTCTGGGGGGAGGAGTAACCTATTGTCATGGGAATTTAAGAAAGCTGTCCAGCTCAAGACTGCAACCTGGCAACCAATAGTCTAACATGTCCACCAAAACAAGGAGGGGACTGGAACGATTTGATCCTGAGAAAAGAGGCCCAGTGGATCTATAGGTTGGCATGTATACAACCAGATGGCTTGAACGAGCAGACAAATTATATGTGCTTTATTTAAACATCAATCTATTAAGGTCCAGTCATAAACGAAATTTAATTCTACATATTGGTACTGGTGTCCCACTTATATATGTTTTGTGGGTCACCTTGTACTACATTGTACATTAATGTTTCGATAATCTACTTCCTATAGTGTGGGACCGGAGGGTATGTTAGACTATTGGTTGCCAGGTTGCAGTCTTGAGCTGGCATTGATATTTTACCCTGACACTGGGGTTCTTAGGAGCGGTAACTGCAGACTCCGGTGTTGTTATGGGTTCTATCCGCTGTAACACCTATATCTAAAAGTTTTTTGATCCCACATATCATATCAGTATATTCATTCAGTAGGGTTCGCAATTGAATCAGTTAATGAATCATATATATATTTTTTCAATAATTTAGCACGGTGGGCTTTTGTCACGGTTGTGATTGTACCCCTGATTTTAGCGAGTTATTTAATAAAAATTGACAAATTTTACTCATTAGTCACAATCAGTGAATTGTCTATTTCTAAAAATTGTGGGAGCACAAGTAATATCATATAAAACAGCCACTACATGGACACACGTCACATCCCCCATCAGACTGACTCCAGATGCCTTAACTCCTAAGTCATCACCCCTATAACCTCCGTTTTATTGCCCCGGCTTATCTTAATGATGTATCACCTCATGTACTAATTGTCTTTGTGTAACATCTAAATGTTGTGCTTTTTTCGAAGTCATTCATTTGTAAATGCCTGAAGAAGGAGCCTGTGTGCTCTGAAAGCTTGCATATAGAACTTTTCTGGTTAGCCAATAAAGGTATCATACCTACTATACTTTTGTCTTTTTTGACACAAAGGTATTTTAACATTGCATATAAAACAGTGAAATATATCCAGATGCATGACTTTACACTTAGCTACACTAAACTTCATTTGCCAAGTGGATGCCCAAACACTTAGTGTGTTCAAATCAGCTTGCAATTTATGAACATCTTCCATAGACTGAACAATACTACATAGCTTGGTGTCATCTGCAAAAACAGAAATAGTGCTATTAAAATATGACGATATACTTCAATACATTAGTATTGCAGTATATTGTACCAGCGATCTAATGATCGCTGGTTTAAGTCCCCTAGTGGACTAATAAATGGTGTCAAAAAAAGTTTCATAAAGTTATTAGTAGTGAAAAAAAAAAAAAAATATTAAAAGTAAAAAAAATACTTTTCCCCCTTTTCCTCTAAAGTAATGTAAAAATAATAATAATAATTTGTCTGAACTATTACAATATACCATTATTTAAATCGCACGGTGAACGCAGTAAAAAACAAAAAATGTAAACCGTTTTTTTGGTCACCTTAGCGCGCAAAACAATTGAATAAAAGGTGATCTAAAAGTTGTATGTACCAAAATAAATTGGTTCTAATAAAAACTACAGATCGTCCCGCAAAAAATAAGCCCTCACACCGCTCAATCCCCGAAAAAATATAAAAGTTATGACTCTCAGAATGTGATGAAACAAAATGGTGTTTTTTTGACAAAGTTTTTTTTTAAAGAGGCTCTGTCACCACATTATAAGTGCCCTATCTCTTACATAATGTGATCGGCGATGTAATGTAGATTACAGCAGTGTTTTTTATTTCGAAAAACGATCAATTTTGACGGAGTTATGACCTATTTGAGATTTATGCTAACGACTTTCTTAATGGACAAATGGGCGTGTTGTTACTTTTTGACCAAGTGGGCGTTGTAAAGAAGTCTATGACGCTGACCAATCAGCATCATACACTTCTCTCCATTCATGTACTCACACACAGCGTGATCTCGCGAGATCACGCTTGCTGTCCCTTACTCACACATTAACATTACTGAAGTGTCTTGACAGTGAATAGACATTGCTTCCAGCCAGGACGCGATGTTTATTCACAATACTGACACTTCGGCAACGTTTGTGTGGGATTACAGCACAGCACATCGAGATCACTCCGTGCTGTCATTTACAGCGAGATCTCGCGAGATCATGCTTGCTGTCATTAAGTCCTACACAAACGTTACCGAAGTGTCGGGATTGTGAATAAACATCGCATCCTGGCTAGAAGCGATGTCTTTTCACTCTCAAGACACTTCAGTAATGTTAATGTGTGAGTAAGTGACAGCAAGCGTGATCTTGTGAGATCACGCTGTGTGTGAGTACATGAATGGAGAGAAGTGTATGATGCTGATTGGTCAGCGTCATACACTTCTTTACAACGCCCACTTGGTCAAAAAATAAAAACACGCCCAGTTGTCTATTAAGAAAGTCATTAGCATAAATCTAAAATAGGTCATAACTTGGTCAAAATTGATTGCTTTTCTAAATAAAAACCACTGCTGTTATCTACATTACAGCGCCGATCACATTATGTAGGAGATATAGAACTTATAATGTGGTGACAGAGCCTCTTTAAAATAATGAAATATGAAAAAAACTATATAAATTTGGTATCACCGTAATCGTATTGAGCCGCAGAATAAAGTTAACTTGTCATTTTTACCGCACGGTGAAAGCTGTAAAAACGAAAAACAAAAAGCAATGTGGGAAAGTTTTTCCCAATTTCAGCCTGCAAATACCTTTTTTTTTCAGTTTCCCAGTTCAATATTTGGTACTTTAAATGGTGCCATTACAAACTACACCTTCTCCCGCAAACAATAAGCCCTCACAACGCTCTATTGACCGAAAAATAAAAAAGTTATGGCTCTTGGAACACAGGGAATTAAAAATGAAAATTAAAAATGGCTCGATCCTTAAGGGGTTAATATTAGTGCCTCTGGAGTTTTAGCACCCTTTATAACGTCATATGTGCTCTTAGTTGCTGCACACGCAGATCTTGACTAAAGGCCGCACACTGTTACTTGTCGCTATCATGATGTTATGCGTAACAAAAAATACAGTAAATAAGACTTCTGCTTTGACAGCATTTTCTCCAAATTTTGAATTAGAAGCAGGAAGGATGGTAGACAATGGTTTTATGCAAACCCTTTGGCTTATCCATTATGTATATCAGTACTAATATGCCTGGTTATATCGCCACCATGGGCAAGTGAAAAATCAGCTGCACAAAGTTTACAGAAATCGTACAAATCTCTCCGCTTTGATTTCTTTATAAATGGGTCCTCTCCAGGGTTGCCAACTTCAGAAATCAGACAGACCAAAATTTTTACGAACACATTACAAAATCGTGTAGTGTAGTGTGCTAGGAGTAACTCACCGGTTACAGCTCCGCTTATAGCTTTCCCCTGCTAAATTAGGTGATGTTTTCTCTGATTAAAGTCGTTCACTTTCGCTTTTTCTCCATACGGCCAAGACTAGTGTGACGACTTATTCCAGCCACGACTTGTCTCTGCAGAATTTGACACACAGACACGTTGGTTTCTCGCTTTTCTAGCATCCTCCTCACGTATACCCTATCCTCTAAACAAACTCGTGATCCACAGTGCCCCTGATAGTAATAATGATCCCTCAGTGCTCAACAAAATAAAAGTGCCCCCTCAGTAACCAAGCCCCCTGCAGATAACACCACACACAGCGCCCCCTTGTAGATATAGACACACTGCGCCCCCTTGTAGATAGCGCCACACAGCTCCCCCTTGTAGATAGCACTGCACAGCTCCCCCTTGTAGATAGCCACACACAGACCCCCCCTTGTAGATAGCCACACACAGCCCCCTTGAAGATAGCCACACACAGCCCCGCTTGTAGATAGCGCCACACAGCTGCCCCTTGTAGATAGCCAAACAGCGCCCCCTTGTAGATAGCCAAACAGCGCCCCTTGTAGATATAGCCACACAGCTCCCCCTTGTAGATAGCCACACAGCTCCCCCTTGTAGATAGCCACACAGCTCCCCCTTGTAGATAGCCACACAGCTCCCCCTTGTAGATAGCGCCACACAGCTCCCCCTTGTAGATAGCGCCACACAGCTCCCCTTTGTAGATAGTTCCACACAGCTCCCCCTTGTATATAGTGCCACACACAGGTCCCCTTGTAGATAGCCACACACAGCTCCCCCTTGTAGATAGCCACACATAGCCCCCCTTGTATATAGTGCCACACACAGGTCCCCTTGTAGATAGCCACACACAGCCCCCCCTTGTAGATAGCCACACACAGCCCCCCTTGTAGATAGCCAAACACAGCCCCCCTTGTATATAGCGCCACACACATGCCTCCCTTGTAGATAGCCACACACAGCCCCCCCTTGTAGATAGCCACACACAGCCCCCCTTGAAGATAGCCACACACAGCCCCCCCCCCTTATAGATAGCCACACACAGCCCCCCCTGTAGATAGCCACACACAGCTCCCCCCTTGTAGATAACCACACACAGCTCCTCCCTTGTAGAGAATGGAGAATCACTTTTGAATGGGGTCGAAAACGGCAAAGGACTGGACCAGTCCAGTCACTTGACCTGAGTCACCTGACCTTCTGTCAGGTGACTGGATTGGTCCACTTCCGGCACTAACCTCACTTGGCAGCGGCCGGCCTGCATATTTTCAGATTCCGCAGAGGGGGGTTTGGATCACTGCTATGGGATGCTTGCTGAGAAGGACATGGGTGGGGTATGTGGCTGTGCATGTCACCTGGTAGGCCACAGCATAGGGAGGCGGGCCAAGCTAGAGGAGGAAGAACTGCTTGCTCCACCTCCTGTTTCTTCCGTGGCGGAGAGTGTTTGCTTGCTGTAGTCCTGACCTGCGTGGCCCGAGGTTTAATGGTAAGGAGCTAGGACTAAAACTGACTGTAAATTAATACCTAATGCACTAGTTTCCTTTTAATGACTGCCTCATCCTGGCAGTGTTTAGTGTTGGGACCCCCACTGATCACTAGAATAGGGGCCCCAAGCCCCTTGTTCCTCATCACTGCAGTAATAGTTTGAATAGAGCGCTGCCCACAGTGCTCAAGCATGCGTCCTGCAACTACACTCTATGCAATCTATGGGGCCAATGGAGGCAGCTGAATGCTGTACTTGGCTATTGACTGTGAATGGAGCAGCAGGGCGAATGCTCGACCACTGCGGGCATCGCTTTATTTAAACTCTGACTGCAGTGACGAGGAACAAGGGGCTTGGAACCCCCATTCTATTATCATTGGGGCCAAGTCAACACATTGAACACTTAAGGCCCTTTTACATGGGCCAAAGCTCAGGCAAATGAGCATTCATATGAACACTCGTTCCCGATCATTACACTGTATAAACAGGGCAGCGAACAGCCGATGAACGTGCAAACGCTTGTTCATTGTGTCACGTTGGGCACGTGGACCCACTGGGCTGTATCGCCTTAACAGTATGGCAGCTGGCCAACAGGACACAGGTCAAAGTCTATAGTTCATATAGGTGTACCTGTGGTAGCTTCAGACAGTAGCGAGGCAGGCTCGGAAGGGACTTTGGCAGCAGGTGGACACCAGGCATGGTGTAACAGAACAGGGATGGTACACAGCACAGCACGACTCCAACTCAATACGGCACTTGACCAGGATAGCACGGGATACAGGTTACAGGTAGCAGGAACAGGAAACACTGGGAACTGGAAGATACTAGGAGACCATTTGCAGAGACAAACTAGGGTAACGACAACAAAGCTCAGGCAAGGCAGGAAGGGGCTGGGCCCCTCTTATAGTCCAGGGTGCTCATTTTGCACTTTAACTCAGGTGCGCGCTGGCCCTTTAAAAGCGGGCACAAGCGTGCGCCCACACCCTATGGAACCCAGCCAAGAGAAGCAGAAGTGAGCGCTGCCATCTCCTGAGGAGGAGATGGGGCCAGGGCTCACAGATCCATGGCTGCGGCTGTCAGGAGGTGAGTGAGCCTGACGGCCCGTGGCCATGGGCATGACGCATTGTCTGATCGTATAGTTTATGCAGCAATAAATATTATCGTTGTCGGCAGCACATCTCCCTGTGTAAACAGGGAGATGTGCTGCCGACACAATAGAAATGTATGGGGACGAGCAATCGCAGTAATGAGCGCTTGTCCCCATACATTACTGATCATAACTCCTTGTGAAAGGAGCAAACGAGCGTCGATCAACAAGCTGTCTCGTTGTTACGTCCAGAATTGCCCGGTTGTAAAGGACCCTTAGTTATCTTCCTCAAACCATTCCTGAACAATGTCTGCAGTGTGTTGGGGGCATTATTCTGCTGAAAGAGGGCACTGTCATTAGGGAATACTGCTGCCATGAAGGGGGTACTTGTCTGCAGCAATGTTTAGATAGGTGGTACGTGTCACATCCACATGAATTTCAGGACACAAGGTTTTTCAGCAGAACATTTTCCAGATCATCACACTGCCCCCGTCGGCTTGTCTATTTCCCATAATGCATCCTGGTGCTCGCTGTGGTGTTATCTACTATATCAGTCTTGTTATGACGCACCACAGTATTTCACTTCGCTCATGGTGATATTAAACCTCCTGGTGACCACGTTTTCCACACTTCAGGGTCCTTATAAGTTCTCTGTGTTCAGTTAGTTTGATTCTCTTTCCAAACAGTATTCCAGTACTCACTCTGATTATTTTCTTTGAGGAATCCGTCCACGCAGGCCGGCTTCCTTTCCTGTGTTACTTCGGTGGCCCCAGGATCATAGCTTTTTAGCAATGCAGTCCCTCCGACAGACTCGTGGCGGACTCAGCTATATATATCTCTCTGCGCTCTCTGCAGCAAGTCACTTCTCTCCCTTCTGCCAGGCTCTCTAGCATAGCTTCCGAACCGCACTACCGCCTTCTAACCGGAGCTAACGGTGCACACCATTTCCTTTTTAGGTCTATTCTACTCTAGCACTCTTGACCAGTGTACCACAGTCCTCTGCTGACCGATCCGGATACTGCAACTTCACATAGACATCGCCATTTCTATGGATTACACAGGCTTGTGGCCACTTTTGCAAAAGTATTTTAGTTA
Source organism: Rhinoderma darwinii (assembly GCF_050947455.1). Taxonomy (NCBI): domain Eukaryota; kingdom Metazoa; phylum Chordata; class Amphibia; order Anura; family Rhinodermatidae; genus Rhinoderma; species Rhinoderma darwinii. Next base: position 119,863,702 of record NC_134688.1, on the reverse strand, counting down.
GTATTTTGCATCATACATGTTTTTGAAAGGCCTTGTTCACATGGCAGAAAAATCAAGCTGATTCCGAAGCGTTTTCCGCGTCAGAATTCGCATGAGTTCTGCTTGTAAAAAAAACTCCCATTGTTTTCAATTGACAACCACCCCATTTTTCATACTGCGCGAAATTAAAAAGAGCCACTTCTTGACACATATTCTTGACGCGTATTTTGCATGAAAACAGGATTGGAGAACCACATGCAGATTAGCCCCACAGAATAGGGCTAATCTGTGTGAGGAAAGGCAGTTTTCCTGCTACACCGTGACAAAAATCTGGGGACATGCCTCGGAATCTCTGCCAAATCCACGTTGGATTTTTCTTCAGGAATATACCTCTGTGTGTACAAGGCCTAATACAAAACCAGGAGTAGAATCTACATAGAGAAAAAGTATAATAGAAAGATTCGCACGTCTTCAGTGTTTTGAACCCACTCCTGGTTTTGTCTTACAAATACTGATGCAAGATACTGACCAAAATACTGTCGTGTGAAAGAGGCCTATGGTAGAGAAACCTAAAATAATCAACATAATATTTGTTTGTGCAAAACTAGAGAAAAGAGATCAGCTTGGACTAGGGATGCAGAATCTTGTGTGAGAGTAAATTAGAAGAGGGGTAAAAATAAGGGTAATCCAGGACTCGCATCACTTGGAGGCCCATGGGAGTTCATGCACATTAGATAGTAGTTATGGACAATCCCTATTTGTTAGTAGGGTCTCTTGACAATATGTAATCTGTAGAGAAACCTGGCAGTGAGTGTTCAATTTCCCTGCAGCGCCATCACAGGGGAAACTAAGCATTACACAGTTCCCATTCAAATCAATGGGTCACCTGCATAATGTAGGACAGGAAAGGTTCTCCAGAGCGAGAGAGGCACTTTGTAAATGTTCTCCAATTTGACCAAGAGGTGAGGATCCTGAACAGACAATCCACCTATTAACTTCTGAATTCGCCAACTGGATAACCCCCGTAACCATAATAGCCAGTTTTAACTTTATTGTTTGAAAAAGAAAACTGTCGCGGGACATTCCTCTTAAAACTAGGGTATTTATTATATGTCCTACTTAAGGCCCCATGCACACGACCGTAAAAAACCTCAGTTTTTGCGGACCGCAATTGCGGTCCGCAAAAATGGACCCATTCACTTTTATTGAACGCGGACACCTTTCTGTAGCTCTACGGAAGGGTGTCCGTGCTATGGAAATGTTCCGGGAATTATGGAACATGTCCGTTCTTTTGCATTTTGCGGCCCGTGCTCCCATACTTTGTATGGGAGCACGGCCCGAAAATGCGGCTGTCAGTTGGCGGCCGGCCGTGCCCGCAATCGCGGGCCGTGATTGCGGGCACGGTCGTGTGCATGGGGCCTAAACAGTGCCTGTGGGTGCTGCTATAGCGTGCAGTTCAGAAGATTCAGTCTATGCAGTAGCCCTCATTGGCGTGGTTTAAGTAGGGCATGTCATCTAACAGATGGGGATTTTGACATAAACGTTTCTCTTTTTCTGTGTAAAAAATAAATTAAGAGAATAACGTGTGAATAGAGTCTTATTGACACTATTAGACCATGTGCACGCACAGCAGAAATTTCACACTGCGGAGATGACCTAAAAATCCACTGCAAAATATGCAAATGTTACGTGTGGATTTATTTTGTGGATTTTGATGCTGCATAGCACTTTATATAGGATGGTTTAAAAAACATATTTTTGTCTGCAATGTGTGTATGCGGTGATCTGAAAACCTATTCTATTCTATTGTATTGTACTTTTATTGTGGATTTTAGGTGCATGTATGAACTTATCTGCAGCAAATCCTTTGAATGTGCATGTGGCCTTTGAATCATAAATTATGATACTGAAAATGCTTTCAGAGGATTAATGATGGATAAAGCTGACTGGCCTATAATACTATAGCTTGAATAGATCAGGCTCTCTGACAACTGAATTCTAAGTAAAAGCTGCTGTTTTTAATTAATAACTACATTTCCACCACACACAGATGTGACTCATTCTGTTACAAATTAATTTAATGTAACTCACTAATCATATGATCTGGCCAGTGACATCATTGTGTCACTTATTAATGCAGGCACAAGACACATGGAAACTGCTTACAATATACCCATTGTAGATTGCTTAATGTATTTTCGCCACCAAGCTGTATTACATGAAAGAAAAAGCAATGTAATATATTGATTATAATAATATACTTACTACTCTAATATACCATGCTAAAATCTCCAAATCTGCAACACTGTATTTTTGAAATCTCACAAGAAATGTTACTGATGATGTCACTTATATTTGCATCTTAAATGCATGCATGTCCATAAAGTAGAGATCCCACCACTGGGACCCCCACCGATCACTAGAACGGGGGTCCCGAGCCCCTGTTCCTTCTCACTGCTCGATCACAGTGTGGAGGATTTGGTGACTGGAGCTGTGGTCGCGCATATGCCCTGCCTTTCTTTTCAATATCTCTATGGGGCTGACGGAAACAGCCGAGCGCTGCACTCGGCTGTCTCTGTTGGACTCATAGACACTTAATGGAGCACATGCGCGACTGTCGTTCCATTCAAAATTCTGCTTACTTCGATTGTACAGTGTGGAGGAACTGGTGCTCGGGACCCCTGTTATAGTGATCTGTGGTGGGGCCCCAATGATCAAACATTTATCACCTATTCCTGTGGATAAGTAATAAATGTTCTTAGTGGGAAAACTCCCTTACAAGGACATTCACACTTTGCAGATTTGATGCAGAATTTGCAAGCATTTTTAAATCCAAAACCAGAATTGGATCCTGGAGAAGAGACAATTTGAGGCCTTTTATTTAGGCCCCTGTAGATAGTGCCATGCACAGAGTGTCCCCTGTAGATAGGCCATACACACAGCGCCCGCTGTAGATAGGGCACCACAGACTGTGCCTCTGTAAATAGTGTCACACACAGTGCCCTGTGAAAATAAAGCGCCACACACAGTACCCCGTCAAACAAAGAAACATAAATGCTCACCTTTTTCTCGTTCCCACGTTGTCCTTTCATCCAGCGATGCAGGCCTGGCTTCTACTTTACTTTCCTGGAAATTTTCAATGCAGGATAGGACCCCCTCCGAATCGTTCAGACAGTCCTGTAATGGGACGGGTGGTAAAGTGTGTGTTTGTGTGTGTTAATACCAATTTCATAAGAAGCCAGTTAACTCACATTATTAGTGCATATGAATAGCTGTCATTTCTGTTTACATTTTTACTATCAAAGGGAAAGTACTCAATTTGGCTTACTCCAAGAATCTTTTTTTTTACAAATGCTGCGTCATAATGTTTCCTTTCAAGTCACTTTCACTACTGAAAATAAAATAGAGAGGGTTATAAATGGAGGAAGTTAGTAATAATCATATGATGAGTAAACACTGGCGTAAGTGTGAAACATAATAGTATCTGTGGAAAAAAAAAGAGGAAACCCTTCCCAAAAGAGGAAGATCCGCACACCAAGCCAAAACTGAATTCTCAAGAACTTGAGAAAATTTTAGTGCCACTTCAGCTTCCTGCAAAGAACTAGTTAATCTTGTTTTCAAAAATTTTTGTAATTCAAAATCGAACGCAATACATTAGCAGTCTTAGATTTTTATTATGTCAATTATATATATAGAAAAGTAAAATATCACAGGGCTAGACATATTGCCTGCACACGCTGCCTAGGGGCCCTGTGTGGGAGAGGGCCCACTCTGATCATGGGAAGTTGAGGTTGTTGTCTCCCATTCCCTGCTCACACTCTCCTTGGGACTCTGATAGGTTACACAGATGCAGCATCATCTCCATCAGCCAATCACAAAGCCTCAAGGAGCCTCTATGATTGGCTGATAACTTAGGATGCCTGAGTCTGTGTGCTTGAACAGTCTGCAGCAAGTTGCTGGGACAGTCGAAACAAGAGGCAAAGCCTGCAGCCTTCAGTATAGGTGATTCCGTGAGTTAACCCCTTCACTAATCTAGACTACTAAGTGTAATGTCGGGGTAGGGAGACAGACAAGTGAGCCCTAATCTACCCGCCACTCAGTCCCTGCCTACTTGCAACGACCCGCCCTAGGTGACGGGGGTACAACTGGGCAACGGTCCCTACACTCAATAGGTGCACGACAGACAAACAGACAAGGGTACAAAGAAGCCAGGGAAATGGGGAAGTTGCCCACGGGGACACCGTGAGCAACAAGCGAAGTGAACGAGCCGAGTCAAACCAGGAGATGAGCGAGGTACAAAAACGCAGAGCAGAAGAGTGGTCAGTAAAGCCAAGGTCAAACACAAGCAGAGGATCAGTAGTTCAAGAAGCTGCAGCAGGGCCAGGAAACCAGCAGAGAAGAATCACAAGCAAAGGAGGAACAGGAAAGGCAGGTATAAATAGACAGAGGGCGGGAGCTAGCTCCGTCTGGCCAGGCTGTGATAGGCTTTCCCACTCCTAAGCCTGCCATCCTGAGTGGTGGAAGATGGAGTCAGTCTCACAGACATAGAAGCAGGTGCAGACTGATTACCTATGGGCGTGGATACAGAAGCTGTGCCTGGCAGATCCTTTACACTAAGGTTGTTGTTGTTAAATCCTTCACTACGCTAGACTAACAAAGGTGTTATCATTAACCCCTTCATCACCTTAGACCACTAGGGATGTAGCAATGAATCTATTCACTACTCTAGATCGCCATGGATGTTACCATTTAAGGGAGTCTGTCAAGTTGAACAGGGAGCTGAGCAGATTAATATATATTTTTTGAGCAAAAGATTTAGTATAACTTATAATTTATTTATTTAAACTTCTGCTCATTCTGAGCTTAGGAGTTGAGTGGGCGATCCTAATCACTGACTTGAAATTGAAAAATTAGAAAAAGAAAAACATTGGTCCGCTCACCATATCTTCAGATGTATCTTTATGCCACATTGGAATCTTGTTGGTGCTCGTAGACACTGACAATTTCTGTATCGGCAACAGATGCAAAGGTAGAACATTTCTTGGAAAAGGGATGTCCAACACTCTCAAGAATAAAATCCAATTTTAATTCATCATGTTAAAAAGAAAGGGAGATAAAAACGTTTCATGATTAAGAACTATGATTAAGAACCTTAACAGCTCGAAACATGTAAGCGTCTCCCCCGGGATTGGTTTTATTTTACTCTCTGAGGGGGCGGCGCATCACTGAACCAACCGCCGCCACCCCCCACCCCAGCACTATAATTGTATCTGCGTCTATAGGACGCAGATACAATTACATGGATAACTAGCGCTGGCAGGGCAAAGGGCATTTGCTCCTTGCCCTGCCATTCAGCACCTTTCAATCCCGCAAGCAGCGCAATGACATCATCTTGCGTCGTTCAGCTCCAGCAGACTTGGTCAGGCCTGCTAGAGGACTGTGCGGGAATGGGATCAGGTGAGCATATAAAGGTTTTTTTCTTTTTCAGTTAACAGTGTGAGTGACTCTATCTACAGGGGGCTCCATCTACAGGGGGCACTATCTACAAGGAGATCTATGGTGGCCTCTATCTACAGGGGGATCTATGGAGACCACTATCTACAGGGGGATCTATGCGGGCCACTATTTACAGGGGGATCTATGGGGCCACTATCTACAGAGGGATCTATGGTGGCCACTATTTACAGGGGAATCTATTTAGGGCACAATCTACAGGGGGCACTATATATAGTGGGCTCTATGGGGAAAAGTATCTACAGGAGGCTCTATGGGGGCACTATCTACAGGAGGCTCTATAGGGGGCACTGTCTACAGTGTGCTCTGTGGGGCACTGTCTGCAGGGGTCTCTATATGGGACACTATATACAGGGGGCTCTATGAGGGGCAATATCTACAGGGTGCTCTATGGGGGCACTATTTACAGGGAGCATTGTGTGTGTGGGACAGTGTATGGTGCTATTATAATCAGGGGCACAGTGTATGGTGCTATTAGAATCAGTGACACAGTGTTTGGAGCTATTATATTTAGAGGTGCAGTGTATGGTGCTCTCATATTTAGGGGCGTAGTGTGTGGCACCATGAGAATTTTGTCTTTGTTTGTAGGTGCAGAAATGTTTGAAAAGTGGGATGAAGACTGAAGAAATGTGCCGTGGTTGGGAGAAGTCATCATAGAAGGTTGGACCAGATGGAGAAGAAGAGTAAAAGAATGACTAGAATCTGAGATGTCCCCTGTGAGTCACTCAATGTAAATGTTTATTCTGCCTCTAATCAGTACTGTAGTCACTGTATAATCTGCAGCGAAATGATGGGTGGTATGATTTTTTTTTGTGTGAAGCAGCAACTTCCAGCATATCCTTACCATTGTTCAGCCATGCTGGGAGATGTAGTTTTACGCCATACAAACCTATACGGCAGGGGTTGCACTAAATTTGCAAATGATCTCTGTACTGAGCTATATTTGTGCTGGTGCTGTATTTATGTACTGAGCTTGATCCTGTTGCTGTATATATGTTGTGAGCTTGGTTATGGTGCTGTATTTATGTAGTGAGCTTGATTCTGGTACTGTATTTATGTAATGAACTTTGTTCTGGTGCTGTATTTATGTACTGAGCTTGGTTCTGGTGCTGTACTTATGTACAGAGCTTTTAACTGGTTCTGTATATATGTATTGAGCTTTGTTCTGGTACTGTATATATGTACTGAGCTTTGTCCTTGTGCTGTATTTATGTACAGAGCTTGGAACTGGTTCTGTATATATGTGTTGAGCTTGGGGCTGGTACTTTAATATGTATGAGCTTTCTTTCTGATGCTGTAATTATATAGGATATATTGATAATAACAAAATTGCAAGGCAGATGGAATTGTTGCAATTCATTGTCTATTTAATGAGAACCTGTCTGGTAGTTTTAACCCCTTGAACCGCCACCATGCGGTAATACATGACCTGACAATATTTCCAAACATTCCCCTGTATGTTTTTTTCAGATGCAGCAAAATCTATAAAATCAACTTTTAAACCGGCGCACGCTATATGCTAATTACTTTTTAAAGGCTCATGGGGTGATGCCACTATCCTGAAGAGTCACATAGTCCTATCTACAAACCTACCTTTCCATGCTTGATTGACATCCCCCTGGCTGTTATACATCACTACCGTTCTCCTCCAACTTTCTCGGATGCGCCATTGCCCTGTACTCCATGGGCACGGACCGTGCAGGGAGGTGTACTTTGCCCGGCTTCATCGCTACACCCAGTGCCGCCTTAGGTTGGATGGCGCCCTGTGCGGGACTCTCTATTGCTGCCCTCCACAAATACAGGCAAATATACACACACATAGAGAGATATATATATATATATATAGACATACACACAGCAGGCATGTTTACATGTACACACACATGAGGCATGTTTACACACACACACACACACACACACGAGACATGTATACATATACACACACACGAGCCATGTATACATATAAACACACACAGGAGGCATGTATGCATATAAACACACACGCACACACAGGAAGTATGTATGCATATAAAAACACACACTCACACACAGGAGGCATGTATGCATATAAAAACACACACTCACACACAGGAGGCATGTATGCATATAAAAACACACACACACACACACACACACACACACACACACACACGAGGCATGTATACATATACACACACATGGGAGGCATGTATAAATATATACACACACACACACACACACACACACACACACACACAGAAGGCATGTATACATACACACACGAGGCATGTATACATATTGTCACGTAGGGTTCGTGGACCCACTGGGCCGTACCGCCTTGGCGGTATGGCAGCTGGCCAACAGGGCGCAGATCAGAGTCTATAGTTCATATAGGGTACCTGTGGCAGCTCGGACAGTAGCAAGGCAGGCTTGGCGGGAACTAGGCAGCAGGTAGACGTCAGGCGTGGAGAAGCAGGACAGGCGTGGTATACAGCACAGCACGGCTACAGCTCAGCACGACACTAGATCAGGATACAGGTTACAGGATACAGAAACAGGGAACACTGGGAGCAGGAAACACTAGGGGACTATTTGCAAGACAAACTTGGAATACGACAACAACGCTCAGGCGTGGGAGGATGGGGCTGGGAACTTCTTATAGCTCAGGGTGCTCTGGGAGCTATTAGCTCAATCTTCAACATGCGTGCGCTCTGGCTTCGTAAGTCTGGACTGAGCTCGTGAACGCATCCTGGTGGTCACTGTGGAACAGGACGGCCGTATGTGCAGACTTCTCTTGAGAGAAGGGCGTCGACTGGATGGAAGGAGTTCGTGGTCAGCGACCACAGACGTTACACAGATACACACACACACACACACACACACACACACACACACACACACACACACGAGGCATGTATACATATACACGCACACACTGGAGGTATGTATACACACACACACACACACACACACACGAGGCATGTATGCATATAAACACACACACACACAAAATATACACATATAGACACACACATATTGGAACATATACACACAGACATATGTACAAAGAAAGGAATTTACCATCTCTCCTTGCTGAACAGGTTTCATGCAGGATGGGCTGTGGGCGGAGCTTCCTCCTCTGCTCTGCCTCCTCAGAGTGTAACGAGGAGCAGAGTTCAAACGGCCTGCACAGTGGCGCCCCCTACATGGTGGGAGGCTGCAGCACCCTGTGTAATCGCACATGTCGCACACCCCTAAGGCCGGCCCTGGCTACACCGCACATGCCAGAGGAGTACAAGGCAATGGCGCATCCGATAGAGTTGGAGAAGGCTGCTAGTGATGTAGAACAGCCAGGGGGATGTCAATCAAGATCTGGGGGGTGCCATTTCAATTTATGCCTCAGGCAGCAGAAAAGTTAGAATCGATCCTGACCACAGAAATCATTATATACCTCTAAATCACTTACTAAAGTCTTTAACCTTTGACCAGTTACAGTTGGCAATGTATGTGTTAGTGGGCACTGTTACTGCTTTAAAGTGTATACTGCAAAGTTCAATGGAAATCACATGGCAAATTAGCAACTGCATGGTGTAATACAGTAGAACCTTGTACTTGTTTTTAAAGGAGCAACTGAAAAAAGTGTAAATGCTGTAAAGAAAGACTAAAAAGAAGTGGACATTTCCTTTTAACTCTCTGCTAAACTTACTGTAGCTTACCGAGACCTGCATCTTTCAGCTAGATTAGAGAGGCTCTGCAAGAAAAAAACTAGAGGATCCAGCTGGTTCATGAATTACACAGACGGCCTATTGATTTCTAATTATGCCATGTAATGCATAATTTCTCCTGTGCCATTGCTGTAGATGAAATGAAGACTAGCAAGGCACTTCCCATGCCGATAACTCCTATTCGTGATCATTCATTATAAAGGAACTCTCAAATGGATAGAAGTGGTTCAAACCGTAGAAACACTTTTACAAAATAGTAGTAAAATTTGCAATGATGTAATGATGAATAAATGAATAATATTGGGTATGCCAGGGGAAAAGATGTCTGCATCTGCCACTGAAATCTCATCAGCCCAGCACACATAAATTCTGAAAATGGAAAAAAGGAGATTTTAGGGTGCAGTCACATGACGCACATTTTTTTGCAGAAATTTTGTTCCATTCATCTGAAAGTAAGCCCAATGTAATGAAGGTGCAGACGTAATGGAGAGAGCGCATGACAAGGTGGTTTGGGCATAGCTATAGCTAGATGCTAGTTCAGAGGGGGGTTAAAGGGTTAATCCAGAAGGGGTTTGGTGCATATAAGCCCTGGTGGGATAGAGGCAGCCCTCTTTCCCACCAGACAACAGGAGAAGGAATTTTCCCGCCCGCCCTCCCTTTTCTTTTTATTGTGTTGCGGCATTTTGGTTTGCGAGTTGTCACAGTATCGTTTGCGGTAGAAGGAGGGGTTTTTGAAGGCACGTAATGGGAAGAAGGAGAACAACATAAAGGATTGTTGTAAAAGAACTCATGGCATTTAACCCTGGGTAGTATTGTAGGGGCTGGGAGTGGTTACCCAGCTTGTTTTATACATTCCTGATGGGCAGGGTCCCCAGGAAGGGTAAGGTCTTGGAGATGGTTGGTGCCCTCGGGTCAGGTGCAGTACGGCTGTAGGGCAATAAGTTCCAGACCTGACAAGAAAAGCATGGAGTGAAAATATAATTCTTGAAGTGCCTTCAAGGATCCTTTAACAGGGGAATGTTTGCAGAATAGTGCAGGATGTTAATTTATAAAATGTTTTTTATATTATGGTTATGCTAATTGATTGCATTTGAATATTTTGTGCATTTAATAAATGGCTGCTGTGCCCTTTACACCAATTTTAAGTTGTGCTCCCTTATTTGGGTGACTGGTGGGAGGTCATAGATAGCAGAAATTCAAACATACCGTAGTCATGGAACTTGCAGGAATCCGTGCACCTGCTGCATTAACAACCCTATTAAAATGAATAAAACTGATTTTCAGTCCCAAAAATTTCTGTAACAAAATCTGACGCTTGTAACTGCACCCTTAAATGCCAAAGTGATAAAACATTTTTAGATGGCCAATGAGAAGGGGTGTTACTTTTCTCGCCAGAGAAGTGATTCCTCTAAGCTGCAATCGATTTGGCGCTGGTAAGATCGGGGTGCAAAAGCAATCCCTTCTTCTTTACCCTTATGGACTTTCCTGGTGATATTTCCAGGTCATGGTCCCTAGAATAGTCACTGATTGGTGGCGGGTGCGCTGTAGCAGAGTCGGGAACATAGCTAGTGGTTGTCGATAAATAAGTAGTCAGGGAGCTGCAAGCTGGAGGGTGAGACAGAACCGTAGTCAGGTGTCAGGACAGGAGTCATTACCAGACGTAGAACTAAAGGAACCAAGTGATAAATTCACAGGCCAAGACAGAAGTGTAAACCAGGAACAAGGCCGAGGTCAGGGTCAGTATCAGAGTCAGAGCCGAAACCAATAGGTACAATAGCCAAATCAAGGACGTACCATGATATGCAGACAAAGCATTCATGGCAGCAAATCAACAAGACTGCCTGAATAAACCACATTACTGTGGAGCAGTAAAACATGCATTAACCAATGAAATAAACAAAGTGAGAAATAATTTGTGGGTAAAGTGGGAGGAAACCGGTACAGCCAAATTTTATAACCATCACAGAATACTGAGAAACTACAGCTATGGTGGGCCTCATGATCCACGTGACCCCTGCAGCCAGTTACGGGCCTAGTTTGGCTGCATCGGTCCCGTGAATGATGAACGGGGCTCTGAAGCGACAGTAGAATTAAAAGGTTAGCAATCTTTTTTTTTATTTTCTAACATTGACTGTAGTTTCTTAAAGTATACGTTGGGAAATACTCCCAACGTATAACTCCGACGTATATAAAAACAAAAGGCCCTATTACACAGGCCAACGATCCGGCAAACGAGCGTTCATATAAATGCTCATTCCCGATCATTGCCCTGTGTAATAAGGGGAATGTTTATCGGCTGATCTGCTCTTATATGCAGAATTAAAAATCATTGTTATCGGCAACACATCTCCCTGTGTAATCAGGGAGACGTGCTGCTGACATGATGAAAATGTATGGGGACGAGCATTGTGTGATAGGAGCAAACGAGCACCGATCAATGAGCTGTCTTGTTGATCGGCGCTCGTTTACACGGCCTATGTCGGGTAGTGTAGTTGTGCCTTAAAAGGGTTTTCCAGGGACACCAAATTTTTGACCTAATATTCTATGTAACTATTTAATAAAGTTGCTAATATATAGTCTGTATTAAATTTGAGGACTTTACTTCCTATTCTCCCTACCTCTGCCCTGCCGGAGTTCTGATTTTCATCTGTCTCTTTTTTTCTCTCGACACAGGCTCGTGCACGAGAGTTATTTACTAATTATTCGGCCCCCTCTGTGTCTGTTGGCCCCCCACTAGTTCTCCCTTCCCCAGTTTATCCCACCCACCTGCTTTACCTGAGGTGCGTTTACAGAATCCTGCGACCACACCTCAGATATCCAATGTGATCCCCATCATAATATATGTACCCCATATATATATATATATATATATATATAAATATAATATATGTATATATATATATATATATATAAAAATATATATAATCGTGCTGCTATTCAAGTACAAGCAAAGAATGAACGGAGTGGACATTGAGGAGGCCGTGGACCAATAGAATGCCTCAAAACCCGGGATTTCTGACGTACACCCGGGTTTGAGACATCCTATTGGTCCACGGCCTCTTCAATATCCGCTCCGTTAATTCTTTGCTTGTACTTGAATAGCAGCACCATTTTCTTTGCGCGGATGCTATTCCCCAATTTTCACTGAGGAGTAGCATGCACGCAAAGAAAATCGTAATGCTATTGATGTACAAGCAAAGAATGAACGGAGCGGATATTGAGGAGGCCATGGACCAATAGGATGCCTTAAAACCCGGGGCTTCTCGCGTACACCCGGGTTTGAGGCATCCTATTGGTCCACAGTCTCCTCAATGCCCGCCTCTTTAATTATGCCTCAATGCCCGCCCCATTTGCCTGTTATTAGTAAAACTCCTTAGTACTTGTGCGCCGCACGGCCTGAGAAAAACAAACAATGTCTCCGGAAAACCCCTTTTAATCTGAACAGATTTTAAGGCTATGTTCACACGGGGTATTTTGCCGAGTTTTTTGACACGGAAACCGCGTCGCAAAACTCTGCAGAAACGGCCCGAGAACGCCTCCCATTGATTTCAATGGGAGGCGTCGGCGTCTTTTTCCCGCGAGCAGTAAAACTGCCTCGCGGGAAAAAGAAGCGACATGCCCTATCTTCGGGCGCTTCCGCCTCCGACCTCCCATTGACTTCAATGGGAGGCAGGAGAAAGCGTATATCTCGCTGTTTTATGCCCGCGGCGCTCAATGGCCGCGGGCGAAAAACGGCACGATAATTGCCGCGAAAATCGGCGTGCAGGGAGAGGAATATCTGCCTCAAAGTTCCAAACGGAATTTTGAGGCAGATATTCCTCCCCCAAAATACTCCGTGTGAACATAGCCAAATGCTGACACCATTGTGACAGGAACTGATAGGACTACGTTAAGGCCCTGTTCACACAGAGTTTTTTTTTAAGCAGAAACCGCATCAGAAAACGCGCCAAAAAACTGCCAAATATGCCTCCCATTGGTTTCAATGAGAGACGAAGGTGTTTTTTTCCCGCGAGCGGGAAAAACGTCTTGCGGGAAAAAGAAGCGACATGCCCGATCTTCGAGCATTTACATCTATGATCTCCCATTGACATCAATGGGAGGCAGAGACAGCTTTGGCCGCTGGCGAAAAAAGTGTTGCAAACAGCGTGCAGGCAGATCAAAAGTGTGGGTTACAGCTTGTCACATAAAAAGACAGAAAAGGGTCACTTACAGGGTATATTCACACGGCTTATTTTCGGCTGGTTTTCGTCCGCAAACAGGCAAAAAACGGCCAGAGAATCGGAAGCACAGCGCCTCCAAACATCTGCCCGTTGATTTCAATGGGTAAAATGGCTCCAAAACGGCCGTAAAAAATGTAGCGAAAAACGCGAGTTTGCTTAAAAAACGGCTGAAAATCAGGAGCTGTTTCCCCTCAAAAACAGCTCCGTATTTTCAGACTTTTTTAGTAAGCGTGTGAACATACCCTGAGGCTGAATTCACACGAGCATGTTTGGTCTGTAAAGGACGAAACTTATTTCGGCCGCAAGTCCTGGACCGAACACACTGCAGGGAGCCGGGCTCCTTGCATCATAGTTATTTACGACGCTAGGAGTCCCTGCCTCTCTGTGGAATTACTGTCCCGTACTGAAAACATGATTACAGTACGGGACAGTTGTCCTGCAGCGAGGCCGGGACTCCTAGCGTCGTACATAACTATGATGCTAGGAGCCCGGCTACCTGCAGTGTGTTTAATCTGGGACTTGCGGCCGAAATACGTTCCGTCCTACCGAATATGCTCGTGTGAATTCAGACTTAGAAGAAACATGTTGAAACATTTTTAATACCATTTTAGTGATCTTTTTAAACTCTTAAACTACTAATCTACGGACCAGAACACATCATTTTTGCCAAGCAGCTGAATCCTTGAAATAAATGCTCAGTGCTAAGAATTCCCCAAGCTGTGCACAGAGCCTTGAGGAGTGAGTCATACTGTACAATGTAAACAGTAAAACCACTGGAACTTGCAGCGTGTTTATGAAGACAAGCACACAACACAGAGGAAAGTTTATGCTAGCAGTGCGTCACAGAACAGGATCTGGGGTCTCCATGTTTGCTCAACTATTACTGCGTAAAAGAGATGAAAAAAACTAGTTTCCGGATCTGGCAAAAAAAAGATTTATATCCGGGTTTAAAAAAGATTTAATTTCTCTTCAAATATCAAGACATATTAAAACATAGTTCTTACAGTTGAACTTGTATTTAGTCATATCTTATGAGAAATATAGAAATTGTATCAAAGTAAAGTCAGTTGTACCATTTCTAGAATGACATGTTTGGTTTATGTTTAAAGAGAACCTGTCAGCAGTTAGGGCAGCTTGATCTTGCTGACAGGTTCCCTTTAAATGACTAACGTGAACTTCACATTAATGGAGGTCAATGACATGACACAGTAGACTATAACCTACCTATGGTGTAGAGACTGTTAAATATTGACTCTGTATCTATACAAGGTGATTCTGCCACGATCAGCAACTTTTTTTTGTTGCTATGGTAAATTACTGCAGCGGACAGATATTACACTTTGCTGTAGAACTCACACAGCGACTTTATCAAACTAACCTTATCTTATTACACTTTTCTCTCTACCATTTTGATAGAATGCCCCCGTGAGGCTTCCTTCACACACACTTTGTGTGGCCTCTTTTGTGCCCAAAAAATGCATCTAAAAAAGTTTTTTAGGAGAATGGTACGTGCGGATTTTATGGCGTTTTTTGGTGGCATAGTGTTGTACTAACTGTATTTTTTAGGTGGCGTTTTTCAAATTGCTTAACATGTAATTCAAAGATAATGTGATGCAAAGATTCCTCTTTGCAACACATGATAAAATCTGAAAATCTGAACACTAATAAAAAGACATAAAAAACGCACCACACATTGATACAATGATTGTAGTGCATTTTATATTTTCCCATTCACTCCTGGCCAACATCTGGCCGCAGCGGTTTATTTGCCACAAAAGCCAGGAAACGGGCCACAAAAAAAGTAGCGTTTTTCTAAAAACACTGCGTGTGAAACCACCTTTAGAACCAAACTTATCCATGGGAGGGTGAATTACAGGGCATGACGCACGTTTCCCCCTATTTCTCCAACTATCTGAGACTTTGACTGCCCTGTCATACAGGAGTACCATTTTAAACAAATGTGCACCAGAGCCGACTTTATAATGCAGAGGAACCAATTACGCAGTTTTGGCACATTTTCACCCAGTTCATCCCACACAGTATCATGCCCCCATAGTGCCCCCAGACTGCATAATGCTCCATAGTGCCCCTACACAGTATAACGCCCCCATACTTTCCTTCACACAGTATATTGCCCCCATAGTGGCCTCCACACATTATAATGCACCCATATCTGCCCACACAGTTTAATGCCCCATAGTGCCCCCCACACAGTATATTGCACACATAGTCCACATAACACAGTAAAATGCCTCATAGTGCCCATCATCACACAGTATAATGCCCCCATAGCTGCCCCCATAGCTGCCCCCACACAGTATAATGCCCCATAGTGCCTCCCCACACAGTATAATATCCAGAACCAGCGTTGGAAGGGCAAACTAGGCAATGGCCCCCATCCTCTCAGTGCCAACTGCCCACTATAGCAGCCGTAGCGGCTGCTACGGGGACTACGGCATCGGGGGCTCGGGCCACCCGGCACATAACATTTATGGTCCCACTCATGTCCGGGGGAGTCGCTAGCACCTGGGGGGAGCTCCAGTGCTAGTGACTGCCACATTCGATTGTATCTGCGTCCTCAGGACGCAAATACAATTGAATACTATAGGCTGCAGCCTAAATGACGCTAGGACGGAAACCCTGTGCAGGCCGGCGATGTGACATCACTGATGGCCCGCGCAAGGGTCCCGTCTGGAGGCTGTGGAGCGCTCCGTAATAATTCAGCATTTGGGGCCCCACTTTTAACTTTGCCCAGGGCCATACTACGTCTAATACCAGCCCTGATAATACAACATAGTGCCCCCATACAAAAGTATAATATCCCCTTGGCTGCCCCCACACAGTATAATGCCTCCTATAGATGCTCCCACAGAGTGTAATGGTCCTATAGTGCCTCCCCAAACAGTATAATGCCCCCATAGCTGCCCCCAAACAGTATAATGCCCTCATAGCTGCTCCACGCAGTACAATGCCCCCATAGCTGTCCCCATGCAGTATAAAGCCCTCATAGCTGCCCCATACAGTGTAATGCACATATAGCTGTCCCCATGCAGTATAATGCCCCCATAGCTGCCCCCCACATCCACTATAATGCCACATAGTACCTAACTCTGTTCGCAGGACGCAGTTTAAAATGGGACATACCACCAGCGACCTGGGACACCGCACGAAATCCAGGACTGTCCCGAACGGATCCGGGACGGTTGGGAGGTATGGGGTATTTGTGATTGGTACCACTAGGGACCTTATCTGCCTGCCACTGTCTATGGCTAGCACTGTATGTGGGTATCATAGCTGGCATTGTAGGCTGGCTGGCACTGTTATGGGACACAATGCTGGCACTGTATACCGAGAGCACTGGTATTTTTCCCTGTAATACATACCTCAGCTGGTGCAAACCTCTATTTTGAAGAGTTGCACAATTATTTACGTTATTCAATAAGTAATTGACATAATGCTGCCGCCTCCTAAAAGAAGAGGTTCTGCAGCATTTAAAGTATGTATTATAAAGAATAATATACCCCCTACTATACATGATTAAGTTCATTGTTCTGCAGCCCTGTGCTTTCATATGGTCACAGAATATCTGGGTGAATATAATTTACAGTAAGTTATATATTATCCCATATATCCATGTGCCATAGAATGGGGATATTTATCAAAACTGGTGCAAAGGAAAAGTGGAGTAGTTGCCCATAGCAACCAATCAGATTGTGTCTTTCATTTTCAAAAGGGCCTCTGATAAATGATAGCTTGAACCTGATTGGTTGGTGTAGTCAACGACTTCACTTTCCTTTGCACCAGCGGTCCCTCTGTCTGTCCTGTCGATACATCGTTATTATTCTATCGGCCACTGCTCGTCTAGTCTGAGCTTTATGAAGTAAAATCACACGAGATTCTGCATTATCTCGGCTGACGTCTTGAGTCGTATATTTAGGAAGATAAGGACTTGGCAGACATCAAGTGTCTGTAATTAGCTCTCCTTGTGGAGGGCGAGCCTATAAATATAACCTGCCCCCATTGTTGTCTGTGGAAGAACTTCTGGAGCTCGTGACACAAAAGGCATGGGAGTTATTTTGGTCTTTTCTTCTGTGCAGCTATATTTAGCCCACTGATGCAGATACAGGGATTCCACTGACGTCAATAGGGCTCTGCGCTGACGTCACTGACCCTCCCCCGGTCAGGAGAAGGAAGAACCTGGCAGAGAGAATGCGAGCAAGTCTGTGTGCTGAGCACAAACAAAGGGGCATCATATTTCCATGCCTGTCTCCCTGCCTGGGCAATGGGCTGCCGGCTGCAACAGAGCACCGGCGGCACGGGAGACGCAGGAGGGAGGCACAGGGAGGGGGAGAGAGCTGTGAGTGACCCAGGGATCCCCGCTTCTCTCCCCCCACGAACAGCTGCAGGTGGATGTATCCGACCCTGTAACCTGATAACAGAGAGACACAGCGGGTCCCCAGTGTGTAAGTACAGAGGCTGCATGTCACATGATGGATGCTCCGCTTTATTTTTATACCTGTCATTTTTATGTTGTTGTTGTTTTGTTAATGAAAAAGAACTAAAAGTCTTAAAGGGATTCTCCACTCTTATTATTTTCTGTCCTGTTACAAATGACATTGGTGGGAGTATGAAACGTGGGATCCATACTGGTATCCTGCACATTGGGGTCCCACAATTTTGATCAGCCTCTCGGGTTATTCTGTGGGTTAGCATAATGTGGAAATACTGCGGAATTCAATAAAACTGGAGAACCCCTTTAATTTTCTGTTTGAGCAGCACCCATAGTTTTTTATGTATTTGTAAACAACTAATGAGTAATGTAAACCTGCTATATATTTGGGTTGTATAGCTATACTACATATACATAGACATAGTGTGTGTGTGTATATATATATATATATATATATATATATATAATATATGTGTGTGTGTATATATATATATGTATATATATATATCTCTACTGCTCAATGCATTGGATAGCTTATGCTTCATATAATCATTAGGCTTGGACTACACACAGGCCTTTAGGCTACATTCACACGAGCATGACAGATTTCTGGGTGTAAAATCAGTCCGTGTGCGTTGCGTTTTGCATCGATGTGCTTTGCGAGCTGCCAGACCCCAGCTTAATTCCCTCTCCCCATTAAAATAAACATGTAGCTCGGCCGAGTCTACTGTACTTGATTATGGTGGAGTTGGGCAAAATAGTTGTCAGCTGAGGGTATGTTCAGTACACGTTTTTACCTTGTTTGTACTGTGTACGTCGGGGAAGCTCCTTACGTATTTTCTAAACATGTCCATAGGGCTCCATTAGCCCGACAGAGACCAAAAGAGTGTTCTTTTGGCCTCTGTCAAGCTGGCATACGCCAGTATACCTTTTATATGGAGGATGGATTAATGTAGTATACTACACTATTCCATCCTGAGGGATCCTGCAAAAAAAATGTATACCGTGTGGTATAAGTTTTGTTTTTTACATAGGAGTCTGTGGGATGGATGCCACTGTATGGCATTCATCACAGGTATATGTTAAACATATACCTCGGGGAGCTACCCAATGGCCAGAATCCCTGGGAAGAGCATCAGGTAGCTCTCAGCTGGGGGATTCCAGCCATGGGGAAGCACCTGATGTCACTGTCCATATATGGATAGTAATGTCAGGGGCCTTAAATGGAGTCTCCAGGACGTTACTCTGTATTTTAAAGCCCCTGATATCACTGCCCATATATAAACCATGACGTCTGGAGCTCCTCCATGTCTGGAATCCCCGGCCAGAGTCTTGCTGACGCTCTGGCCGTGGATATCGGGTTTTTAAAGCTTCTAACGTCACTGTCCATATATGTGGATTTCCCAAGACAGGAGTACCTGGCCAGTGTGCTTGCGATGCTCTGGCCGGGGACTTCATAGTTTAAAACCCTTGACATCACTGCCCATGTATGAACAGTGACGTCAGGGGCTTCCCTGGGCACAGCGCTTGAAATAGCGGGTGACGTGTCCCGCTGTATGCCTATTCATTAGGGTACGTCGCCACCTGCCTTCAGAATTATTGGTTGGGACTCCTCCGGACGTATACATGCGATGGGAGAAGAAAACTAGATGTTCACAGGCCTGACAGATATTAGCCAGAGTAACTTGCTTTATGTTAATTGTATTGATGTCCACTGATAGCCAGACAACTATTAGTGTCTTGGGGTGTTCTGACTGCCTGCTAATGTCTACAGTAATTATTACACCCCTGTATGACCCCTGTTGGTGTATAGATATATACATCTGGTAACATACAATCCTTTCCTCACTCTTGCAAATGCAGTTACCAATATTATTGCTCATAGACTAACTAGCCTAGCAATCTGTACTAAAACAATAAAAAATTCTTCATGCCATTCTTTCATAATTGTATATTAATATTTGCTACCATAATCTGCTGTGTATTGTGACATTGACCTAAAGTAATCGGTATAAAGCGTCTTTTACAGGAGATCTTTAATTCTTTTTAGATCAAAAGGAGGTTCCGTTACGAAAAGGGAGAGGGGAAACATTCCCTAATATTCCCATAAGAAAGCCATAGACTTGAGATAAAAGTCGGCCAACTCTCCGATTTTGGTGGGAGAGGCTTACAATCTCGTGTATGGGGCAACCTGACTGGATTTCTACATGCCCAAATCTTTGTTCCTGCAGGATATGAGCCGCTGCCATGTCTGCCCGCTTATTCCCTTATCTCCATTTAAATCTAGGACAAGTATATGACCAGCTTTAGGTGATATTTCCCCTCTCCCTTGGTGACACAATCCAATCTTCCCTTTTGTTCTAAAAGATTTAGGGGAAAGCCAATCTCCCCAGCGTGCTGTGAATGGGACCTAAGTTCAGTTGGCCATTAGAGGTATATAGCCAAGGCGTAAATGGATCTTCTTTAGAACTTAAATATGAATTTCCAGCTTTTAATATTCACTTTGAATGCTGTCCAAAATTACATTGTAATTGAAACCAGAAGTGGTTGATAGAAAAAACTTCAAAATGACGAGCCCCTGTAGGTTTTTATGTTCCTCATAGTAATTCAAGTGAAGTTGCCGGAATTTATTTTTCCCCCTAAATTTCCAAAGTTTTTAATTATGATGGACTATCTAATACAGCAAATACATGTATGCTGAGTGCAGTACTTAGATCTTATATGTGTTCTGGGTAAAGTATCAGATAGGCCCCATTCACATGAGCGTGTTTCATGTTTGTATTAGGGCCGGTTCACATCAGCGTTCGCTTTCCGTTGAAGATTTCCGTCGTGGAACCCCGCAACGGAAAGTCAAACGGAAACCACAGCTTCAGTTTGCATCACCGGTGATATCAAAGGTGACGGAAACGTTGCTAATGGTTTCTGTTTGTCACAGTTCCGGCAGGTTTCCGTTTCTTTGACGGAATCAATAGCGCAGTCGACTGTGCTATTGATTCCATCGTCAAAACGGAAACCTGCCGGAACGGTGACAAACGGAAACCGTTAGCAATGTTTCCGTCACCATTGATATCAATGGTGATGCAAACTGAAGCTGTGGTTTCCGTTTGACTTTACGTTGCGGGGTTCCACAACGGAAACCTCCGACGGAAACCCTACGCTGATGTGAACAGGCCCTTAGTTCCATTTTTGCAAAGTCCTGAAAACAGAGCTAATGTTAATAATGTCAGCTATTCGCACTTTTATATCTTGGCTGGTATATTATTTTCCCTACAGCAGTGAATGGCACCTTTAAAAGTATATTCAATCTCTTATTTTGATCTGTAGTTTGTATGTACAGAATGGAATACTAATTGGATAAAAAAAAAACAGACACCGCCCAAACAATAAAAACACCATAAGGACATAAATACAAATGAGACATATCTGTACTATTGGGCAGACTTACTAATACTGGCGTTTCATACGCCAGTCTTCGCTATATGTTCTGCTGGAGTAAGATACGACACATTTATTAGGAGGCGCACGCCTCTTAATGAATCTGTTGCATCTTTCTACTGGCCGTGTGGCGCAACAACCGCGGCCATGGTGCAAAGACTGTGGCCTTGCACCATCTATGCCCACCCCGCCAGACATAAAATACAATATTAGTATACTCCACTCACCGCTCCTCTTCTCCCCTCAGTATGCGGTGGCTCATACAATTATATGCGACGCAGAACTTCAACGTCATGAGTGCTGTATCGCAAGCAAAGTCCTGACGCTGCCTGTCGTCAGTATGTGGTATCCGTTGCCACACGCTGAAGGAGCCTTAGGTACCAGGAGGGAAAAAGAGAAGCGGTGATGTCGGCATAGTTTTTTATTTAATTATCTGAAGGGGGATTGTGTAGTCTGATCAGGAGGTGCAAGGTACAGGGTCCGGCACGGTCATTTACCTTGCTAAGCCCCGCAGAGTGAAATCTATGCAAGCTCCTATATTTCCACTATGATTTATTCCAGTTTTTTGGTGCAAATTCTAATAAAAATTGTGACCCTGCCACCTTTTGTAAAGCTACCCCACCCCTCTATTTGTAAAAGTGGTGAGTGCAGCGTAAAAAGGGCAAAAGTCGCAATTTGCAACTTTTGGGGGTTTTTTTGCGACTTTTCTGCACCAGAGAACTGGCGTAGAAAGCTTAATAAATTCCTCCTATGTGTCCATGTTTAAAGAGGCTCTGTCACCACATTATA
The DNA here is from genome assembly GCF_050947455.1 of Rhinoderma darwinii. Classification (NCBI taxonomy): domain Eukaryota; kingdom Metazoa; phylum Chordata; class Amphibia; order Anura; family Rhinodermatidae; genus Rhinoderma; species Rhinoderma darwinii. The sequence continues at coordinate 119,841,611 of NC_134688.1, read as the reverse complement.
AGTGCCCTATCTCCTACATAATCTGATTGGCGCTGATCCACAGCACAGTGTGATTGTGCGGTGAAAGAAGCTGGGCTGGAACAATGAGAAGTGTATGATACTGATTGGTCACTGATTGGTCAGCGTCATACACTTCTCTTCACAACGCCCACTTGGTCAAAAGTAAAAACACGCCCAGTTGGTCTTTAAGAAACGAATTAGCATAAATCTAAAATTGCTCATAACTTGCTCAAAAATGATCGTTTTTCAAAATAAAAACCACTGCTGTTATCTACATTACAGCGCCAATCGGATTATGTAGGAGATAGGGCACTTCTAATGTGGTGACAGAGCCTCTTTAAGGCCCCATGCACACGACCGTGCCCGCAATCACGGCCCGCGATTGCGGGCACGGCCGGCCGCTGGCTGACAGCCGCATTTTCGGGCCGTGCTCCCATACAAAGTATGGGAGCACGGCCCGCAAAATGCGAAAGAACGGACATGTTCCATAATTCCCAGAACATTTCCACGGCACTGACACCCTTCCGTAGTGCTACGGAAAGGTGTCAGTGTTCAATGAAAGAGAATGGCTCCGTTTTTGCGGAGGTTTTTTGCGGTCGTGTGCATGGGGCCTAAGTCTGTATTTTAACCTTATTTGAATGCTTATGTGAATGAGGCTTTAATAATCTATGTTTATATCTCATTTCTACTTCCGTTCAGCCTATACGTCTAGAAATACTCTGAAAATATACACTGAATTTGTCCATATAGTTCAGTAAATTACTTGAAGTTCACGTTTTCTGGAGGAGTTTACTAGTTTCTCACGTTGTTTTAGAGATATGTTGCCCTACTCTTTTTACAGCATTGCTCCAGTTCATTTGAGTATATTTGATTATGCACAGAATCTCAATGGGGTTGAGATCTACACCTGGACTTGGCCCTTCCAACATCTTGATCTTTTTTTTTTTTTCTTCTTTAGTCGTTCAGATGTTGGTTTGCTGAAGTGCTTGGGATCATTATTTTGCCACAATTTCAGCCCAATCTAAAGCGTACCTAACTTTCAGGTGACTTTTAAGAATAAGCTGTCATGTGTGTGTACATAGGAATTACAGTATTTCTGGCCATTCTATGACTTGAATCCTTCATATTTTATTTTAGCAGTTTTCCTCTCTGCAGGCTCCCTCTCTAATTCTCAGTTGTCCTTGAGCTAGTCGGTGAAGCATAAGGGTATGTTCACACGGCCTATTTACGGACGTAATTCGGGCGTTTTTGCCCCGAATTACGTCTGAAAATAGCGCCTCAATAGCGCTGACAAACATCTGCCCATTGAAAGCAATGGGCAGACGTTTGTCTGTTCACACGAGGCGTATATTTACGCGCCGCTGTCAAATGACGGCGCGTAAATAGACGCCCGCGTCAAAGAAGTGACCTGTCACTTCTTTGGCCGTAATTGGAGCCGTTATTCATTGACTCCAATGAATAGCAGCGCTAATTACGGCCGTAATGGACGCGGCGTTCAAGCGCCTGCACATGCCGGTACGGCTGAAATTACGGGGATGTTTTCAGGCTGAAACATCCCCGTAATTTCAGCCGTAACGGACGCCCTCGTGTGAACATACCCTTACTGCTATCATGTCTTCTATACACTGCACACAGAGAAGAGTTCTGCTCTCCTATCTCTATCTGATATATACTAGTCCTTCTCAATGAATTAGAATATCATCAGAAAGTTAATTTCAGTAATTCAATTCAAAAAGTGAAGCACATATGTTATATAGATTCATTACACACAGTGATCTATTTCCAGCAGTTTTTTTCTTGTAATGTTGAGGATTATGGTAATAGTTAATGAAAACCCAAAATGTAGTCTCTTAGAAAATTGTAATATTTATATAAGCCCAATTTCAAATATGATTTTTAATACCGAAATGTTGGCCTACTGAAAAGTATGTACAGTATTTGCACGCAATACTTGGTCGGGGCTCCTTCTGCATGAATTACTGCATCAATGCGGCGTGGCATGGAGGCGATCAGCCTGTGGCACTGCTGAGGTGTTATGGAAGCCCAGGTTGCTTTGATAGCGGCCTTCAGCTCGTCTGCATTGTTGGGTCTGGTGTCTCTCATCTACCTCTTGACAATACCCCATAGATTCTCTATAGGGTTTAGGTCAGACGAGTTTGCTGGCCAATCAAGCGCAGTGATACTGTAGTTATTAAACCAGGTATTGGTACTTTTGGTGCCAAGTCCTGCTGGAAAATGAAATCCGCATCTCCATAAAGCGTGTCAGCAGAGGGAAGCATGAAGTGCTCTAAAATTTCCTGGTAGATGCTGCGCTGACTCTGGACTTGATATAACACGTATATATATATATACACACACACTCTATAAAGTCTATACACAGGGTATGTGTACACGACAACACCAGTTACGTCTGAAATTATGGAGCTGTTTTCGGGAGAAAACAGCTCCTGAATTTCAGATGTAATTGCATGTACTCGCGTTTTTTGCGGCGTCTTTTACGGACGTAATAGGAGCTGGTTTTCATTGGAGTCAATGAAAAACGGCTCCAATTACGTCCCAAGAAGTGTCCTGCACTTCTTTGACGCGGCCGTAATTTTACGCGCCGTCTTTTGACAGCGACGCATAAAATGACCGCTCGTCTGCACAGAACATCGTAAGACCCATTGCAAGCAATGGGCAGATGTTTGCCGACGTATTGGAGCCGTCTTTTCAGGCGTAATTCGAGGCGTAAAATGCCTCCATTACGCCTGAAAAATGGTCGTGTGCACATACTCTTAAAATGCCAGGTTTTTGTCATGTTGAATTATTTCAGAACTTTTTCCACCTTGTTTTGACAAACAAATTCCATTCAAATGGACAGGGGGTCGGCCACAGCTTTTATTTAACAAAGGGCAGGAAATAAAAATGTGAGGCCTTGCCAGTTGATTAAACCATGCTAGCTAATTCCTGGGTGGGCATGTTCTTGATGTTCAATGATGACTTGATGTCCAGGCAAGACTCTCCCTTCTGGTAGCTGTGGCATTTACTAAAAACAGAATAGCAGTGTCAGAATAACAAAGTTTTATCGAGAAAACCATCTTAGGCCCTGTTCACACTGAGTTTTTTTTTTCGGTGCTGATTTTGATGCGGAAACTGTCGAATCAGTGCCCCCCCCCCCCTTAAATTTTGATGGGAGGCAGAGGCAGAGGCAGTTTTTTTCCCCGGGCGGCTTTTAGCCGCTCGTGGGGGGGGGGGGGGGGTGGCATGTCCTTTCTTGCCGAGGTTTCCACTTCTGATCTCCCATTGAAATCAATGGGAGGCAGAAAAAAACAGCGGCACTAGTTTCTGAGCGTTTTTCACGTCGTTTTTTGCCCGCGGTCCGTGCATTAGCGTCATGCAACCAAAATACACCGCAAAAAAGCGCAGGCAGTTCAAAGTCCTGAAGGAATTTTGAGGCAGATTTTTTTTTTTTTTTCTGCCTGCAAAAAAACTAATAGGGAGGGTATGCATGGAAAATCGTCAGTCTTCACCAGATTACGCTGGTGCAAGTTTCCAGTGCGGCTCTATATAAACCCTCCCCTTAGGGTATGTCCACACTGAGGAAATTTCCGCCTCCCATTCGTTTCAATGGGAGTCGGACGCTTCTGTTTCTCTCCAGCTGATTTTCCGTTAGCGATAAAAAAGAAGCGTCCGGCTTGATCTTCGGGCGGATTTTGAAGTCAATAGGAGGAAGGAATCTTCCTACTGACGACGGGAATAGTTCCGCAGCGGATTTTGCGGCAGCACCTGCCACGCAAAATCCGCCGTGTGGATAGGGCCTTAACCCACCCCAGTAGTTCTGCTTCCTGAAAAGCCTTCAAACCAAAAAAGGACATATATTTACTTCACTTTTCCTAAAAAGCCTGGAAAAATAATTAAACCCCCCCCCCCCCCCACACTCATTAAGAAGGCATTTGACATAAAGGTCCTAGTGCCTTACAGGACAGTCATACTTGTTCAGTCTTTTTGTAATTGTGCTGTCGTGAACATAAACATTTCATGTGCTTCCAGAGGCCCGTAGGTCTAGACATTAAATCTGACCTTGGACTGGTTTTGCTGGGACGCACACTCCTGGGAAGATTGGCAACTGTCTTGAAGCTTCTCTGTGGCCAAGTTCACACAGTGCAGGTTTCATGCATATTTTGAATGTGTTTTTTAAGCCAAATCCAGTAAGGGGGCCTAAACAGAAGAGATTTAGAGAAGAAGGCCTTAAAGTTTTCTGTTCTGGATCCATTTCTGGTTTTCGCTTTAAAAATTTATTCAAAACCTCCATCAAATCTGCACACTGTGAAGAAGGCCTATTTGGTAACAATCCTTGTGGCTGAATGGTGAATTATTTGGAAATGGCCTTATTAGGGTCAGTTCACACGTTGCGTAAGTACCTCCGATTTTCCGCAACTGAAAAAACGCTCAAATTGACCTGCGATTTGGAATTTTATTCCACAGTATGTCAATTGTATTTGCGTAAATGCTTCTTATTTGTTGCAGGTTTTCCCCCATTGAATTGAAATGGGGTGGTAATACCCATGACAAATAGCAGTTGTTGTTTTTTTGCGGCTGGGTTCGGTGCGATTCCACAGAAAAAAGTGCAACTCAGAAAGACAAAAATTTTTATACTTACCCAGAAGTCTATGTTCCTCCCTCCAGCACGGCCTCCTGGGATGATGTTTTATCCCATGTGAACGCTGCAGCCAATCACAGGCTGTAGCGGCGGTCAAATGGAATGAAATGTCACCCCAAGAGGCCGGCCTGGGTGACGTCAGAGGGCCGGCCCCCTGGGATGACTCTTCATCCCATGTGACCGCCACTGCAGCCAATCCCAGGCTGCAACGGTCTCCTGGAATGAAGTGTCTAAGTGCTGCAGGTTTCTGCAGTGGACATTCCAGCCATACAAAAAATGAACCAGAGCTTATAGCCAAAAGTATGATTTTTTTTTTATTGAAAATACATGTAAGGACAAGGCCCTAGTATAATTAATGGAGCGAAACATGAAAATTGCTGGATAACATGTAGAGATACACAGGCTGTATTGAGTGGTTACAAGATATATTTCAGACCCAAAAAGGGTTCAATACTGATTATCCCGAAGGGGGAACAGGAGAAAGTGTCAGTGCATAGATACATCGCTTAAAAAAACAGCCTTACCCATAGCAGCAAAGAGATAGTGATCGATGTTCGCTCTACCACATAGCCCCCTACACAGTTTGGTGTGGTTTTTCGCCCGGAATTCCCTGCGGCGGACATGCTGCGTGCTTTTACACAGCGTATCCGCACCGTGTGAACTCCGGCTTGGGGCACGGTCCCACGTAACGTCAGCCACATGCGGTGAAAGCCTGGCTCAATTGCAATGTCCAATAGCTGCTTGATTTTGTCAGGTATTACCAGCCGGGTATTGTGCAGCCATTGGACATGGCATGTGGGCGTGGGACCGTACCCTTCCCAGATTGATTAGCGACAATCCCTAAAGTGTTATGGTTGATGTCCTTTGTTCTAGGCATGATGTAGACACACACCTGAGTTCTTCAGATCTTGTGCATTTGATTAGTTACACTTGGTTGCTAATTAGTTGTGGAAATAGGAAGGGTGTACTTATTTTATTCTGACCTACTTTCCTAATGTTGATTTTATTTTATTTTTAAAAATTACTACATATTAAAATCTGTTGTGTTTTGGGGTAAGCCATACGTAGCAGCTTCTGGTTGGCTGAAATCCATGGCAACACGCGGTTTTACCTCTTGATAACTTTTCAAATTGATAGTTAATGGCCGCATAGTTTTGCAGGTAAAACTGCTGTTTACATGAGAAACCACAAAGCCATTAACAATTGGTTTAAAATGTCCCACTGATTTGCAGTAAAATCACATGTGCAGATTTCAGCCACATTGCAGCTGTTCTTTGGCCGCCACTACCTGTGGCCTTACACTTTTTGTTGTCGCCAGAGGTTTTGTTAAAACGAGAACCGCAAAATAAAAACACAGAATGGATTCCCATTCTGTAGGACTGTAGGAACTTGCCTATTGATACCCATGCCATAAATATTTTGCGTGGTTGGGAACAGTTTTCCATTAACTTTGCTTCTGTTGCCGAAAAATTATTTATTTTGCCATTCCCATAATGGGGTTTTCCAATCACGGTTTACAAACTATGATGTGATAACAAAAAAAACTTTCTAGATAGTGATCAGATCCCATCAGTTTTACCAGTTCACATAGTAATTATTGCTGCAATCTCACGTTCTGGCAAACCCTTTCTGATGCTGCTTTATTAAAGTACAGAACCCCTAGAATTCATGCACTTCCTCCTATAGTGCACTATGTAGACCGATGTCTACAGTTAATAACGTCTATCAGTCTGACTTTCACATTTATTCGTCACATGAAGATCTAATGACCCTGCTTGTAAGACTATTTGTTTTGGATCCAGTGATAAAAGTCTGTGCAGAGACTCAACAAAACTGTGTGATTAGAGAATGACGAGCAAAGTAGTAGACGGAGTGCAGGATACCAGCAAAATCTACAATAACCTTTATATTGCCTAAGAACGTGGGTTTTTTTTTTTTTTGTTTTTTTTTTAATAGATCCTGTCGGATTGGTGAGGTGTAAGGGAGAAGGGGGTGTCCGACGGCGCTTGGTTGTCTAGGGGGTATTTTACATATCTAAATAGTACTTCAAAGGCTCGTTGTTCATTTCTATAAATAAAGTACTTTTATTAGGCCTGATTCACACGAACGTGTTAAACATCCGTGGGACGGCCGTTGAAACAGCGGCAGTCCCACGGACCTATGTAATTCAATGTGGTCGTTCACACAGCCGTTTCAACGGACTGTGTGAAGGGTCTGTGGGAAAATAGGACATGTCCTATCTTTTCACGCATCACGCATCCCTCCATAGACTCTCAACTATGGTGGATGCGTGACATCGGGTCCCGCAACGCTGAGCACGGATGCACCTCTGACGTGAAAAACTGCAGTTTTTCACGTCCGAGATGCGCAGCGCTTGTGTGAATCAGGCCTTACTGTACCCTACAATGGCACGGGGTGGTCAAGACTGTTACCGGTAGCTTCAGTGAGTGGTCACAATATATGGACAATGGTATTACGTACCATAACTGCCTGTGTGCCCCCGGTTAGCTGGGATTTACATCTTTCACACAAATCATTATCTTATTGGTCATTCAAACCTCCAGAAAAATTCCAGAACTTTCCTCCTACTTCACTGGAATGTGGATTGTAGAATCTTCATGGTCTTACTAGTCATGCAGGAAATGTCTGGAACTCTCCTTTACTGGTGTCCATCTTTATTTTGTCTACACTAAATCGCACATCTCCTTCCGACAGATCTTTAGATCTGCAATGTCAACAAGACTGCAAGGCAGTCTGCTGTTGGAGCAAACACGGACAGTATGTTTCCAGTCAGATCCTATAGTTTTCCAGGAGGTTAGTGGCACCACAAGGGTCTAGCAGCGGCCAGTTTGCCCCATCCGATCCAAAATGACATGCATGCGTTACTCCCCGTTATAATGTGACTGATAAGGTGATCACTGGGGTTGTTTTACTGGATCTTACTTGACCTTTAAGGTGTTGTTTATAATAAGAAAAAGGATCTGCCCCTGCCCCCTAGAAACAGCGCCACTCTTGTCCATGGGCTTTATCTAATATTGCAGCTCATTTCCATTCAAGTGTATGTAAATGTGTTGCAGCGCCACGGTGTGGTCAAACCCTCCCACTTATTAGACATTGACGGTATTTCCAATTGATATGTCTTTGGTAACTCCCCTTTAATGTAGATATATGGCTAACTATATAGATGATTTATCCGCTGCCTAGTTGTCAATATTGTTAAATCGCGTAAATTATATTAGGAAAAAAAGGAAAAATTGGATAATATCAGCTATATGCCAAGTTAAAAAGGTGACCTTTTAGCTGCTTTTCTTAGAGTTCTGCTACCTCTGTCATTCCTCCTGGAAATGTATGACTAAATTGACAACTGGGTGTTACCTTTCCATTTCTCAAAGGGGAGTGTCACTCTGTCCAATCAGTGCTGAGTGTGTCAGACTGTATTGGGACAGCAGCAAGTGGAATAGTAACTCCTAGTTGTCAAATTATTTATACAATTCCAAGGGGAAAACGGAGAAATGGCACAAAGCAGAATTATAAGAGATGCTCCAGCAGCGTCCTCCAACTATTTAACACCGACAGTTACTTTCTCTGTTTATCCGAGTCATAAAACCCACTTTGTTCTCTGTTAGGCTATGGTGGACACACGGAGCCAAAGCACTCCACCGGCAACAATATAATTCTACATAGAGACTATATGGTTAATATGTAATAAGGGAGTGGTGGTAAGGATTTAGCACCAGAAATTAGATTATCCATACAGAACAGGTGGGAATGATTATTACTTCATCCGATCTACATATTCATTTAAATATAATCTGATTTGGTAACTGCTGGTTGTGCTGTGTGGAATAATATAAATCTACCGATGCTTTTGTTGTGCGGCTTTTTGTATATTTTTGTAACAAAGCAGAGTTTATCAGGCAGAAAACACAGTAGCATGGGCACAGTTTCGAGATTTTCAGTATTCAGCGAGAACGTGTCACCATCTGCCTCATTGTCATGGTAACTGTATGTAAGATCGGTGACTGCTGCATGTAGTCGCACATCATGAACCCACATACATAGAAAAACAACTATCCTGATTATGAGTAGAGGAAGATCACCGCATACTACAATTTATCAACATGCCAACATTATTACTTATGATAAATAGACACCGGTAAGGAACGCCAGTATAGCGTCTGCCCTTTCACTACCCCATCTCCCCATTCCAATGTTTCATGCCAAGGATGGACTGATGCAGAACTTTTTTTTTTTTGTATAGTTAACCATGTGGGTTTGTCACATTGAATATGGAAAATAATTTGGGCTAAAATTCCAAATTGTAGCGTGTAACCAGCTCTGTTGCTTCTTGAATATTGTCATTCATGCCATGTAAATGCTTCGGTTTTCATCAAAACATCAATAAATGTTAAAAAAAAACAAAAAAAAACCTGTCATCTCCAGGCTCAGAATCACACAAAACGATAAGACTATGTTTATTGATAGAGTGATAAAGACCCCCATAAATTGATAAGACTTTTCATCTGTACCCATGAGCATGTAAAATGAGCACTCTTTACCATCAGTGCAGATTGTGTCATTTGGTTCCCCTGGCATCAGTTAAACCCACTGTGGGTAAGATAGTTTTCAAAGATGGGAAATTGTGTCAGGGCCTGAGAATAGAGAGATGTCTCGTCAACCATAGGTATTCGAGAAAGATTTCAGTATCTGGCAGCTTTAGGGCCATATGGGCATCACTGTTGAACGCAGTTGCTTTATGTTACATCCCTGCAGGAGAAAGAACGGTGTATGATATAGCCTAACTGTAGGGTTGTCTGGTGCCTTAGACTCCACCATCCAGTACGTCACACCTTAAATCACGTATGGCTTTAAAATGTTTGTCTGCTCTTACACAATTAAGCAGAACAGAGCTGCGTGAGTCTCACAACATTTCGCCCAGAATGTCCGCTGTGGAAAACTGCAGCACTTAGACGGGCCTGCTAGCAGGCTGCCCACTTGGGGTGACGTTGCAGCGGCGGTCACATGGGATGAAGCCCGTCATCCAGACAAGCCTCTTGGGATGACATTTCATCACACGTGACTGCCGCTACAGCCTATGTTTGGCTGCAGTGGTCACACTGGATGAAACATGATTCCAGAAAAACGGGCCAAAGGAAGAAACACTGACTCCTGGGTAAGTGTAAAATTTTTTTTTTCTGTGTTGCGTTTTCGCAACGAACCCGCCGCAAAAAAAACACGCAACAACTGCTATTTGTTGCGGGTTTTACCTCCCCGTTGAATTCAAAGAGGAAAACCTGGAAAAAATAAGCAGCGCCTACACAAATACAATTGACATGCTGCGGAATAAAATTACGCACCACAGGTCAATCTGAGTGTTTTTTTCTGCTCCGTATATACACAGCGTATGGACTTGTAGAAATCTAAGCACATGCTGCAGAAATAAACCCATTCAAATGTACAGAACAGATTTTTAGTAGCAGAAACTGCCTGTGTGAACGAATCCTACAGCTGGATTCGCATGGGAGAGAAATACTTCAGATTTTCCGTACGGAAAATACAACGCGGATTACAGTTCCAGCTACGTGGATGATACGTGGATGATACTTCTATACACAACGCAAAGCTAGTAAAAGTAGTAAAAACGCCCCGATGTACGCACATAATACACGCCCAGTTGTACTTTTACTTTTCAACACGCCCAGTTGTACTTTTGCAAGCCTCATTTGCATAAATACGAAAATGGTCATAACTTGGCCAAAAATGCTCGTTTTTTAAAAATAAAAACGTTACTGTAATCTACATTGCAGCGCCGATCTGCTGCAATCTGGTGACAGAGCCTCTTTAAATTATTTCTTTTATTTTTAAGGTTTTAGATAGAGATATATAGATATATTATTTATTTAGCAGAATATAAACCGATGTGCGAATACTAAAATTTAGTTGCAGGGTTTGGTCTTTATTAAATGGGTTCGCTGCCAATTTTACTAATGGGGCAGAAACGCAACTGGAAAGGCTGATATGTCTGTCCAGCGTGAAGCAGGTGTTTATTATGCAATTTTTTTTTTCATTGCACAGTTACAGCAGTGTTGTGGTGGTCTCTTTTATATGAATGTTCATAACAGGTGCCCAGGCTATTTGCCCATATTAGGAGTCTTGAAGAAATGTGTATGGCACAAGGAGGAAAAGGACAGACTTTCCAGTTATTAAGCGACGTCTCCGCACAGTCACATCTCATTTTGCATACTTTAGTGGCGGTATTTTATACACTAATTTAATTTCTTATCCGCAACACATTGTGATTGACAGACCATCTGTCATAAACTGGTCTTCCAAATTGCTGATGTACGCTCAACCTTGTTTTGTTATTGAACGTTCTGCAGCTTCTAATTGTGTTACGTGAAATAACCTAATATTGGAGCTGTTTTTGCAGGTTTGTCATCTACGGTTCTACAGTGGTCTTTTTATATTACCCCTATATTTGTATCATTATTCTGGAATGTGGCTTTTATAAAACTTTGGTGTAATGTTTTTTTGGATACAATTTTAAATCCGCCCGGGTGCCTCCACACAAGGGAAGTATTACCGGACGTTATCTATTGGATAAATCCAGTACATAATTGTCAATTAAAACACAACACAAAATATATATGCTGTTGTTTAGGCCTCATGCACACTTCCGTCGGCCGTTGAACGCCGTTATTGACGGTCCTGTCACACACGGGCTTGACACGGATGGCTTCCGTGTTCAGCTCGTTGTTTCACGGACCAAATTTAATGAGAAGGCCGAGACTGTTCAGTCAAAAACGGGCAGGAGTAGGACCTGCCCTACTTTTGACGGAACGGCCGTGCGGTTCCGTTAAAACAACGGAAGAGTGCATGGCCCCATTGAAATGAATGGGTTCAAGGTTCTATCCGTGACAACGGATAGCACCCTGAAGGTAAAAACCGAAGTGGGCATGGGGCCTTAGAGGGTGGGGGGCGATCGTTCCCCACCTTAATCCACCCCTTGATAGCCATGACATCCATAGTAGGCTGAGGCTGTTCTATGACAACAACTAGGATGTCGGTTCAAGAAGAGAGCAACGATGACAAGTGTTTCTCCATGTTTCCTAAGAACCCCATCTACAATATGCTACTGTATACGGTATGTGGCTTCAGAGGGGGAAAATGCGGCCTAGTAAATTCCATGTGAAAACTGTAAGTGCAGTTCTTTTATGTGGTACCAAACCTGTTTTCTTGAGACACCGTATGGTCTCTATGGCCCTTTTGTGTTGGTTTTCTTTCCATTTACTTCAATGGGGTAAAACTATGCAATAGAAAATCACATATAAAAATGGATTTTTACATGCAATACCACGCCTGCAGTTTTCAGTAGGAAACCGTTCTAGAAACATTGTGACAGGTGTGTGAACTTGGCCTAAGGCATGCTGGCAGATGAAAGCTGTGAACGGACTAGTTGCAATAAGCAGTTCCTCCACTTAGTGATGTAGTTATTGGCATACTGACGTACTAGTCACTACCTGCAGTCATACTGTGTTATATTATTACCTCCTGTTTTGTGTCATGTGAAACCTCATGACTGTCCCTCACAGGCCACATACTCCAAACCTCTATTACGATGATATGATCATCTGTAAAATTATAATATTTCTGTTAGCCTCCGATACTGGCTCAACTAGCTACGCTGTAAGCTGTTGCATAAAACCGAATCGCTGGTTCTGTAATAAATTAGGCAGTAAAAATAAATCTATTTAACATGTTCAAGGTGCGACCCCTATTACCTTACTGCCGCAACAGACCTCAAAATGGTTTCAAAAATTGTGTTGGAAGATTTTAATTAAGTGCTATGTTGTAAGGATTGATCGCACGACAACTTTAGTAACTTGGCACTACGTGCCCAGCCGGCTTTTTATAGGATCCACAGCTATAGTAAACCTGATATTGTGTTTACGTTCCATCCTATATGTTGCAGATCTATTTAGTGAGTAGTTGTGGTATTTCATTTTGCATTTCCTGTGGTGTTGAGAATGAACTATGAATACACATCATTCGATTCAGTTACCGGACCGTGTATGACAAGTAATTCAGAAAGTATACAAAATGAAGGGGGGGGGGAGGAAAAAAATAAATCCATGTCTGGAAGGATTCCTGTTCCTCTCTCACTGTTGGGGTTTTTCTCTCTGACTGTCTATTAATTCTACTTACTGCACTGGTTTTAGTGTATGGAAGGAATGTATAGAATCTCCTTGTATTATTTCTGAGGTTAGGGAAAACACCAAAGGTTGTAAATTGTCCTAAGCAGGGGCCTCCGCACATCTTGTTTTCGTCAGTACTGTGCTTCAATTTTCCACTGTTTAACAGCACAAACAGCAAATGTCAAAATAATTGAATTATCCTGGATACTCCTTATAGACTGTTATTTAACATTAGTCCATAAATGATAAAGCAGGGATCTGCCTACTCATTGTAAAATTAGGCTTAACTCCGTTTAAATAGATCTTAATCCCAATAAACAAAAACTTTACATGTGCCTATTCTGTAAGTCTGTACATTTATTTCACTTGAAAGAGCAACTGGATATGCTCCAGAGTTGCTCTTGGTAATGTTTTCTGTGGGGCATCAAGTGTTTAATTCTTCTACAGTGCCCCCAAAGGACAAATGAAGCATTAGACGGATGGCTCACTCTGCTCTGGCCAATAGAGGAGGGGCCTGAACAGGGGATCTTCTTTATTTTCTAATATAATACTTGGAAATTTATTTATTTTTTTAAAACCAGACAACCCTCACAACTATCAGCATGGGTAGTTTCCTGCTCCATTGTACATAATTGGAGAATGTCGACTTGTTAAACATCTATTTCTTGCACTTAGCCTGTAAAAAAGGATTTAGAAGAGCGTATAATTTAATAGTATGTAGTTCCATGTGTTATTTCTTGCCAGAATTTCCACAGGTCTGAGGTTTACGAAGTGGTGCATTTGTCCCCCCCCACCAGACAAATTTCTGTACACTTTACATGTATATAATCAGGTCTGTACAAATCCCAGGTAGCCAAGAAATATTCTTTTGGGGTTTTCAAATGACTATAAAATAAAATTGCCTATTGGGTTGGTCTTAGTGGGTTTTTAAAGCCTTTAGTATTTTGTTTACCCCAGATATCTCTATCTATCGATTTATCTACATATCTTATAAGTGACTATATTTTGTGATTACATGAAGGTTAAAGAATTGTCCACAAAATATGCCATGTCAGATTGATGCGGGTCCCACCTCTGGGACCCACACCTATCTCTAGAACAGGGCCTCCTAAACCCTGTCATACCTTTCTCTGTTCCCGCTGCCTCCCGGGCCACTTCCTGATTACATAGTTACATAGTTAGTACGGCTGAAAAAAGACACATGTCCATCAAGTTCAACCAAGGGAAGGGAAAAGGGAAGGAAAAATTTCTACACATAGGAGCTAATATTTTTTTGTTCTAGGAAATTATCTAACCCTTTTTTAAAGCCATGTACTGTCCCTGCTGTGACCAGCTCCTGCGGTAGGCTATTCCATAGATTCACCGTTCTCACAGTAAGGAAGGCTTGTCGCCTCTGCAGCTTGAACCTTTTTTTCTCCAGACGGAGGGAGTGCCCCCTTGTTTTTTGAGGGGGTTTTACAAGGAACAGGATTTCACCATATTTTTTGTATGTGCCATTAATATATTTATATAAGTTAATCATGTCCCCCCTTAGTCGTCTTTTTTCAAGGCTAAATAGGTTTAATTCTTTCAATCTTTCCTCATAACTTAAATTCTCCATGCCCCTAATTAGCTTTGTTGCTCTTCTTTGTATTTTTTCCAACTCCAGGGAATCCTTTCTATGAACTGGAGCCCAGAACTGAACTGCATATTCTAGATGAGGCCTCACTAATGCTTTGTAAAGTGGTAATATTACATCCCTGTCCTGCGAGTCCATGCCTCTTTTAATACACGACAATATCCTGCTGGCCTTTGAAGCAGCTGATTGACATTGCATGCTGTTATTGAGTTTATGATTTACAAGTACACCCAGATCCTTCTCCACAAGTGAATCCGCTAGTGTAGCTCCCCCTAGGACATATGATGCATGCAGGTTGTTGGTACCCAGATGCATAACTTTACATTTATCTACATTAAACTTCATCTGCCAAGTGGACGCCCAAACACTTAGTTTGTTTAAAGAGGCTCTGTCACCAGATTTTGCAACCCCTATCTGCTATTGCAACAGATAGGCGCTGCAATGTAGATTACAGTAACGTTTTTATTTTAAAAAAACGAGCATTTTTGGCCAAGTTATGACCATTTTTGTAGTTATGCAAATGAGGCTTGCAAAAGTCCAAGTGGGTGTGTTTAAAAGTAAAAGTCCAAGTGGGCGTGTATTATGTGCGTACATCGGGGCGTTTTTAATACTTTCACTAGCTGGGCGCTCTGATGAGAAGTAACATCCTCTTCTCTTCAGAACGCCCAGCTTGTGACAGTGCAGATCTGTGACGTCACTCACAGGTCCTGCATCATGACGGCCACATCGGCACCAGAGGCTACAGTTGATTCTGCAGCAGCATCAGCGTTTGCAGGTAAGTCGATCTTACCTGCAAACGCTGATGCTGCTGCAGAATCAACTGTAGCCTCTGCTGCCGATGTGGCCGTCACGATGCAGGACCTGTGAGTGACGTCACAGATCTGCACTGTCACAAGCTGGGCGTTCTGAAGAGAAGAGGATGTTACTTCTCTTCACAGCGCCCAGCTAGTAAAAGTATTAAAAATGCCCCGATGTACGCACATAATACACGCCCACTTGGACTTTTACTTTTAAACACACCCACTTGGACTTTTGCAAGCCTCATTTGCATAATTACAAAAATGGTCATAACTTGGCCAAAAATGCTCGTTTTTTAAAAATAAAAACGTTACTGTTCTCTACATTGCAGCGCCTATCTGCTGCAATAGCAGATAGGGGTTGCAAAATCTGGTGACAGAGCCTCTTTAAATCTGCCTGCAATTCATGAACATCTTCCATAGACTGAACTATATTACATAGCTTGGTGTCATCTGCAAAAATAGAAATAGTGCTATTAATCCCATCTTCTATATCATTAATAAATAAGTTGAATAATAGTGGTCCCAGCACTGAACCCTGGGGTACACCACTTATAACCGGGGACCATTCAGAGTAGGAATCATTGACCACAACTCTCTGGATACGGTCCTTGAGCCAATTCTCAATCCAATTACAAACTATATTTTCTAAACCTATAGTCCTTAATTTACCCATTAGGCGTCTATGGGGGACAGTGTCAAATGCCTTTGCAAAGTCCAAAAACACTAAATCCACAGTGGCCCCTCTGTCTAGACTTCTGCTCACCTCTTCATAAAAACAGATTAGGTTAGTTTGACAACTTCTGTCCTTAGTAAAACCGTGCAGGCTGTCACTTATAATGCTATTTATTGTCACATAATCCTGTATATAGTCCCTCAATAGCCCCTCAAACATTTTCCTCACGATGGATGTTAAGCTTACTGGTCTATAATTACCTGAGGAAGACCTAGAGCCCTTTTTGAAAATAGGCACCACATTTGCCCTGCGCCAGTCCCTTGGCACTATACCAGTCACTAGAGATTCTCTGAATATTATGAAAAGGGGGACAGAAATAACTGAACTAAGCTCCTTAAGGACTCTAGGGTGTAACCCATCTGGTCCCGGGGCCTTGTGCACATTTATTTTATTTAATTTAGCTTGGACCATATCTACATTCATCCAATTCAGTATATCAACTGATATATTAACAGCACTGGCACCGGCTACATCAGCTGCTCTTTCTTCTGTTGTATATACAGAGCTAAAGAACCCATTTAGTAACTCTGCCTTCTCTTGATCCCCTGTGATCAACTCCCCATTACCATTATCTAGGGGTCCTACATGTTCAGACCTTGGCTTTTTAGCATTTATATACTTGAAGAATTTTTTGGGATTTGTTTTACTATCCTTGGCCACCTGCCTTTCATTTTGTATTTTTGCTAATTTTATTACATTTTTACAGATTTTATTAAGCTCTTTATATTTTACAAAGGCTACAGCTGTACCCTCAGATTTGTATTTTTTAAATGCCCGTTTTTTGTCGTGTATTGCCCCTTTCACAGAAGGTGTAAGCCATGTGGGGTTTAATTTGAGTCGTTTATACTTGTTACCTATAGGAATAAATTTTGCACTATAATAACTCAAAGTAGATGTGAAAATCTCCCATTTATCATTTGTTCCATTATTTGACATTCGTTCTTCCCAGTCTATATCCTGAATTGCAGCCCTCATCCTGGGGAAATTGGCTTTCTTAAAATTAAATGTTTTTGCCCTCCCAGCCTGCGTTTGTTTTTTACAGTATAGGTAAAATGTAACTATATTATGATCACTGTTACCGAGGTTTTCACGAACATTGACATTCCCAACAAGCTCTGCATTATTAGAAATTACCAGATCCAACAGAGCTTCACCTCTAGTCGGGTCTTCCACAAACTGGCCCATAAAATTTTCCTACATTATCACTACAGTACCCGCCTGTGCAGCCCGCTCCATCTGTTTATATAGCTGAACTTCCATCTCCTCAGTTATATTGGGGGGTCTATAGATTACACCAAAAGTAATTTTTTCAGTGTTTACCTCCCTTTCTAGTTCGACCCACAAGGTTTCAACCTCCTCACAGTCTTCACCCACTATTGTCTCTTTCACACTCGCCTTCATATCACTTCTCACATACAGACATACACCACCACCTTTCCTATTTGTCCTGTCTTTCCGAAAAAGTGTAAAACCCTGTAGATTTACAGCGCAGTCATGTGAAGAGTCCAGCCATGTTTCAGCAACACCAACTATATCTATATTTTCTTCCATTATCAAGGCCTCCAGCTCCCCCATTTTGCTTGCTAGACTTCTGGCATTTGTGAACATACACTTTAACTTGCCTGTCAGTTTTTCACTTTTATTATCAGAAATGTGATTTGACATTAATCGGGCCTTTTTATTTACACTGATGTTTTGTAACGAAAGGATCTCCTTATCTTGTTGTCTAGTCCTCTCCCCACATTCTGTTTCTCCCCCCACCAATATAGTCTGACCCCTCTCTAACCTGGCTACCCCTTTTTTTTCTACATTGACCTCCCTCCTCAGCCCTAGTTTAAATACTCCGCCACCCCAGCTAGAATTCTCTCCCCCAGCACAGCGGACCCCCTTCCATTTAGGTGCAAATCATCTGCAGAATACAGTTTGTACCCCAATGAAAAGTCAGCCCAGTGCTCTAGGAACCCAAATCCTTCTCCTCTACACCAAGACTTCAGCCATGCATTTAACTCCCTGAGCTCCCGCTGTCTTTCCTGTGATGCGCATGGCACAGGCAGTATTCCTAAGAATACTACTTTGGAGGTCCTTCCCTTCAGCTTGTAGCCTAGTTCTTTAAAATTATTCTTAAGGCTCCTCCACCTACCATTTATTCTGTCGTTGGTACCGACATGGACCACGACAGCTGGATCATCACCAGCCCCTCCCAGCAATTTGTCCACCCGTTCCACCACATGCCGAACCCTGGCACCAGGGAGACAGCAAACCATTCGGTTGAGGTGGTCTTGGCGACAAATTATTCTATCCATCTTCCTGATTATAGAATCCCCTACGACTATCAATTGTCTTGGTTTACCTGCATTGCCATCCCGCCGACTACTAGCTGGGCTGTTCTCCCGGCTGTTAGGGAGATCAGTATCCACTAGGGCTGCCATTTCTGAGACTGACACCCTCGCATCATCACCCAACTTGGCAATTTTGCCTGGAATGTCAGAAACCGGATCGGCCTTCCTTTTCTTTGACCCCTTTCTACTGCCCCTAACTACATTAACCCAGTTACTTACCTGATCCTGCTCACCCATGTCTTCACCCTCCAGTTGTAACCCACTAACTGCATGCTCCGTGAGCAGCAAGCTCAGCTCAAGATTGTCTATCCTCCTCAGTGTTGCATTCTGCTCCTCCAGAGCATGGTTGGAAATTACGCGAGCTACGCGGTTTCCGTAACTGCCATTCACACTTATGGGAGTTACGAAAACAGTTTGCAGAATTTCCGACCATGTAATCAGGAAGTGGCCCTAAAATTATCCTGTGGATATGCTATAAATATCCCTGAAAGGCAAACCCCTTTAAATGGAGTTGAGCTGCAGTACCAGACACAACCCATGGACAGGTGTAGCATTGTTGCTAGAAGAAATTGGCCATGTCTTTATGATCCTGGACAACCTCTTTAAAGTGCAACTAAATGTTCAACAAACTTCTGACATGTCACAGTGACATGTCAGAGGTTTTGATTGGTGGGATCCGAGCACTGAGACCCCCACCAATCGCTAAAATGAAGCGGCAGAAGCGCTCGTGTGAGCACTCCGCCACTTTGTTTCTGTTTGGCCTTTTCCGGAAATCAATGTATCGGAGTACGGGCTCAATAGAAAGTCTGAGCCCGTGCTCCGATACATCGGCTTTCTGGAAAAAGGTGAACAGAAACTAAGCGACTCAGCCCTCACACGGGCGCTTCTGCCACTTCGTTTTAGCGATTTGGTGGGGGTGCTCGGACCCCCACCAATCAAAACTTCTGACATGTCAGAAGTTTGTTGAACGTTTAGTTACCCTTTAAAGATACGTTTAAAAAGAAGAGCCATAAAAACAGAAGTCACAAAACACATTGAATTAAACATAATCTCTCAATTTCTAGAATGCCATCTGTGCCGCCTTTCTCTTTCCTTAACATGCATTCATCATGCATCAATAAGTTATTTAAAGTGTTCTTTAGGCAGTGGCTAGGATCCCAGAAGGTTGTTGGCGAAGCATTCCTTAATAATAACCGCCATCACATTCCGAAAAGCAGCAGCCCTGGGCCTTTTTCCAAGAATCCAACGCAAACATGCCATAAAGTTGTATTAATTACGCGTGTGTGTGGACCTGCTTAACTGAACCCAGAGAGGACTCCCAAAATAGACTTTAACAATAGGAAAAGTGCATAACCTATTTCTGTATGCATTTCTCTCTGCAGCAGTGGATTTCCATATTTACCTATTCCATTGCCAGCATGTGACAGTGGCGGTGTAAAATATGTTTTATGTGCAGAGCTTGGTTCTTTCTCTTAAAAAGGGTACAGTATGCACACGGATATCTTGTTAAAAACGTGTCAAGGAAAGAAGAAAAATATAACTATTTTATTAGAAATGTGCAGTTTTAGAAATCCTATATATGTATAAAGTAGAAAAAATGTTTTACTAAAAAGATTTGTGTAATGGTAGTGTGGTTTTAAAGTTAAAGACCAGTGAAAGATACATTATTACTAGCAAAGTATGCGAAAGAAAACAACACCCCAAACCTCAAGAGCCGCAACAAAAATATAATAATCATCTTCAAGGGATGTAGCCCACTTGGTCTGTACACTATGGTGTCTGGTTATCTGATCTCACTTTATATATACCTGGTCATTTTTATAATACGAAGGGTAAGGACAGATGTAGTAGCCAGGGCACAGCCGTGATGTGGCCACACAGCGAGCCTTCATGTGGTTTTACAGAAAATTGGTGCGATGTTAAATGGTTGTTAATGTCCATGCATTTTTGCAGGTAAATAACGGTCTGCAGCCACTGCGTGTGTCCTTACCCTAAGGGTATGTGCACACGACCTACTTTCAGACGTAATTCAGGCGTATTACGCCTGAAAAGACGGCTCCAATACGTCTGCCCATTGCCTGCAATGGGTTTTTACAATGTTCTGTGCAGACGAGCTGTCATTTTACGCGTCGCTGTCAAAAGGCGGCGCGTAAAATTACAACCACGCGTCAAAGTGCAGGACACTTCTTGGGACGTTTTTGAAGCCGTTTTACATTGACTCCAATGAAGAACAGCTCCAATTACGTCCGTAAAAGACGCCGCGAAAAATGCGAGTACATGCAAAAACGTCTGAAATTCCAGAGCTTTTTTCGCCTGAAAACAGCTCCGTAATTTCAGACGTATTTTGCGTTGTCGTGTGAACATACCCTTATAAACTTCTTTATATAGCTATTTTCAATTGTCAACCTCAGGTCAGTCAGCCAAAGAAAGGTAAATGTTTGACGCTAAAGTGCTTACCTAGACTTATCAACATTATCTCAATACAGGATGACTTATGTTTTTGTCTTATTTGTAACCTAAAAATTATGTATAGGCTAGGTTTTATGAACTTTATTAAAATATATATATTTTTTTCCGTAATGCAATGTACTCCTATTGGTGTTGTACTATTAGGATGAAGTCACACGCTGCGGAATTGCTATAGATTTTCTGTGCGGATTCCTCATCCACATGTAGCGGAAAAAATCTGCATGGAATTTGGGGCATGCTGCAGATTTTTGAATCCGCAACGTGTTAATTCTATACTTATATACAGTCCTTCGGAAGAAAAAGGCTTAAAAACTCCCAAAAACATGTAATTGACCAAAATCTAACCTTTATAGGAGCAAATAAACCATGATTTACACACTAATAAATTAAAACCTAATCAATTTTATTTGAATTTGTTAATAAAACAAACCGATAAAAGAAGGATGATATCAACAATAGACCAGGCTGAAAATGTTGTACATATCTATCTCTTAGGCCCCATTCACACGAGCGTGATTCACGTCCATGTGCTGTGCATTGAAACAACGCACGGCACACGGACCCATTGATTTCAATGGGGCCATTCACACATGCGTGATTTTTCACGCAGCGAGAGTCTGCTGCATGAACTCACTGCATGTCCTATATTGGTGCGTGATCACACACCTACGCTTCCATTGAAGTCAATGGGCGCATGAAGACCACGCACCGCACACGGATGCCCTTGCGTGTGATTTGCGTGATTTGCCTATCAATTGTTGACAATCATTTAAAAAAAGGAAAGATGTGCTTTGCGAGTGTGTGTGAATAACGCATTCCACTCGCAAAGCACACTGATGCACAACGCAACATACACGGACCCGATTTTAAAATCCGTGCGTGTTTCATACATGTGTAAATAGTCTCATTGATTCAACGGTGTACTGGTCCGCAAAAACAAATGGAATACATATATAAAAAATGCTCGTCTGAAAGTGATCTTACTTAAATATTATTTGAAAAATAAAGTGGAATCGATGTGACGTAGAAAGGCGTTACGTTTAGGAAAATAAAATCTATAAAACAAATCTCTTTATTTTAGAGCACCTGAAGGGTTGGTGTCACGAGTAGAGGCCAAGGGTTAAGCTCAATCTGCCCCCTCCCCTCCCCCGTGTGTATCTCTTCATTCAGTAACTGGCGATAAAACCTTGTAGAAAATCAGACCTAAGCGTATCATCTCTATCTTTCTCTTAACCAAGTCAAGTTTCCTACTGACGTAAGTGAAGTGTTATCTCTGGTGATTACTACTCTTAATGCATGACTGCTTGACCATATGCAGTATAGAGAATAATTACTAAGTAAGTGTGATATGGATTTTCTTTACACATTTTAGGTGACTAATGACCCATAAACCACAGAGTGGAACGAGAGGCCAATGAGGTAATTATATATACATAAAACATATACATGTATGTCATTGTTCTAGCCAGCCTGACAAAGCATAAAACGGAACGTTGCATCAGATAACAGCTAGTTCTTTAGTGCATGGCTAAAAACTCAATTCAACCCTTTCTTAGGCTGCGTTCACATCTGCGTCAGTGTTACGTTGGAACGGAGCCCTGACTGACACAAACAGAAACCAGAGGTTTCCATCACCATTGATTTCAATGGTGACTGATCCGGTGCAAATGGTTTCCGTTTGTCTTCTTGTTGCAGGGGTTCCGCCGTTCCCCCTATATGGTTTTGAGTCCTCAAAACTGCTGACAGATTACCTTTAATTGCGTAGTCGACTACGGTATCCATTCTGTTCACGCAGATGTGAACGCAGCCAAAAGCACGATGACAACCTATATGGCTACCATGATAAAAAGGTTGTCCTCTAGCTTTGCCGGAGTGATGGATTGTCTAGGAATGCCGGTATATGAGAGTGAGGGATGCGTTTTGTCATGCAGGAGTCCGGGAAAGCCGATTAACAACCGATGTGGGCACTATAATGGCGGTCAAATGGCTGGTCATCCACCTTTCCCCACATACAGATATAGCTAAGAAATGTCTGACTAAAATTTATAACGATGCGGAAGAAAAGGGACAACTCAAGGATTCACTTTTTTGAATTTTTATTTTAGGTGTAAAAGCTCCTTAATGTTAAAAAGCAAATGAGTAAAATAAATTGTGTTTACTGAAAGCGAGCGAAGACTGTGTACTGTATCTATGGTGTATTTTTCCCTCCGTGCCGGTACAGTTTATTGCTCAGCTCGCTCCCATTCTTGGCGGCTGTCATGGTAACCAGCAAGACCATGTTGCTAAAAATGCCTGGGTCAATAGTTCCAGGCAGGGTAGGTTTCTGTGGTGCTATGTTAAAGGCCTCTATAGAGCCGACCATGATCTATTTGACAGCTAACAGATTTATTACAAAACAAAGCAATGCCATTTCCACCAGCCGCTTATCCCACTGTGTTTAAAAAAAACAAAACAAGTTCTCGAAGCATTAGTGGTTTTTGTTTTTTTCCTCACATCAGATTCCGCGCAGTTTTTTGGGCATTATGGATACACATCAATTGTTCTTTATCCATGTAGTATTTATGGTCGTCTTTTTTTTATTTTGCCTCAAAATGATATGCACTCACAGATTTTAGGAGTGTACTATTCCTATACTTCTGTTCTGACAAATATTACATTTATATGGGCAACGTTAAGTTGGGAATCTGTCAGCAATTTAAATGCCTCAAAACTGTTGACAGAGCGGTAAAGTGGAGAGCATTGTAAACATACCTTTTTGTCTCGGTCATACAAGTTATATGATCAAGAAAACTATGTTTACTTCCCCTGGAGGCACTGAGGGTATGTTCACATGCAGCAGCAAAATACGTCTGAAATTACAGCGCTGTTTTCGCCTGAAAACAGCTCCTGATTTTCAGACGTTTTTGTAACTACTCGCGTTTATCACGGCATATTTTACGGACGTTATTGGAGCTGTTTTTCAATGGAGTCAATGGAAAACGGCTCCAAAAACGTCCCAAGAAGTGACATGCACTTCTTTGACGCGTGCGTATTTTTACGCCACGTCTTTTGACAGCGACGCGTAAAATTACACCTCGTGGGAACAGAACACCGTAAAACCCATTGAAAGCAATGGGCAGATGTTTGTAGACGTAATGGAGCTGTTTTTTCAGGCGTAATTCAAGGCGTGAAACGCCCGAATTACGTCTGAAAACAGTGCGTGTGAACATACCCTCAGACGGGAATATGAAGTGCAAGTGCTCCTGCACTGCACGCTGCCAGCCCTGCCCTGCCCCTCCGCTCTGAGTTACAGGTCTAGTGGTCGCCTGATTGGCCACTATTACTGTCACTCAGAGCAGAGAGTGGAACTTGAGACTGCCACATCGGAGGGAGTCAAACTTCGGTGTCTCGGACATGCAACTTGCATGACTGAGACAAAACGTATGTTTGCACTGCCCTCCCCCTCCCCTATATGGTTTTGAGGCCTCAAAACTGCTGACCGATTGATTACCTTTAAAATAATCAGAAGCTCTCATGCCTGACTTCCCTATAAACCTGCATGCTCATAACTTGCCAAGCGTATACCAGAGAGGTAAAAGGATTAAAATCAAACCTATCCAGTCCTTCTTTGCCCTAATAGAAGACATCCGGAAACAATCATGCAGGCACCATAATAAGTTATGTCAAAATTAGGGGGACTACCATTAAGGGTATGTTCACACTAGGTCATTACGTCCGTAATTGACGGACGTATTTCGGCCGCAAGTGCCGGACCGAACACAGTGCAGGGAGCTGGGCTCCTAGCATCATAGTTATGTACGACGCTAGGAGTCCCTGCCTCGCTGCCGGACAACTGTCTCGTACTGAAAACATGATTACAGTACGGGACAGTTGTCCCGCAGCGAGGCAGGGACTCCTAGCATCGTACATAACTATGCTGCTAGGAGCCCGGCTCCCTGCACTGTGTTCGGTCTGGTACTTGCTGCCGAAATACGTCCGTCAATTACGGACGTAATGACCTCGTGTGAACATACCATTTTTAAAGTGTCTGTGATTTCCTAAAATTTCTGACATGTCAAGTTCGACCAGTGGGAACCAAATGCCTAGGCCTCTGAGGCTGGGTTCACACGACCTATTTTCAGGCGTAAACGAGGCGCATTATGCCTCGTTTTACGCCTGAAAATAGGGCTACAATACGTCGGCAAACATCTGCCCATTCATTTGAATGGGTTTGCCGACGTACTGTGCAGACAAACTGTCATTTACGCGTCGTCGTTTGACAGCTGTCAAACGACAACGCGTAAATTCACTGCCTCGGCAAAGAAGTGCAGGGCACTTCTTTGCAACGTAATTTGAGCCGTTCTTCATTGAACTCAATGAAGAGCAGCTCAAGATATACGAGCGTCACAGACGCCTCGTATATTACGAGGAGGAGCATTTACGGCTGAAACGACGCAGCTGTTTTCTTCTGAAAACAGGCTGTCATTTCAGCCGTAAATCACAGCTAGCGTGTGAACATACCCTTATGATCGCTAGAAAAAAAAAAAAGGGGTATTAGTGCTCTGCTCCTCGATGTGCGGCTTCAGCTTCTGTTGGCATGTGTCAGCTTTCCTCATAAAATGATGTATGGACTCCAGAAAATACATATATAGTATTGTGTGCATATATCTCCTCATTCTAGAGATCAGTGGATGTCTTCGCAATGGGACCCCCACCAAACAGAATAATAATAAATCTATAACACCCTTATGTCCTGCTGAACCCAATGGTGACCCAAGTTACATTCAGTAGAACCATGGGCGTCCGGGTGTTCTAGCCATAAGGCAGCCCTATTATAGCTGTATCAAATTGGCCTTAAAGAGGCTCTGTCACCAGATTCTCAAATCCCTATCTCCTATTGCATGTGATCGGCGCTGCAATGTAGAGAACAGTAACGTTTTTTTTTTAAAAAAAACGTTCATTTTTGGACAAGTTATTAGCTATTTTATATATATATATATATATATATATATATATATATGCAAATGAGCTTTGAAATGGACAACTGGGCGTGTTTTTTTTTCGTATGTCCAACTGTATTGTGTTTTTAACTGGGCGTGTTTACGTGTATGACGCTGACCAATCAGTGACCAGTCGGCGTCATACACTCCTCTCCATTCATTTACACAGCACATAGTGTTCTTACTAGAACGATGTGCAGCCACATACACAAGTGTCCTGATAATGAATACACATGACCTCCAGCCTGGACGGGATGTGTATTCAGAATCCTGACACTTCTGAATCTTTTCTGTGAGATTCCAGCAAGCCACGCGTAATCTCGCGAGATTACGAGGTAAACGAGATTTCGTTTCCCTTGCTGGAAATCTCACAGAAAAGATTCAGAAGTGTCGGGATTCTGAATACACATGACGTCCAGGCTGGATGTCATGTGTATTCATTATCAGGACACTTGTGTATGTGGCTGCACATCGTTCTAGTAAGAACACTATGTGCTGTGTAAATGAATGGAGAAGTGTATGACGCTGACTGGTCACTGATTGATCAGCGTCATACAAGTAAACACGCCCAGTTAAAAACACAATACACGCCCAGTTGGACATACGAAAAAAAACACGCCCAGTTGTCCATTTCAAAGCTCATTTGCATATATATAAAATAGCTCATAACTTGGCCAAAAATGAACGTTTTAAAAAAAAACAAAACAAAAACGTTACCGTTCTCTACATTGCAGCGCCGATCACATGCAATAGGAGATAGGGATTTGAGAATCTGGTGACAGAGCCTCTTTAATGTTGAATTAGTGAGAACTTTTTTTTTCCCAGAACACCACCTAAATTATGAGTAAATCAGGGCCCATGTGACTTTTTTTTCTGTTAGCCAAATAGTAGCACTAATCTTTGTCATGTTTTGTTTCATTATCTTTTTTACAATTTTTACTTGGCTCTTAGGATATATTCACACGCAGTAGCAAAATACGTCTGAAATTACAGAGCTGTTTTCGCCTGAAAACAGGTCCTGATTTTCAGACGTTTTTGTAACTACTCGCGTTTATCGCGGCGTATATTACGGACATTATTGGAGCTGTTTTTCAATGGAGGCAATGGAAAACCGCTCCAAAAACGTCCCAAGAAGTGACATGCACTTCTTTTTCGCGGGCGTCTTTTATGCGCCGTATTTTGACAGCGACGCGTAAAATTACACCTCGTGGGAACAGAACACCGTAAAACCCATAGAAAGCAATGGCCAGATGTTTGTAGGTGTAATGGAACCGTTTTTTCAGGCGTAATTCGAGGCATAAAATGCCTGAATAACGTCTGAAAACGCTGCGTGTGAACATACCCTTACTCTTCCATGTTGCTGCTTTGAAACCTTCAACATGCTTCTGTCGATGGATTTTTTTTCATCTTAATTTGTGTCCTTATTTACCACTTTGAATGTAAAGTGGTGGATCCCGGCAAGTAAGGCTCTTTCAGATCACAATTATGTTCTCCACCGAGTGAACTCTTCGGGCTATCCATTGACTTGAATGGGCCAAAAGCGTTTCCTTTTGACTACATTTGACCACTTTTACATTGGCATACCCTTTTTTTAAAGACAGGATAGCGTAGTCTACCATGCTATTCTGTCTTCCAAAGAAAACCTATACTCGTGCATATATATATATATATATATAATTTATTTTTTTTTATTTATTTTTTTACATTAAACTCCATATATGACAAATGTAAACGTAGTGCTTTACATTTGCATACGTTAAACATACTATCTTAAATTATTTTTCGAAGACAAGACAAAAATGTGTAAACATTTAAAGTATACGTATAAAAATGCATGGGTGAATTACAATAGCATACTTTTGTCTACGTTCATAGCGTATACGCTAAACATCTACGCTAAACGTAGCTTCAAAATGTTATGTCAACCTGTTCTGAGTGACTCATTGATACAGTTAGGTCCAGAATTATTTATGATTTGGGCTCCGCATGCCACCACATTGGATTTGAAATGAAACAACTGAGATGCAATTGAAGTGTAGACTTTCAGGTTTTGTTCCAGGGGTTGAAAAAAAAAATATCCTGTGAAACATTTAGAAATTACAACCATTTTTGTACACAGCCTCGTCATTTCAGGGGCTCAAAAGTAATTGGACAAATTAACATTACCATAAAAAAAAAACATTGTTTAATTCTTTGTAGAGAATCCTTTGCAGGCAATGACTGCCTGAAGTCTGGAACCCACGGACATCACCAAACGCTGGGTTTCCTTCTTTGTGACGCTTTGCCAGGCCTTTACTGCAGTGGTCTTGAGTTGTTTCTTGTTTGTGGGTCTTTCTGCCTTAAGTTTTGTCTTAAGTGAAATGCAGCTCGATCGGGTTGAGATCTGGAGATTGACTCGGCTATTGCAGAATATTCCACTTCTTTGCCTTAAAAAAAACTCCTGGGTTGCTTTTGCAGTATGTTTTGGGTCATTGTCCATCCGTACTGTGAAGCGACGTCCAATCAACCTTGCTGCATTTGGTTGAATCTGTGCAGAAAGTAAATCCCTGAACATTTCAGAATTCATCCGGCTGCTTCTGTCTTCAGTCACATCATCAATAAACACTAGTGACCCAGTGCCATTGGCAGCCATGCATGCCCATGCCATCACATTGCCTCCACCATGTTTTACAGAGGATGAGGTGTGCTTTGGATCATGAGCCGTTCCAAGCCTTCTCCATACTTTCTTCTTCCCATCATTCTGGTACAGGTTGATCTTAGTTTCATCTCTCCAAAGAATGCTGTTCCAGAACTGGGCTGGCTTCTTTAGATGTTGTTTGGCAAAGTCTAATCTGGCCTTTCTATTTTTGAGGCTGATTAATCGTTTGCACCTTGTGGTGAACCCTCTGTATTTGCTCTCATGAAGTCTTCTCTTTATGGTAGACTTAGATACTGATACACCGACTTCCAGGAGAGTGTTCTTCACTTGGGTAGATGTTGTGAAGGGAGTTTTCTTCACCATGGAAAGGATTCTGCGATCATCCACCACTGTTGTCTTCCGTGGACGTCCAGGCCTTTTGGAGTTCACGAGATCACCAGTGCGCTTATTTTAATTTTTCAAGACTGTGCCAAACTGTTGATTTGGCCACTGATGGATTTCTTCATTTTTTTCAGCCTAACGATGGTCTATTTCACTTGCATTGAGAGCTCCTTTTGACCTCATGTTGCGGATTCACAGCAACATCATCCAAATGCAAATACCACACCTGGAGTCAACTCCAGACCTTTTGCCTGCTTAATTGATGATGGATTAAGGAGGGAATAGCCCAGGCAGCCCATTAAATAACTTTGGAGATAATTGTCCAATTACCTTTGGTCCCTTGAAAAAGAAGCGGCTACATATTATAGAGCTGTAATTCCTAAACCCTTCCTCAAATCAGGATGTGAATACCGTATAATTAAAGCTGAGAATCTGCACTTTATGCCCATATTAATTATATGACTATATTCAATATGTTTTGATAAACAGATAAAATGCCAAAACTTGTCACTGTCCAAATAATTCTGGACCTAACTGTACTTTGACGTGGGTAAACATATCATATTTGTTGCAGAATTTTGGTGCAATCTCCACAACAAGGAACAGTATAATGTAAGGCCTTAATCAGATGAACGTTCTATGTGTCCGTGTGCTGTCTGTCAAAAAAACGGACAGCACACTGACCTATGCAATTCAATGGGGCTATTCAGACGTCCATGATTTTGCACACAGCGTGTTTCCGTTGCATGAAACAAACTGCATGTCCTGTTGTGGTCCGTGTTTTGCAGATCACGTATCCCATTGAAGTCTATAGGTGTGTGAAAATCATGGACAGCACACAGATGCCATCCGTGTGCTGCCCATGTTTCACGTAAGTTGCTAAAGAAATGCTGAGAAAAAAATAGAAAATGTGCACCAACATGGACATTAAAAACTGATGCCACATGGAACACGGAACTGAAGTGCCTTAAATACAGTCCGTTTTTTGCAGACGCAAAATGGACACGCTCGTCTGAATCAGGCCTAAGTGAAAGGTTTACTCAATTTTAAAATTTGGACGGATTCTAGGCATGCTGCAAGTGTCCAATGAGTGAAACCCACGGCCAAATCTGCATTGAAATTTGTGATAAAATGAAAATGAGATGAAAGCAGGGTTATTAGGCTGGTTTCAGGCATGGCATATAAATTCCCTGTGGAACTTGCCTTAAAATTTGCACCAATCTGTAATGGGCCACTTTCACGCAGCAGTGTCTTCATCAGTATTTTGCATTCGTATTTGTAAGACCAAAATCACTAGCGAAACCCTCACAGAAAAAGCATGATGGAAAGATTTGCACCTCTTCTGTCTTTTGGCCCTACCCCTGGTTTTTGCAGGGAATTTATATGCTATGCGGGACATTTAACGAAACTGGTGGAAAGGCATAGTGGAGTAGTTGCCCATAGTAACGAATCAAATGGCTTCTTTCATCTTCAAAAGGACATCTGAATAATGAAAGCTTGAACCTGATAGGTTGCTATGGACAACTACTACATTTTATTTTTTTTCTTTGCACCAGTTTTGCTAAATCTCCCCCTTTGTGTGAACCCAGTCTAATAACCCTTCATCCCCAGCTCATAAATACATGAATGTCTGATGCAAACATTAGCTACTTTCCCAGAGAACTAGATTCTTGTTTCATCACGTCTAAAACAAACAGAAAATCTGGATATTCATCTAGCTGGTTTATTGATAGTGGAGCAGATATTTAGCTGTGAAGTTTTGTGCCAGACTTTGAGGAGGCAGAGGTGGAAAATGAATTGTGTGACAGAAGATTACATACTTTTATTTATAATCTGAATGGAATAGGTAGGATAGAAATTCACTCGTTCTGAAAAGATTGACGTAAGAGATGCAGATTAACTGCCACTTAAAACAATGATTCTGAGTTCTAACTATTGAAGCCAGAAATATATAATTTTGTACACAACACTGCTAATGTAAAACCTATTGTTCTATTTATAGATCTGTTCAGGTTTCAAAACTTTTTTCTTCTACGTAATATTCAATCACTTTATAAATACTTTGCTTTAATAAAGAAAAATAAAGAAGCGCTCCACTTTTTTTTTTATTTTTTTTTTATTGCACCCTCCATTTGTACATTGGTGTTTCAGTGGGGTGCTGTGTGCAGGAATACTTACCGATCCCCGAATCTAGTCGTTTTCGGGTCCAGCGCCGCTCACGTGATCTTCCCTCTGGCCTGTCTGGAATTGCTGCTTTTCAGAAAACCGGACGTAAGGCTCTCAATATTATTGTGTGGTTTGTAGAAAGTTAGGTCTCATGCACATGGCCATAATGGTTTTTACTGTCAGCAAATACGGATGCACATCCGTAGCAGTCCGGAATTACGTAAGCGCCTATAGACTTTTATGGGCGAGTCCGTGCTGCACTTGCAGACAAGAATTAGACATGTTCTGTATTTTGCGGATCACTTCTACGGCCCGGACACACATTCCTAAATACACGGAAAGTTGTCCGTGGCCTATATAAATAAATGTGTCCGCAATTTCATCCGCAATTACGGATGAAAACTGGTCGTGTATGGCCTTAATGTATGGAAAGCATCAAAATACCTCTGTTAACAAATATTTGGGTTATATGGTCTATTGACACGGTGGTCGGTCAAATTGCAGTTGATTGTGGCAATTACCATGAAATCACTGCAAAATGCAGCAGTTTTACTGTGATTTTGCAAAAACTGCAGCGTTTTGACACAAATCCACTGGCTGTAAAAATGTAGTCCGTTCACGGTCTAACAATTTCTCTGGTCAGTTCATGCATAGTCTAGAGCAAGGCTTTTAAAACTTTATCTGCTGTGGCCTCCCCACCTAGAACATGGTGATACCAGGGTCTCCGCACCAGTGGTCAAAGTCCATGGCAAAATTTAAAATCAACTCGTTTGTCTCCCAAACCCAGTATAACATTAGAATAAACACAAAAGGAGTCCATTATGCTACTAAACAAAGATTGTGCAGCCAGAGACTGTGCAGCATATGATCACTTTTGTCAAAACTGCCTCCCCAGCTGCCCCTCACCAACAGCTCGGGGGGCAAGGGGGGGGGGTCAGAGAGGCACGCCTCATAGTTTGAGCAGCACTGGTCTAGAGGTATACATGCACCTAAGGGTATGTTCACACGAGGGTGTCCGTTACGGCTGAAATTACGGGGATGTTTCAGCCTGAAAACATCCCCGTATTTTCAGCCGTAGCGGCATGTGCAGGCGCTTGAACGCCGCGTCCATTACGGCCGTAATTGGCGCTGCTATTCATTGGAGTCGATGAATAACGGCTCCAATTACGGCCAAAGAAGTGACAGGTCACTTCTTTGACGCGGGCGTCTATTTACGCGCCATCATTTGACAGCGGCGCGTAAATATATGCCTCGTGTGAACAAACGTCTGCCCATTGCTTTCAATGGGCAGATGTTTGTCAGCGCTATTGAGGAGCTATTTTCGGGCGTAATTCGGGGCAAAAACGCCCGATTTACGTCCGTAAATAGGCCGTGTGAACTTACCCTAAGGCTTTACTTGGGGAAAAAAAGGAGGCATGCAGTCACATGGGCATGTTCTTAAGTGCTGCTCACGGACCATGAATCCACTGGATTGCAACCAAGGATTTGCCGGGGAATGGCAGATCAAGAATAGAACACAAGTTTCAATGTTGTCCTTTGGAAGAGGGGCAAAACTGTTACATTTTATTTAGAGTGGATCATCCGTTATACTATGCTGATCTGTTCAGTTCCAACAGCACAAAATAAATATTATGCAATTTAACTAATAGCAGCTAACCCAGAATACAGTGGACTCTACCTGACTTCCCCCACCCCTCACCAGTGACTGATGGCTGCTGAGAATACATGCAGATACGCGACAGCCGTCAGTCACTGGTGAGGGAGGCGGTAGGAGAGCTCACCTCATGAATACAGCAGACTCTAAGGGTATGTTCACACACACTAATTACGTCCGTATTTGACGGACGTATTTCGGCCGCAAGTACCGGACCGAACACAGTGCAGGGAGCCGGGCTCCTAGCATCACACTTATGTACGATGCTAGAAGTCTCTGCCTCGCTGCAGGACAACTGTCCCGTACTGAAAACATGATTACAGTACGGGACAGTTGTCCTGCAGCGAGGCAGGGACTCTTAGCATCGTACATAAGTATGATGCTAGGAGCCCGGCTCCCTGCACGGAGTCCGGTCTGGTACTTGCGGCCGAAATACGTCCGTCAATTACGGACGTAATTAGTGTGTGTGCACATACCCTAACTATGAGTCCGCTTTTTTTGTTAGCTACTATTAGCCAAACGGCATAATGTTTTTTTTTTGTGCTATTCATACTAATAATGTGAAACTGTCTCCATACTGTGCTGCTCTTATACAGGTCAGCATAGTATGATGACCCATCCTTATAACATGTTACTTGATTGCAGTCATTTTCCTATACGATGCCGCCCTCTGCCCTAAATGATGTCCTCCTCTCTACACCTGTCAATCAAATGACCTCTTATTGTCTCAATGACCATGGAGTCTAGTCTCCTCACAGTGCTAACTGTCCTGGTCACAGATAATAATTCATATAGCGGCCTGGCATAGAACAGGACAGGGAGGCTCAACGCATGAAGCCAGAAGCAGTCATGGAAGATGGCTCCTAGTCCTGGGCTAAGTTGGGAGGATGTGGTGGAGCTAGGCAATGGAATGCAGATAAATAGAGACGGTAACGTGCATAGATAGAGTAGTTTTGTTCGATTGGAAAGGGAGTTTTTCTGGGTGAATTAGCCTTTAAGACTGTGTTCACACTGAGTTTTTTGCAGGAGGAAAATTCTGCCTCAAAATTCCGTTTGGGATTTTGAGGCAGATTTTGACCTTCCTGCATGGCGTTTGCTGCGATTTTCGCCGTGTTTTTCGCTCGCACCCATTGAGTGCTACGGGCAAAACACTCCGCGAAATACGCTTTCTCTGCCTCCCATTGATGTCAATGGGAGGTCAGAGGCGTAAACGCGCGAAGATGGGGCATGTCCCTTCTTCCGCGAGGCGGTTTTACCACTTGCGGGAGAAAACCGCCTCCGCCTCCCATTGAAATCAATGGGAGGCCTTTTCGGACGGTTTTTGACGAGTTTTGTGGAGCGGTTTCCGCGCCAAATAACTTGTCAAAATACTCCGTGTGAACAGGGCCTTAATCTCAGATACCGCTATTTTTATTTATTGTACTCTGATTGACTTGTTTGTTTGAAGGTTGCTAGCTTAGACAAATATTGGCACAAAATACAAATTGTGTTGTCAGTATTGTATCATTATTTTATCAGTATTGTCAATATTTTTGTGTCAGTGGTGTTTTTCTTTATTTCTGTATGGTCATCAGTATCTTATACTATAGTGCAGATACAAAAGCTGATCTATAATATGGATGTCATACAGATTTAAAAGATTGATGTAAAATGCGGATTAAAATTATGAATCCAGTTTTTCAGGCTCCGTTGACTTCTATGGGGAGAATATGGCATCTGATGTAGCATGGTGCATATTGAAAACTACAGAAAGTCTTCGGCTGTATTCACATTGCAATCAGAGGCTCCATCATCAGTAACCAGCCAAATTTGACGGGAAGAATAGTGCTGCATGCATCACTATTCTTCCTGTTGAAACCTGATGGACCCTATTGTAAGTCAATGGGGACTGTTGAGCACCGCAGGTATCCGGCAGAGTATTGTGGCTTCTGTTATGAATGTGAACATGGAAACTTTCTTTTTAGTAATTTTGGTGTAAAATGTTTATAAAGAATTGAACCACTGTGTGTGAACTATTGGAAGAGGCTTATTGCAATTTTTTTAATATGGAGTTCCACTGCTCATATGACAATGGGTCCATCTTTCTACCACTTACTCTTACTATGACCCCCAATATTCTCCCCCAATTTTATGGTTAGTTTCCTGTATTTTTCTGCCATATATCCCTTACTACTTATGTTTTAACTAAAAAATGTATGTGTGTTAAATGTGTAGACCCAGAACCTTCTATATGTTTTGGCTTTGTTCTCGCTTAGTGAATCTTTGGACTAGAATAGCGAATTGTCTTTCTAATAAGTATACAAGTAGCGTTCCTTTAGACCCCAAAAGTAGTATTTTGGGGAAACCCGTTCATTAAAAGTTCCTTTTGACTATAGAAGGACTTTTTTTTGGGGGGGGGGGAGATTATTGATTAAGACTTTGGATCTCTGAATGCAGTAGAACCCCCCCCCCCCTCCCCAAAAGAAAAAAAAACAAAAAAAAAAAAACCGGGGCTTCATAAATAGGAGAAATAGCAGCTATCGGTAACCGTAAAGGTTTTTTTGTTTTTTTTCTAAGAGATGGAGACTTGGATAACGCCTTTGGAGGGAATGTTAGACGAGTGGGTTAAGAGAAGAACAAAGACCAAATGGTTGGTTGTTTGGTTTTTTTTCTCCCTCCTTGTTGTGGATGGTTAAATGGGGCAGGTCAGGATAGTGGTTTTTGTTTTTTTTTAATGTAAGAAATTTTAACCAAAAAAACAAACTACGGAATGTGTTTTAGATATTTAGCTGCGAAGAGATATGGATGTGTGTGAATAGCTCCACAGCATAACATTGGTTCCGTATTCCAGATCTATATTGTATGGAAAGAATATTCATCCCCAATACACAATTGTGAATGAATCCTAATGTATCATGCAAATGATAAAATCACCATATTTAGAAGTTATTTTGGACACTTGCAAACAAATCCAAACTCCTTTAGTGTTTGTTATAGAGAGTTGCATGTATTTATGAAAGTGATGTCATTTCTATACCACAACAAAGAGGCACAGACCTCTTGAGCACAGCAGAGCACACTGATAACGAAAGTGTTACATGCAGAGCTCTGCTACATTCATGTGACTGCACTGATACATCGCCACCCACCTCCGTCCCCTTATAATATCTCAGGCTTATGCAGGTGATCCCTACATCACTTGTAGGGCTGCATTATCCTGTGATCAGTAGTAAGACCTGGCAGGACCAGGTACAGTTACAAATCACAGGACTAGTGATGTAACCCCTACACCTGACATCACAAGCACATGACAGTCCTGCTTTGCGTTCCCCGTCTCCTCTGTATAAACACGTCGCTGCTTATGGAATCCCTTCTGCCGTAGATATTCAGAGAATCCCAGGGAAGCCTCCTGCCCGTGCTATATCCGCCGGGTGATGACGTTCATTCGGGGTCTCCCCTCCCCTGACTGCTATTTCAGGGCCGCGTCCCTCCAGCCGACTGGCTATTAATAGAGCGCAAGCTATTAATAGATCAAACAATGTGCCCTGCGTCATAGGAAACAGCGTGCGTCACCAGATACATTCCAGCGACGTGCCGGAAAGGCCACGCCCCCTCTCGCCTTCTATGGAGAGCGGAGAAGAATCACCCATGTGCGTCATACTCCCCCTGTGTCGGGCCACGCCCCCCATGCGTCACAGAGGCTTTAATACAATGTAGAATGCAGGACTTGAGCACAGTGAGCAGTGCAGGGTCCGGGGAGACACACAGTGCAGTAGAGGCTGGATAATCATCGCACCCTGCGGACTGCCCGCACCGGGGACCTCCAGCTGACACGTCTGGTATGTCATGACCTGTCACTAGCTGACTAATGGACACTGGTCACTTCTGCATCCTGCACTATGCGATTAGCCTTCTAGTGCAGGGATTTGTATACATTGTGCTGCAGGCTATTGATTTTCCATTTTGTGAACCTCTATATATGATGTGTTCATTGCATTTTGTTGCTTTTCTTTGCTTATTGTCGTGATCTTTGCATTGACAGTAGGTGCTGACTACAGCTCTTTGTAGCAACAGGTGCATAATTATCCCAGCGCCCTGTGCCCATAGGCATCAGTCACCCTTGTGCATGTATATGAGATGCATGCCATGTACATTCTACATCCCCACTATAGACCAGGATCTTGTGCTATTCCTCTGCAAGCGAATTTGATACTTGTGAAATGAATCTTTTGTGCCTGGTGTGCACCTGCACATAACTGTAGCCTGCGGCTCTGTCAGTCTCTCCTAGCTGTACTAAGCTGACAGTAGGTTTTGGTTTGCAGATTTCTTGTATAGTATTGCTTTTTTTATTATTATTCCATAGTTTTAAACGCATTTTTTATATTTGGATATATGTGAAGTAGCACGTTTCTTCACTAAACATTGGTCACTCCGTGCATTTTAAATAGAATGACATTTTTTTACTTTTTTTTTTTTTTTTTTCATGAAGCGCTTGTTCCTATTTGTAAAAGGGGCTGAGATGCATTATATAGAAGTCTGGCCTATCCGGAGCTCATCTTTTGCGATGCCTTTTGTGTTCCTGTGCAAAGTGCTTTCTTGGCTCTATGCAGCTTCCTATCTCATGCTCCAGGTTGCGTTTGCTCTAGGGAAAAGTCTAACCTATAAGGCTCATAAAACCGTTTTATTGTGTTAGTTTACAATGGTGTTTGTCAGCTGGTAAATAAAGGAAAGTAGCGGGTTCCATGTAATGTAGCCATATTTGTGGGCAGTTATGGCATCCTTTGTGTATTATTGATTTATAGGATTAAGTTACAGATGTGGACTGTATGATTCCGAAAAATGTTTGAGCTATGGTCTTGTGTTTTACTGCAGACTAATATCAAAAGTACAACCATAGGTTAACTATAAGCACCCAGTACTGTGACTTGTGCAGCTGCTGCAAAACCTCTTGAGGTGTAAATCCAGCTGTCGGCGCTCTGCTTGATGACGTTCCATCCGTTAGTCAAGTATGATGTAAAGATGCAGAAAACAAATTAACAGCTCTTCTTCCCAAGGATCCCTGCAGCAGCTGAGATGCCGATGTTAAGTCCAGTCTTCCTTGGCAGATCCCTACAGTCTATAAATATAGAGGGAATACTGACGACTGAGCCATGATCTAATAGTTGTCTGTCTAACATTTACAAGCCTGCTCTTTAGATGTCTGCTGGGAGTTGTAGTGCACCTTCAGAAAATTGGCTGTCGATTTTTTTATTTATTTTTCCCCCCATTCCTAAGCACTCTTATTTACTATCAGAAATATCATAGTCCGAATTATTTCCAACATTTTTTCTCCAAGTTCTCCCACTACAAGAAATACAGTAAAGTCAACTGTTTTTTGCAGCATTGACTGACCTGTCACTGCATTATACTTGGAGCACCTTACTAAACAAGTTTCTTAGGGTGGAAATGTTCTGTTTTATATGTTTTTGCTTTTGTTTAGATAGTTTGTAGTGGATATAAGTGCCAGACAGCAATCGTTGACTGATAACCTGAGCCTTACTGGCTTAAACTCAATAACTTAGTGTTGACAAGTAAATTTATGTCACTTTGTGCTCAAAAAAGAACTGACTGAAGCTTTGCAATGTCGAAGGAGCCTTGTAGGACCGCATTTGCAGCAGAAATAGATCACTTGTTTCCTACTGAAACCACGCTGATAAACCATTGCCACTTGTTCCGTCGTTGCTTCTTTTATAGATCAGATTCTGAGATGACCACTGTACTGTTATTTTCCTTTGGGGAATACTCTTCGGAAATATTTGGTCATGGGGTTAGGTACAATAAAGTGCCTATTGGTGACTTACAGTATTTAGGTTCTATAAGTGATCGCATGCCTGACACTTATAGTTTTACCACAGATGGAGTGTGTTTCCTCTTTGTCCCTTACATCAACATATATTTTATGTGTAGCATATGTTTGGGTGAAATCAATTGCGTTTTAATAAATTCTTCTTTTTCCTCTTCTTTGTTCAGAAATGCCCTGTATTCAAGCACAGTATGGAAGTCTGTCTCAGTGTGCAGGCCCCAGTGACTGTTATATTCCAGACATCTTAAATTCTGAGTTCAGTAAGTTCACCATGGACCTTGTTAACAGTGAAATTGCAGCTTCCACTTCATTGCCCAGTTTCAGCACCTTCATGGATGGTTACACTGGAGAATTTGATGCTTTTCTGTACCAGATCCCTTCTTCAACACCCCAGTCATCCCTGAAAGTGGAGGAGTTTCAAGTGTTTGGTTGTTACCCAGGTTCTTTCACAAATCAGGTGGATGAAACCATGTCGTCGAGTGGTTCAGATTATTATGGAAGCCCTTGCTCCATCCCATCTCCGTCTACACCAGGTTTCCAGAATCCTCAAGTTCCTACATGGGAGAGCTCTTACGGAGCCTACTCTCCAACTCAGAATTACGACAGCATGAGGCCATGGACTGATCAACCGAAAAACAGCATTCCACAGTCTTCTTTTTTCTCCTTTGGGACACCATCTCACAGCCCAAACATGGCTCCTAATTCATTAAAAATGACCCACGGTCCACATAGACTTGAACAGCATGTTGTGGATCCTGATGTCTTTGCACTAGCACAAAGCTCTTCTGCCGGATTTCCCACTATCCCTATTGGTCAGGGGTCTGTGGTACTGGATAGCTCGGTTATATTGGATAGTCCACTATCTCCCTCAAAAGCACGGAGCCCCAGTTCAAATGAGGGGCGCTGTGCTGTGTGCGGAGATAATGCTTCTTGTCAACATTATGGTGTACGAACCTGTGAAGGATGTAAAGGTTTTTTTAAGGTAAGCACTAAATTCTCTGGATTTTTTTTTTTTTTTTTTAAATTGTCATCAAAGTAGACTAGACTTTGATTGCCTTACCTCATGGTCTCCCAGTGTGCACATTGCCCTCAGACTTGGCAGGTGGTCTTGGCTCATACGTTTGGTTCTGAGCCACCCTGTCTTTGCGCCTCAGCTGATACGCGTTCCTAGGGATGAAGAAAAGGGGCTCGTCCCAAAACTGTCCTGTGGTGTTAAAAAGCAGCTGTCCTCCCCGTGTACAGTTTCTTGGCCCGCTTCTGCAGCAGTTGATCATCTCTGCTGCCTTTTCCTAATGTCAACTGAAAGGATTGAGCTGGGGCAAACAGGGGATAAGAGGAGGAACCCAACACCAATTATCCAGCGGCTAGGGGAGTAAAAGTTTCCATTAGGCAGCAGGTGTTTTAACGGTGTAAAATAGACTGCAGCCTTAACCCCTCTATATCGGAGATCTAGAATTATTTGGGCCACAGTAGCCATTCACAATCGTTTTTGTAGTTTGGATCTATCCCAATGTAATACCCACAGGGAATTTGATGGTCCTCAAATTCTCATTTTTGTTAAAGGCCATTTCCGATCAGTTGTGTATTTTTTACTTCTCTATAAGGAAAGAAATACACTTGTCCTTCTAGGACTATTAAGCAGCCCATACTTCTGTGTAAAAATAGTAGTGTTTTTTTGTAGTACAGTAACTGTAGCTTTTGATAAATTTTGCATGTCTACGTTCGAGAGGCTATTGTCTTTGATAAGCTTGTCAATTCGTAAATAGAATAGACTTTTCCAAAGTTCTATTGTTGCAGATGGCAGAAATCTGCCAGGTAGAAGCATTAAAAGTCAGATGCTAATTGCTTTCTATCCTGTATAGTAAAACGCTGCATTACTAGTTGAATTTCCAACGTTACAAGTAAACTTCTTAATTTGGTCAAAGGCTAGTTTTTGGCTGGTGTCCCTTACATTTGTAGTAATCAATCTCAATATTTGTAGCATGAGCAAAGTGTCTACAGTTTCAGCTGTCCCCCCAAATAATTTGCTTTTGCATTTCTTGGTCTATGTCCATCTGTGTTGTAGGCAAATCGGGTGCTTTAGAAGAAATGCTCGGCTAATTAAGATAGGTGAATCGCTCCCTTTTGCTTGGAGCCAAATGTCAACTTGATATTAGGAACAGTCCGACACTAGAGAAATGTTACAAAAATAAATAGGAACAGACGGGGCTTTGTGTTGGTCTGGCATCTTGCTTCCCCTGACAATTGTTCCCTTTTCTCCCCACAGAGGACTGTACAGAAAAATGCCAAGTACATCTGCTTGGCTAACAAGGACTGTCCCGTGGACAAAAGGCGCAGAAATCGCTGCCAGTTCTGTCGGTTTCAAAAATGCTTAGCAGTGGGAATGGTAAAAGAAGGTATGCACTTAGTATATCTCCTAGAATGTCCCCAGTCGACTCCCCTCTTATTGTTTGACATGTAATGCAAAAATTTGTTTGTGCAGATCAGCAGAATTTGTAATAGTTTTTTAAGTAAAATAAATGTCTGTTTTTATAATGCAAAGATATTGGAAGGGTATCCTATAAAAAAAAAAAAAGTGCAGTTCATGATCGATTGTTAATGTTCTGCAGTTAATGATCGATTTGTATCTAAAAATTAGAAATTGTACAAATGTTTTGATTATTTTGCATTTGTTCTCCATAAAAACGACTTCAATACTGATGTTCTATTTCCTGTAGTTTTTGTGCTAACCAGGAATATGATTATTTTCCAGTTGTACGTACAGACAGTTTAAAAGGCCGAAGGGGTCGCCTTCCATCAAAATCAAAGCAAGTTGCAGACTCGTCTCCGGTTAGTCTCATTAACTCGCTGGTGAGAGCGCACATTGACACGATCCCCAGTTCTAGCAATCTGGATTACTCACAGGTAAATCCTGATTAAGGTTTTTCAACCTGTTAAATGTAGAACAACTCATGTTGACTTGCAATATTTGCTGTGTGTATATTACGTGCGTTTGAGCTCAATGATTAATTTTGCCTTTATTCATATTAGTATCATGAGAACGTCCCCATCCTCCTGGAGAAGGAAAATCCTGTTGATGTGCAGCAGTTTTACGAACTTCTCTCTGGTTCTTTGGAAGTGATCCGCAAATGGGCAGAGAAAATCCAGGGCTTTACAGAGCTTCCGAAAGAAGACCAGGATCTTCTTCTGGAGTCTTCTTTCCTAGAACTCTTCATCCTTCGACTCGCTTACAGGTAAAACAGCTGTTGCATGGTTATCAACCCAGTTCATTATGGGCTGCTAATCCTGTTCTGAACATTGGGCAGAACATGCAGTAATAAATGCATCACGTTCAGCTACCCCTTAAGGAGAATGAGAATCTTCTAAGGGAATACAACCCAAAGCAAACATAATACAAAATAAAGGGTTATATATAGTGGAAATGTTAGCAGATAATACAAGGTTATTTATAGAGCGTTATGATTTGGACCCTTTAACAGTCATTGTCTAAAATAAAACTATAATAAGCAGATATAGATATTTAACATACAAGTCAAAGTAATGAAGAAAAACAAAAGTTCGAATGTATATTAATCAAACTATTTAAACCAGATGTTCAAAAATTATTACATTTGCAAACTATTATTTAAATTATAATTTCTTAACAAACCAGTTTGGGATATGTACTATAATATAATATTAAATGACTAGGTAATTTCTGTTTTAAATTAAAAGAAAAACCACAGTACTCCATGTTTAAACGTTACTTTATTCTCTACCAACAGCTCGAAGCCTGAGGAGGGGAAGCTGATCTTCTGCAATGGAGTAGTGCTTCATCGCATGCAGTGTGTCAAAGGATTTGGCGAGTGGATAGACTCTATCATTGACTTTTCGCACAGCCTCCAACGTATGAACATTGATGTCCCATCATTCTCCTGTCTCTCTGCCCTTGTTATTATCACAGGTAAGGCCAAAGCTCCTAGTACAACACATCTAGTTGTATCCAAGTACTTAGAACTACCATTATGATTTTCTGTTATATTCTCACATATAGATTAATTATATATTTGTCTGCATATGGGTATCTTTGGGTGAAGCATAGGAAATAATTTACCACAAACTACAAATCTAAGATGGCATACCATGAATAGCCAACCAATGGCAATAAAAAGTATGGAGCAAGCTAGTACACAAATAACAGGGAAGGGTGACCTTCAAGCACAAGGAGATCTGCGTTTAGGTCTGCATTGCCTCTGAAAATTAAAATGGAGAAACCGTATTGCTTCTCTTAAAAGGGTATTCGCGTACTCAAAAATCATCACTTACCCACAGGTTAGGTGGTGACTTTCTGATTGCTTGCGCCCCCACCAGTCATAAAGGCCCTCTTAGACTGGGCGATTATCGGGCAGACAAGTGTTCATAGAACGCTCGTTCTCGATAATTGGCTGTAAACAGGGCATCAATCGGCAAATGAACGAGCAAACGCTCGATCATCAGCTGATCGTATCGTTTTAAAGTGAACTATTATCGTTGTCGGCAGCACATCTTCCTGTGTAAACAGAGAGACTCGCTGCCTACATGATAACGTATGGGGATGAGCGATCGGACTAACTACCGCTTGTCCCCATACATTTCTCCGTGTGACAGGAGCAAACAAGCGAAAATCAACAATGTTTGGTTGATCGGCGCTCGCTGCACCGGCCGAATATCAGCAGGTGTAAAAGGCCCTTAAGAAAGGGGGGTCCCGAATGCCCAGATGCGCCCGCCGCTCCATTCAATGTCTTTGAGAATGACAGAAACAGACGAGCACTGTACTTGGCTGTTTCCGTCATTCCGATAGAACTTTGAATGGAGTAGCAGCACGCATGTTGACCGCCGCTCCATTCAATGTCTTCCTCAGTGCGGTCAGTGTGGAGGAACAGGTAATTCAGGATCCCTGTTTTCGCGATCAGTGGTTGGGCCTTCAGCGATCAGAAAGTTATCACCTTTCACGTGGATAGGTGATCATTTTTGATTTTGGTACAACCACTCTAATCAAATTTGTCTAATTTCATAGTTGTATATAAAACCTAGAACAAATGTAAATAAGCATCATAGTTAAATTTTTTGATGCAGAGGTGTGTACTTACCATTGAGCAGTGGGGGGGGGGGGGGGTTTATCCCATCCCTTTAAGGGTATGTTCACACGGCCTATTTTACGGACGTAATTCGGGAGTTTTACG
This sequence comes from Rhinoderma darwinii, assembly GCF_050947455.1. Taxonomy (NCBI): domain Eukaryota; kingdom Metazoa; phylum Chordata; class Amphibia; order Anura; family Rhinodermatidae; genus Rhinoderma; species Rhinoderma darwinii. The sequence goes on along the minus strand of NC_134688.1, from coordinate 119,797,978 downwards.
CCTGGAATTACATCCGAAAATACGGCTTGAAAGTGTTTACAAACATCTGCCCATTCAAAGCAATGGGCTGACGTTTGTCTGTTCACACGAGGCGTATATATACGCGTCCCTGTCAAAAGACGGCGCATAAATAGACGCCCGCGCCAAAGAAGTGTCATGTCACTACTTCAGACGTAAATGGAGCAGTTTTCCATGGACTCCATGGAAAACCAGCTCCAGTTACGTCCGTAATGGACGCGGCGTTCAAGCTCCTGCACATGCCGTTACAGCTGAAATGACGGGGCTGTTTTCTCCCGAAAACAGCCCCATAATTTCGGCCGTTACGGACGCTGCCGTATGAACATACCCTTACTATTATGTGGTGAGCGCGTGTACAAGACTCCCCTCTCCAGTGGAACTGCATTATTTACAAACTGGGGGTGGGTAACTGGGCCAATACTCATTGAAAGGGCACGGAGAGGGAACCAAACACAAGACTATTATTTCCTGGGTGGGGGGGCATTTTGATCTCTTCTATGTATCCTGCTGGTGTGATGGGAAACGCAAAATAGATAGACTGATACGAATCTATAACATTTTGTAGATGTTGTATCTTACTACTTACTATATTAAGTTGTATACTTTTTGTTTTTATTGCAGACAGACATGGACTGAAGGAACCCAAAAAAGTAGAAGAGCTACAAAGCAGGATTATTAATTGCCTTAAAGAGCATGTACCATCAAGCCTGTGTGAGCAGAACAGATCCAACTGTCTGTCTAAGTTACTGGGGAAACTTCCTGAGCTGCGCACCTTGTGTACGCAGGGCCTTCAGCGTATTTTTTACCTGAAGTTAGAGGATCTAGTACCACCGCCTCCTATTGTAGAGAAGATCTTCATGGACACACTGCCCTTCTAAACCAGCACTGCACTTTTTTTGTTCTTACACGTTCAGAGAGAAGGAAACCCATGTATGAACAGCGGAGAATCCTGTTACAAACTTGTGGAACCTTTTCTTTGATATTAGGTGCCTAACCCAGTATATCCTTTTGCCTTTGGGATTTTCTGGGTCTTATCTGAAGACTTCATTTTTATTGTTCTATAATATCCAGATGTGCCTTTGGCTAAAAACAGACTTATTTTTTTTGTTTTGTTTATCTTTGTCTCACTTTTAAAGTATTTTTTTTAATACTTGCAAAATTCATCAGGCTCCTAAACTGCCTTTCCTACAGCACTCCGGGACTGGACCAGTCCTTTGTAACAAACTTTAATTCAGAGTTTTGGGAGGCAGACGCCACCTCCCCGCTCTCTTATCCCATTTGTCTTGAAGGAGGCCGAAAGGGAAACCTATTTCAGTCACAGCCAGTTTGTAAAGTCTTGTACATAAATGAAGAGTGAACTGTATATAGTATTAAAAAATACAAAGCTACCCCTTGTTATGGTCACTATGGTTTTCACAGTGTTTTGGGCTGTGTGTAAATATGTGTAATTTTTTGAATAGAAACATTTATATTTGTGTATCCTACTGGATTTACAGTACGTGTTTTTCTGATTAATATATATTTAATATATTGAATAAAAAATGCTGTAATAGTACCCAGCCGTCACTCATTAGTAGATTTCTACATTTAAATCAAGGGAGGCGCCTATTCGTAGCTGGAAGTTGGTTGTATAAGTGGCAATAGGTGCTCATGCTGTTGAAGTAGTGTACACCAAGTCGTGCCTGTAAGACCTGGTCCCGGTTAAAGGCTTATCTGGTTACTTTTGTTTAGCATGCATCATTGTTTTCTATAGGAACTGCAATGGATACATATAAATGTGTTGAACTCAAATGCCAGTAGCTGTACATCCTCTCCCCATCCCAGAATTGTAAGAAATTGCTAGGAGGCCATAGAATGACTGCACAGTACTTCTGCGAAGTTTGAAGGGGTTTTCCAGCTTCTGACAACTGATGACCTATCCACATATGTCTGACACCCGGGCCCTGCACAGATCAACTGGTCCGGTGCCTCTGCACCAGACGTACAAGCTGGAAACAGTTGGCTCCAGCCACAGAATAACGGCCGAGCTGCAGTACTGCAGTTCTGCTCCTATTCAAGTGAATAGGAGCAGACCTGCAGTTCTGCAGCACGGACGCTATGCTATGTACGTACGGTGCCAACTGCTTCCGGGCTCCGTACATTGTATTATGTGCCACAATATCCGGTACCGCAGACCACCAGAGCGGCAAATCGGTTACGAGGTCCGGGTGTCGGACCCACACACATGACATACTGATGACCTATCCGGTGGATAGGTCATCAGTTGTCAGAAGTTGGACAATCCCTTTAATGGATTATTTTTAGGCATGTATATGAGGTGGTTTCCAGTAAGGCTGGATTCACACGACCATGTTACGTCCGTAAAGGACGGAACGTACTTCGGCCGCAAGTCCGGGGCCGAACACAGTGCAGGGAGCCGGGTTCCTAGCATCATAGTTATGTACGACGCTAGGAGTCCCTGCCTCGCTGCCGGACAACTGTCCCATACTGTAATCATGTTTTCAGTACGGGACAGCAGTTCCACGGAGAGGCAGGGACTCCTAGCGTCGTACATAACTATGATGCTAGGAGCCCGGCTCCCTGCAGTGTGTGCGGTCCGGGACTTGCGGCCGAAATACGTTTTTGTCCTTTATGGACGTAGCATGCTCGCGTGAACCCAGCCTAACTCCGAAACAATGGAAATAGATTAATATGTGTTCGAAGAGCCCTTGTGTCACATCTCAATAAATTCGAATCCAAACCTATTCAACTGAACATAAACCAAGTGAACAGCATATGATTTAACCTCTTCTTGACATTTGACGTAACTGTACGTCTTGGCTAGGAAGGTGGAGTAGAGAGAGGGCTCACAGGCTAAGCTCGCTTCATACTCGAATGTGCCAGCTGTATATTACAGCTGACGTTTCACTGTAACAGGCAAGATCGGAGAGAACTCTGATCTAGGCTATTTAACCAGATAGATGCCTCGGTCACTAGCCACTGCGACATCTAAGCCGTTAGAGAGAGTCTGTCATTCCATTGACGGAGGTTATAATAGGAGTTGGCGAAAATTACAATATGCTGCAATCATAGGTATTGCAGTGTATTGTACCAGCGATTAAACGATCGCTTGTTAAAGTCCCCTAGGGGGACTTATTTTTAATTAGTTTTTATTAAAAACGTTAATGTTTTTAATAATGTACAGAAAAATAGAAAATCTTAAAAGTTAGTCTCCCCATTTTTTCCCTTGAAGTAATGTAAAAAATAAACCTTATTCGTCTCACCACATCCCTAAGGGTCAGAATTATTGAAATATAACATTAATTACCATTAGGCCTCATTTACACGAGCGTGTGCGTTTTGCGCGCGCAAAAAACGCTGCGTTTTGCGCGCGCAAAAGGCACTTGGCAGCTCCGTGTGTCATCCGTGTATGATGCGCGGCTGCGTGATTTTCGCGCAGCCGCCATCATATTGATGAGGCTAGTCGACGCCCGTCACTGTCCAAGGTGCTGAAAGAGCTAACTGATCGGCAGTAACTCTTTCAGCACCCGCGACAGTGAATGCCGAACACAATATACACCAACCTGTGAATCAAAAAAGACTTTCATACTTACCAAGAACTTCCTGCTTCCCCCAGTCCGGGCTCCCGGCCGTTGCCTTGGTGACGCGTCCCTCTCTTGTCATCCGGCCCCACCTCCCAGGATGACGCCGCAGTCCATGAGACCGCTGCAGCCTGTGATTGGCTGCAGCCTGTGCTTGGCCTGTGATTGGCTGCAGCCTGTGCTTGGCCTGTGATTGGCTGCAGCTGTCACTTTGACTGAACTGTCATCCCGGGAGGTCGGACCGGAGTTATCGGTAAGTCAGAACGTCTTTTTTTTTTTACAGGTTCATGGATTTTCGGAGCGGAAGTCACTGTCCATGGTGCTGAACCAGTTTAACGCTTTCAGCACCGTGGACAGTGACTGTCTCCTGACGTCGCGTACCCGAACATTTTTTACCGGTTTCGGTCAAAACGAGTTTGGCCGAACCCGGTGAAGTTCGGTGCGCTCATCTCGAATTTGACACTCCGTTTGGATGTTTGTAAACAGAAAAGCACGTGGTGCTTTTCTGTTTACATTCAGGAGTTTGACAGCTCTTGCGCGAATCACGCAGTTCGCACGGAAGTGCTTCCGTGCGGCATGCGTGGTTTTCACGCACCCATTGACTTCAATGGGTGCGTGAGTGCGCGAAAAACGCACGATTATAGAACATGTCGTGAGTTTTTTTCTGCGCACACGCAATGAGCGCAATTCACGCATCGTCTAAACTGCCCCATTGACTAATATAGGTGCGTACGACATGCGTGCAAAGCACGCGCGTCGCACGCGCGTATAATACGTTCGTGTAAATGAGGCCTTAGGGTGACTCCCAAGTAAAACTGATCAAAAAGTCACATGTACCGCAGAATGGTACCAATAAAAATCTACATCTTGCCCCACAATAAAAAAGTTCACACCGATCCATTGATATAAAAATAAAATCATTACATCATTATGGCTCTCACAAAATGTTGACACAAAACAATTGCTTTTAACATAGTTTTTTTTCTTTTGTAAAAGCAGTACTTCATAATATATATAAAATTTGGTATTGCAGTAATCCGCATTGACCTGCAAAATAAAGCTAACATGTTGTTTTTACCGCATGATTAATGCCATAAAAACTAAAACCCAGAATACAATGGAGGAATCACTTTTTTTTTTTCCCCCCAATCCACCCCACAAAGGATTTGTTTTTTGCAGTTTCCCAGTAAATTTATATGGAACATTAAGTTGTGCTATTAAAAACTATAACTTGTCATGCAAAAAAACATGCCCTTAAATGACTGTCGACAGAAAAAGAAAAAAGTTATGGCTTTTGAAAAGCGGGGAGGGAAAGAACAAAACATGGCTTAAAAAGGTTGCTTTTAATATAAAATGTTACTGTGTTATCATGATCTTGCCCTGTGAACCACATTTTCAACTTTTGACACAATTAGGAATACATGCAATAGATATAATGTAGAGAATGAGTTGAAAAAATGCATGACTATTCACTCCTTAATGACCACCAATACACCTTTTCATGGCCGTCATAAGTGTGCTTTTGCCACAGCGCTGTCTCTTTTGCATTCCAGCTACTAATGCGGGTGCCCAGCTGTCTAAAGACAACCGGGCTCCTGCTCTAACATCCGGAAATGGTTATTTCCTAATTTATTCATACTGCGGCATCTAAGTGGTTTAAGTTGCACTCCATAGACACCCCGATGATGCAATCTTGCGGTGCCGATGGTCTCCATGGTAGATGGGGGCCTAACAAAGCCTCCCAGATCTGCCTTCAGTGTATGTCTATTAGACCCTGCCAGAGGCGGAGCCGAATAGAATGCCTGTCCATTTTACTCAGATGGGCATAATACATTCTAATACAGAAGTATTGCAGTGTATTATAAAAGCGATCAAATGATCGCATTGAGAAGTCCCATAGTGGGACAAAGAAAAAGTAAAAAATAGTTTGTCAATAATAAATAAATAAAACATTTACAAACCTACTTTCTCTTTCCGAAATGCTTTATTATCAAAAAAATTAATAAAAAAAAAAAAGCTACACATAATAGGTATTGTGACGTCCATACCGAATAAAACTATTACGTTATTTATCTTGCACGGTGAACGGCGTAATAAATTAAATGAAGAACAATGCTAGAACTGATGTTTTCTGTTCATCCTGCCTTACAAAGAATACAATAAAAAGCGATAGTCAAATGTACCACAAAAAATAAGTCGTTATACAGCTACGTTGGTGGAAAAATAAAAGTTATAGCTCTTAGATCTGGTGACACAAAAACAAATACTTGAAGAAAATTGTTATTGTGCAAAAGTTGTGAAACATCCAAAAAACTATATCAATTTGGTATTGCTGTAATTGTAACAACCCGCTGAATAAAGGTTGGGTTTTTTACACCACACTGTAAATAGCATAAATTTAAGACACAAAAGAATAGCGGAAATTCAGGTTGTTTTTTTTTTTTTTACATTACCCCAAAATAAATTTGAATCAAAGTTGATCAAGATATATTTACCCTAAAATGGTTCCATTAAAAAAAAAAGTCTTAAAATGCGACGATGAAAAAACTGATCAAAATCTCTTCGTCATTAAAGAGGCTCTGTCACCAGATTTTGCAACCCCTATCTCCTATTGCAGCAGATCGGCGCTGCAATGTAGATTACAGTAACGTTTTTATTTTTAAAAAACGAGCATTTTTGGCCAAGTTATGACCATTTTCGTATTTATGCAAATGAGGCTTGCAAAAGTACAACTGGGCGTGTTGAAAAGTAAAAGTACAACTGGGCGTGTATTATGTGTGTTACATCGGGGCGTGTTTACTACTTTTACTAGCTGGGCGTTCTGATGAGAAGTATCATACACTTCTCTTCAGAACGCCCAGCTTCTGGCAGTGCAGATCTGTGACGTCACTCACAGGTCCTGCATCGTGTCGGCACCAGAGGCTACAGTTGATTCTGCAGCAGCATCAGCATTTGTAGGTAAGTAGCTACATCGACTTACCTGCAAACGCCGATGCTGCTGCAGAATCATCTGTAGCCTCTGGTGTCGATGTGTCCTCGCTCGTCTGACACGATGCAGGACCTGTGAGGGACGACACAGCGTGATCTCTCGAGAACACGGCTGTGTCTGCACTGCCAGAAGCTGGGCGTTGTGAAGAGAAGTGGATGATACTTCTATACACAACGCCCAGCTAGTAAAAGTAGTAAACACGCCCCGATGTACGCACATAATACACGCCCAGTTGTACTTTTACTTTTCAACACGCCCAGTTGGACTTTTGCAAGCCTCATTTGCATAAATACGAAAATGGTCATAACTTGGGCAAAAATGCTCGTTTTTTAAAAATAAAAACGTTACTGTAATCTACATTGCAGCGCCTATCTGCTGCAATAGCAGATAGGGGTTGCAAAATCTGGTGACAGAGCCTCTTTAAGGCCAAAATAGGCTGAAAACTAAAGGGTTCAGTTATTTAGAGATATATTTACTTGAGTTGTTTTTTGCCACAGTCGTGGCGAAACGACACCCTTTTTGTCAAACACCACGGTTTTGCTACGAATATTGCATATGTGGCAAGAAATGCCACAAAAAAAAAAACATGTAAATATACCCAAAGGCTGGGTTCACACAACCTATTTTCAGACGTAAACGAGGCGTTATGCCTCGTTTTACGTCTGAAAATAAATAGGGCTACAATACGTCGGCAAACATCTGCCCATTCATTTGAATGGGTTTGCCGACGTACTGTGCAGACGACCTGTAATTTACGCGTCATCGTTTGACAGCTGTCAAACGACGACGTGTAAATTGACTGCCTCGGCAAAGAAGTGCAGGGCACTTCTTTGCAACGTAATTTGAGCCATTCTTCATTGAACTCAATGAAGAGCAGCTCAAGATTTACGAGCGTCACAGACGCCTCGCATAATACGAGGAGGAGCTTTTATGGCTGAAACGAGGCAGCTGTTTTCTCCTGAAAACAGTCAAGTTGGGTCAAAGGGTAAATTTCAAGCTTCACTGGCACTAGACATGTTCTCTTTCACACGGCAGTGATCTAGTCAGTATTTCGCAACGGTATCTGGAAGGCAGAGCCAGGAATGGAAAATAGACGAAAAAAGTATAATGGAAAGATTTGTAGCCACGCCTGGTTTTGGCTTCCAAATACTGATGCAAAATAACGCCATGTAAAAAACGCCTAACTTCATGAGCTGCTATCAAATGAGCTACAGATCAGGCACGTTCCTTTATGGTATGTTCACACGCAAACGCAAAATACGTCTGAAATTACGGAGCTGTTTTCAGGCGAAAACCGCTCTTGAATTTCAGAAGTTTTTGCAAGTACTCGCGTATTTCGCGGAGTCTTTTACGGACGTAATTGGAGCTGTTTTTCGTTGGAGTCAATAAATAAACGGCTCCAAAAATGTCCCAAGAAGTGTCCTGCACTTCTTTGATGCGGGCGTATTTTACGTGCCGTCTTTTAACAGCGACGCGTAAAATTACACCTCGTCTCAACAGAACATCATAAAACCCATTGCAAGCAATGGGCAGATGTTTGTAGGCGTAATGGAGCCGTCTTTTCAGGCATAATTCGAGGCGTAAAATGCCTGAATTACGTCTGAAAATAGGTCGTGTGAACATACCGTAAACGCCCGAAAAATCGGAAGCGGAACGCCTCCAAACATCTGCCCATTGATTTCAATGGGAAAACGGCGTTCTGTTCGAACGGAGCGTTTTTCGTGGCGTTTTTTTTATGCGTAAAAAAAATGGCAGAGAAAAAGAAGTGCAGGACACTTCTTGGGACGTTTTTGGAGCCGTTTTCCATAGACTCTATTGAAAAAAGCTCCAAAACCAGCCGGAAAAATGGGTGCGTACAAATCGCGCACAGCACACGGAAGCACTGCCGGGTGCCGTAGTAGTACAGTAGTAAAATAAATGAATGAAAACAGAAAAGCACCTCGAGAGTGTCCTAATGATGCCGGCTGCACGAAAATCACGCAGCCACGCACCATATGCTGATGACAAACGGACCTTTTGCGCGCGCAAAACGCAGCGTTTCTTGTGCGTCCAAATGGAAACGTCCGTGTGAATAAGGCCTTACAGGTTTAACTGTCAGCACTGATTGGACAGTGTCAGTCTGTGTAGCGATATACCTCCAACTCATAAAACTCTGTTGTCAATTTATTCATACATTTCTAGGAGGAATAACAGGAACGCCACAACGTAGAGTTCCATCCTCAGGACAAGGCCATCAATATCTGATCACCCGGGGTCCGACTTCCGGGAACCTCCGCCTATTAGCCGTTTTGAATGGGCCACAGGGCTCGCATGAGCTCTGCTTCCCCTTCACTTCCTTTCCTGCTTGCACGGTGGATGGCCGACACACTTGTTGCAGCGGTTCACAGTAATACAGACTTCTTCCAATCACTTCATTGTGAGAAGGCTGTAATACTGTGGACCGCCGCTACAAGTGTGTCGGCCATCCACCGTGCAAGCAGGAAAGGAAGTGAAGGGGAAGCAGAGCTCGTGCAAGCCCTGTGGCCCCTTCAAAAGGGTTGATCGGCGAGGGTGCCAGGAATCGGACCCCGGGTGATCAGATATTGATGTCCTATCCTGAGGATAGGCCATCAATTACTCAGGACTGGAAAACCTATTTAAGATCACCTGAAATAAGATCCTTGAAAAGCAAAATCTTAGAGATTTGTTTCAGCGAATTGCAAGTTTAACCATTTCAGTAATATTATGACTTTAAAACGATATCACAAGACTCTACTACTACATGTAATCCTCTATTGTACATGTGACACTCCCTGACATTCATACTACAAAACAATGTAACACAATAACAGGGTTTTCTGGTCCCAACCAAAATGACTTGAGGGAGGTAAATTACTTCATGCGGGCACATATTTTGCAAGTTTGTAATTTTAACGCTAAATACTGCAAAGATAAAGCAAGTCCATAGAATGGTTTGCTGTATAATCTGTACCATGTTTAGGAAGAAACTACTTTAACCAGAATAAGAACAAGGAAAAATGTGACCAAGTAGAGAGACCTGTCCGATGCTGAACCCCCCCCCCCCCCTTTCCCCCCACAAAATGCTATGCATACCAGTGCCCATCTTTTCTATACATTGCTAGGGACAGAAGAGCTAGTGGTGAATATCAAGCTATAGGAAGTACCACTTCTCATGTGTCACCTGCTCCCTGTGGTGTCGGTGGCTAAGTAATGGTGTGAACAAATTTGGTCCTGCTTAGCAGCGCAGTCTTAAAAAATAAAAAAATAAAAAAAAATTATGCAACAGGCCTCATTCACCCCTGCATATTTTGATCAGTATTTTTCAGCAGCATTTGTAAGCCAAACCCAGGAGTGGGTCCAAAACACGGAAGAAGTGCAAATCTTTCCATTCTAGCTTTTCTCTCTGTTTATGTTCCACTCCTAGTTTTGGCTTACAAATACGGATACAAAATAATGACCAAAGTACTGATGTCTGAAAGTGGCCTAAGGCTTCGTTCACATCTGCGTCGGGAGTCCGTTCATGGGTTCTGTCTGACCCTTCCGTCAGGGGAACACATGAACGGAAACCATAGGTTTCCGTTTGCATCATCATTGATTTCAATGATGATGGATCCGATGCAAATGGTTTCCGTTTGTTACCACTGTGTAAGGGTTCCGTTGTTTTGACTGAATTACCAAAGTCTACTGCACTATTGATTCTGTCAAAACAGTAGAACCCTTAAAGAGGCTCTGTCACCACATTATAAGTGCCCTATCTCCTACATAATGTGATCGGCGCTGTAATGTAGATCACAGCAGTGGTTATTATTTCGAAAAACGACCAATTTTGACGGAGTTATGACCTATATTAGCTTTATGCTAATGACTTTCTTAATAGACAACTGGGTGTGTTTTTACTTTTTGACATGGGCGTTGTAAAGAGAAGTGTATGACGCAGCGGCGCAGCGCAGTGCCACAACAGCAAAAACCAGTCCGCAAAAATAGGGGTGTTTTTTCTGCCGTCTGTAGTGTCCGGCAAAAAAAAAAAGCACCGTCCGGGATTTAGTTAAATTCTCCCGGAACATTGCACTGCGCAAGTGCCAAAAAGGACATTCACAGTACAAAGGGAAGAGTTGGTGGCTGTGGGCATATTTTCAATTTGAAAATATGCAGGCCGTGGCCAAGTAAGTAAGTCTGAGTGAGATTGGTGCCGGGTGGCCTACTCCAGTCATCTGACCTGAGTCACCTGACCTCACGTCAGTTATGTGACATCAGGTGACTGGACTGGTTTATTCCCGGGCTGGCACCGACCTCACTCAGTGAGTCACTTCAGGCAGATCGGAGAGCGGTAAGCTACCGCTCTCCGCTCGGGGGCCTATGTGGCCTGTGGCGCTCTGGGCCCTATGTGTGGGATGATCTACAAGGGGCTGTGTGTGTGTTGGGCTATCTACAGGGGGCAGTGTGTGTGGTGCGATTGACAGAGGGCTCAACTATGGCATTATTACTGTGTGGGGGCACGGATACTGAGGGGGCTTTATGGTTGTCCTCAAAGGCTGATTGTAAAACTGTATAAATGTAACTACTCCTTAAGGGTATGTTCACACGCAGTGTTTTCAGATGTTTTTCGGCGCGTAAACGCCTCGAAAAATGCCTGACAAAAATGGAAGCTGAACGCCTCCAAACATCTGCCCATTAATTTCAATGGGAAAAATGGCATTTCGTTCAGACGGGGCGTTTTTTTACGCGGCCGTTTGAAAAAAAAAAACAGCACGTAAAAAAAACGCCCTGTAAAAAGAAGTGCGTGTCACTTCTTGAGCCATTTTCAGAGCTATTTTCGTTTGTGTCAATAAAAAAACGGCTCCAAAAATGCCTCCAAAATACGTTTGATGCTTTGAAAACGGCTGAAAATCAAAAGCTGTATTCCCTTGAAAACCGTTCCGTATTTTACAGCCGTTTTTACTTGAGCGTGTAAACATAGCCTAATGGTATGTGCACACGCTAGCTGGCTTTTACGGCTGAAATGACAGACTGTTTTCAGGAGAAAACAGCTGCCTCGTTTCAGCCGTAATTGCTCCTCCTCGCATTTTGCGAGGCTTCTCTGACAGCCGTAAATTTTGAGCTGTGCTTCATTGAGTTCAATGAAGAACGGCTCAAATTACGTCTTAAAGAAGTGTCCTGCACTTCTTTTGACGAGGCTGTATTTTTACGCGTCGTCGTTTGACAGCTGTCAAACGACGACACGTAAATTGACTGCCTCGGCAAAGAAGTGCAGGGCACTTCTTTGCAACGTAATTTGAGCCGTTCTTCATTGAACTCAATGAAGAGCAGCTCAAGATTTACGAGCGTCACAGACGCCTCGTATAATACGAGGAGGAGCATTTACGTGTGAAACGAGGCAGCTGTTTTCTCTTGAAAACAGTCTGCCTTTTCACACGTAAATGCCTGCTATCGTGTGCACATACCCTTAGGGTATGTGCACACACACTAATTACGTCCGTAATTGACGGACGTATTTCGGCCGCAAGTAGTGGACCGAACTCAGTGCAGGGAGCCGGGCTCCTAGCATCATACATATGTACGATGCTAGGAGTCCCTGCCTCTCCGTGGAACTACTGTCCCGTACTGAAAACATGATTACAGTACGGGACAGTTGTCCTGCAGAGAGGCAGGGACTCCTAGCATCGTATATAACTATGATGCTAGGAGCCCGGCTCCCTGCACTGTGTTCGGTCCAGTACTTGCGGCCGAAATACGTCCGTAAATTACGGACGTAATTAGTGTGTGTGCACATACCCTAACAGTTAAGTGAGCTGTTACATTTATACAGTCGTAAAATTACAGTCGGCTCTCTGAAGGCAGCCATAAGGCTGATGTGGCCCTCTGTGAAAATGAGTTTGACACCCCTGCCCTAATGCATGAACGTGTTGTTGTTTTTTTTGTCAAGCCTTCATATGAAACCGGTACAGTATGGGCCATAGCAGACTTGAAAGGGTCGCAAAGCTATTTTAAAGCTCCGTTATTACAATACCGTGTGCCGCACATTAGGCTCCCGGTAATAGCAATATTTAGAAGCACACACTTTCTCTCTGTATAAACAGTGTCGGGTTGTGTGCTTTATGGCAGCTGCAATGAATGGGGGTTAAAGGGAACCCGTCACCATCATTTCACCTATTAAATTTACTTATCCCTCACTGGCCGCTGCTGTCAAGAGTTCATTGCCGTTATCCCCTCTCCTAAACTCCTCCTCCGACTGTAAATAATGATCTGCAAACATTTAGTGTATTGTAATAATACGGTGGTCCCTTTGTCCGCATGCACTAGAAGAGGACATCAATGCACAAGAGCGGGATTTAGTGTGTGCTGGGGGGACGCGAGGAGCTGTCAATCAAAAGTAAGAAGGCGGGATAAACTCGGAAAGACTTGAGGAATGAAGATATGACTCTTTTATTCTCATTAGCATATAGTGCAGGAACACTAAAAAACTGAATACTAAAGCTACGGAGCCGACTAAGAATACAATTATAGGTTATAATATAGTTAATAATAGGTTATATAGAAATGATTTTTCACCCACTACCACCAGGTATTGCTGGTTTAATAGGTGAAATGCTGGTGACAGGTTCCCCTTAATAGACATAGAAATGTGGTAGATTATTACAGTCTTCAAGAAGTGATGGAGTACAGCCCCCTTCCCCAGAGACCAGGGAGTAATAGGGAAAATGCAAAGAGCCTTATCTGTGTGTATGATGTATAGTGTTGCTATTATCTAGGCCTCAAGCGGCAGAATAGAGATGTCATTAAATACCCCACCCTCTAATGATAATGAGATGATACGGTCTATAGAGCAAAGTGAGCTGCATTTATTTATATGGATAGTCACATGAAAAATAAAAAACATGTTTGTAATAATATAAAACCTACAGAAAAAATCTCATATATACATTGCTAGTCCTTCTCAATGAATTAGAATATCATCAAAATGTTTATGTCAGTAATTCAATTTAAAAAGTGAAACGCCTATATTATATAGATTCATTACACACGTTGTGATCTATTTCCAGCATTTTTTTATTTTAATGTTGATGATTATGGCTAACAGTTAATGAAAACCCAAAATGTAATCTCTCAGAAAATTTTAATATTGGGTAAGGGTACGGCCACACTGAGCGGCCCTGACACGGTCGCAACGTGGCCAACAACCGCGCTGGCACTATGTAGGAGCGGCTGCCAAATACCTCGTTAAGGGGTATTCCGGTTACATGCGCATGCGCACTGCCGCTCCATTCATTCTCTATGGGAGCGCCGGAGATGGCCGAGTGCAGTGTTCGACTTTTTCCAGCGCTGCCATAGAGAATGAATAGGGGGTAAGTTGTTGTAATTTGCTAAATCGTGCGGCCATAAAGGGTGTATTAATTCATGGCCGCACGATTTTGCAGATAAAGGGACGGTTTACCCACGATAACATGCGACCACTAACAGGCTGTTTGACAGCCGCACCGAACATGGTGCCAGTGCAGTTGTTAGCTGTGTTGCGACCGTGTCAGGGCCTCTCCGTGTGGCCCTACCCTAAAAGTTGAAGATTGTAGACTCATGGTGTCACACTCTAATCAGCTAATTAACACAAACACCTGCAAAGGTTTCCTAAGCCTTTAAATGGACTGGTTTGTTGCACAGTGGTCCAAAGTCCTGTTTTCAGATGAAAGTAAATGGCCCCAGAATCTGGAGGAAGAGTGGAGAGGCATCAATCCAAGTTGTTTGCAGTCCAGTGTGAAGTTTCCACAGTCAGTGATGGTTTGGGGAGCCATGTCATCTGCTGGTGTTGGTCCACTGTGTTATATCAAGTCCAGAGACATCGCAGCCGTCTACCAGGAAATTTTAGAGCAGTTCATGCTTCCCTCTGCTGACAAGCTTTATGGAGATACTTATTTCATTTTCCACCAGGATTTGGCACCTGCCAAAAGTACCATTATCTGGTTTAATAACCACAGTATCACTGTGCTTGATTGGCCAGCAAACTCGCCTGACCTAAACCCCATAGAGACTCTATAGGGTATTGTCAAGAGGAAGAAGAGAGACACCAGACCCAACAATGCAGACAAGCTGAAGGCCGCTATCAAAGCCACAGGCTGATCGCTTCCATGCCACGCCGATACACTAATTCATTCAGAGTCGGAGCCCCGACCAACTATTGAGTGCAGATACTGCACATACTTTTCAGTAGGCCAATATTTCGGTATTATAAATCATTTTTAAAATTTGGCTTATATAATATTCTAATTTTCTGAGATACTAAGTTTTGGGTTTTCATTAACTTTGCACACCTTGATGTGCAGTTACGTCTGTACGTTGACAGTTAACCGCCACGCAGCGCTACACTGCAGTGGCGGTTATCTGTGCAGGATGTCTGCCCTGCATTCCTTGTTGCTGATCAGTGGCCTATCGCTGCTGATTTCGGCAGTTAACCCTTCAGATGCGGCATTCGATTGCGATCGCCGCATTTAAGGTGTTTAGCGCAAATCGGCAGCCCCCAGGTAAAATTACAGGGGCTGGCGATGGTACCCATGGCAACCGGACGCCAGACAATGGCTTCCGGGCTTTCATGTACAGAAGCCTATGAGGACCAGCCGGAGGATGTTCCTCATAGGCTTCCTGTCAGAGTGACTGTCACGTCACAATGACAGTTAGAACACATTACACTACGTAGGTAGTGTAATGTGTACTAGCAGCGTTCAGAGCTGCATGTCTAAATGTCCCCTAGTGGGACAAGTAAAAAAAAAAAGATAATAAAAATGTTTTATAAAAGTTTAAAGATAAAAGTTATAAGTTACATAAACAAAAAATGCTTTTTTTCCTATAATAAGTTTTATTATAGGGAAAAAATTAACGCGTTAAAAAAAGTACACATATTTGGTATCACCGCGTTCGTAACGACCCAAACTATGAAACTATCATGCATGGTGAACACCGCAAATAAAATAAGTAAAAAACAATGCCAGAATTACTATTTTGTAGTCACCACCTCTCCCAAAATATACAATAAAAAGTGATCAAAAAGTCGCATATACCCCAAAATAGTACCAATAAAAACTACATCCCGTCCCGTAAAAAACAAGCCCTAACACAGCTTTTTTGACTGAAAAATAAAAAAGTTACGGCTCTCAGAATATGGTGACACAAAAAATTATTTCTTTTATAAAAAAAGTGATTTAATTGCGCAAACGCTGCAAAACATAAAAAAAACTATATATATATGGTATCGCTGTAATCGTATTGCCCTGCAGCAAAAAGTAAAGTAGTTATTTATAGTCCAGGATGAACGCCGTAAAAAAAAAAAGAATAAAAAACATTGTCAGAAATGATGGTTTTTGGTCACCTTGCTTGCCAAAAAATGGAATAGAATGTGATGAAAAAAACTGCATGTACCCCCAAAATGTTACCAATAAAAACTACAGATTCTTTCTGGTGGAGAAAAAATTAAATATTTCTGGCTCTCAGAATATGGTGATGCAAAATGTGCAGTGTTCTAAAAGCGGATAACATCTGGCACCATTTATCAATGCGACACTGGCCACACATCTGCAGATTATTATTTATTTACCCCATTATTATACCCTCTTATTATGCCCTGATGTTCTCCGCACAGATTACATATGCCCCCACATTCTAAACTGGAATACCAGCAAAACCCCACACAGAAATATTACCAAGCTAAATCTGCACACCAAAAGCCAAATGGCGCTCCCTCTATTATGAGCCCTACAGCATGCCTAAACAGCAGTTTACGTCAACAGATCTGGCATCGCCATACCCGGGAGTATCCGATTAATATTTTATGATGTATTTGTCTTCAGTGGCACAAACTGGGCACAACATATTGTGCACTAAAACGGCACAAGTGGAAAATTTTAATTTTTACTCCGCACCACCCGTTGTGCATTAACCCCTTTCGTGCACCACGACTTAATAGCAGGTCGTGGTGTGCGGGGGGGGGGATGTATTGAGCGGGCTCACGCGCTGAGCCCGTGCCATACGTTGCGGGTGTCAGCTGTGTATTACAGCTGACACCCGGGACTAACGGACAGAAACAGCGATCGCGCTGTTACAGGAGCCTGTAAAAATTACAATACTGTATACTGCAATACATTAGTATTGCAGTGTATTGTACCAGCGATCTAATGACCGCTGGTTCAAGTCCCCTAGGAAAACTAATAAAATGTGTAAAAATAAATAAATAAATAAAATAAAAGTTATTAGTGAAAATTTTTTTATAAATATTTAAGGTCCAAAAGAAAACACTTTTCCCATTTTTTCGCTAAAGCAATGTAAAAAATAATGAAATGACATAAAATTGGTATTGCTGCGTCCATAAAAGTCTGAACTATTACAATATATCATTATTCAACTCGCACGGTGAACGCCGTAAACAGTAAAGAATTTAAAATGCCAAAATCGCTGTTTTTTTGGTCACCTTAGCTCTAAAAAATGTAAATAAAAAGTGCTCAAAAAGTTGTATGTACAAAAAAATGGTACCAATAAATATAATAAATAAAAACTAACAAATATAAATAAAAACTACAGCTTGTCCCGCAAAAAATAAGGCCTCACACCTCTCAATCGACCAATAAATAAATAAAGTTATGCCTCTCGGAATATGGTGAAGCAAAACGATTTTTTTTTTTTACCATACAAAGTAAAAACGATTTAAGTAGTAAAATATAAAAAAAACTGTATAAATTTTGTATCATCGTAATCGTATTAGGTCTCAGAAAATAATTAAGTTGACGTTTTTACCGCAGGATGAAAGACGTAAAAATGAAACCCAAAAAACAATGGAGGAATCGCAGTTTGTTCCAGTTTCAGCCTGCAAAGACTTTTATTTAAGTTTCCCAGTACATAAAATGGTACCAATAGAAACTACAACTCCTCCCGCAAGAAATAAGCCCTCACACCACTCTATTGATGGAAAAATAAAAAAGTTATGGCTCTTGGAAGAAGGGGAGTGAAAAATTAAAATAAAAAAGCAAAAAAGTCCAGAAAGGGTTAATTAATTTCTAATAAAAAAACATTTATGACCACATGTGGGGTATAGCCATACTCGGGAGAAATTGCTTTACAAATGTTGGGGTGCTTTTTCCTCCTTTATTCTTTGCGAAAATTAAAACATTCAACATTTTAGTGGAAGTAATGTTGGTATTCATTTTCACGGCCTAATTCTAACAAATTCTGCAAAATAACTGTGGGGTCTAAATGCTCACTATACCCGTAGATAGATTCCTTAAGTGGTGTAGTTTAACAAATGGGGTCACTTTTGGGGGGTTTCCACTGTTTTGGTACCTCAGGGGCTCTTAAAATACGACATGGCACCCAAAAACCATTTCAGCTAAATTTGAGCTCCAAAAGCCAAATCACGCTCCTTCCCTTCTAAGCCCTACTGTGGGTCCAAACAGCAGTTTATTACCACATATGGGGTATTGCCGTAATCAGGAGAAATTGCTTTACAAATGCTGGGGTATTATTTCTCCTTTATATCTTGTAAAAATTACAACTTTCTACGTTTTTTTCAGAAAAAAGTAGATTTTCATCTTCACAGACTAATTCAAATACATTTAGCAAAAAAACTGTGGGGTCAAAACGCTAACTATACCCCTAGATAAATTCATTGAGGGGTATAATTTCCAAAATGGGGTCACTTTCGTTTTGTTTTTTTTTACTGTTTTGGTACCACAAGACCTCTTTAAACCTGACATGGTGCCTAAAATATATATATAAAAAAAAGAGGCCCCAAAATCCACTAGGTGCTCCTTTGTTCGGAGGCCTGTGTTTCAGTCTATTAGCTCCCTAGGGCCACATGTGGGATATTTCTAAAAACTGCACAATCTTGGCAATATATATATTGAGTTTTATTTCTCGTGTAAAACCTTCTGTGTTACAGAAAAAAACTGTACTACAAATGATTTTTGGCAAAAAAAATAATAATTTTGTAAATTTCACCTCTACTTTGCTTTCATTCCTGAGAAACACCTGAAGGGTTAAAACACTTTCTGAATGCTGTTTTGGATACTTTAAGGGGTGAAGTTCTCAAAATGGGGTGATTAAGGGGACTTTCTAATATATATGGCCCTTAAAGCCACTTCAGAACTGAACTCGTCCCTGAAAAAATGGGCTTTTTAAATTTTCTTGAAAATATGAGAAATTGCTGCTAAAGTTCTAAGCCTTGTAACGTCCTGGAAAAATAAAAGAGTATTCAAAAAACGATGCAAACATAAAGTACACATATGGGATATATGAAATAGCAACTATTTTGTGTGGTACCGTGTTTCCCCGATAGTAAGACACCCCCGATTGTAAGACGTATCGGGGGTTTCAGGGGGGTCGGCTAATATAAGCCGTACCCCGAAAGTAAGACATATGTCTTACTTTCGGGGAAACACGGGGGTATTGCCGCCTCCTGCCCACTTCCGCGCCGCCCCCCTCTCCATACGTCACCGCGCCGAAATACGGTAATGCAGGATAAAAGTTAAAGAAATTCATACTTACCCGGCCGTTGTCTTGGTGACGCGTCCCTCTCTTCACATCCAGCCCGACATCCCTGGATGACGCGGCAGTCCATGTGACCGCTGCAGCCTGTGATTGACCTGTGATTGGCTGCAGCGGTCACATGGCCTGAAACGTCATCCAGGGATGTCAGGCCGGATGTCGAGAGGGACGCGTCACCAAGGCAACGGCCGGGAGACCGGACTGGAGGAAGCAGGAAGTTCTTGGTAAGTATGAACGTCTTTTCTTTTTTTCCCAATATAAGACATACCCCGAAAGTAAGACATAGTGGGGCTATTGGGGATAAAAAGAAAGTAAGACACTGTCTTACTTTCGGGGAAACACGGTATTACTGTTGATCTTACAAGCAGATACATTTAATTTTAGAAAAATGCACATTTTCTCTCAATTTTGGTGTATTTCACACATAAATATTGAATTTATCATCCAAATTTTTTTTACTAACATAAAGTACAATATGTCATGAGAAAACAATCCCAGAATCACTTGGATAGGTAAAAGCATTCCCAAGTTATTGCTACAAAAGGTAACACATGTCAGATTTGAAAAAATCGGCTTCGTCCTCAAGGCCAAAACAGGCTCAGTCCTGAAGGGGTTAACTGTTAGCCATAATCATCAACATTAAAAGAAAAAAATGCTGGAAATAGATCACTCTGTGTGTAATGAATCTATATAATATATGAGAGACACTTTTTGAATTGAACTACTGAAATAAATTAACTTTTTGATGATATTCTAATTCATTGAGAAGGACTAGTACATACAGTATTTACTTATATATATATATATATCTTTATTCGATATGCATAGTTAAAAACAAACACATGATGGATGGATCATCCTAAAAAGCTGGAATATGCAATAACATATTCTAGTGACTGGCGTGCAAATCTCATGTCTTATATACTAGATCCAGCATGGTGTAAAAGCTGGTCACCAATCTGTGCATTGGAGAGAAACTAGAATGGCAGCCACTACAGGGAACAATATAATGAATACATTATACATTATGTACTAAACAGTAATGCATAGAAATTAAAGAGAACCTTTCACGTGCCCATACATGTGCAGCTGAGTGCAGTATGTAATAGGCAGGGCTTCACAAACCTTGTCACACTTAAAATAATTTTTCTAACTTCCTCCGTTATTTACATATCGGTGCCGTTATATTTGGCACCCGATACGTAAATAAGCCCCTGAACTGGCAATGGGGCATTTCTATCTAGCTAAATGGCAAGGGGGCGTGATCTCTTCGCGCAAGCCACCCTGACACTGTCCTTAGTCGATTGGACAGTGTCAGGGTGGCTTGCGCTCTGTTCCCTCCCGCGACAACACACACAGACTGAGAGAGCGCTCTCTGCAGAACCACCAGTCTGTGTGTGTTCTCGCGGGAGTGAACATAGCGCAAGCCACCCTGACACTGTCCTTAGCTGATTGTGTCAGAGCGAAGACATCACGCCCCCTTGCTATTTAGTTAGATCGAAACGCCCCAGTGACAGTTCAGGGGCTTATTTACATATCGGGCGCCAAATATAACGGCACCGATATGTAAATAACAGAGGAAGATAGGAAAAAAGTGTAAAGTGAGACAGTGTTTGTGAAGCCCTGCCTATTACATGCTGCACTCAGCTGCACATGTATGGGCAGGTGAAAGGTTCTCTTTAAATGGTTTACCCTAGTAGGGAAATGTTACAGCTGAATCGGGCCCCAACAAGCGTTTTGCTTTAGCTTCTGCTTCCCAATGAGCTTTCCCTTCACTGGAACTAAGGGGCCTAGACCATGAAAAACAATCCTCAAAGTAATATCCCTCCTCCACCAAACTTTACAGTTGGCACGATGCAGTCAGGCAGGTAAAGTTCCCCTGGCATTGACCAAACACAGACTCGTCCATCAGACTGCCAGATAGAGAAGCATGATTCGTCACTCCACAGAACACGTTTCCACTGCTCCAGAGTCCAGCGGCGCCAGGCTTCACACCACTCCATCCGACGCTGAGCATTGTGCTTGGTGATGTAAGGCTTGCATGCAGCTGCTTGGCCATGGAGATTTGGAACTCTGCAGTTATTGAGTAAGCAGTGCAAGGCACTTTGCATATTTGATTACCCCGCTCTGTAAATTTACGTTGTCTGCCACTTTGTGGCTGAGTTGCTGCGGTTATTATACGCAATAATACCACTCACAGCCGATCATGGAATATCTAGGAGGGAAAAAATGTAATGTACTGACTTGTTGCAACAGTGGCATCCTATAACAGTACCATGCTCAATTTTAGTGAGCTCCTTAGAACGACCAATTCTATCACAAATGTTTGTAAGGTTAGACTGCATGAACAGAGGAGAAATATAAATCAAATCAATATTTGGTGTGACTACACTTTGCCTTCAAAACAGCATCAATTCTTCTAGGTACACTTGCACACAGTTTTTGAAGGAACTCGGCAGGGAGGTTGTTCCAAACATCTTGGTGAACGAACCACTCATCTTCTGTGGATGTAGGCTTCCTCACATCCTTCTGTCTCTTCATGTAATCCTAGACAGACTCGATGATGTTGATATCATCCCTTCCAGGGCTCCTTGTTCTTCTTACACTAAAGGTAGTTCTTTACCCCTTCCCGACATTTGTCGTAAGTATACGTCATGAAAAGCCAGTGCTTCCCGCAAAATGTCGTATACTTACAACAAATGTATGGCACCGGCTCAGAAGCTGAGTCGGTGCCATCATCCCTGGATGTCAGCTGTATTTTACAGCTGACACCCTGCTGTAATGGCGGCGACCAAAGTTAGCTTCGATCCCTGCCATTAACCCCTTAAATGCAGTGGTCAAAGGCGATCGCTGCATTTAAGGTGTTTGCAGCTCATCGGCACCCTAGCGATGAAATTGCCGGGGTGTTGGTGGCTGCAATGGCAATCAGAGGCCTAAACGTGGCCACCCGGTCTGCCTAATATGGAAAACTTCCAGCCCCCGCCCGGAGGCTTCCGTAGCCGTCGGCAAGATGGCGCCGGCTTAGGAGATGAGCCGGCATTATCAGTGGTGGATGTCAGCTGTATGTTACAGCTGACATCCACCTGTAACGGCAGGAACCAGAGCTAGCTCTGATCCCTGTCATTAACCCTTTAGATGCAGCGATCGAAAGCTTTGTGGTGGTCAGCAGATCGGCAGCTCTGCCCTGCAATCGCAAGGCTGCCTACTGCTACTATGGCAACAAGAGACCTAACAATGGCCTCCTACGCTGCCATTATGGAAGCCGATAAGGCCCCTCCAGGAGGCAAAGCCTAATTGGCTAGCTGTCAGTGAATGACTGACAGATCTAATACATTGCACTACATAGGTAGTGCAATGTATTAGAAAAAAAAGAAAATCTGACAGTTGGACCTTCAAGTCCCCTAGTGGGACTAAAGAAAAGTGAAAAAAAAAGTTTCAAGTAATAAAATAAAACACAATCGCACTTTTTCACTTATCAAGTCCTTTATTATTGAAAATAAAAATAAACCATACATATTTGGTATCGCTGCGACCATAACGGCCTAAACTATAAAAACGTTCTTTTATTCCACGTGGCCTAAAAAAAACATGTAAAAGACAATGCCAAAAGTTTTTTGGTCACTTCGCCCTACAAAAATGTAAATAAAAAGTGATCAAAAAGTCGCATGTATCCAAAAATGGTACCTATAAAAACTATAGATCGTCTCGCAAAAAATAAGCCTTCATACGGCTCCGACGACAAAAAAATTACAATTTTATGGATCTCACAACATGGCGACAGCAAAAATACATTCTTTTTACAAAAGTAATTTAATTGTGCAAAAAGTTGTAAAACATAAAAAAGTGCTATAAATTAGTTATCGCCGGAATCGTACTGACCAGCAGAATAAAGTTAACATTAAATTTATAAGGCATGGTGAACACTGTATAAAAAAAACTAAAAAAAATATGCCGGAATTGCTGTTTTTTGGTCACCTTGCCTCCCAAAAATAGGATAAAAAGTGATCAAAAAGTTGCATGTACCCCAAAATGGTACCAATAATAACTACAGCTTGTCCCGCAAAAAAACAGCCCTCATGCCACTACGTCTATAAAAAAATAAAATGAGTTAAGGCTCCAATAAGTCAGGAAATAAAAATATGCAGTTGTGCAGGCCCGAGTGGAACATTTCTTCTGTTTCAAGAGGTGATATATTGAGGCCATAAAGTTAGGGAACTAGGAAGGGTAGGTCCCAAACATATCTGCTGGAAGCGAGGGTGCCCACATTATACCAGGACAACACTTTGTGGACCAAAGGGGGGATAAGTAAGGACACCATTTATCAGTGTGACACCGGCCTGTGCATAAAGGATTGCTTCACAGCGTATCACACATCTATGGATTATTTTATTGTTTTTTTACCCCATCATTATACCACCTGACTATGCCCCTGATATACCCTGCCCAGCTTACATACGCCCCCCACATTATAAACTGAAATACCAGTAAAACTCCAAACAAAACTACTACCAAGCAAAATCTACGCTTCAAAAGCCAAATGGTGCTCCCTCCCTTCTGAACCCTGCAGCGTGCCCAAACAGCAGTTTACTTCCACATATATGGCATCGCCATACACGGGAGAACCCTTTTAACAATTTTTGGGGTGTGTGTCTCCAGTGGCATAAGCTTGGTATGAGATATTTGCCACTGAAATGGCATATCTGGGGAAAAATTGAAATTTTTACTTTGCACCATCCGCAGCGCAATCATGTATGCAAAAGACCTGTGGGGTGAAAATGCTCACTACACCTCTTAATAAATGCTTTGGAGGGTGTCGTTTCCATAAAGGGGTCACTTCTTAGGGGTTTATTTTATTATTTCCAATCAGAGCCCTGCAATTGTGAACCAGTACTTTGTTAGTCGTGAATTAGGCCTCAATTTTACATGGTACTCTTCCAGTCCTGAGCCCTGTCGAATGTCCAGGCAAAATATTAGTGCCCCATGTAGGGTGATTCAAAAACCCGGAGAAAACACACGCATAATAATTAGAGAGCTGTCTTGTTATGGTGGCACATGCTGGGCACCACATTTTGGCATATCTATGGAAAAAATCCCATTTTCACTCTGCAACATCGAGTGCACACTAATTTCTGCAAAACACCTGCAGGGTTAACATGCTCACTACACCCCTAGGTGAATACCTTGAGGGGTGTAGTTTCCAAAATGGGGGTTTCCACTGTTTTGGTCCCACAGGGGCTTTGCAAATGCTACATAGCGCCCAGAAACCAATCCAGCAAAATCTGCACTCCAAAAGCCAAATGGCGCTCCTTCTCTTCTGATCCTCGCCGTGTGCCCAAACAGCAGTTTATGACCACATATGGGGCATTACCGTACTCCAGAGAAGTTGCTTTACAAATGTTGGGGTTATTTTTTTCCTTTATTTGTTGAAAAAATTAAACATTTTGAGCTAAAGCTACATCTCATTGGAAAAAAAGGATTATTGTTATTTTCACTGCCCAATTCTAATAAAATCTATAAAACACCTGTGGGGTCAAAATGCTCACTACACCCCTAGATGAATTCCTCAAGGGGTGTAGTTTCCTAAATGGAGTCACTTTTTAGGCATTTTCACTGTTTTGGTCCCTCAGGGACTTTGCAAATGCGACATGGCATCCGCAAACCATTCCTGCTAAATTTGTATTCCAAAAGCCAATTGGCACTCTTTCCCTTCTAAGCCCTGCCGTGTGTCCAAACAGCCGTTTTTGACCACATGTGGGGTATTGTTTTACTCGGGAGAAATTGCTTTACAAATATTGTGGTGCTTTTTCTCATTTAGTCCTTGTGGAAATTAGAAAAAATTAGCTAAATTTACATTTTCTTTGAAAGAAAATTCTAGCTCTAGTTAGGGACTCGCAAGGCATTGGGGACCCTTGACGTTGGGTTGCGAGCTTTGCGTATTTTAGCCAAAATAACAACTAATACCCCATGTTTCATGGATATTTTTACTATAAATACTTTTTTCAGGCGGCAGCCAGGTCTTGCTGGGACAGCATGATGTGCTAGTGTCTGGTTTGGCATGCAGAGCAGCCCGCATTAGCTGACAGCATGGGCGTTACAAATAGGCTGTGATTCGGCGAGATATGCTACGCCTGATGACTGGCACATTATTCCTCCATATATTACACATAGTACTGACACCCCATGTACTATTCACAGCACTGACCCCCATTCATCACATTTATTTTTGATTACATTACCACACACAGTTTTGACACTTATGTACCACTCACAGTTCTTTTATATCCTATATTCACCCCTTTGTACTACACTAATACTGACACCCATTTATTGCACACTTGTGTGCAATGATAGCACTTAGTTGCCACTGCACTCAAGACAAGTGGGAGTGGCTATCACTACTTAATGCACACTCCTTCTGAAGCATTTTTGACATGTCTGTATCCTGCTGGGAATGGGTGTTTACTTATCCACTTAGTAAGTATGTCCTTTTCTTTGATTTTTCTTTGAAAGAATGTAGATTTTCATTTTCACTGCCTACTTCCAATCATTTCTGCAATAAACCTGTGGGGTCAAAATGCTCACTATACCCCTAGATAATTTCCTCGAGGGGTGAAGTTTTTAAAATATGGTGACTTATTGGGGGGTTCTAATATTCTCAAAGCCACTTCACAACTGAACTGGTCCCTGTAAAAATAGCCTTTTGAAATTTTCTTGAAAATGTGAGAAATTGCTGCTAAAGTTCTAAGCCTTGTAACGTCCTAGAAAAATAAAAAGATGTACAAAAAACGATGCCAATCTAAAGTAGACCTATGGGGGATGTTAATTAGCAACAATTTTGTGTGTTATAACTGCCTAACTTACAAGCAGATACATTTAATTTGAGAAAAATGCTAATTTTTGCAATTTTTCACAAAATGTTGGTGTTTTTCACAATTAAATACTAAATGCACTGAGCAAATTTTAACCGTAACATAAAGTCCAATGTGTCACGAGAAAACAATCTCAGAATCGCTTGGATAGGTAAAAGCATTCCGAAGTTATTACCACATAAAGTGAAACATGTCAGATTTGCAAAATTAGGCTCTGTCCGGAAGGTCAAAAGTGGCCAAAGCGGGAAGGGGTTAATGACATTGGCTGTATGTTTGGGGTCGTTCTGCTGCTGAATAAATTTGAAGCCAATCAGACGCCTCCCTGTTGGTGTTGCATGATGGATACGTTTCTGCCTGTATTTCTCACCATAGAGGACACCATTAATCCTGACTAAATCCCCAACTCCATTTGCTGAAATGCAGCCCCAAACTTGCAAGGAACCTCCACCATGCTTCACTGTTGCCTGCAGACACTTATTATGGTACCGCTCTCTAGCCCTTTAGCGACCAAACTGCCTTCTGTTACAGACAAATATGTCTCCTCAGTCCAGAGCACCTGCTGCTATTTTTCTGCAGCCCAGTTGCTATGTTTTCGTGCATAGTTGAGTCACTTGAGGAACGGCTTTTTGGCCGCAGTTCTTTCATGAAGACAACTTCTGTTCAGACTTTGCCGAACAGTAGATGGGTCCCACTGGTTTCTGCCAATTCTGAGCTGATGGCACTGCTGGACATCTTCTGATTTTGAAGGGAAGTAAGTATAATGTTTCTTTGATCTGCTGCACTAAGTTTCCTTGATTGACCACTGCATCTATAGTCCTCAACGTTGCCTGTTTTTTTGTGCTTCTTCAAAAGAGCTTGAACAGCACATATTGAAACCCCAGTCTGCTTTGAAATCTTTGCCTGGGAGAGACCTTGTTGATACAGTATAACTACCTTGTGTCTTGTTGCTGTGCACATTCTTGCCATGATGGACCTGTGACATGAAACGGTTTTCCACAGCCTCACCTTTGTAGCAGAGTTTGGCTGTTCATCATTCAGTTTTAAAGGGAATGTGTTGCCAGAAAAACATGTTTTTTTTTTTTTAATTAAACATTTAGTGTGTGGGTGATTAAACATTGTTCAAATTTTTTTTATTTTTTTCACGAGTCAGGAAATATTATAAATTAATTCTAATTTATAATATTTCCCATTTCTGGTCTCTAGATGGAGCTATTCCCAAAATTGCAGCATTGCAAAATTGGGTAAAAAGCCCTCGCTCTAGTGAGCTCTCAGCATCCCCCCCCCTCCTTTATCCTGGCTAGTGCCGGGATAAACGAGGGGTTTGAACGGTGTAACCTCCTACACTGTGTGTCGCCATTTTTTGAGCTAACACACAGTGTAGTAGGTTTACATACAGTAGTAAACACACACAAACACGAACATACATTGAAATCTCTTACCTGCTCCTGCCGCCGCGGCTCCCTCCGGCCCGTCCGCTCCGTCTGCTGCCGCTGGTCCAAGTGCACAAGTCCGGAAGCCGCGACCGGAAGTAGTAATATTACTGTCCGGCCGCGACTTCCGGTCCACAGGAAAATGGCGCCGGACGGCGCCAATTTCAAATTGGACTGTGTGGGAGCGGCGCATGCGCAGTTCCCACACAGACGCCGTACACACAAGTGAATGGGACGGGAGCCGTTCGCAGTCCCTATGGGACTGTGGCTGCCGTATTCCATGTCTGTATGTGTTGTTAATCGACACATACAGAAATGGAACAAAAAATGGCAGCCCCCATAGGGAAGAAAAAGTGTAAAAATAAGAAAAAGTAAAACACAAACACACAAATAAATATAAACGTTTTTAATAAAGCACTAACATCTTTAACATATAAAAAAATAATTTGTGATGACACTGTTCCTTTAAGTCTCCTGCACAGCTGTTTCTGTTAATGATTGTGTTTCAACCTACATATGAAAATGATGATCATTATCTTTGGTTAATCATACACCTGACTATAATCCTACAAAATCCATGATTTTGTACAAGTGTAACTAGAAGAATTGATGCTGTTTTGAAGGCAAAGGGTGGTCACACCAAATATTGATTAGATTTCGATTTCTCTTCTGTCCATTCACTTTGTATTTTGTTAATTGATCAAAAAAAAACTATTAACACTTCTATTTTTGAAAGCATCCTTACTTTGCAGCATTTTTCCACAACTGCCTAAAACTTTTGCACAGTACTGTGTATATTTATGTGCACATTTCTTTCAGGGTGGAGGGGGGGGGGGGGGTAGCGCACGAGCAAAGAGGAATAGCGTGAACGAGAAGAAGATGGTGTCGGCTTTAAAGCATAAGGAGAGAATGAATGGCCCGGGCATTGAGGATAGGAGGCTGTGGACCAGAAACAATGCTTCAAACCCGGGTATAAGTCAGAAGTCCCGGGTTTGAGGCATCCTATTGGTCCAAAGCCTCCTCAATGTCCGCCCTGTTCATTCTTTGCTTATGCTTTAATGCACAATTTTCTTCTCGTTCATGCGCTGCTCACTCAGAAAATGTAGTGTCCCTGGAAAACCCCTTTAATAACACACAGGGTGCATGACAAGTAGTAATGGGGCCCTATGGGAAAATGTGGAATGAGCCCCCACTACTCAGGACTGCCTTTGACAGCTATGGAGTTCAGGACATGAACTGTATGATTCAGTAGGTCTTTTCTTTACTTTCTTGTTCTCCCAGAAATCTGCATTCAATTTTTACTGCCCCTTCCACTCTCCTATTATCCACAGCAGGGGCGTCGCTAGCACCTGGCCTCCAAATGCGACCAGGCTGCGGCCCCCCGCACCGTGTCTATAAAAATTTACTATAGTAACTGGGGTCTATGTCCTAAAATACATGGGCCCGTTACTATAGTAATAACACCATACTTACCCTCCTTCCTGAGCGCAGCGGAATTCCTGACGTCTTCTCGCATCATGACGTCACAACACTGGATGGTGTCGGGACATCCGCTGCACCCGGAACCGAAGAGGAGGGTAAGTGTAACAGTACTGCCTGCTGGGGTCCTGCATCTAAGCCTAACATAGGGTAGGCTTAGATACAGGGCCCATCAGGATCACACATGGTGTGTTCCTGTCTGATGGGCCCTGTATCTAAGCCTACCACATAGTAAGCTTAGATACATGGCCCCAGCATACAGTAATCTTATACAGTATAAAATTACTGTCTGCAGCGGTCCTGTATCTAAGCCTGCCTTGTGGTAGGCTTAGAAACAGAGTCTAACAGACAATATCACACACAGACCCTGTATCTAAGCCTACCACTTGGTGAGCTTAGATACATGGTTATGTATGATACTATCTGATTGCCACTGTTTCTAAGCCTACCACATTGTAGGCTTAGATAAAGGGCCCCAGCACACAGTAATCTTATACTGTATAAGATTACTGTCTGCTGGGGCCCTGTATCTAAGCCTACCATGTGGTAGCCTTAGATATAGGGCCCATCAGACAGGATCACACATGGTGGTCCCTGTATCTTAGCCTACCTTATGTTAGGATTAGATACATGGTCTAACAGACAGTATCACACATGGACCCTGTATCTAAGCCTACCACCTGTGCTTCTAATGGTTTTTTTTTGTGTGTTTGTGTTTTTTTACAGGTTCGGTCGTTGGACTACGTCGGACTCGAGGACTAGTTTGATGACGGCTTTTTTTCCTTTCAATAAAACGGTTAATGAGGGTGGTGTGTTTTTTTTTAAATTTTAATAAAATATTTCTTCAACGTCTTTGTAATTTCTTTTAAACTTCATTACTATCACCTTAGTAATGGCCACTGGCTGATTGACAGTGTCCATTAGTAAGGGTGGGGCTTATTGTTAGCTGGTGCAGAGGCTAACACTAACCCCCCAATGTTGCCCCGGTACCACCGCCTCCAGGGGCACTGGGAAGAACCGGGTACGATCCAGTACCTGACCATCTGTAGTGATGGCCGGGTACCGGGGCAGCCGCAGGCTGGTATTACAAGGTTGGGAAAGCCAAAAAACAGTGGCCCTTCCCATCCTGGTAATGCTAGCCTGCTGCTGCTATGTTGTATCTGGTTGGTTATCAAAAATGGAGGGGCCCCACATAATTTTTTTTTTTAAATGAAAAAACTTTGTGCGGTTCCCCCCTATTTTTCATACCAGCCTGCAGTCGCCCCAGTACACGACCATCACTACAGATGCTCGGGTACTGGATCGTACTCAGCTCTTCCCGGTATCCCTAGTGGCGGTGGGTAATGTGGTAATAATGGTAATAATTTTCACCGGCTAACATTAAGCCCCACCTTAATAATGGATGCTGTCAATCAGCCAGCGGCCATTACTAAGGTGGTATAAATAAAGTTTAACAAAATACAATGACATAGAAAAAATATTTTATTGAATAAAAAACCCCCACACAACCCTCATTAACCATTTTATTGACCATAAAAATAAGCCGTAAGTGAAGTAGACCTCGAAACCAACGTAGTCCAACAACCGAACCTGTAAAAAAACACAAACTCTGCTGAGCCAATGTATCTAATTCTAACCAGAGCTATTGTATCTAAGTCTGTCATGTGTGATACTGTCTGCTAGGGCCATGTATCTAAACAGGGGCTTAACTAGGAAAGACTGGGCCCCATAGCAAACTCGTGACTGGGCCCCCCCAGGTACCACAAGCAGCCCCCCTTATAGATAGTGCCCCCCCCCCCCGTGGAATGTGACATACAGCCCCCTGTAGACAGTGCTATACAGCCCTGCCTATAGACAGTGTCACACCCCACTTGTAGATAGCGCCCCCCACCTCCCCCTTATAGATAGTGCCATACAGCCCCCCTGTAGATATCGCCATAAAGCCCCCTGTATATAGCGCTATACAGCTCCCACTGTATATAGTGCCACACAGCCCCCCTCCCTTGTATATAGTGCTACACAGCCCCCCCTTAGTAGATAGTGCCACACACAGACCCCTGTAGATTGTGCCACACACAGCACCCTGTAGATAGAGCCACAGCCCTCCCCTTGTAAATAGTGCCATACAGCCCCCTAGTAGATAGTGCCACACAGCTCCCCATGTGTATAGTGCCACACAGCTCCCCATGTGTATAGTGCCACACAGCTCCCCCATGTGTATAGTGCCACACAGCTCCCCCATGTGTATAGTGCCACACAGCTCCCCCATGTGTATAGTGCCACACAGCTCCCCCATGTGTATAGTGCCACACAGCTCCCCTTGTGTATAGTGCCACACAGCTCCCCCTTGTGTATAGTGCCACACAGTCCCCCCTTGTGTATAGTGCCACACAGCCCCCCTTGTATATAGTGCCACAAGGCAACGGTGAATCCAAGAAAGTTGTATCAGCCGGGGGGGGGGGTGTCAGTCAAACATGGAATGGTGGGTTTGGAGGCAGGACTATGACTCTTCAGGATAGCGGCACCGCCCCATGACCCTTTAATGAGTAATTAGCATATAGTGTGCACCAGAACCAAGCTCAGTACATATATACAGCACCAGAACAAAGCTCAGTACATAAATACAGCACCAGAACCAAGCTCATTGTAGCGTCCATGGCTGCGGGACGTCGGGTTTCCTCACCTCCCGACGTCCGCAGCCATGGATGCGTGAGCGCTGGCCCCTGTCTCCTTCCTAGGAGACGCCAGCGCTCACTTCCACTCCGTCCTGCTGTGTCCCGTAGGGTGCGCGCGCACAAAAGGTGCGCGCGCATCATCATCAACTGCCATAATTTCCTGGTCTATAAGAAGGCCCCAGGCCTTCTGATCCTTGCCTGAGCGTTGTTAGTCTATCCCAGTCTCTCTCGCAAATGGTCCCTTAGTCTTTCCCCGTTCCAGTTGTTACCCGTGCCCTGTTACCCGTTTCTGTATTCCGTATTGTTCTAGTTCCTGTGCCTACCAGCGTTGAAGTCGTGTCTACTGCACCTGCTGTCGTTTGCCACGTCCAGTGTCGTTTGCCACGTCCAGTGTCTTCTGCCACGTCCAGTGTCTTCTGCCTCGTCCAGTGTCTTCTGCCACATCCAGTGTCCTCTGCTACATCGGATACTGCCTGCCACGTCTGGCGCCACCTGCCGCACCAGCCTCCATCCGTGCTGAAGCCACAGCCACCATCTGGACTATTTCAGGTACCCAAGCATTACTGTCTGCCATTGACTTTCGCATAGACTGTGACCTGGTCAGCTGCCTCCCCGCTACGGCGGAGCGGCCTAGTCGGTCCACATACCCTGTGTCCGTGACAGTACGCTCAGGCCATGGAACCCGCTGGCCAGCCCAAGACCGCAGTCCAGAAGATTCAGACAGAGATGCATGACCTACGCACACGTCAGGATCAACTCCTTGAGGCGGTGAATTCTATCATGGTCCGCCTGGATCTACTCGCTGTTCCACCTCCGGTTCTTCCTCCTGAGGCGGTTGCTGTGCGACTGCCCGTTGGTCCTCCGGTTTGTTCTGGATTCACAGTTCCTCTGCCTCTTCCTCCTCGCTATGACGCTGATCCTAGAGCATGTAGAGGATTTCTCAATCAATGCACGGTTCATTTTAGGCTACGGCCTCATCTCTTCCCCTCCGAGGAGGCCAAAGTGGCATTTATTATCTCCCTCCTCGCTGGCAAGGCCCTGGCATGGGCGAACCCAATCTTGGAGCAACAAGAACCTGTATCCTCGGACCTAGCCTTGTTCCTGCAGTCCTTTCGTGCCGTGTTCGAGGAGCCGGGTCGAACATCCTCTGCCGCAGCCACTCTGTTGACCCTCAAGCAAGAAGGCTCCACAGTAGGGGAGTATGCTATCTCCTTCCGTACCCTAGCAGCCGAGCTGGCATGGAACAATGAGGCACTGGTGGCGACCTTCTGGCAGGGACTGTCCTCTCACATCAAGGACGAACTGGCGGCCCGCGACCTTCCTTCTACCTTGGATGCCCTCATCCTGTTAGCCACCCGGGTTGATATGAGAATCCGGGAGCGCTCTCAAGAGGTTCGACAGGAGAGCCGGGTCCACAGACCAGCACCCTCGGTCCAGAGACCACTATTGTCCTCTCCTAGTGCGCTACCTGAAGAACCCATGCAGGTAGACAGAGTCCGGTTATCTGAACAGGAAAAGCAGCACAGACGCTCCTCTGGACTATGTATGTATTGTGGCCTCAAGGGTCATTTTGTGCGCCAATGCCCACAGAGACCGGGAAACTCCAGTACCTAGGGTTGATTGGAGAGGCAACTCTAGGTGGAACATCTACAAACGTTAAAACCTCTTCCAGATTATCGATTCCTGTGGCCATCGTCACCGGAGAGACATCACATCCTTCCTCCGCCTATCTTGACTCTGGAGCGGCTGCTAATTTCATCCAGCAGGATCTAGTGGATCGTTTTCGTCTACCCGCAGTCCGTCTGGAGAGACCCCTGGCAGTTGCCTCTGTGAATGGTCTACCATTGCCTGATCTGATCATGCTCATCACTGAGCCGTTGACACTACGGGTCGGAGCTCTTCATTCAGAACAGATCACCTTCCTGGTGCTACCTAAGGCTATCAATCCTATCCTGCTGGGTCTGCCATGGCTCCGTCTACACGCCCCGACCCTTGACTGGAATTCTAGAGAGGTTCTTCAATGGGGTTCCAGATGCCATAGCCATTGCCTGTCACAAGTCCGTCCTGTTGTGCCCCCAATGCCTCAGTCACTTTCCGGTCTACCATCTCAGTATGCCAGTTTTGCGGATTTCTTTTGCAAATGAGAGGCTGAGACGTTGCCTCCACATCCGAATTATGACTGTCCCATTGAACTGGTTCCTAATTCTTCTCTTCCCCGTGGACGAGTATATCCTCTCTCCTTGCCAGAGACTTTATCGATGTCAGCCTATATCAAGGAGAACTTGGAGAGGGCTTTTATTCGAAAATCTTCCTCCCCAGCTTGGGCAGGCTTCTTCTTCGTTAAGAATAGAGATGGATCTCTTCAACCCTGCATTGACTACCGTGGTCTCAATCAGATCACGGTCAAGAACAAATACCCGTTGCCACTTATTTCCGAGCTCTTTGATCGCATACGAGGAGCCAAAATTTTTTATAAACTAGATCTGCGGGGGGCTTATAATCTAATCCGGATTCGCCGGGGTGACGAATGGAAAACGGCATTTAACACCAGCGATGGGCACTACGAATACCTAGTGATGCCCTTCGGACTGTGTAACGCTCCCGCAGTATTTCAGGAGATCGTTAATGATATCTTCCGAGATCTCCTCTATATGTGTGTTGTAGTTTATCTCGATGATATTTTAATTTTCTCCCCAGATCTGATGACCCATCGGAGGCATGTTCGTCAAGTTCTTCTGCGACTAAGAGAGAATCGCTTATATGCCAAGTTGGAGAAGTGCATCTTTGAAAAGAGGTCTTTGTCCTTCCTGGGCTACGTCATCTCGGATCAAGGCCTTAAGATGGACCCTGAGAAACTAAAGTCTGTCCAGGAATGGCCACGTCCTCAAGGCCTAAGGGCCATACAACGGTTCCTGGGATTCGCCAATTTTCTACCGGCAGTTTATTCCGAACTTTTCTTCTCTGATGGCTCCCATCTCTTCCCTTACCAAGAAGGGTGTGAACGCCAAGGTGTGGACTCCAGAGGCAGAGTCCGCATTCATTAGCCTCAAGAAAGCCTTCACTTCAGCTTCAATCCTCCATCACCCTGACGTATCTCGGCAGTTCTCACTGGAAGTGGACGCCTCCTCTGTTGGTGCTTGTGCACTTCTGTTCCAGAGGAGCTCCAAAGGAAAGGCAGTGGTATGTGGCTACTACTCAAGACTTTTTTCTTCTGCTGAGCGCAATTACTCCATTGGAGATCGGGAGCTACTGGCTATCAAATTGGCCCTGGAGGAGTGGAGACATCTTCTAGAAGGTGCAGCTCACCCCATCCTGATCTTCACTTTTGTGGCCCACGCTACCTAAAGATGTTCTGGACTTTGTCTCTTCTTGCACGATGTGTGCCTCTAACAAAGTGACTCACTCCAAGCCTGCCGGCCTGCTTCAACCTCTGCCTGTACCCAGTGCCCCCTGGCAGCACATTGCAATGGACTTTGTCACAGACCTTCCTCCCTCAGAAGGATGCAACACCATCTGGGTGGTGGTGGACCGGTTCTCTAAGATGGCACATTTTATCCCGCTGACCTGCCTACCCTCTGCTCCCCGACTGGCGAGTCTCTTCATTCTACACATCTTTCCCTTGCATTGTTTCCTTCTTCACATTGTGTCCGACCGGGGGGTTCAGTTTACCTCTAAGTTCTGGAGAGCCCTCTGTAAACTCCTGGATGTGAGTTTGGACTTTTCCTCTGCCTATCACCCCCAATCCAATGGGCAAGTTGAGAGGATCAACCAGATCATGGAAAATTATCTCCACCACTTCATCTCTTCACAGCACGATAACTGGGTACAGCTTCTTCCATGGGCCGAGTTCTCATACAACAACCACAAAGGTGAGTCCACCACTTCCACTCCGTTCCATATTGTGTACAGTCAACATCCTAGAGTCCCTCTTCCTGTGTCGACTTCATCTCAGGTACCCGCTGCTGACTCTGCATATGGGGACTTCCTGCAAATCTGGCAACAGACCCGGTCCTCTATTTTGCTGGCAGTAGATCGCATGAAGCGAAAGGCAGATACCAAGAGAAGAGAGCCGCCTCAGTATCTTCCGGGGACTAAAGTCTGGCTGTCCTCTCGGAACATTCGCTTTAGGGTACCGTCATACAAGTTTGCTCCCAGGTTCCTTGGTCCTTTGTAGATTCTGCAACAGATCAACCCTGTCTCCTATAAACTGCGGCTGCCTCCTACCCTCAGAATCCCTAACTCCTTCCATGTATCCCTCCTGAAACCAGTGGTCCTGAACCACTACAGCAATTCTTCTAGTTCCACAGTTGCTCCCAGCGGTCCTTCTGATGTATTCGAGGTAAAGGAGATCCTGGACTGCAAAAGGGTAGGAGGAAGGACTTTCTATTTGGTGGACTGGAGAGGGTTTGGTCCTGAGGAGAGGTCCTGGGAGCCAGAAGAGAACCTCAGTGCTCCTGCTCTCATTAAAAAGTTCCTCTCTCTCTCTGGTCCCAAGAAGAGGGGGCGCAAGAGGGGGGATACTGTAGCGTCCATGGCCGCGGGCCGTCAGGTTTACTCACCTCCCGACGCCCGCAGCCATGGATCCGTGAGCGCTGGCCCCTGTCTCCTTCCTAGGAGACGCCAGCGCTCACTTCCGCTCCGTCCTGCTGTGTCCCGTCGGGTGCGCACGCTCGCGCACGGCCTTAAAGGGCCAGCGCGCGCACAAAAGCATCGTCATCATCATCAACTGCCATGATTTCCTGGTCTATAAGAAGGCCCCGTTCCTGTATTCCGTATTGTTCTAGTTCCTGTGCCTACCAGCGTTGGAGTCGTGTCTACTGCACCTGCTGTCGTTTGCCACGTCCAGTGTCGTATGCCACGTCCAGTGTCTTCTGCCACGTCCAGTGTCTTCTGCCTCATCCAGTGTCTTCTGCCACGTCCAGTGTCCTCTGCTACATCGGATACTGCCCGCCACGTCTGGCGCCACCTGCCACACCAGCCTCCATCCGTGCTGAAGCCACAGCCACCATCTGGACTATTTCAGGTACCCAAGTATTACTGTCTGCCATTGACTTTCGCATAGACTGTGACCTGGTCAGCTGCCTCCCCGCTACGGCGGAGCGGCCTAGTGGGTCCACATAACCTGTGTCCGTGACACTCATACATATATACAGCACCAGAACAAACCTCAGTACATAAATACAGTACTAGAACCAAGCTCAGTACATATATACAATACCAGAAGAAAGATCAGTACATAAATACAGCAGCAGAACCAAGCTCAATACATATATACATCCCCAGAACCAAGCTCAGTACATATATACAGCACCACAACAAAGCTCAGTGTCACGTTGGGTTCGTGGACCCACTGGGCCATACCGCCTTGGCAATATAGCAGCTGGCCAACAGGGCGCAGTTAACAGTCTATAGTTCGTATAGGGTACCTGTGGCAGCTCGGACATTGGCAAGGCAGGCACGGCTGGGACTAGGCAGCAGGCAGACGTCAGGAGTGGTGTAGCAGGACAGGCGTGGTATGCAGCACAGCATGACTACAGCTCAGCACGGCACTTGACCAGGATAGCACGGGATACAGTATACAGTATACAGGTACGGGAAACACTGGGAACTGGAAGACACTAGGAGACCATTTGCATAGACAAACTTTGGGTATGTCAACGACGCTCAGGCATGGGAGAAAGGTGCTGGGCCCTTCTTATAGCCCAGGGTGCTCTGGGAGCAATCAGCTCAATCTCCCACCTGTGTGCGCTTTGGCTTCTTAAGTCTGGACTGAGCTCGCGAGCGCACCCTGGTGGTCACTGTGGAACAGAACGGACGCATGTGCAGACATTTCTGGAGAGAAGGGTGTCGACTGGATGGAAGGAGTTAGTGGTTGGCGACCACAGACGTTACACTCAGTACATAAATACAGCACCGGAAGCAAGCTCAGTACATATATACATCCCCAGAACAAAGCTCAGTACATAAATACATCCCCAGGACCAATCTCATACATATATACAGCACCAGAACAAAGTTTAGTAGTTAAATACAGCATCAGAACCAAGCTCAGTACATATATACAACACCAGAACAAATACAGCTCAATTTAGTGCAACCCCTGCCATAAAGGTTTGTATGGCGTAAAACTACAGCTCCCAGCATGGCTCGAACAATAGTAAGGATATGCTGGGAGATGCTGTTTCACAAAAAAAAAAAGCATACCACCCATCATCTTGCTGCAGATCATACAGTGATTACAGTACTGATTAGAGGCAGAATAAACATTTACATTAAGTGACTCACCGGTGACGTCTCAGATTCTAGTACTTTTCTTCTCCCTCCAGTCCAGACCTCTATGATGGATTTTTCCCGGCAACGACCCATTTCTGCAGTTTTCCGCTCAGATGTCTTCAGCTTCTCACTTTTAAAACATTTCTGCACCTATAAACGAAGTTAAAATTCTCAACACCTCTAAATATAATAAAGCGCCATACACTGCACCTCTAACTATAATAGTGCCATACACTGTGTCCCTGATTATAATAGTACCATACACTGTGTCCCACACACACACACACACACACACACACACACCGTGCCCCCTGTAGATAGTGCCCCCATAGCCCCCTGTAGATATGACCCCCATAGAGTCTCTGTAGACAGTGCCTTACAAAGGAGCCCCTGTAGATTATTGCCCCACATACAGCCCTCTGTAGATAGTGCCCACATATGGACTCCGGAGCTGCAAGGCAATAGTGCTAGCCTTCCCTCCTTACACTTTGATGATGGAGGAATAGGGTAACTATGAAGACCTTACCAGGTTTCTTGCCAAAGGTAATTATCCCATTTCATCAAGACCAGGAAATTATTCTCCCCTCCTTTTGTGACTCCCCAAGTGACTCCAGGAGTTTAAT
The DNA here is from genome assembly GCF_050947455.1 of Rhinoderma darwinii. Taxonomy (NCBI): domain Eukaryota; kingdom Metazoa; phylum Chordata; class Amphibia; order Anura; family Rhinodermatidae; genus Rhinoderma; species Rhinoderma darwinii. The sequence goes on along the minus strand of NC_134688.1, from coordinate 119,759,525 downwards.
TGTTTAGACGTGAGGAGGTGTTTAGTCCACTACCTAGAGGTCACAAAGGACTGGAGGTCTTCAGAGAATCTCTTTATTTAGTTCCAGGGTCCAAATAGAGGTTCGGCAGTTAGCAGACCGAAAATAGCACGGTGGATTAAACAGGCCATACACTTAGCCTATGTGGGCCAGAACATTAATCCCCCAGATTTCTTTGGAGCTCATTCCAACGCATCTCTAGACCAGATTCGCAGGGCGGGTACATGGAGTTCATCCCACACATTTATTCATTTATTTAACCAATATGGAGGACAACCTAAATACCCCTCTATAAAGAAACTAAATAGATATCAGTAGGTCATATATAATATATTATATGGGGGGAGGGCATATATTAGAAAACGCCCATGACTACGGGTGACGTCAGTGGTGACTCATAACATAATCAGAATAAAAACCTAAAAATAGAGTCAAAACCATGCTTATACTGATAAAATATATAATTTTATTGGTACAAAATATTAAAAACACACACATTAAAATCAAAGATGATTACCACAGTGTGAAGCAATTGAGGCCAGACAGTTGTCAATAGTTGGATAATAAATAAACATATATATGTTTTGAAAGTATCATGAGTAAGGGCCTGTTCACATCAGCGTTCGCTTTCCATTCCGGGGTCCCGTCGGAGGTTTCCGTCGGGTGAACCCCGCAACGGAAAGTGAAACTGAAACCACAGCTTCCGTTTCAGTCACCATTGTCATTGATGACGGAAAGATCGCTAATGGTTTCTGTTCGTCACCATTCCGGCAGGTTTCCGGTTTTCCGACGGAATCAATAGCGCAGTCGACTCCGCTATTGATTCCGGTATTAAAACGGAAACCTGCCGGAATGGTGACGAAGGGAAACCATTAGCGATGATTCCATCACCATTGATATCAATGGTGACTGAAACGGAAGCTGTGGTTTCAGTTTCACTTTCCGTTGCAGGGTTCACCCGACGGAAACCTCCGACGGAACCCTGGAACGGAAAGCGAACGCTGATGTGAACAGGCCCTAAGGCTTGGAGTAACTACAACCATGAAAGCACATTCAGTGATCTACATAGTGTATAAAATATATAAACCCAGGGGACATGTAATGTATTCTAGATAATATGCAAAGAGTCCCAGGTCTGAGTAATCATTTGAAGGCAAAGATGCAGTCAGCACCAGACCAAAACAAATGGTTACATAAAAAGTATATGTGAATATATAGTATAATCAACTTACACATAGATTTGTGCTGTCTCTCGTCACACCCGATGTACGTTTCGGCTGAGAACCTTCGTCTGGGGGTCCAGACGAAGGCTCTCAGCTGAAACGTACGGTGGTGGAAAAACCAGCTCGCGGGAAAAAAACACCTCCGCCTCCCATTGAAATCAATAAAAGGCATTTTCGGACGCATCAAAAACGTGTAAAAAAAACTCAGTGTGAACTGACCCTTATGGTGTCTGATAACTAGGTGAATATCTAGTGGAAATATGTGATGTAAAAAATAATAAATCTATACATGATAAAAATAAAGATTATGAAAGACGAAAAAAAAATCAATATTATATAACTGTTATGTTGGCTCTTGTGGCAAAATGCTAAGGCCCCATGCACACGAAGGTGCTTTTGCGGCCGCAATTCCCCCGAAAATTCACGGGAGAATTGCGGCCCCATTCATTTCTATGGGCCCATGCACACGACCGTGGTTTCCACGGTCCGTGAATGGCCCAGGAGCCTGGACCGCAGAAAGAGCGGACATGTCTTATTACGGCTGTGTTCTGCTGTCCAGGCTCATAGAAAACAATGGACGTGGCCATGTGCACGGCCTGCGATTTGTGGGCGGCTCGCGGGTGACACTTCGCGGCCGGCCGACCCGAAAATCACGGCCGTGCACATGGCTACGGTCGTGAGCATGAGGCCTAAAAGAACACAGCCCACATGTTGCAAAATAAAGAATGCAAATCCCCCCAAAAAAACACGTCATCCACGTGCCACAAGTACAACATTACCCAGGTAATGTTTCTTCACTGTGTAGGTACACATGAGTAGGAACAGGCACATAGAAACACTTCCGATTGGTTACCACTACCCTGAAACTTTTAATGATGTACAGCCTCTGGACGAAGACTATTATAGGTGACGTGCATGTCCGGCGGTTTTTATTTTTTTACATTAGTCCTGCATTTTGGGCAGTGTGGTGGTACTTCCTACTGGATTTGAATGGTAAATATGGGTTTATTTAAACTCTTCACTCTCTCCCTTGTGCATTACCTTTATACAGTATGTACACTAACATACTGGGGTCTAATAGGGATGTTTTTGATCCAGACACATATCGGTTTGAGACACCATTGTGTTTTTTTTTCCTTTTTGCTCTTATATTTCAACAGTGCAGTAATGACAGTATTACATGCTTTTTTTTTGTGTGATTTTTAGACACTCTTGTCTGATGTTTATGGGGTTGTGTATCATCACTTTATGTGTATTATTGTAAATGACCCTGAGTCACATATATTTTCATATCCAGCAGCCAGGTGCGTAACTAGGAAAGACTGGGCCCCATAGCAAACTTTTGACTCAGGCCCCCTTTCCCTGGGTATCACACAACCCCCCTTGTAGATAGTGCCTCCCTATAGATTCTGCCCCCTATATATAGCACCATACAGCCACCCTGTAGATAGTGCCATACACAGCCCCTGTAGATAATGCCTTACAGCCCCCTGTAGATAACGCCATACAGCCCTCCCCCTGTAGATAACACCATACAGCCTTCCCCTGTAGATAACACCATACAGCCCCCCTGTAGATAACGCCATACAGCCCCCCTGTAGATAACACCATACAGCCCTCCCCCTGTAGATAACGCCATACAGCCCCCAACCCCCCCCCAAAAAAAAACGGCCAATAGTTTGTCCTACAAAAGAGATGTATCCCCTATCCACAGGATAGGGGATACATGTGTGATCGCTGGCAGCGATAAGGAGCAGTCCCCTGAAGTTCTCCATGACAAACCTTGGACTTCCGGGGTCTGCGCAGTTCAATAAAAATGAAAGGAGCGCTGGTCACCCATGCACACAAGCGCAAGCAGTGCACAATTCATTTCTATGGAACTGACGACAGACCCCGGAAGTCCAAGGTTTGTCATGGAGAACTTCGGGGGAATTTCAGACCCCCGTTCTCATTATCGCTGGGCGTCCCAGCGATCACACATGTATCCCCTATCCTGTGATTCAGTGGCGTCGCACTGTAGAAGCCGTAGCGGCTGCTAGCGGAGCCTCCGGCCATCGGGAGGGGGCCGTGGCGCGGGCCTCCTCATGCTGCGGGCCCCCGTAGCAGCCGCTATGGCTGCTACAGCGGTAGTTACGCCACTGCCAGCAGCAGTAACCCTTTAGTGGTTTAACTGTCTGTGTGAGTGTCTTTGTTCCTCTCTTGTGTCTCAATACACATGCAATTGTTAAATAATACTGAGATACTATTGGCTGCTTTGTATTTTTGATAGATCAATAAAGGGATTTAGATATATTGGATTGTGATGCCCTATGTGATAGTAGGTGGATCGTTTTGGCTGATATATAGGTATGGGATTTTGTGCCATTTAGCAATGCTTTTGTATTCTTTTTCATCTTCATGCATCTCTTTGACACGAACTAAGATCTTCTGAAAGTTGGTTGCCTTAAAGCATGGTTCACACTAACTAATCTTTCTTGTGAAGAACAGATTTGTCAGTAACCAGGCTTTGTGTGTCTTTATTAAATAGACAAAGCACCTGTGAAACCCACACTTCCAATCTCATCGCCATAATTATTACACCTTTTGCCAATTCGCTTTTGTAGAAGTCATTAACCCAGTGGTTTACTTAATGTGCTCAATGAAAAACATGAACAGTACAACTGTTTGTATGTTATTAGTTTAGTTAGATTGTGTTTGTCTATATTTGTGACTTATCAGACCACGTGTTATCAGTAATCAATGCAGAAATCCAGGTAATTCCAAAAGGTTCACTTACTTTTTCTTTCAACTGTATGTATGTTGAGCTTTTAAACTGAAGGATACAAAATATTTTGTAATGCTGTTAAGGGGCACTAGAATGCCAATGAAGTGTTGGGTGTACAAAGGTTAAAATGATCTAATTTCTATGTAGAATACAGGATTTGCTAATGCCATATCTATCAAGCCCTATGTCCTGTGTCTGACATTAATAAGTTGTGAAGGTCCCAGCAAAGATTAGAGAACAGCTGCAATGCTCTAGTTTGAAGAGACAGACCTGACCCTAGGAAAGGATACATTCCTCCTCGACCACTAACCAATAGCAAGGCAACTATTTTAACCTTAACTCTTCTTCTGACAACAGACAAAATTTGTAGACAAGAAATTGCTATTCTGAAACAGTATACATTTAACCAAAGTACTTCCTAACGTGAAACCCGATGCATACACTGTACATATGGTGGTAGCCTTACCATACTGCTTGCACTGGTATATCTTCTACAGCTGAAGATTTGGTGTATCTTGGCCCATGTTAGACTCCTTTCTCTTCTTTACACCACCTATTGGGTGGTATACTTCAGACCAGTATTTTGTGCCACAAAACTAGCATGCGCCAGTGATAAATCTTGCGCATTTCATGACGCAACAAACCCACAGCCATATTCTAAGTACGTGACCCAACGTGGCTCGCATGTTGAAAGTCAATGTTCTTCCTGGCGCAAAGACAATAATAAATCTGCTTCAAGGTGTCAAACCCCTTTAAAGGAAGGGTGTCGCAAAAATGTTTTTTTTTTTATATCAATTTGCTTTTAGTGTTTTATTAAAAAAAAAAATATTTATTTGTGTGTTTGTGTTTGTGTTTTACTTTTTTTATTTTTTAACTTTTTCTTGTCTATGGGGGCTGCCATTTTTTTTTTCATCTCTGTATGTGTCGATTAACGACACATACAGACATGGAATACGGCACATACAGCCCCATAGTGAATGCGAACGGGAGCCGTTCCATTCACTATGCTGTACGCCGAGCGACATCCGGCGCCATTTTCTTGTGGACCGGAAGCCGCGGCCGGACAGTAAGATTATTACTTCCGGTCGCAGCTTCCGGACATGTGTTCTGATGCAAGCACTACGAGCGGAGGGAGCAGACGGAGTGGACGGACCGGAGGGAGCGGCGGCGGCAGGAGCAGGTAAGTTATGTCTGTGTTTGTTCGTGTTTTACTGTGTGATTAGTACTGTATGTAAGCCTACTACACTGTGTATTCGCTGAAAAAATGGCGACACACAGTGTAGGAGGTTTGAACGTTCAATCCCCTCCTTTCTCCTGGCACTAGCCAGGATAAAGGAGGGGGGATTGTTTGAGGATGCTAGAGCGAGTGTGTCTTCTCAAATTTTGCAGCATAAAGCAATGTGGTTGTTTTACCACATGCCAATGCTGCAAATTTGGGAATTGCTCCCTCTAGTGACCAGCACAGGGAAATGTTATAAATTTGAATCTAATTTATAATATTTCCTGACTCGTGAAAAAATAAAAAAAATTAGAACAATGTTTAATCATTTATACACTAACTGTTTAACTAAGCGCTGGATCGCCGGGGGAAAGGATAGGTGAGTACTGGTTGTTTTTAAGGAGTGAAAGAATAAACTTCTATGTATTCGAGGGAGATTGTTCGAAGTTATGTTTGATAGGTCAATTTAGTCAACCATTAATAAATTCTGCATCCATCTTTAATCCTTTTGCTCAGGTAGAAAACTCCTCTTTTTAGGAAGTCTTATAACCGTACAGAGCCTAGACTGGTATAGGGCAACATGTGTTTTTTGTTTTCTTTGACTAGAACCAAGCCTGTACATATATACAGCACCAGAACCAACCTCAGTACATAAATACAGCACTACAACCAAGCTCAGTACATATATACAGCACCAGAACAAAACTCATTACATATATACACAGCACCAAATCCAATCTCATACGTGTATACAGCATCAGAACCAAGCACAGTACTTACATACAGCATCAGAACCAAGATCAGTACATATATACAACACTAGAACAAATACAGCTGAATTTAGTGCAACCCCTGCCGTATAGGTTTGTACAGCGTAAAACTACAGCTCCCAGCATGGCCCGAACAATGGTAAGGAGATGCTGGGAGATGCTGTTTCACAAAAAAATATCATATCATAATCATCTCGCTGCAGATCACACAGTGACTACAATACTGATTAGAGGCAGAATAAACATTTACATTAAGTGACTCACCGGTGACGTCTCAGATTCTAGTTCTTTTCTACTCCCTCCGGTCCAGACCTCTATGATGGATTTCTACCGGCCATGACCTATTTCTGCAGTTTTCCGCTCAGATGTCTTTAGCTTCTCACTATTAAAAAAAAACTGCACCTATAAACAAAGTTAAAATTCTCAACACCTCTAAATATAATAAAGCACCATACACTGCACCTCTAACTATAATAGCACCATACACTGTGTCCCTGATTATAATAGTACCATACACTATGTCACACACACACCGTGCCCCCTGTATATATAGTGCCCCCATAGCCCCCTGTTGATAGTGACCCCCATAGAGCCTCTGTAGATAGTGACCTACATAGAAGCCCCTGTAGATAGTGCCCACATATGGACTCCAGAGCTGCAAGGCAATAGTGCTAACCACTGAGCCATTGTGCTGCCCTACATATAGCTTCCCCTATAGATAGTGCTCCACGTATAGCCCACCTCTGTAGATAGTGTCTCACATATAGCTCCCCCTGTATACAGTGTCCCACAGATAGCCCACCCCTGTAGACTGTGCACTACATATAGCCACCCTGTTGCTAGTGCCCCACAGGTAACCCACCCCTGTATATAATGTCCCACATATAGCCCACCCCTATAGAAAGTACCCTAAAAATAGCTCCCCTATAGATAGTGCTCTACATATAGCCCACCCCTGTATAGTGTCTCTCATACAGTGGCCCACATATAGACCCCCCTGAATATAGTGCCCCACATATAGACCCCCCTGTAGATAGTGGCCCACATATAGAGCCCCCTGTATATAGTGGCCAACATATAGAGCCCCCTGTATATAGTGGCCCATATCCCCACATATAGACCCCCCTGTAGATTGTGCCCCACATCCCCACATACAGACCTCCCCTGTAGCTAGTGCCCCACATATAGACCCCCTGTATATAGTGGCCCACATATAGACCCCCCTGTATATAATGGCCCACATAAAGAGGACCCCCCCTGTAGATAGACCCCCCACTATAGATAATGGCACTCATATTTTTATGAGAAAAAAATATATAAACTTGACATACTCACATGATCCCGTTTCCACGCTGTTCACTGGCAATGCAGACATGCTCTCTTCTGAGCATGTCTGCTGGAGCTGAACGAGCGTCGTCCAATGCCGCTGATTGGCGGGGCAGAATGACTTGCCCCGTCAATCAGCACCTTCCAATCATGGAAGCGGCGCGATGATGTCATCGCGCCGCTAGCCAATCAGTGTCATTGTAAGGCACTGGATGGTCGGGCACAGAACATGCCCGGCCATTCAGTGCTAATGCATGTATTTGGTTGCCGCTAGCACCAGGGCCCCCTCCGGTGCTAGCGACACCTACAGGCATGAGAGGGCCCGTGTCGCCCAGCCCATACTTGGAGGCTCGGCGGCGCGGGCCCCATAGTAGCGGCGCTACCGCTGTAGCAGCCATAACGGCTGCTAGCGGCGCCACCGGGCATATGGGGGGCCGTGTCGGCTGCCGGCACGGGCCCCCTCAAGCCCCGGGCCCCGTAGCAGCTGCTATGGCTGCTACCGTGGTAGTTATGCCACTGCGTCTACTTATTCGGGTTCAGCGCTTTGGCGTGTATTTATTGGTTATAGTTTTGATTACTTACGGTTACTACAAGAGTTTGCCGCTGGAGTGCTACTGATTTATTTGTATTGTGACAATGGATAAAAGAAGTAGAGCCGCACTCACCCAAATCTGACGTTTTCTATATGCTTTATTGCTCGTAAAACATGTGGGAGGGAGACGGAGACATGGACAGGTCTTATTTGTATTGTGTTTTGGGCTAAGCACTCGTGTAATTTGAATTTTGATACATGTGTTTTTTCTGTAGTTTTACTGCCACTGTGGTCATATTTTTTGTGGTCACATTACTGCCATGTGTGAATATACCCTAGTGAATTTTATTATGCTGCATTGATAATGCATCATGATGACATAGTAAATTGACTACATGTAAAATCACACATTGCGCTACAAGAGATATGATAACGAGCTGAATATCTCAGAATGCCAAATAATATATTAATAAAACATATTATAGGTTAGTATTCATTCATAATCACAGGTATATAATTTCTAAAAAGTTCCCAGCCAGTAGGATTCTTGTCCATGTTGCCATCCTCGTAGTTAGTGATACGTGACATCTACTTGATGGATCTCAACTGCATCACAGGGGTAAGAGACTCTGTGTTCACTGAATTGAACCCTGTCACACAGAGAGAGACACATGTCCCCAGTGGAATATGTCACCTGGCAACCCTGAGGAGAGTGCCTGCTGCGTTCTGATACTTTCACCTGATGCTGAGCAACTTTCCAGGCATTGTCACTTCTCAAACGTATAGTCTTCCTATATGGATTCAGCACCAGATATTGCTCATGTGTGTTTCAGTAGTTCATGCATTTCTATTTGACTTAAAGAGACTCTGTCACTAAATTATAAGTGCCCTATCTCCTACATAATCTGATCGGCGCTGTAATTCTAGATAATAACAGTGGTTTTTATTTTGAAAAACTATTATTTTTGAGCAAGTTATCGTACCGATATCAGCCATGATTAAGAATACTGTTTGTATTCGAATCGCGTAGGCTTCTATTTCTTGCCTTGGAAGACCACCTACTGCGTTCTCCCGTGTTTTACATGTCATTTTGACTGCTCAATAAAGTGGAAACCAGGATTTCCTTTTACTCACCTTACGTCGCTGGATCTTTCTTCTACTTTCTCCAGACAGTGAGCATGACTTAGCCCACAGTAATCCCAGATATGCATACTATAAACTAATTTCAATTGAAGGTCATGCAGTTAAGATGACCTAACCAGGTTCTCAAGAGTTGTCACTGGGCAATCTCATGTTTAGAAGGCAATGTTTTCTCACTGTTAGGTAATCAGAGTGCATACACATACACTATATGGACAAAAATATTGGGACACCTACAAATAACACCTACAGGAGCTTATATGACATCCCGTTCTAAATCCATACGCTATAATATAGAGTTGGTCCCCTTTGCAGCTGAAACAGCTTCCACTCTTCTGGGAAGGTATTCTACAAGATTTTGGAGCTTGTCTGTGGGAATTTTTGCCCATTCACCCAGAACAGCATTAGTGAAGTAAGACACTGATGTTGGACGAGATGGGCCTTGCTCGCAATCTCCATTCTAGTTCAACCCAAAGGTGTTTGATGGGGTTGAGGTCAGGAATCTGTGCGGGCAAGTTAAGTTCTTCCACACCAGAAGCACCCAACCATGCCTTTATGGACCTTGCTATGTGCATTGTGGCATAGTCATGCTGGAACAGAAAAGGGCCTTCCCCAAATTGTTCCCACAAAGTTGGAAGCAAACAATTGTCCAATATGTCTTGGTTTGCTGAAGCATTAAGATTTCCCTTCTTTGGATATAAGGGGCCTAGGCCAACCCCTGAAGAACAACCCCATAGTATTATTCTTCCTCCACCTTACTGTAGAGTTTGTCACAATGCAGTCAGGCATGTAACATCCTCCCGGCATTCGCTAAACCAAAACTCATCCATCAAACTGCCAGATAGAGAAGTGGGATTTGTCACTGCTCCAGAGTCCAGTGGTGGCGTGTTTTACACCACTCCATCCACACTTGTCGTTGTTCTTGGTGATGTAAGGCTTGCATGCAGCTGCTCGACCATGGAAACCCATGTAATGAAGGGCACAGTTTTTGTGTGGATGTTATTGCCAGAGGATGTTTGGAACTCTGTAGTTATTGAGTCAGCAGAGCATTGGCGACTTTTATGCAATATGTACCCCAGCACTCGACAACACTATTCTGTAACGTCGTCTGTCACTTCGTGGCGAGTTGCAGTCATTCCTAAACGCTACAATTTTGAAAAAAAATACTATTCACAGATGATCGTGGATTATATAGGTGGGAAGAAATTTCACTAACTGACTTGTTGCAACTGTGACATCCCATTTCAGGCAGACTGCGACATCCCATTTCAGGCAGACTGCATGGCCTGCTGCTTGATTTTATACACCTGAGGCTATGGGACTGAATGAAACACCTGAATTCAATGTGTGTCCCAATACTTTTGTCCATATAGTGTATATGAGATCTGATCACAAGGCACACGGTCACTTTAGTGTATGTCTATGTCAATGAGAGACCTATGAGCCTGACATCAAGAGTGGTAAAAACATTTGTAGGATTAACTTCTATAATAAACTTACGTAAAACCTATTCAGGCATCCAGTGCAGCTAACTAAAATACCAAGACATTTGTGACATTGACTCTCAATCTCACTTTTCTCTACTTTTACATTCACATATGCACTTATCCAAAAGATATTTCCAATATGCTGTGACAGACAATGCAAATATATATCAATCAAGTAACAGTTTCTACACAAGGATACACCTAGCTGTACCAGGGAATACATTTCCATTTTTTTTTAACAGACTTCATTTTTGAAGTCTCTGGAACTTAAGCCATTTAACATAATTGAACAAAGCAAATTGCAAATATTTGAAAGAAGCAAAAGAAGCTCTGTAAAATAGGATTATTGAAGAAGGTCAAATTCACTGTTCTGCAATTCCAAAAGTAAGAAGTTAGATGAGATATCCCTCATATCTTTGTGAGTTATGTTTCTTCTCTTGACAGTCAGCTTTTATAAAGCCACTAGACACAATCCCATTTCTCAAATACAGGTTCACAATCCATTACGTTTCGCTTTCGTGTGATGATGTATTAAATGATCAATGACTGCATTACGGCTTTGGAACGCCACCATCACATCTCTGTAGAGGTAGCTGATATTCCTGTTATCAGCACAGTTTTTCTGCTAAGGATTGACAAAATGTCAAGACTTGTTTTTCCTACACGGACATACAATATTCATGTCAGAACCGTCCCTTTGCATGGCGCCTACACATAGACATACTAAATATTTATGCCCTTTTATTCCATATATTGTAGACACACTACATTTTTTGATTCCTAAAGAAAGAAGGGACAGTTACCTGCCACTACCATGTAGAGGAGCCAGTGCAAGAATTTAAGGTAAATTTCATCTTATTATGACATGGGACTTTTTGCGTCACATAATCTATTATCAGAATTACCAGATTAGAATTTTACTATAATAGAGAATTTGTATATAGAATTGCATAAACTGGAATTCCCTATTTTTGGAAGTACTTTTAATAAAAGAGGCAGTGTTTCAATAATAAGCTTGCAGGACAACAAGGAATTCCGGTTCCCTGCTGTTACCCTGTATATGTAATGTCAGGATAGGGAGACAGACAGATGAGCCCTAATCTACCCACCACTCAGTCCCTGCCTACTTGCACAGCCCGTCCTAGGCGATGGCGTACAACTGGGCGACGGTCCCTACACTCAATATGTGCACGACAGACAAACAAGTCAAGGGAACACAAAAGCAAAAGAATGTGGGGCAGTTGCACACGGCAACACTGTGAGCAACAGAGTAGTGGACGAGCCGAGTCAAACTAGGAGTGTACGAGGTAACAAATGCAGAGCAGGAGAATAGTCAGTCAAGCCAGGGTCAATATGAAGCAGAGGTCAATAGTAACAGCAGGAACAGCAGAGCCAGGAAACAGGGGAATCACAGGCAAAGGACAAGCAGCAAATGAAGGTATAAGTGGACCAAGGGCGGGAGCTAGAACCGTCTGGCCAGGCTGCGATAGGCTCTCCCACTCCTCAGCCTACCAGCCTGAGTGGTAGCAGATCAAGTCACTCTAGCAGACCTACGAACAGATGCAGGCTGATTAACCACGGGCGTCGACACAGAAGCTGTGTCAGGCAAATCCTTCACAGTATGGCTGGGTTCACACGACCTATTTTCAGACGTAAACGAGGCGTACTATGCCTCGTTTTACATCTGAAAATAGGGCTACAATACGTCGGCAAACATCTGCCCATTCATTTGAATGGGTTTGCCGACGTACTGTGCAGACGACATGTCATTTACGTGTCGTCGTTTGACAGCTGTCAAACGACGACGCGTAAAATGACTGCCTCGGCAAAGAAGTGCAGGACACTTCTTTGCAACGTAAATTGAGCCGTTCTTCATTGAAGTCAATGAAGAGCAGCTCAAGATTTACGAGCGTCAAAGACTCCTCGCATAATGCGAGGAGGAGCTTTTACGTCTGAAACGACACAGCTGTTTTCTCCTGAAAACAGTCTGTCTTTTCAGACGTAAAAGCCACTTCTCGTGTGCACATACCCTATATCTATCAGTAGAATGCAGGCTACTGTTTATTCTGTCCATGGAGCAGTAAACAAAACCTGTCATAAAACAGCCCTTGTCTGTTGATAGGGAAGGAAATGTGACTTTCCTGTGGCTTCCATGCTAATTTTTAACAGATCATTCTGTTTGGAAAAAAGAACAGTTCTGATAATAGATATGTTAGAAAGTCGGTTACACTTTAAAGGGAATGTATCACATATCTATTTTTTCGAACCTGTTTTTATTTTTGGATTGTATATTTTTTTATTGTATTTTCTGTACATAACTATTGGGGAAGCCATCATGCCTAAGTTGCTGTTCTGACCTCGCATTTTTTTTTTTTACAGCAGCCACATAGACATACGAAACTTCAGTCAGAAAATAACTATGGGATAGTGTTGTGTAAAATGCTCTGGGACGGCCACTGTGCAAAGACGGGAGGAAGTGAGCTGTCCCGTATGGAGGCCCCATAGGCAAAAAAGGGTTTGGGAGTCGACTCCACTGAAGTCTATGCCAATTATGGAGATAGGCGAGCCAGTGACGTCCTTAGTCTTTAATATAGAGAGCCACTGGCATGTGTCTCCACCTCTTCTCACCCGTATGGGATTGACGTACAGTTGATTGTGAGCAGTATATACACTACCAACATAAATCGTGACTACCAGGGACATGACTAGAAAATGCCCTAGGGGGACAAGTAAAAAAAGTTAAAACCGTAAAATATTATTTTTTTTTAATAAATAAAAAACTAAATGTTAAAAAAAAAAAAAACCTTTTCCCATTTTCCCTCAAGAACAATGTAAAAAATTTAAATTAACATAACTGGTATCGACGCGTCCATAAAAGTCTGATGTATTACAGCATATCATTAATTAGTTCGCACGGTGAACGCCGTAAAAAATAAAAAATGATAAACTTCAGAATTGCTGTTTTGCGGTCACTTCATCTCCCACAAATTTTTTTTATAAAAAGTGATCAAAAAGTCTCATGTACCCCAAAATGGTACCAATATAAACTACGGCTCGCCCAGAAAAAAAAATAAGCCCTCATACCGCTAAATCGACGGAAAAATAAAAAACTTTATGGCTCTCAGAATATGGCGACAATACTCAAATGTTATTTTTACCAATCAGTTTTTTCCTTGTAAAAGTAGCAAAACATAAAAAGAACTATATAAATCTGTAATTGTATTGACACGCAGAATGAAGTTAACATGCCGTTTTTACCGCACGGTGAATGACGTAAAAACAAAACCACCCAAAAGGTTGAGGAATGTCAGTTTTTTTCCTATTCCACCCCACAAATATTTTTTTTCCAGTTTCCCACTACATTATATGGTACAATATATGGTGCTGTGAAAATCTACAACTCGTCCTGCAAAAACAAGCTCTCATACGGCAATATTAATGGAAAATTAAACAAACTTACGCCTATTGGAAGGTGGGGAGGAAAAAACAAAAGTGAAAATCCGAAAAATGGCTGTGGCGGGAAAGCGTTAATAAAAGAGCTTAACTGGTTGCCGACACAGGACGAGAATGCCCGTCCTGAGCGGCGGGTACTTCGCGCATTAGGACGAGCATTCTCATCCTGTGTGACAGCTGTCTGTGCGCGCGATCGAGAACGGGGCAACAGCTGTAATAGACAGCCACAGCCCCGCACTGACAGCGGAGAGAAGAGAAACATCCTCTCTCCACCGTTAACCCCTTGAATGCTGTGATAAAAGCTGATCGCGGCGTTCAAGGCGAGGGGACTGCACTTAGATCGTGTCACAGAAAATAACAGTGACGCAATCAAAGCCCATAACTAGTATGGCCAGACAGCCCAGGATCCATTGAAGGACCCCAGGGCTGTCTGAACATATTTCCTGTTAGGGCATACTGAGGTACGCCCTAACAACTGCCTGTGTACAATCAGTAACAGGCTAATGTACTGGCATATAGATCTATGCCAGTACATTACAGTTAAAAAATCGAAATCAAAATGATAAATCCCTTTATGGGATTAAAAAAAAAAGTTAAATGAATGTAAAAAAAATGAATGATAAATAAATAAAAAGTTAAAAAAATACACAGAAACACACATTTTTTTATAATAAATAAACTTTTTAAAATATAAGTCCCAACACATGAAATAATATAGACATATTTGGTATCGCCAAGACCGTAAGAACCTGTACAACAAATGTATAACATTATTTATGATGATTGGTGTATGGTGTAAAAAAAAATAATATGAAAACTGCAGCGGAACTGCTTTTTTTCTGCATTTTTGCCAAACAAAAAATGTATAAAAATTAAATGATAATGTATTTGTACCAAAAAATTGTACCTACATAAAGTACAACTCGTCCCGCAAAAAACAAAGTCTCATACAACTACGTTGTACAAAAAAATAAAAGAGTTATGAGCGTCGGGATGCAAAGAGGGAAATATAAAAAAATTGTTCTGTCCTCAAGGCCAAAATTGTCCTTGTCCTTAAGGGGTTAAAGGGAAAATTACCCATTATTATTATTATTAATAAATCAACTTTTTATGATGGTAGACATGATAACTGTTATGTAGATAAACACACAATAATTAAAGGAATACAACTCATAAACCAAGGATTGTGGGTAATGATATGTAAAACTTTCTAAAAACAAATAACATTGTAGCAATAAGTAGCAAATAAGATGCAATTGCAAGAAAGTAATAAATCGTGTCAGGAAATAAGGAATATCAGATTCTAGATTCTATGAGACATCATTGAATCTTATTAAAATATTAAAATGCAGCAAAATTAAAAATTGTATTTTCTCATACTGCTCTTCCCACAAGATGCCCATATTTCACCAGGAGGCTGGCAGTAGATAAGCAGGTTATTGCAAATCTATTCCAGTCAGAAAACTGAGTCTTGTAAGACTGCTGGGTCAGGCTGTGTTTCAGATTCTGGGGGGGAGTATGAACCAAGATCAGATTGCATTGGTTTCCAACCATAAATTTTGGCCTGACTGTTGGCACTCTCCTGTGCCAGGGGTGTTCCAGGCATGTGTCCAATACTGAAATCCACCCCAAACTATAAAAGTAACATAGACTGTGGAATTCTTCAAGCAAAAAGATGCTTATGATTGGCTACTGCATAGAAGTGAATACATTGTACAAAAAGATAAGCACTTAATGGTCAGGCATAATGATATGAAGCTCTGACAGAGTCGTAAACAAAGTGACATTTGATAGTAAGAGCTGCTAAAATTCTAAAGTATTATAAATTGGAGAAATTGGAATTATATATACTAATAAACATTAACCGGGCTATTTTGAGCCTTCAGGACCAGACACCGTTTAGCCATTTTTAGCACGCGTTAGTAAAACAGCTATAACTTTTTTATTTGTTGGGCTAGAGATGTGATCTTTACAATGTTTTTTTTCGTAGACAATGCAGGTTTATTTTTTTTTATTTTTTTATCATTTTTATACACATCCTTTTTGCTATTTTAGAATTTCTAGGCTTAAAATTTGAAAATAATAGTAAAAAAAATATGCTTTTTTACTTTTCAGCAAATTTTTTATGGTAATACAATTTTACCCTAAAAAACGACCTGTTATTTGTAATCGTCATGGTCTACCGTAAATTTTGATATATTACATGTCTATTTTAGGATAATTGGGTCAGAACTAGCGTTACGACAAGGATTGGAGGGGGGAACGTTTTTTTTGGGCAGGTATTTTATGTGTATTTATTATTTTGTTTATTTTTATTTTTTTATTATTATGGCCTGTCCCTTAAAGATCAGAAAAGACCTTTAGCCGACTTTATTTGTTCTTCTTTTACACCTTATTTTTCCACTGTAACGGAGCTGCACAGCAGCCCCAGTTACAGGGGAAATCAGCCCTCTTATAGTTACTATTGTCACTAATAGGTCTGTGCTGGGTCTAGTTAGACCAAACAGCAGCCTGCCACTAACGGCACCCGTGATCATGTGACTAGTCACATGATCCCCGGGACCAATAGCTGCCACTGCCTCTATTCTATCCACAGCTGTGTACAATAGATCTGAGAAGATAGAAGCAGCGAAAGCTGCTTCTATATTCTACTCAGGGTCCTCAGGGACATTCAGCTGCCCAATCGCTCGGACTGCCAGCTAAAACCCGC
Organism: Rhinoderma darwinii; assembly: GCF_050947455.1. Taxonomy (NCBI): domain Eukaryota; kingdom Metazoa; phylum Chordata; class Amphibia; order Anura; family Rhinodermatidae; genus Rhinoderma; species Rhinoderma darwinii. The sequence continues at coordinate 119,742,883 of NC_134688.1, read as the reverse complement.
GCTGTAAATACTCTATGGTGCGGTTTTTATGGACCCCGACCGTCAGACGTTTATGTACAGCCGGCGGTCGGGAACTGGTTAAATTGAAATAATAATAGAAAATTTCCCAGGGATAAATCCTGATTGATTTTTATGTATTATAGATTTCATAACCCTGGTCAACCTACCAGCCAATAATTTTGAGACTTTCGTGGTTGAGCAGAGATATTGGCTGGTAAGTGCCAGCGCCCAAAGAGTCCTTGACGTCTTTCTGGAGTACAATAATTATCACCTCCTTCCTTGAGTCCGGGAGTTCTCCTTTCATATACGAAACATTGATGACTTCCAGCAGTACTGTGAGAAATGTCTCCCTGTACAGCTGATAGGCCTCTGCCGGCAAACCGTCCATTTCTGCAGCCTTTGTCCCAGAGAGGGACTGTGCCGCTATGGTTAACTATTCCGGTCTCAAGGGCTCAAGGGCAAGGAAGAGTATAAACTGGAGAGTGTTCCCAATTACAGAACTATATATATACTGGGGAAAATCTTCCAGTCTTCTCCTGGACAAAGGGGAATTACCTGGGGATCAACAAATCAATTAATGAGGATAACTTCATTCAAATAGTTGGGGTTGGTCATAACTAAAGATGCATATCAGTAACTTAATCTGAATGTATGGCCAATGCTTCATGGGGTACGGGAAAAAACAAGAACATGCAGGAAAAATTCGATATCACTAGGAGCGAGAGCAGAGTTGATGCAAATGGTGTTGTTACCTCAGGTTCTGCATGTGATGCATAATTGACCTGATTCTTTCTATAAATCACTTGAGAAAATAATAAAGGATTTTATTTGGAATGGAAAAAGAGCACAGATAAATTAAAAAACCTCACTTAGTTTATCACAATCTGAAGGAGGCATGGCCCGATGCAATTTTTGGGAACATTACTGGGCATCACAACTACAGCACATACAGGGAAGTAAGGGTGATATAATTAGACACTACCTACTGAGGAAAGGAACTCAGTTTGTTAAGAAATACAGTATGATGGGCTTGATAGAATCTGGGTTTGGTAGACACAGGAGAGATGAAAGAATAATTTCCAACTGGATATATGCATTTTAAAACTTTTCAGGATATGCAGAAAGAGTTTCAAGTGAATAAACATGATTTGCATTATTATTTTCAGGGGAGACACAAAATTATGAATCATATAAGATATTCTCACTTAAAAAAAAATGGAACATCCCCTGACTAAAAATAATGGACAGTAGATATGTAAATAAAAAAGATCTGATGTCAAGAATTCACAAAACCATCCAAGCCACAGAAAAACAGAAATCAAAGTTACTATAAATGGACTTGAGCGCTGGATTATATAGCCATAATAATTCCCAAAGTTACTCAAAATGGCTCTAATAGGTATCTCAACTTTCTAATATAGACATGGTACACTACACCCAAAAATGTTGAACAGGTTTGGTAGAAAGAAAGATCAGTCATGCCCCAGGTGTAAAATCATAAATGCGGACTGGAAACATACGGCCTCAAGATGCCCCAGATTGCATTGCTATTGGCCTGAAATAAAACTGGAAGAATCTTTCAGCTTTAAAACACCAAGGAATCCGGTTAATTGTATAATGGGTAGCGATAGTTGGATTCAGGGTAAGAAGGCTTGAAAGTCTTTATGGTATCTAGCACCGAGCATTGGTCCTCTTCCCTGGGCAACTGCCACATTCAATTGTATCTGCGTCCTCAGGACACAGATACAATTGAATACTATGGCAGAGCAAATATGGACAGTGACGTCAGGGGCTCCTCTTGGAGCAGAATCCCTAGCCGGATAGTTGCAAATGCTCTGACTGGGTATTCCGCTCCTAGAGGGAGTCCCTGACGTCCCTGCCAATATATAGACAGTGACGTCAGGAGTTCCTCCTGGAGCGGAATCCCTGGCCAGGGCGTTGCAGACGCTCTGGCCGGGGATTTCGCTCCTATAGGTAGCCCCTGATCTCACTTTCGATATATGGACAGTGACATCAGGGGCTCCTCCAGGAGAGAAATCCCTGTCCAGAGCGTCGGCAACTCTCTAGCTGGTGATTCCTCTACTAGAGGAAACCCCAATGGGGGTGGCACTATGTACAATGGGAGGCTGTGTGGCACTATATACAAGAGGAGGCTGTTATTTATGTTACCATATAGTCTCAATAGCCTCAATTATACAATCTGTTTTAGTCAGGCACACTAATCTCTTTAACCCCTTCCCGCTCCTGGACGTACTATTAGGTCATGGCAGCTGTATCGTTCGCGCTCCATGACCTAATAGTACGTCTCGGGAGTAACGGCCTTTTCGGCCGTCTTCCCGACAGATGCAGGAGCTGTGACAGCTGCTGTCTCGTACAGCAGCTGTCACAGCTCCTACAGCGGGGACCGATCGCTGTGTCCCCGCTGATTAACCCCTTAAAAGCCACGTTCTATAGAGATCGCGGCTTTTTAGGGGTTAAGCTGCCATCGCCGGCCTGCTACACGATAGCGGCCGGCGATGGTGACTATGGCAACCGGACACCATACAATGGCGTCCGGCTATGCCATAGACGGAAGCCTAGTGGGTCCTGACAACGTCAGGACCCACTATGCTTGCTGTCAGTGAGTAGCTGACAGTTCTAATACACTGCACTACGCATGTAGTGCAGTGTATTAGAATTGCGATCAGGGCCTCCTGCCCTCAAGTCCCCTAGTGGGACAAAGTAATAAAGTAAAAAACAAGTTAAAAAAAGATGTGTAAAAATAAGAAAATAAAAGTTTTAAAAGTATTAAAAGTAAAAATCCCCCTTTTTTACCTTATCCGTCCTTTATTATTAATAAAAATATATAAACAAACAAATAAACTGTACATAATTGTTATCGCCGCGTCCGTAACGGCCTGAACTACAAAATTATTTCGTTATTTATCCCGCGCGGTGAATGCCGTAAAAGAAAATAATAATAAACCGTACCACAATCACAATTGTTTGGTCACTTCACCTCCCAAAAAATGGAATAAAAACAGATCAAAAAGTTGCATGTACCGAAAAATGGTACTGATCGAAACTACAGTTCGTTACGCAAAAAATAAGTCCTCGCATGGCTTTATTGATGGAAAAATAAAAAATTTCTGGCTCTTAGAATATGGTAACACAAAAAGTGAATGATTTTTTACAAAACGTATTTTATTGTGCAAACGCCATAAGACATAAAAAAAAACTATAAACATATGGTATCACCGTAATCGTATCGCCCCGCAGAATAAACTGAATATGTAATTTATAGCGCACGGTGAACGCTGTAAAGAAAATAGAATAAAAAAACAATAGTAGAATTGCTGTTTTTTAGTCACCACGCCACCTAAAAATAGAATAAAAACTGATCAAAAAGCCACATGCACCCCAAGAAAACTACAATGGATTCCTCAAGGGGTCTAGTTTCCAAATTGTGGTAACTTTTGGGGGGTTTCCAATGTTTTGGCACCACAAGACCTCTTCAATCCGGACATGGTGCCTAATAAAAAAAGAGGCCTCAAAATCCACTAGGTGCTCCTTTGCTTCGGAGGCCGCTGCTTCAGTCCATTACCGCACTAGGGCCACATGTGGGATATTTCTCTAAACTGCAGAATCTGGGTAATACGTATTGAGTTGTGTTTCTCTGATAAATCCTTTTGTGTTATAAACAAAAATGGTATAAAGAGGATTTTCTGACAAAAAAAAAATTGTTAATTTCACCTCTACTTTGCTCTCAATTTCTGTGAAACACCTAAAGGGTTCATAAACTTTCTAAATGCTGTTGTAAATACTTTGAGGGGTCTAGTTTCTAAAATGGGGTGTTTAATAGGGGTTTCTAATATATGGGCCCCTCAAAGCAACTTCAGAACTGAACTGTAACCTAAAAAAATAAATAAATGAGGCAATACTTCACTTCTTACATTATACTGATAATGAGCCGTGCCCACCCCGAGATGACCCCAGTTTTGACTGTTTGTATAAACGGAGACCCCTATTAGACCGTTTCAGTGCCCGGTTTTCCCAATCATTCACCCCCAAGAAGTGTATTTCTATTGATGAGTCCCTGGTACATTTTAAAGGGAGGGTTCAATTCCGCGAGTACTTGCCGGGTAAGAGGGCAAGGTATGGCGTGAAGATGTATAAGCTGTGCGAGAGTGCATCAGGGTATACTTACAGATTTAGGATATATGAAGGAAAGGCCACCCCCAAACCAGACTGCATCCTGGACTACAATAGGTACATGGGAGAGATGGACTTGTCAGATCAAATCCTGAAGCCCTACAGCGCCATGCGGTGTGGTATAAGAAGCTGGCCGGGCACATCATACAGATGGCTTTGTACAATGCGTACGTGCTATGTCGATGTGCAGGCCAGACGGAAACGTTCCTGGAATTTCAAGAGGTGATTATCAAGAACCTAATCTTTAGGGACCAAGAAGCGGGGGGCACCCAGTACTTCTGGAAGCGGGGCCACATGCATCATACCAGGGCAACACTTTCCAGGAGAAGTTCCCCAAACTGGCAAGAAGGGAAAAAGTCAAAAGAGGTGCAAAGTCTGCTATAAGAGGGCGATAAGGGATGACACACTATATCAATGTGACACGTGTCCCGAATAACCAGAGCTCTGTATGAAAGAGTGTTTTAAAATTTATCATACATCCCTTGGTTTATAATTTACCCCAATTTTACTTACCCTGATGCACTCCGCACAGCTTATCCCCCCTCGTCTTTCCCCTCTGAGCCCTGCTGTTTGCCCAGGCAGCTGATAACAGCCACATGTAGGGTATTGCCATACCCGGGAGAACCCACATTACAGTTTATGGGGTGTAGGTCTCCGGTCAAAATGCTCACTACACCTCTAGATCAATGCCTTAACGGTGTCGTTTTTAAAACGGGGTCACTTCTTGCGGGTTTCAACTGTACTGGTACCTCAGGTGCTTCTGCATACATGACTTCGCACTAGAAAATCCACAATAGGCCAAATGGTGGTCCTTTCCTTCTGAGCCCTCCCATGGGCCCAAACGGCAGTTTATCACCACAAATGGGGTATTGCGGCACTCAGAACAAATTGCGCAACAGAATGGGGTATTTTGTTTCTTGTGAAAATAAGAAATTTTCAGCCAAAACTACAAATTATTTGAAAAAAATAATTTTGTTTTCATTCCCAGCCCAATTCAAATAAGTTCTGTGAAAAAACTATGAGGTCAAAATGGTCACAACACCCATAAATGAATTCCTTGAGGGGTGTAGTTTCCAAAATGGGGTCATTTGTGGTTGGTTTCCATTGCTTTGATACCTCCTGGGGCTCTGCAAATGTGACATGGCACCCGAAAACCAAACCAGCAAAATCTGTACTCCAAAGAACACACAGCGCTCCTTCCCTTCTGAGGTCTCCCATGGGCCCAAACGGCATTTTATCGCCACAAATGGGGTATTGCTGCACTCAGGAGAAATTTGGCAACAAAATGGAGTATTTTGTTCCCTGTGAAAATAAGAAATTTTGATAAAAAATTACATCTTATTGGAAAAAATGTCATTTTTTTAATGTCACAGCCCAATGGAAATAGGTGCTGTGAAAAAATTGTGCGGTCAAAATGCTAACAACAACCATAAATAAATTCCTTGAGTGGTGTAGTTTCCAAAATGAGGTCACTGTTGGGGGATTCCTACTGTTTTGGCACCTCAACACCTCTTCAAACCTGGCATGCTGCCTAAAATATATTCTAATAAAAAAGAGGACTCAAAATGCACTAGGTGCTTCTTTGCTTCTAGGGCTTGTGTTTTATTCCACGAGCGCACTAGAGCCACATGTGGAACATTTCTAAAAACTGCAGAATCTGGACAATACATATTTAGTAGTGTTTCTCTGGTAAAACCTTCTGTGTTACAGAAAAAAATAATAATAAAATTGAAATTCAGCAAGAAAAAGGAAATTTGCAAATTTCACCTCCACTTTGCTTTAATTCCTGTGGAATGCCTGAAGGGTTAAAAAACTTTCAAAATGCTGTTTTGAATACTTTGAGGGGTCTAGTTTTTAAAATGGGGTGTTTTATCAGGGTTTCTAATACATAGGCCCCTCAAAGCCACTTCAGATCTGAAGAGGTACCTTAAAAAAAAGGCTTTTGAAATTTTCTTAAAAATATGAGAAATTGCTGTTTATGTTTTAAGCCTTGTAACATCCAAGAAAAATAAAAGAATGTTCAAAAAACGATGCCAATCTAAAGTAGACATATGGGAAATGTGAACTAGTAACTATTTTGGGTGGTATAACCGTCTGTTTTACAAGCAGATGTATTAAAATTCTGAAAAATGCTATTTTTTCAAAATGTTCGCTAAATTTTGCAATTTTTCACCAATAAACACTGAATATATCGACCAAATTTTACCACGAACATGAAGCCCAATGTGTCACGAGAAAACAATCTCAGAATCGCTTGGGTAGGTTTAAGCATTCCGACGTTATTACCACATAAAGTGAAATATGTCAGATTTGAAAAATGGGCTCTGAGCCTTAAGGCCAAAACAAGCCTGCGTCCTTAAGGGGTTAATGTATTTTCTTTTAATTTATTGTTATGTTAACTCCCATATAGAACTATATTGCTTGTAAAATGTACAAATGGTTTTATGCTCGAATTACATTACAAAAAGTGAAAAAAAAATTACACCTCATTGATTGGTAGAGAAAGCAAACATGGTGAGGGGGAAGAAGATGTCAGGAAAGGAGTTGGGGGGGGGCGGACGCCAAACGGAATCTTTGCCCAGGGTGCAGGAGAACCTAGCTACGTTTCACTGACATTGCCATAGTGAAGCGTCTTACTGTACTCTGTGCAGGCTGGCCTCCTGTAATGACGCTGCAGCTTATGTAAACGCCGCCTGTGATTGGCTGCAGCAGTCACAGTGGATGAAATGTCATTCCAGGAGACTGGGCTACACGGAGAACAGACAGGGGACCATGGAACCGTCGCTATGACAATGCCGGGTGGGGGGGGGGATAAGTATATAAGTATATACTTTTTAATTTAAACATGAAGATCGTTTTTTTTTCAGATTTGCGATTTATTTTTGCGGCGGAATTGCAATGTTTCAGCACAAAAAAAAATCGCAACTTTCTTGCGGGTTTTACCTCCCCATTGCAATCAACCCAAAACAAAAATGCATGAATCCGCAGCATAAATTGACATCATAAATTGACTGCGGATTAAAAAAACGCACCGCAGGTCAATTTATGGACATTTTCTCAGAGGATTTTTGCTGCAGCGTGTGGATGACAGTTGTTTAAATCTTATTCACTTTGCGGCTGCTGTAAATGCTGCGGATTTTCGACACAGAATTCTGTTGTGGAAATTCCGCAGTGTTTATGCTATGTTGGAAGCCAGACTTACGGTATAGTAGACGGTTCTGTCAAATAGGAGGCACTTGATTAAATCCAAGTGAGGCAGAACTGCTGCCTAACATATTTTTTTTATGTGATTTAATTATTTTGATGATTTGTATAAAGATTGTAAGCTCCTTTTTGCAAAACTTTTATTAAGATTTACACAGTGTAAACGTAGACCGTGAAGTCAGAAGAATCGCCCAATTTATCAAAATGGTGCATGCTATATGATAAATTTGACGCATCCAACTACACATTTTAGACACTTTCCTTATACCACCTCTTTGTTGGCTTATTTTACGGCATTTTATTTTGTGCCAAACTTTTGTCACAATTTTGGCGCATTTTAAGCCTCTTTCTGTTCGACTATGTCCCTTTTCCTGCTAAACCATGCCCTCTTGTCGAGTGCGGCACAAAAAGTATCTAAACCAGTTAATAAATGTGTCGCACATTATGTACGCCAGAATTCTGCTGTATTTTCAATAGTCAAATTGCCCCACTTTCTTGAAACGTAAACCCAAATGTGTGTCCCTTTTAGGCTATGTTCACACGGCATATGTTCAGGATGAAAAATACGCAGCTGATTTTAAGAGAAAACAGCGTCTGAACTACAGTCGTTCGTGAAACTTATTACTACAAGCATTTTTAGATTATTACAAGTGTTTTTGAAGTGTATTTTGAAGAGTATCAATGCAAAATGTTTTAAAGTGTCAATGGGAAAACGGGGAAAATCAGTTTGCAAAACGCTTCAAGAAGTGACATGTCACTGCTTTTTTAATTTAAGCAGCGTAAAAATATGCCTGTATGTTGGAGTGTAATACGAGGGTTTTATACTCTGAAATACGCCTGAAAATATACCATGTGAAAATGGCCTTCGTCTGTGTGCTTCTGGGAACTAGAATATTGTGTATTTAAAGAGGCTCTGTCACCAGATTATAAATGCCCTATCTCCTACATAATCTGATCGGCGCTGTAATGTAGGTGACAGCAGTGGTTTTTATTTTGAAAAACGATAATTTTTTTGCAAGTTATGAGCAATTTTAGATTTATGCTAATTAGTTTCTTAATGACCAACTGGGCGTGTTTTTACTTTTGACCAAGTGGGCGTTGTGAAGAGAAGTGTATGACGCTGACCAATCAGTGACCAATCAGCGTCATACACTTCTCATTGTTCCAGTGTGATTGTGCAGTGAACGAAGCTGGGCTGTAACAATGAGAAGTGTATGACGCTGATTGGTCACTGATTGGTCAGCGTCATACACTTCTCTCCACAACGCCCAGTTGGTCAAAAGTAAAAATCTAAAATTGCTCATAACTTGCTCAAAAATGTTCGTTTTTCAAAATAAAAACCACTGCTGTAATCTACATTACAGCGCCGATCAGATTATGTAGGGATAGGGCACTTATAATCTGGTGACAGAGCCTCTTTAAGGGGTAATGTAGGAAGATGTTAGTTGGACGTTAGTTCAGAGTGTGTGAGCTAAGCATTGGTGTGCTACTTGATCCCAATGTAGCTTAGATATAAAGCTATGTTCACATCTGCGCCAGGGCTCCGTTCCGACGTTCCGTCTGAGCTTTCCGTTGGAACGGAGCCTTGACAGATACAAACTGAAACTCAAGGTTTCCATTTCCATCACCCTTCATTTCAATGGTGACGGATCCGGTGCCAATGGTTTCAGTTTGTCTCCATTTTGCAAGGGTTCCGTCGTTTTGACGGGATGAATACCGTAGTTGACCTTGGTTTCAGTTTGTGTCAGTCAGGGCTCCGTTTCGACGGAAAGTTCAGACGGAACGGAGCCCTGGTGCAGATGTGAACGAAGCCTAAGATGTAAGTTGTAGCCCTGACTATTGATTTTGTTTTACCTTTGTTTTGTGTTTCGCTTAAAACAAATACAAGCATTGATTGCCAAAGAGTGAATGAAGACTATTTATGATTGCAAAAACACCCGCACCTCAGCAGGGTGAGGAGTTATCTCATCATCATCACCACGGGCAGTATTGCAATGAAAGGTAACAACTTTATAGCAAAGCTGGAGGCGGATGACACAGGATCGCACATTGACAATAGGTGATGGGGACAGTTCACTTGCTTCTCTCTTCCTGCACAGTGATCGTTGCACATATCACAGGGCATGCCCACAACACTCTCCCAAGTCAATAGGTCTGTCAATTTACTGAAATTTTTATGTGTATGTCCAGGTTCTTGCTGTATAGCAAATCTAGGAGCTACTCCAGTCGAACACATAAGCTCTGGCGTTTTGGTACTGACTTTTTCAAGTTGTTTGCATCAAACTTGATAGAGAATATACATACAAGTGCAAGATGTATGTTATCAATATTAATTGACTGCTACATCCCTTTTATAGCAATGAGTTGTGCATTTGTGAAAATGTTTTTTAGCATAATATTGCTACAACGGACTAGGCTAAGGATACAGTCTGACATAGTAGCGGCAGAAACCCCGCTCGCTTGCCATGGCCAATAACCACACAATTTTTCGGCAAAATCTTGCGGCCATTGGCCACCAAAATGAGCGGAGTTTCAGCCGCCTACTACATACCCTAAGGAAGTCAAACAGAATATTTCTCACTTGTTCCGACTAATCGCTCTTAGCTTTACCGCCCTAGTACGATACCCAGAGGTGGGATGACCATATGCATATACAATCGTGTTTATTTGTGTCATGACAATTAGGCTATGTTCACACATAGCGTAATTTCTGCAGATTTTCCATCCAAACGTGAAGAAATTAAACTGCGGTGCAAATTTTTTAATCCGTAGCATAAATTGAAACGGTTGAGTTCAATGGGGAAGTAAAAATCTGTAACAAACACCAACTGTTGCGAAAAAGCAGCAAATCCACTGCAAAGATTGCAAGAAGAGAAATAAAAAACCTTATATCCAGTTTAAAATTAAAAAAAATTCCCTGCAGTGTTTGGGTCGGATTTGCTGTGGAGTTTTCCTTAGCAAATTCAACGCACATGAACATACCCTTAAAGATTTTGCCATACAAAGCAATACTCTTTAACCCCCTAATAAAGAGGTACCTATGAGATCTGAGTGACAGATATATCCATCACGATGCAGGAACAAGCATCCGCTCTTGAAAGACATATTCTTTGCTTGTCATAAAGGGTTTAAAGAGTATCACTTTGTATAAACAAAGGGCCCCAGGTCTTCTATCGGTATCTAAGTATTCCAAAGCATTATACAAGCGATCAAATAATTGCTAGTTCAAGTTCCCCACTGGGAAAAAAAAAAGTTAATTTTAGGTTGATCGTTTAACCCCTTAGTGTCTAAGCCTGTTTTGGCCTTCAGGACCAGCCCCATTTTTGCAAATCTGACGTGTCAATTTATGTGGTAATAACTCCAGAATGCTTTTGCCTATCCAAGCGATTCTGAGATTGTTTTCTCGTGACATGTTGTACTTTATGATACTGAAAAAATGTAGTCGTTAAATTCAATATTTATTTGTAAGAAACGCCAAGATTTAGAGAAAATTAGCAAAAATTAGCATTTTTCTAAATTTAAATGTATTTACTTGTAAAACAGATAGTAATACCACACAAAATACTTACTAGTTAACATTTCCCATATGTCTACTTTATATTTGCGTCGTTTTTTGAACATTCTTTTATTTTTCTAGGACGTTACAAGGCTTAGAACTTTAGAAGCAATTTCTCATATTTTCAAGAAAATTTCAAAAGGCTATTTTTTCAGGGACCAGTTCAGTTCTGAAATGGCTTTGAGGGCCTTATATATTAGAAAGTCCCCAGAAGTCACCCCATTTTGAAAACTGCACCCATCAAAGTATTCAAAACAGCATTCAGAAAGTGTTTTAACCCTTTAGGCATTTCACAGGAATTAAAGCAAAGTAGAGGTGAAATTTACAAATTTCATTTTTTTTCTTCGAAAATTAATTTGTAATAAATTTTTTCTGTACCACAGAAGGTTTTACCCAAGAAATGCAACTCAATATTTATTGCCCAGATTCTGCAGTTTTTAGAAATATCCCACATGTGGCCCTAGTGTGATAATGGACTGAAACACAGACCTCTGAAGCAAAGGAGCACCCAGTGGATTTTGGGGCCTCCTTTTTTTAGAATATATTTTAGGCACCATGTCAGGTTTGAATAGGTCTTGTGGTACCAAAACAGTAAAGACCCCCAAAAAGTGACCCCATTTTGGAAACTATACCCCTCAAGGAATTTATCTATGGGTATAGTTAGCATTTTGAACCCACAGTTTTTTTGCTAAATTTATTTGAATTAGTATGTGAAGATGAAAATCTACTTTTTTTGTGAAAAAACGTAGAAATTTTAAATTTTTACAAGCAATAAAGTAGAAAAAACACCCCAACATATGTAAAGCAATTTCTTCCGATTATAGCAATACCCCATAAGTGGTAATAAACTGCTGTTTGGACCCACAGCAGGCCTCAGGAGAGAAGGAGCACCATTTGGATTTTGGATTTCTGATTTTGCTGGAATAGTTTTCAGTGCCGTGTCGCGTTTGCAATGCACTGGAGGGATGAAAACCGTGGAAACCCCCCAATAGTGACCCCATTTTGGAAGCTACACCCCTCAAGGAATTTTTCTAGGGGTAAAGTTAGCATTTTGACCCCACAGTTGTTTTGCTGAAGTCATTGGAATTAGTCTGTAAAGGTAAAAATCTACTTTTTTTCTGAAAAAAGGTAGCCATTTTTAATTTTTACAAGGAATAAAGGAGTAAAAGCACCCCAACATTTGTAAAACAATTTCTCCTGATTACGTAAATACTCCATATGTGGTAATAAACTGCTGTTTGGGCCCACACCGGGGCTTAGAAGGGAAGGAGTGCTATTTGGCTTTTGGAGCTCAAATTTAGCTGGAATAGTTTTTGGGTGTCATGTCGAATTTGCAATTCCCCCGAGAGACCGAAACAGTGGAAGCCCCTCAAAAGTAACCCCATTTGGGAAACTACACCACTTAAGGAATCTATCTAGGGGTATAGTGAGCATTTAGGCCTCACACGTCTTTTGCAGAATTTATTAGAATTAGGGCGTGAAAATTAATATCAACATTATTTCCAATAAAATGTTGAATTTTTTCAATTTCACAAAGGATAAAGGAGAAAATGCTCCCCAACATTTGTAAAGCAATTTCTCCCGAGTACGGCGATACCCCACATGTGGTCATAAATGCTTTTTCATTAGAAAGTAATTAACCCTTTAAGAACTTATTCATGTTTTGCTTTTTCGTTTTTCCTCCCCGCTTTCCGAGAGCCACTACTTTTTTATTTTTCTGTCAGTAGATCGGTGTGACGGCTTATTTTTTGCGGGACGAGCTGTAGTTTTTATTGGTACCATTTTTTGGTACATAAGACTTTTTGAGCACTTTTTATTCAATTTTTTGATAGAGCAAGGGTGACCAAAAAACTGCGATTTTGCTGTTTAAAATTCTTTCTTTTTCACGGCGTTCACCGTGTGAGTTAAATAATGGTATATTGTAATAGCTTGGACTTTTACAGACGCAGCGATACCAATTTTGTATATTTTTTTTTTTTTTTACATTACTTTAGAGAAAAAATGTGAAAAGGGTTTATTTTTGGACTTTAAATATTTATTTAATTTTTTCCACTAATAATAACTATTTACTTTTGTTTTTACATATTTTATTAGTCCCCCTGGGAGACTTGAACCAGCAATCATTAGATCACTGGTAGAATACACTGCAATACTAATGTATTGCAGTATATTGTCATTTTTACAGGCTCCTGTAACAGCGCGATCGCTGTTTCATTCCTTTAGTCCCGGGTATCAGCTGTAATACACAGCTGACACCCGCAGCGTATGGCGCTGGCTCAGCGCGTGAGACGCTCCATATATCACCCCCCACACACCACGACATGCTATTAAGTCATGGTGCGTGAAGGGTTTAATGCGCAGCGGATGGTGCAGAGTGAAAATTAAAATTTTCCACTGATGTGTCATTTTAGTGCACTACATTTTGTGCCCAGTTTGTGCCACAAATACCACATAAAATATTAACAGGGTTCTCCCGGCTATGGCGATGCCATATCGGTGGACGTAAACGGCTGTTTGGGCACGCTGTAGGGCTCAGAAGGGAGGGACGCCATTTGGCTTTTAGAGCGCATATGTTGCTTGGTAGTAGCTCTGGCGTTTTGCTGGTATTTCAGTTTATAATGTGGGGGCACATATAGGCTGGGCAGAGTACATCAGGGGCATAATAAGAGGGTATAATAATGGGGTAAATAAATAATAATCCACAGATATGTGGCCAGTGTCGCACTTATAAATGGCGCCTGATCCTATCCGCTTTTGGAACGCTCTGTACATTTTGCATCGCCATAATCTGGGAGCCGGAACTTTTTTTATTTTTTCACCACCCGAGCCGTGTGAGGGCTTATTTATTGCAGGACAATATGTAGTTTTCATTGGTACCATTTTGGGGTACATGCGATTTTGTTGATCACTTTTTATTCAATTTTTCGGCAAGCAAGGTGACCAAAAACCATCAATTCTGACAATGATTTTTATTTATTTTTGACGGCGTTTACCCTGGGCTATAAATGACTATTATACTTTATTCTGCGGGTCGGTACGATTATGGCGATACCAGATGTATATACGTTTTTTTATGTTTTGCAGCGTTTGCGCAATAAAATAACTTATTTAGAAAATAAATTATTTTTTGTGTCACCATATTCTGAGAGCCGTAACTTTTTTATTTTTCAGTCAAAAAAGCTGTGTAAGGGCTTGTTTTCTGCGGGACGGGTTGTAGTTTGTATCGGTACTATTTTGGCGTACATGCGACTTTTTGATCACTTTTTATTGTATATTTTGGGAGGGGTGGTGACCAAAAAATAGTGTTTCTGGCATTGTTTTTCGTTAATTTTTTTTGCGGTGTTCACCGTGCGGGAAAAATAATATAGTTGGGGTCGTTACGAACGCGGTGATACCAAATATGTGTGATTTTTTTTTACGTATTCATTTTTTTTCCTATAATAAAAGACTTATAATAGGAAAAAAAGCAGTTATTGTTTATATCACTTATAACTTTTATTTTTACACTTTTCGGCGTCCGGTTGCCATGGGTACGATCGCCAGCCCCCGTGATTTCACGCGGGGGCTGCCGATCAGCGCTAAACACCTTAATTGTGGCGTTCAAAATCGAGCGCCGCAATTAAGGGGTTAACTGCCGATATCAGCGGCGATGGGCCGCTGATCGGCAACGGGGAATGAAGGGCAGACACCCTGCACAGTTAACCGCCGCTGCGGTGTAGCGCCGCGCGGCGGTTAACTGTCAAAGCACAGACGTAACTGCACGTCAAGGTGCGTGAACTTACTGCTCACCTCGACGTACAGTTACGTCATGGTGCGTTAAGGGGTTAAATGATCGTTTTTCAAAATAAAAACCACTGTTGTTATCTACATTACAGCGCCGATCAAATTATGTAGGATATAGGGCACTTATAATCTGGTGACAGAGCCTCTTTAACCCTTTCAGGACCGAGCTCATTTTGGCCTTCAGGACCAGCCCCATTTTTTCAAATCTGACATGTGTCACTTTATGTGGTAATAACTCTGGAATGCTTTTGTCTATCTAAGCGATTCTGAGATTGTTTTCTCGTGACATATTGTATTTTATGCTAGTGGATAAATTTGGTTAATAAATTCATTGCTTATTTGTGAAAAACACCAAAATGTAAAGAAAATTTGCAAAAATTATGATTTTTCTAATTTTTTATTTATCTGCTTGTAAGACAGACAGTAATACCACACAAAATAGATACTATTTCACATATTCCATATGTCTACTTTATATTTGCATTGTATTTTGAACATTATTTTATTTTTCTACGACGTTACAAGGCTTAGAACTTTAGCAGCAATTTCTCACATTTTTAAGAAAATTTCCAAAACCTATTTTTATAGGTACCAGTTCAGTTCTGAAGTGGCTTTGAGGGCCTTATATATAGAAACCCCCATAAGTCACCCAATTTTAAAAACTACAACCCTCAAAGTATTCATTACAGCATTTAGAAAGTTTCTTAACCCTTTAGGTATTTCACAGGATTTAAAGAAATGTAGAGGTGAAATTTACAAATTTCTTTTTTTTGTCGGAAAATCCATTTTAATCCATTTTTTTCTGTAACACAAAAGGTTTTACCAGAGAAACGCAACTCAATATATATTACCCGGATTGTGCAGTTTTTAGAAATATCTCACATGTGGTCCTAGTGCGCTAATGGACTGAAACACCGGCCTTAGAAGCAATGGAGCACCTAGTGGATTTTGGGGCCTCCTTTTTATTAGAATATATTTTAGGCACCATGTCAGGTTTAAAGAGATTTTGTAGTGCCAAAACAGTGGAAATCCCCCAAAAAGACACAATTTGGCAAACTACACCCCTCAAGGAATTAATCAAGGGGTATAGTGAGCATTTTAACCCCACAGGTTTTTTGCTGAATTTTGTGGCATTAGTCCGTAAAAATGAAAATCTAAATTTTTTTCAATAAAACGTAGAAATTATACATTTTTAAAAGCAATAAAGAAGAAAAAGCACCCCAAGATTTGTAAAACAATTTCTCCTGATTACGGCAATACCCCATATGTGGTAATAAACGGCTGTTTGGACGCACAGCAGGGCTCAGAAGCGAAGGAGCGCTGTTTGGCTTTTGGAGATCAAGTTTACTCAATTGGTTTTCGGGTGTCATGTCGCATTTGCAAAGCCCCTGAGGGACCAAAACAGTGGACACCCCCCAGAAGTGACCCCATTTGGGAAACTACAGCCCTAAAAAGAATTTGTCTAGGGGTATAGTGAGCATTTTGATCCCATAGGTTTTTTGCTGAATTTAGTGGAATTAGGCCGTCAAAACTTCTATTGTTTTTTATTCTTTTTTTTACCGCGTTCACCGTGCGCTATAAATGACATATTTAATTTATTCTGTGGGTTGATGCGATTACGGCGATACCATATGTATATAGGTTTTTTATGTTTTATGGCGTTTGCATGATAAAAACTCGGTTTTAAAAAAATTATTTTGTTTTTGTGTCGCCATATTCTAAGAGCCACAACTTTTTTATTTTTCTATCAGGAAAGCTGTGTGAGGGCTTGTTGTTTGCGGAGCAAACTGTAGTTTTTATCGGTACAATTTTTGGGTACATGCGACTTTTTGATCCCTATTTATGAAAATTAGTTGGGAGCTGAAGTGACTAAAAATAGCGATTCTGGTATAGTTTTAAAATTATTTTTTTATGGCGGTCACCGTGCGGGATAAATTACGTTATATGTTTATAGTTCAGGCCGTTACGGACGCAGCGATACCAATTATGAATAGTTTATTTTTTTTTTTCTAATAATAAGGGGGAAAAGTACATTTTTACAGTTTATTATTTTGACATTTTACTTTTGTACATTTTTTTTGTAACTTTTTTTTTTTTTAGTCCTTCTATGGACTTGAAGATCCAATTGTTGGATCGTTTTTATAATACCGTGCAATTCTTATGTATTGCAGGGTATTATACCTGTCAGTTTCACACTGACAGGAGGCATATTAGGTCCTGCCTCTGGCAGGACGTAATCGCCTTCAATAGATGGCAGACCGGAAGCCTTTCTTAGGCTTCCGGTTGCCATAGCAATCGCCCCCCCCCGCGCAACAATCGGCCCCCGCAATCGCGTAGCGGGGTGCCGATGTTGCTACAACAACTTAAATGCGGCGGTCACTATTGACTGTCACAATTAAGGGGTTAATCGATTCGGATCACCGCTGTGATCCGACCCGATGTTTTCCCCCAGTACTAAGGCTGCTAGTAGCAGCCCGTACTTGGAGATGCCTGGCTGCGGGGAGCGTCTGTGTGCTCTGTTAGGAGCACACGTAGATTAACGGGCTGCAGGCACAAGGACCAGCTCTGCAGCCCGTTAATCTACGTGGTGTGGTCGGGAAGGAGTTAATAAAATTTTTTATTCGGTATCTCTGCAATTGTCTCAACCTGCAGAATAACGCACGGCTGCATTAATGGAAAAATAAAAAAGTTATGGCTCTTGGAATACAGCAACACAAAAATCTATTTAGTATATATAAAACATGTTTTTATTGTGCAAAAGTACAAAAATGTTAAAAAAGTTATATATTTGGTATCACTGCATTTATAACAACCTGTAGAGTAAAGTTAACATGTTATTTTTACCACAATGTAAAAGGCAAAAAAAAAAAAAACTGAAAAAATATTTTGTTTTGCATTCCTTACATTGTTTTTTAGAAAAGATAAGTAATAACTTATATGCACACCAAAAGACTGTCATTAAAAAATACAACTTGTCCTGCAAAAAACAAGCCCTCATACAGCTACATCAATGGAAAAAAAATTAATAGTTATGGCTCTTGGGATGCGAGGATGAAAAAGTGAAAAAAATTAATGGTTTGGTCATTAAGGCTGGGTCGTTAAGGGGTTAGGGGCTGTTCACATATGTCCGTTACTCCTGTCAGTTTCCCTCCGGAAAGGAGGGAAACTGATGCTAGAACGGATCCCATAGCTTTCTATGGGATCTGTCCTGGCACAGGGGACATCAGTTGTGGCTCCAGACGGCGCAGGACCTGTACAGAAGCCGGATCCAAAAACATTACATGCGTTTTTGTGTCCAGCTCCCAGGGAGATCCTATCTATTTTAACTGTGGCCATATGTCCCGCTGAGTTGAACCTAATTCTGAAGCAGGAAACCATCCGCTCCCTGCTTCAGAATTATTTCAGAGCGGAGGAGCAGAGGGAGCTCCTCTGCTCGCCGAGGAATCCCCAGGCACAGCGCTACTTTAAGCGCTGTGCTCGGGGAAGCCCTTGACATCATTGTCCATATATGGACAGTGACGTCAGTGGCTACGGATTTGAGCGGAATCCCCATTGCCGAAGATCTGGCCGGGCATTCCACTCCTAGAGGAAACCCCTGAGGTTACTGTCCATATATGGACATTGACATCAGGGGCTTCTCCTGGAGTGGAATCCTCGGCCATAGTCGGTAACGGGGATACTGCTCAAGGAGCAGCCACTGACATCACTGTCCATATATGGACAATGGCGTCAGGGGGTCCTCCTTGAGGGAATCCCTGGCCACAGCATCAGCAATGCTGTTGGCGGGGATTCCGTTCAAGGAATAACTCCTGATGGACAGTGGCGTCAGGGGCTCCTCCTAGAGAGGATCCCCAGCCACAGCGTCGGCAATGTTGTGCCCGGGGATTCCGTCCAGGGAGTAACCCCTGACGTCACTGTCCATATATGGATAGTGTCGTCAGGGTCTCCTCTTGGATGGAATCCCAGGCCACAGTGTCGGCAATGCTCTGGCCAAGGATTCCTCTGCTTCAGTGGCGCCATCAATGCGGGAATGGGATGTAGCCCTATGTACAGTGGGGGTGGAGCTATCTACAGGGGCGCTGTGTGGTACAATCTACAAGGGGCGCTATGTGGTGCCATCTACAGTGGGCGCTGTGTTGCGTTATCTGCAGGTGGGCTTTGTGGCATTATTTACAGGGGTGTGGCACTATCTACAGGGGAAGGGGTGTAGTGCTATATACAGTAGGGGGAGCTATCTACAAGGGGGCGCTATGTGGCACAATCTATAGGGGGCGTTGTGTGGTGCCACCTACAGTGGGTGCTGTGTGGCGCTATCTACAGGGGGGTTGTGTTCCATTATCTATAGGGGGTGTGTGGCACTATCTAAAGGGGGCACTGTGGCATTATCTGCAGGGAGTGTGTGGCACTTTATACAGAGGGCACTGCGGCATTATCTACAGGGGGATGTGGCACTATATGCAGAGGGCACTGCGGCATTATCTACAGGGGGCACGGTTTAATTATCTACACATGAAATTCATCTGCTTTTAAAAATTTGTCAAAAAACGGAAAACACGGACACAGACACGGAACGGATACAAAACAGATGCAAAATGGCGGTCAAAAACTGACCTATGCGGCCATTTTTAACGGCCGACACCCGAACCCTGTTGAGAGAATAAAAACAACAGCAATCCCTGCGTGGTGTGGGGTGGAGATGCGGGGTGGGATGGGTTTGCATCTACTCCCTAAAGTTAGGGCTAGTGTTTGGCGTCTTTGCAGGCTCACAAGGCTGCTTCGAAGATCTGATCTGAGGTCAGTGGACAGCAGCTGCCTTCTGGGATCTCTCTCTTGGTGCTGGCCGTGGCGCTGCACTGAATATGACATACGTGACATTACAATGTTTGTGTCAGACTTCAGTGTAGCGCTGAGGCCGTAGCAGAGAAGGAGAGCCCTGACATGGTACACAACAAGTATCTAATCTATCATGCACCCAATCTATAAAATTGCCACATTTCAAGACCCTAGACAACCTTTTTTGTGGACCATTGTGGTAAAAACGGATGGTAAAAACCGATGACAACTAACAACAACTGATGATTTTGTAGTAAAAATTTTGAAAAAACCTGATGGCAACTGATACATTTTTGCATCAGTTTTTGTATCAGTTGTAATCACTTGACACAAAACAACTGATGCTGATGCAACTGACATATATGAACGCACACTTATTCATAAATTTATACATAAACACATACTTTTTCAGTGTGTCTAAATATTCTCATAGGTGATGAGATGGTTTGTCTTGTAATACAGAAATTTCCTTTACCTATTTACTGTACTTTAGATTTTTTTAGATCATGCAATTTGATCCAGCAAATGCCCTTCTGAACTGGAGCTGGCAGCAGGACAGTGCTGAAAACATGATTTATAATTATTGCTTTGCATTATGTGATTTTACATCATCAGCGTTCTATTTAGCCATTGCCCTCTGTGCATGTAGTGTAATGTAGGGAATAGAGTTCAAAGCTTTACAAAATGGATATTATAGTTGAAAATAATATAATAAAGTGTCACACGTTTATGATAAGCTACAAGATACATTAAAATCTATTAACCCAAAGGCAAAAAGCCTTTGCATTAAATTGTAAATTAATCATTTATTTAGATTTTTTTATGTATACATTCTCAAAGGAAAGAATATTATATAGACCAGAGACCAGATAGGTGTGAACTTTCCATGCACTTGATGAGCATAGAAGTTTATGATTCCTATAAACTGTCAAGTTCAATTTGCACACGCATCAATGCACATGAGTTAAATAACCATAAACCAGTGTTACAGACAGCGTAATATAAAAATACGGATTATTTATTTTATTGGATTATGTGTTGACTTGGAAACATTTTGTAAGTGTAACCTAACTTTTGAACACCATTTTACAGTTTGCATTTTAGTGCAATCTGAATAAAATCTTGAATAACTTTCAAAATCCATTGTTTTACTTATCCTGAGTTATTGTTACGTTTCTCACTGGAGATGTGGATGCTCTCAGCTACAATCTGTTTGGCGCTTGCTAAACTGCGGTGCGGAGTCTAAGGAATCTCCCCGTTCTTTACCCTTAACCCCTGCAAGGAGGTATAGATTTTCATTATCGGATTAGTCACCAACTGGTGGCAGGAGTGCTGATGGAACAGTAGCATAGTCAGGAATGGAGCTAAGGGTTGCCATCAGGGAAGCAGTCAGGGATGTGAAAGGCCAGAACATGAGAATCATCCAGGGATAGCCAGGTGTAAGCAGTAAAAGTGGAACAACTGGTACCAGGTAAACAATCGAAAATGCGAGAAAGTAGAAAAATCCAGGAACGAGGTCAAAGTCAGGGTCAAAGTTAAGTTCAGGTATATTACAGATACAAAAGCAAGTACTAGGAAATACCTTAATCAGCTGTCAAGGTGGTAAGGCTGGAGTCCCTAGTAAATAGCCTGCAAGAGATTAGAGCCGTAGCCAGGAATCTCAGAGCCATGGTAGACATCAGACTGGTAGCCCAGCAACCTGATGTGGCCAATGGCAGGAGCAATAGTCACCAACGGGGACCTGGCACTGGAACGGGGAGAGTAATAGTAGGGAACTTGAGAGGATACTTCAAATTAAATTTCTTGATAAGCTATGTGTCATTGATGTCTTTCTTCGATATCCAAGTATTTTCTTTGGGACTGTATCTGTACACTCTATTATAGTGCAGAATCTGCATGATTTCAAAATCTGCAAAAGGTTCAAGAGTAAAAGCAGTCTTGACTTTCATAGAAACTCTATTGATGACCTGGGGTCAGTGACGAGAAATATGAAAACTTGGGAATCCGGAGGGAAGAAGACAACTTGTCAGGATTTGAACCCAGAGGGGGGGGGGGGGGTGTTCTCTTGATTCCTTCATCTCTGGACTCCTACCCTTGATTTTCACCTTTTTAGGTTGCTATAAAAGTCTGGCCCTTGCACTTCCTCCATGCCAGACTATTGAGCCCTGCTTGTAGTCAAGTTCCTTGCTGGCTTTCTACAAACTATTGCTGCTTATTTGTTCACCAAACTTGGTTTGTTCCCTGACCACATCCCTGCCTCACGCTACTACCTGTTTCCACTCACCTGTGTAATGAACTTGGACTGTTAATTCAGTACTCTTGCCATTAGCGCCCTACTGCCTGATCGTTTCAGCCATCGGACTCTGAATCCGCTACAGGCCTTGAAAGAATACTTGGGCCCAAGATGTAGTCCACTGGTATAGGTCCTTTGAAAACAATGAGGCCACAAATTACCAAAGAGGTTATTGAGCTACAAAAACGACTTCTGGATGTGCCTGGCCCAGCCACAGATTCAAGTTCACCCATGCTGCTACCATCATAGTTCAATAGTGACTATCGCTATTACTGAGGTTTCCTTACACATTGCTGCAATATAACCTGATCCATTTACAAGTGAAAGGGAAAAAATTTTGGGAGAAATTTATTAAGATTGGTGTTTCATATGCCAGACTTAACCTGAAATGCGCTGGAGTAAAATGCACCTGATTTATTAGGAGGCACACGCCTCTTAATAAATTATGCACACCTTTGGCGGTCTCTGCGCCAGAAAGTCAAGTCCACGCCAGCTATGAGCTATAGTTTACGTCAAATTATAATAAACTTCCTGGGCCACGACATTGTGACTTTTCAAAGCTCGTACGGTATTTGATAGTTTCCCCCTATTGTTTATACATGTAATCAATCTTCTGACAGATAATGCTCTATTGTGGGCCTATCAATAGTACTCCTCTGAATGTTTTGGATGACACTGTTTTAAATCAAGTTTTGTTGATCCTAATCGTAATGCCACAACTGGCGCTAAACTGCATAATCTTGCGGCAAGGAACATTCTCTGTTGCTGAATACACAGCAGAATTTCACCGTTAGGTAGCTCATACCACATGGAGTCTAGCGGCCCAGAAGAGCCAATTTCAGCTAGGGCTTTCAGAGCAGTTGAAGGATGAACTTTCCAGAGTGGAAACCCCAGATGAGGTGGAGGACTTAATTCAATAAATGCATTCGAATTGATCAGAGTGTTACTGAAAGAAGAAATAACCTTGCCTTCTCCTTCAGTCAATCAACATGGAAGATTCAGCAAAATACTGAATCTATGTCTCAGAAGAGAGCAGGCCTGCATTGACACAGGTCAGTGAATGGGATCAAGGTGAGTATGTAAAGTTTTAATTTTGTTTTACTTAAAAGAGTGAGTGTGAGCACTATATACAGGGGGCTCTATATGTAGAGAGCTATCTACAGGGGGCTATATGTGGGGCACTATCTACAAAGGGTCTATATGTGGGGCACTATCTACAGGGGGCTCTATGGGGGCAATATCTACAGGGAGCACTGTGTGTGGGACACATTGTATGGTGCTATTATAATCAGGGACACAATGTATGGTGCTATTATATTCAGGGACACAGTGTATGATGCTATTATAATCAGAGACACTGTGTATGGAACTATTATATTTAGGGGTACAGTGTGTGGCACCATAAGATTTTATCTTCGTTTATAGGTGCAGAAATGTTTGAAAAGTGAGAAGCTGAAGACATCTGAGCAGCAAACTGCAGAAACGGGCTGTGGCCAGGAGAAGTCATCATAGAGGTTTGGACCAGATGGAGAATAAAAGAGAAAAAGAACAACTAGTATCTGAAAAGACGTCACCGGTGAGTCACTTAATGTAAATGTTAATTCTGCCTCTAATCAGCGCTGTAGTCACTATATGATCTGCAGTGAGATGATGGGTGGTATGATTTTTTTTTGGTGAAACTGCAACTCCCCGCATATTCTTACCATTGTTCGGGTCATGCTGGGAGCTGTAGTTCTACGCTGTACAAACCTATACGGCAGGGGTTGCACTAAATTGAGCTGTATTTGTGCTGGTGTTGTATTTATGTGCTGAGCTTGCTTCTGGTGCTGTATATATGTACGGAGTTTGTTTCTGGTGTTGTATATATGTATTGGGCTTTGCTCTGGTGCTGTATATATGTAGGAGCTTGGTTCTGGAGCTGTATATATGTACTGAGCTTTGTTCTGGAGCTGTATATATGTACTGCGCTTCGTTCTGGAGCTTGGTATATGTCTGACTGACAGCTGGGGGCTCTATAGGGGGGTCTGAGTGACTAACTGCTGAGGTCTCTATGGGAGGGACACTCAGACCCCTCTTTAGAGCCCCCCAGAAGTCAGTCAGAAAATCTGACCTCCCTTTGCAATATAATCCCCCCATACAGGCCTCAGTAGTTATTTTACTACAAGGGGAGGGGTGTCTGACTACTTAAATGGATTTTCCCATGAGGGTTTTATGACATATCCACATAGAACTGAATGATTGCAGAGGAAAAAACGGGATATAAACGGCGCTGCTACTCAAGAATGATGCTTGGAATGGTTATATGATCTTTTATTCAATAGGCTACGCGTTTCAATTCCGCACCGGCATCTTCCTCAGGCCATATAAATTTCAATTGAAACAACACTCCTTAAATACACCATGCGGCAAAAAAAAACGCCAATGTGATCAAGGTCAGAGTGCATCAGTGACGTCATCGATACAAAAAGATTTAAATAGACAAAAAACAAAAGATATATATATAAATAGACAAGTGTAAAACCCATATTAACACAATAAATGACATCATGAGTTAAAAAGATAATAAACATAACAAATAAGAACATGGTACCATGAAAATGCTATCAAGGAATTTCAGAGAAATAGAAGTCGGGACCTGCAAAAAAATACATACTATTTGCTATTTGCGTAAGTGTGGTATTTATATATATATCTTTTGTTTTTTGTCTATTTAAATCTTTTTGTATCGATGACGTCACTGATGTACTCTGACCTTGATCACATTGGCGGTTTTTTTGGCCGCATGGTGTATTTAAGGAGTGTTGTTTCAATTGAAATTTATATGGCCTGAGGAAGATGCCGGTGCGGCATTGAAACGCCTAGCCTATTGAATAAAAGATCATATCATTATAACCATTCCAAGCATCATTCTTGAGTAGCAGCGCCGTTTATATCCCTTTTTTTCCTCTGCAATCATTTCTATATGGAGACCCATTGGTGTGACCGTCTGGGATTTCGGCTGCAGCACTTACTATCCTACGTGACTGATCTTACTTCTTGTGGTAAGCCTACACCTGTCATAGTTTGACTGCTATTTTGGGCTTACTTACGCTATGTGGCGCCGTGTGTTTTTTCTTGTATTATTTACATAGAACTGAATGGCAGTTATGGAAACAGCGTAGCTGCCATTCACTACTATGAGAGTTACAGAAACACTGTTTTCGTAACTCCCGACCATGAAGTCAGGAAATGTCTGGGAGGCAGCGAGAGCAGAAAGAGGTGGAACGGGGGTTTGGGGGGCCCCGTCCTAGAGATAGGTGCGGGTCCCAGAGGTGACGCCAAATTCCGAGAGCCATAACTTTTTTATTTTTCCGTCGATTAAGTGGTATGAGGGCTTATTTTTTGCGGGATAAGCTGTAGTTTTTAATAATACCATTTTCGTGTACATGCGACAGTTTGATCAGTTTTTATTTATTTTTTTGTGGGAGATTAGGTGACCAAAAAATAGACATTCTGGCGTTTACAATTTTTTTTTTTTTACGGCGTTCACTGTGTGGGTTAAATAATGATATATTCTAATAGTTCTGACTTTTACGGACGCGGCGATACCAATTATGTTTATTTATTTATTTTTTGACTATGCTCAAGGGGGAAAATGGGAAAAAGTTTTTTTTTTGAACTTTTAATAGGGGCTTAATAGGTGTACAAAGATGGCGGGGAGCGATGAGCTGTTAGAGGGGGTCGCCCCCCTCTTTCTCACAATTTAAATGCTGCGGTCGGTATTGACCGCAGCATTTAGCTAGTTAAACTAGCTCGAGCGCGATGCCGCTAGTTACTCTCACATGTCGGCTGTAACATACAGCCTACACCAGCATCGTATGGAGCGAGTTCACTGCGTGAACCCGCTCCATACTTCCCCTTCCCGGCTATGACGTAACTGTATGTCATATGTCGGGAAGGGGTTAAAGAGAGGTGTTACAGTGTATCAGTGTGTTTGGTGCAACCTTCTAAATACTTTTTGTTAAAAATGATTTTTACTTTTTGAGATACAGCTGCTTTGTATCCCGTATACAGAGCAGCTGTATCTAGTGCTAAAACCTGTATCCGCCAGGGCAGTGGCACTGACGGGTACAGTGTTAGCGGGTTTGGGGGGGGGTTGAATTGCGTGTGTGGGGGAAGGAGGGGGCCCAAGTTGTGTCAAAAGCCCAGGGCCCATGGTACACTTAATCCATCACTGTGCATGGGGTATGGCTCTGAGGAGAATTCTTGAGAACCAAAAGACAATGTTTATGCTTCTAGGCTTCAGAGATATCCTAACAATCCAGCCCCTAAGATGTCCAGAGGACATCCTGGTAGAAGGGGACGACTGTCAGAATTTGAAATCAGAGACTCCTGTTTATTTCAGGCAGTGGACTGCATGGTAATTTTTACATTGCATGACCATAGGAGGAGGGGGGGTGCGCCAACTGAAGGTAACACACACGTCATCATCCAACGTAATATCGACCTTGAGTGAACTGACCAACAACAGTGGCCAAGGACACATGGCCGGAAGTGTCACTAAACTTGTTTCCTTTTTAAATATTAGTAATCGTTACCCTTAGTGTAATGATGGGGGTAAGGAAACAGACAAGTGAGCCCTAATCTACCCGCCACTCAGTCCCTGCCTACTTGCAACGACCCGCCCTAGGCGACGGGGTACAACTGGGCGACGGTCCCTACGCTCAATAAGTGCACGACAGACAAACAGACAAGGGTACACAGAAGCAAGGGAAAAGGGGAAGTTGCCCACGGCAACACCGTGAGCAACAAGAGTGGTGAACGAGCCGAGTCAAACCAGGAGTGTACGAGGTACCAAACGCAGAGCAGGAGAGTAGTCAGTAAGCCAGGGTCAATATGAAGCAGGGTCAAATAGTTCAAAAAGCTGCAGCAGGGCCAGGAAACAAAACAAGAAGAATCACAATAAATAGCATTATAAGTGACAGCCAGCACGGTTTTACTAAGGACAGAAGTTGTCAAACTAACCTAATCTGTTTTTATGAAGAGGTGAGCAGAAGTCTAGACAGAGGGGCCGCTGTGGATTTAGTGTTTTTGGACTTTGCAAAGGCATTTGACACTGTCCCCCATAGACGCCTAATGGGTAAATTACGGACTATAGGTTTAGAAAATATAGTTTGTAATTGGATTGAGAATTGGCTCAAGGACCGTATCCAGAGAGTTGTGGTCAATGATTCCTACTCTGAATGGTCACCGGTTATAAGTGGTGTACCCCAGGGTTCAGTGCTGGGACCCCTACTATTCAACTTATTTATTAATGATATAGAGGATGGGATTAATAGCACTATTTCTATTTTTGCAGATGACACCAAGCTATGCAATATAGTTCAGACTATGGAAGATGTTCATGAATTACAGGCAGATTTAAACAAACTAAGTGTTTGGGCGTCCACTTGGCAGATGAAGTTTAATGTAGATAAATGTAAAGTTATGCATCTGGGTACCAACAACCTGCATGCATCATATGTCCTAGGGGGAGCTACACTGGCGGATTCACTTGTTGAGAAGGATCTGGGTGTACTTGTAAATCATAAACTCAATAACAGCATGCAGTGTCAATCAGCTGCTTCAAAGGCCAGCAGGATATTGTCGTGTATTAAAAGAGGCATGGACTCGCGGGACAGGGATGTAATATTACCACTTTACAAAGCATTAGTGAGGCCTCATCTAGAATATGCAGTCCAGTTCTGGGCTCCAGTTCATAGAAAGGATGCCCTGGAGTTGGAAAAAATACAAAGAAGAGCAACGAAGCTAATTAGGGGCATGGAGAATTTAAGTTATGAGGAAAGATTGAAAGAATTAAACCTATTTAGCCTTAAAAAAAGACGACTAAGGGGGGACATGATTAACTTATATAAATATATTAATGGCACATACAAAAAATATGGTGATATCCTGTTCCTTGTAAAACCCCCTCAAAAAACAAGGGGGCACTCCCTCCGTCTGGAGAAAAAAAGGTTCAAGCTGCAGAGGCGACAAGGCTTCTTTACAGTGAGAACGGTGAATCTATGGAATAGTCTACCGCAGGAGCTGGTCACAGCAGGGACAGTAGATGGCTTTAAAAAAGGGTTAGATAATTTCCTAGAACAAAAAAATATTAGCTCCTATGTGTAGAAATTTTTCCTTCCCTTTTCCCTTCCCTTGGTTGAACTTGATGGACATGTGTCTTTTTTCAGCCGTACTAACTATGTAACAAGCAAGGAGGAACAGGAAAGGCAGGTATAAATAGACAGAGGGCGGGAGCTAGCTCCGTCTGGCCAGGCTGTGATAGGCTCTCCCACTCCTAAGCCTGCCATCCTGAGTGGTGGAAGATGGAGTCAGTCTCACAGACATAGAAGCAGGTGCAGACTGACTACCTATGGGCAGGGCCGCTATCAGGGGGGTATTAGGGGTACTCCTGTATGGGGCCCGGCCAAACTTAATTGAAAGGGGGGCCCGGCAACTGCCGCGACTTGCCTTTGGTAGAAAAAAAACAGGCCCCTGCAATGGGGCCTGTTTTTTTCATCAAAACAATGTCGTGAGCTGCGGGCCCCCCTCTCGTGAAACACCGCCGTGAGCTGCGGGCCCCCCTCTCAACACTGCCCACTTGCGCGCGTACGAGCAAGCGCGCGACCGCGCGCGAACGACCGCAAGCGCGCGCGCCCACGCGCGAACGACCAGGCGCGCCGCCGAGAGGGAGGCGGTGCGCTTGCAACACAAGATCTAGGGGGAAGGACAGCCACACTGGACAGTGGCGCAGTCTACTTACCTGCTGGCCCGCCTCCGACTCGTCCTCCTCGTCCGCCTCCTCGTCCGCCTCCTCGTCCGCCTCCTCGTCCTCCTCGTCCGACTCCGCCTCCTCCTTCTTCTTCTCCAGAGAGTGGCTGCGTAAGGAGAGGGGGAGGAGTCTAGTTGTTGCGCGGCGGCAGTTCTACGATCCCCGCCATTTTCTGGAGCCTGGAGGTGAAGGACGACATCTGGACCGAAGACATCGCCTGACGAGGACTGGAGTGGGAGCAGCTCTTCTGACACGGTGAGTAAAGTGTCTCGAAGTGCTGTTTATGTATGGCCCTGTTCACACAGAGTATTTTGCAGGCCGAAAAAATCTGCCTTAAAATTCCTTAAAGAATTTTGAGGCAGATTTTGACCTGCCCACACTATCTTGCCGCGTTTTTTGCTGCGTTTTTTGCCCGCTGCGATTGAGGACAGCAGACAAAAAACGCAGGGAAAAATGCATTTTCTGCCTCCCATTGATTTAGATGGGAGGTCAGAGGCAGAACCACGGCAAGAAAGGGCGTGCTACTTTTTCTTTTTTCTGCGACTGGCTCCCATTGATTTCAGATTAAATCAATGGGAGGCAGTTTTGGAAGTTTTTTGGTGCTGATTCTGACGCAGTGTCCGAGTCAATATCAAGGCCCAAAAACTCTGTGAACTGGGCCTTATTGTTAGGGCTTATTCAGACGAACGTGTAATACGTCCGTGCAACGTGCGTGATTTTCAGGCGCCTCGCACGGACCTATGTTAGTCTATGGGGCCGTGCGGACTGTCCGTGATTTTCACGCAGCGTGTCCGCTGAGTAAAACTCACGACATGTCCGATATTTGCGCATTGTTCACGCATCACGCACCCATTGAAGTCAATGGGTGCGTGAAAATCACGCCCAGCACTGCCGCAGCCGTATAAACTATGAATGAAAACAGAAAAGCACCACGTGCTACAAACATACAAACAGAGTGTCATAATGATGGCGGCTGCGCGAAAATCACGCAGCCACGCATCATACGCTGCTGACACACGGAGCTGTTATGGACATTTTGCATGCGCAAAACGCCACGTTTTTGCGCACGCAAAAAGCACACGCTCGTGTAAATCCGGCCTTAGGGTAGGAACACACTAGGCATGAACACTGCGGATTTTATGCAACACATTTTATTGTGGAAAATCCGCAGCGTATCACAGTCGCAGCAGAGTGGATGAGGTTTGAACAAATCTCAATGGTGACGGAAATGGAAGCTGTGCTGTCACTTTCACTTTCCGTTGCGGGGTTCACCCGACGGAAACCTCAGACGGAACTCCGGAATGGAAGCGAACGGTGATGTGAACAGGCCCTAACACAAAAGTTTTGTATTTTTTTAAGCTGGTTCACAAAAAAATATAATTCCAAATTCTACTGGACCAATTGCCTATTTAGAGACTGGCAGCAACTCCAGGAGCGACATCATAAGGGACACACTAGGCGGATATGCTGAGTAAAACTCCACAGCTTATCCGCCCCGGTAGCCGCAGGGAATTCTGCCAGCAAAACCGCACCAAATAGTGGCGCAGGTTTGGTGAGGCATGTCCGCTGCGGGAATCCTGCATGGAAAAAAAAGTTTAGACTTGCCCCGGCCGTAGTCCTGGTGACGCATCTCTCTCTTCTGAACGTAGCCCCGCCTCCTGGGATGACGCTGTAGACCATGTGACTGCTGCAGCAGTCACATGGGATGAAACGTCATGACAGGAGGCGGGGCTGCGCTAAGAATAGAGGATCGCGTCACCAGGACTACGGCTGTGGTAAGTCTAAACTTTTTTATAAATTTAAAAAAGTGCCTTTTTTTTTTTCTCATTTGTGATTTTTGCGGCAGAACCGCAGCATTTCCGCAACAAAGGAGCAGCAATTCTGCAGAATAAATTGACATGCTGCGGCTTAAAAAGCCACACTGCAGGTCCATTTTTTTTGCAGCGTGTGGATGAGATTTGTTCAAACCTCATCCACTCTGCTGCGACTGTAATACGCTGCGGATTTTCCACAATAAAATGTGTTGCATAAAATCCGCAGTGTTCATGCCTAGTGTGTTCCTACCCTAAGGCCGGATTCACACAAGCGTGTGCTTTTTTGCATGCGCAAAAACGTGGCGTTTTGCACATGCAAAAGGTCCATAACAGCTCTGTGTGGCAGCAGCGTATGATGCGTGGCTGCGTGATTTTCGCGCAGCCGCCATCATTATGACACTCTGTTTGTATGTTTGTAGCACGTGGTGCTTTTCTGTTTTCATTCATAGTTTATACTGCTGCGGAAGTGCTGGGCGTGATTTTCACGCACCCATTGACTTCAATGGGTGCGTGATGCGCGAACAATGCACAAATATCGGACATGTCGTGAGTTTTACGCAGCGGACACACGGACACACGCTGCGTGAAAATCACTGACAGTCCGCACGGCCCCATAGACTAACATAGGTCCGTGCGAGGCGCGTGAAAATCACGGGCGTTGCACGGATGTATTACACGTTCGTCTGAATAAGCCCTAACAATAAGGCCCAGTTCACAGAGTTTTTGGGCCTTGATATTGACTCGGACACTGCGTCAGAATCAGCACCAAAAAACTTCCAAAACCGCCTCCCATTGATTTAATCTGAAATCAATGGGAGCTAGTCGCAGAAAAAAGAAATTGCAGCACGTCCTTTCTTGCCGCGGTTCTGCCTCTGACCTCCCATCTAAATCAATGGGAGGCAGAAAATGCATTTTTCCCTGCGTTTTTTGTCTGCTGTCCTCAATCGCAGCGGGCAAAAAACGCAGCAAAAAACGCGGCAAGATAGTGTGGGCAGGTCAAAATCTGCCTCAAAATTTGGTACGCGCTTCCAGGCGGTCGCCGGTGCGCATGCGCGGGAGTTTGCGGGTGCGCGCGATCGGTCGCACGGGCGGCGGTGTTTGACGGCCCCCATGACGACCCCCATGCTACCCAGCGCCGCCATCAGGGGGGGTATTTGAAAGGGGGACCCGCAGCTCATGACATTCTTTTTGTGAAAAAAACAGGCCCCATTGCAGGGGCCTGTTTTTTTTCTACCAAAGGCAAGTCGCGGCAGTTTGCCGGGCCCCCCTTTCAATTAGGTTTGGCCGGGCCTCTCACATCAGTACCCCTAATACCCCCCCTGATGGCGGCCCTGGGTACCATGATATAGTGCTGGACGGAGTACCGTTAACAGGCGGTGCCACGGTAGGGGGGCCCAGAAAATTTAGCTGTAGGGGGCCCTGAAATTCCTGCCTATGGGCGTGGATACAGAAGCTGTGCCTGGCAGATCCTTAACACTTAGCTTCAGCCCTGGAGTTGTAATTCCACAAATTTCCTTGAATATAAACACTGCACCCATTTCCAATGTTTTGCAAGCTAAGTTCCTTTTGCTTTATATTCCACTTTACCATTACTTAAAGTTGGATAGTTTATGATTTGAAGACTGAGATCATTTAAATAATATTTCTCCATCAAACAAAACCAGTTTTTTCTAATGGAAAACCAAGGTGCATGCTTTATGTAGTGTCTGTAGCAGCCACCCATAGTTTCGGATTCACACACACCATTTTTGGATGCGTTTTTTTAAAGCCCAAAAAACTGCGGCCAGATATTTGCCTTCAATAAATAGCTACACCTATAGAGCCTTTTGCTTTGAGGCATTTATTTTTTGAGGCACCATAGGTCAATTTCTGCATTAAAAATTTCTGCAGCATGCGGATGAGATTTGTTCAAATTTTATTTATCCACTTTGCTGC
Organism: Rhinoderma darwinii; assembly: GCF_050947455.1. Taxonomy (NCBI): domain Eukaryota; kingdom Metazoa; phylum Chordata; class Amphibia; order Anura; family Rhinodermatidae; genus Rhinoderma; species Rhinoderma darwinii. Next base: position 119,710,481 of record NC_134688.1, on the reverse strand, counting down.
TACTGTGTTCCGCTGCTGATTTTCTGTCCGCAAATTTGGACGGAAAATCTGCAGCAAATATTGTGAATGTAGCCTAAGAGTGGATTAACATGTAGCGTAATTTTGCGTCAGGAATTTGTCTGCAGCAAATCTTCCGCAAAATCTGCATGTTTTAGATTATGCCACATATGAATCCACCCCAACAGTGATACTGTCCCAAGGATTGTAGAATAGTTACCAGATGCCATTATTGGTACTGTATTTGAAAGCAGTAAAAAAGCTAAAATGCAATAAGTTACTATTACATTAACTGGTTGCCGACCTATGACTAGTATGCTCGTTACGAGCGGCAGGACGTTGCCGCATCAGGACAAGCATACTCATTATGCTGATCGTACGGGCACAGGAGCAGGGCAACACAGCCGCAGCCCTGCTCTAATGGTGTCGATTAGAGAAACCTCTGGTCTATGCCGTTAGCCCCTGGAATGACGGGATCAACGCTGATCGAGGCATACGGGGGGAAAGAGTGAAGGGGGGATCCCGCTTTGATTATGTCACAGGGACTCCCTGTGATGTAATCGAGGAACATATCTCCTATAAGCAGACAGCCCAGGGTACATTGAAGGACCCCAAGGTTGTCTGACTATATTTCCTCTTGTACACAGAGGAATCAGTACACAGGCTAATACGCTGGCATATAGATATATAGTAGTGCATTAAAGTTAAAAAAATAAAATAAAATCCCCCTATAGGATTAAAATAAACAATAAAAAATAATTGTTAAATCAAAAAAATCTGTTTAAAAAAAATACACACAAATGCACATTTTGTACAATAAAAAACATTATTAAGTGTAAGTCCCAAAACATAAAATAATATACACATATTTGGTATCATCATGACTGTAACAACCTGAACAATAACGTTAAAGCATCATTTATGATGATCAGTGTATGCTGCAAAAAAATAACCAATATAAAGTACAACTCCCCCAAAAAACAGTCTCATACACCTATTTTGAAAAAAGTTATGAGTGCTGGGATGCAAAGTGGAAAAATCCAAAGATTGTTCTGGCCCGTAAAGCGACCCTCCGGTTGCAGGACAAAACTATAAATATGATTTGGTATATGGGAGTCATATTACCTGATTCACATTACATTCCACAAAATGCAGCAAAAAAACCTGTGGGATCTAAATGCCCACTATACCCCTCGATAAGTTCCTTGAGGGGTGTAGTTTGCCAAATAGGGTCACTTTTGGTGGTTTCCACTCTTTTGGCACCACAAGACCTCTTCAAACCGGACATGGTGCCTAATAAAAAGGAGGCCTCAAAATCCACTAGGGATATGCATGCTAGGGCCACATGTGGGATATTTTTAAAAACGGCAGAATCTGGGCAATAAGTATTGAGTTGCGTCTCTCTGGTAAAACCTTCTGTTTTACAGTAAAAATTGAATACAAAGGATTTTCTGACAAAAAAAAATAATTTGTAAATTCTCGCCTCTACATTGTTTAAATTCCTGTGAAACACCTAAAGGGTTAATAAACTTTCTAAATGCTGTTTTAAATACTTTGAGGGGGTCTAGTTTCTAAAATGGGGTGTTTGGGTTTCTAATATATAGGCCCCTCAAAGCCACTTCAGAACTGAACTGGTACCTAAAAAAAGTGGCTTTTGAAATTTTATTCAAAATATGAGAAATTGCTGATTATGTTCTAAGCCTTATAACGTCCTAGAAAAAAAAAGAATGTTCACAAAATTATGCCAACATATAGTAGACATATGGGAAATGTGAAGTAGTAACTATTTTGGGTGGTATAACCTTCTGTCTTACAAGCAGATGCATTTAAATCCAGAAAAATGCTCTTTTTTTTTCAAATTTTCCCTAAATTTTGCTATTTTTCACAAATAGACACTACCCTATTTGCAGCAATACCGTATTTGTGGCGATAAACTGCCGTTTGAGCCCATGGGAGGCCTCAGAAGGGAAGGAGCGCTGTGTGTTCTTTGGAGTGCAGATTTTGCTGGATTGGTTTTCGGGTGCCATGTCGCATTTGCAGAGCCCCAGAGGTATCAAAGTAATTGAAACCCACCAGAAGTGACCCCATTTTGGAAACTACACCCCTCAAGGAATTAATTGATGGGTAATGTGACCATTTTGACCCAATGGTTTATTCACAGAACTTATTTGAATTGGGCTGAGAATTTTAAAAAATATATTTTTTTCCAATAATATGCAGTTTTAGCTCAAAATTTCTTATTTTTACAAGAAATAAAAATACTCCATTTTGTTGCCCAATTTGTCCTGAGTGTAGCAATACCCCATTTGTGGTGACAAACTGCTGTTTGGGCCCATGGGAGGGCTCAGAAGGAAAGGAGTGCTATTTGTTCTTTGGAGTGCAGATTTTTCTGGATTGGTTTTCGGGTGCCATGTCGCATTTGCAGGGCCCCAGAGATATCAAAGCAATAGAAACACACCAGAAGTGACCCCATTTTGGAAACTACACCCCTCAAGGAATTCATTTATTGGTGTTGTGACCATTTAGACCCCATAGTTTCTTCACAGAACTTATTTGAATTGGGCTGGGAATTCAAACTAAATTAATTTTTTCCAATAATATGTAGTTTTTGCTGAAAATGTCTTATTTTCACAAGAAATAAAATACCCCATTTTGTTGCCCAATTTGTCCTGAGTGCGGCAATGCCCAATTTGTGGTGATAAACTGACGTTTGGGCCCATGGGAGGGCTCAGAAGGAAAGGACCACCATTTGGCCTACTGGGGATTCTCTGGTGCTAAGTCATGTATGCAGAAGCCCCTGACAGGGCCGGCCCTAGGATAGATGGCGCCCTGTGCGAAATGATCTTTCAGCGCCCCACCCATCATAAAAAAAAAATGCCCCATAAAAAAATGATAATGCCCCTTTAGTGCCACCATACAGTATAACAATAATCTAATATATTACAACCCCTTCAAGGACACAGTATTTTGTCCTCTAATTGTGTCCACAGTATTATGCCATCTGTAGTACCCCTACACAGTATAATGTTCGCTTAGTGGCCCCCACACAGTATAGTTCCCCCCTGTAGATTTTGTCAAACAGCATCCCTGTAGACAGTGCATAATTCCCCACCTCCTTTTTGTAGATCGTGCCATACAGCCCTCCACCTCCCTCTTGTAGACAGTGCCATACAGCCCCCCACCACCCCCTTGTAGACAGTGCCATACAGTCCCCCACCTTCCCCTTGTAGATAGTGCCATACAGTCCCCACACCTCCCCCTTGTAGACAGTGCCATACAGTCCCCCACCTTCCCCTTGTAGACAGTGCCATACAGTCCCCCACCTCCCCCTTGTAGACAAAAATTGTACTCACCTAGGCCCCGTTCCCATGACGAACTGAGCTGCTCCATGACCCTGTAGCCTAGTACAGAATTTCCCAACCTTTTCGGACTCGAGGCAGCACTGGAAAAACAAAATTTCCTCAGGGCCCCCCTACCAAAAATTGTATTGAGAAAAACAGAAAACGGCTAAGAACAAGCACTCCACTCGTAGGGTATGTTCACACACGTTTTTTGTAATGCAAAAAAAATCTGCCTGAAAATTCCTTCAGCAGCTGACAGCATTGGAAACCACTTGAAGACCATCAGTAAAATGACCATCAACCCCCCGCTTACAGTAAAAGGACCATCAGCCCACCACTCACAGTAAAATGACCATCAGCCCCCCACTCACAGATTCCCCCTGTAGGTAGCGCCACACAGCCTCTTGTAGGTAATGCCATACAGCCCCTTGTGGGTAGCGCCACACGGCCCCCTTGTAGGTAGCGCCAGACAGCCCCCTTGTAGGTAGCGCCTCACAGCCCCTTGTGGGTAGCGCCACACAGCCCCCTTGTGGGTAGCGCCAGGCAGCCCACTTGTAGGTAGCGCCACACAGCCCCCTTGGAGGTAGCGCCACACAGCCCCCTTGTAGATAGCGCCACACAGCCCCCTTGTAGATAGCGCCACACAGCCCCCTTGTAGATAGCGCCACACAGCCCCCTGTAGAGTGGGCCGCACAGCCCCCTGTAGGGAGGGCCGCACAGCCTCCTGTAGGGAGGGCCGCACAGCCTCCTGTAGGGAGGGCCGCACAGCCCCCTGTAGGGAGAGCCGCACAGCCCCCTGTAGGGAGTGCCGCACAGCCCCCTGTAGGGAGTGCCGCACAGACCACTGTAGGTGGTGCCGCACAGCCCCCTGTAGGGAGTGCCGCAAATACCCCTGGTAGGGAGTGCCACACAGCCCACGGTTGGTAGTGCCCCATAACCCCCTGGTTGGTAGTGCCCCACAGCCCACTGGTTGGTAGTGCCCCAAAGCCCGCTGGTTGGTAGTGCCACACAGCCCACAGCCCCCTGGTTGGTAGTGCCACACAGCCCACAGCTCCCTGGTTGGTAGTGCCACACAGCCCACTGCCCCCTGGTTGGTAGAGCCACACAGCCCCCTGGTAGGTAGTACCACAAAGCCCCCTGGTTGGTAGTGCCACACAGCCCACAGCCCCCTGGTTGGTAGTGCCACACAGCCCACAGCCCCCTGGTTGGTAGTGCCACACAGCCCACAGCCCCCTGGTAGGAAGTGCCACACTGCCCACAGCCCCCTTGTAGGTAGTGCAAGGACTACAAAATGACCCTGATAGCTGGCGGGCAATAGACATTCAAAAAAGGACAACTGTGCAGGAGCACACAAAATACCCAGCTTTCCCAGCTATCAAATAAATGTGTGGCAATAAACTAAGATATAACTTTTATTTAGTCTGAGTAAAGGATTAATCCTTTTAGCTAGATTAAATAAAGGTTATATCTTAGTTTATTTCCACACTTTTTTTGATACCCGGGAAAGCTGGGTATTTTGTGTGCTCCTGCACAGTTGTTATTTGTAGGTAGTGCCACACAGCCCACAGCCCCCCTGTAGATAGCAACCCCCCTTCCAATAAAGATAACACCACTGTAGCTCCCTGAAGGAGCGGAATCCCCGTGTGGCCGGGGGATTCCGCTCCTGGAGCGCTGCTTGATGCCTCTGTCCATATATGGACAGTGACATCAGGGAAAAGTCCTGAATTGGAATCCCCGGTCACAACGTTGCAGACGCTATGACCGTCGATTCCACTCCAGGAGAAGCTCCTGTCGTCTGTGTCCATGACGTCATCGGCTTCTCCTGGAGTGGAATCCCCGGTCATAGAATCTGCAATTCTGTGACCGGGGAATCCGCTTCAGGAGTTTCCCCTAATGTCACTGTCCATATATGGACAGAAACATCAAGCAGCGCTCCAGGAGCGGAATCCCCGGTCACACGGGGATTCCGCTCCTTCAGGGAGCTACAGTGGCGCTAGTAGACAGCAGAGCAGGGAGATACCACCCTGCTCTGCTATAGTGCCCCCCTGTAGATAGCAACCCCTCCCCCCTTCCAGTATAGATAGTGCCACTGTAGCTCCCTGAAGGAGCGGAATCCCCGTGTGCCCGGGGATTCCGCTCCTGGAGCGCTGCTTGATGTCACTGTCCATATATGGACAGAAACATCAAGCAGCGCTCCAGGAGCAGAATCCCCGGCAACACGGGGATTCCGCTCCTTCAGGGAGCTACAGTGGCACTAGTAGACAGCAGAGCAGGGAGATATCTCCCTGCTCTGCTATAGTGCCGATGCTACCGCTATAGCAGCTGCAGCGGCTGCTAGCGGCGCCACCGCCCTCGTTCTCGGTGTCACCGTTAGCAGCCGCTATGGCTGCTACAGCGGTAGCGACGGCCACTAAGTGAAGAAGCGCCCAGGTGGAAAGGCGCCTGCAGTTAGTGTGTGTATCCCCGCTGCTAGTTGCAACGGCGCAGGGATACACACACCCGCTGGCGCCCCTCTTGCCGTGTGGTGGCTGGCGCCCTGTGCGACCGCACTGGTCGAACATAGCTAAGACCGGCCATGGCCCCTGAGGTACCAGTACAGTTGTAACCCCCAAGAAGTGACCCCGTTTTAAAAACGACACCCCATAAGGCATTCATCTAGAGGTGTAGTGAGCATTTTTACCGGAGACATATACCCCATAAACTGTAATGTGGGTTCTCCCGGGTACGCCAATACCCTCAATGTGGCTGTTATCAGCTGCCTGGGCACACGGCAGGGCTCAGAACGGAAAGATGAGGGGGATAAGTTGTGCGGAGTGCATTAGGGTAAGTAAAACTGAGGTAGATTAAAAATCAAGGGATGTATGATACATTTTTAAGCACTCTTTCATACGGAGCCTCTTGAAATTCCAGGAAAGTTCCCGTCTGGCCTGCACATCGACGTAGCACGTACACATTGTACAATGCCATCTGTATGATGTGCACGGCCAGCTTCTTATACCACACCGCATGGCGCTGTAGGGCTTCAGGGCTTGATCTGTCAAGTCCACCCCTCCCATGTACCTACTGTAATCCAGGATGCAGTCTGGTTTGGGGGTGTCTGTACTGGTACCTCGTACAGGTACATGGGTACTGGTGTTGGCATGTATTGTTGTCAATACAAGGACATCTCTCTTGTCCTTGTACTTGATACACAATATGTTGCTGCTGGATTGTGCCCTGCTCTCACCCCTTCTGAGTGTTTGCCCAAGCAGAGTCTTAGGGAGGCCTCTCAGATTTCTTCTAGCAGTGTCGCATGCCGCAGTACTTCTGGAAACGAGGCACTTGAAGAGTGGGACGCTGGTATAAAAATTATCCAGGTAGAGGTGGTAACCCTGGTCCAGCAGTGGGTGCAACAAATTGCACACAATTTTTGCATTAACTCCCAGTAATGGGGGGCATTCTGGGGGCTAAATACTGGTGTCCTTCCCTTCATATATCGTAAATTTGTAGGTATACCCTGATGCACTCTCGCACAGCTTATACATCTTCACGCCATACCTTGCCCTCTTACTCGGCAGGTACTGGCGGAATTGAAGCCTCCCTTTAAAATGTACCGAGGACTCATCAATAGAAATACACGTCTCGGTGGTGTATGCTTGGGAAAACCGGGCACTGAAACGGTCTAATAGGGGTCTCCGTTTATACAAACGGTCAAAACTGGGGTCATCTTGGAGTAGGCAATGCTCATTAGGAGAAGCGAAGTATTGCCTCTTTTTTTTTTTAGGTTCCAGTTCAGTTCTGAAGTTGCTTTCAGGGGCCTATATATTAGACACCCACATCAAACACCCCATTTTAGAAACTAGACCCCTCAAAGTATTCGCAACAGCATATAGAAAGTTTATGAACTCTTTAGGTGTTTCACAGGAATTTAGAGCAAAGTGGAGGTGAAATTTACATATTTATTTTTGTCAGAAAATCCTTTTTATACCATTTTTTTCTAAGACACAAAAGGTTTTACCAGAAAAATGCAACTCAATACTTATTGCCCAGATTTTGCAGTTTAGGGAAATATCCCACATGTGGCCCTAGTGTGATAATGGATTGAAGCACCGGCCTCCGAAGCAAAGGAGCACCTAGTGGATTTTGAGGCCTCTTTTTTATTAGGCACCATATCTGGTTTGAAGAGGTCTTGTGCCAAAACAGTGGAAACCCCCCAAAAGTGACCCCATTTTGGAAACTAGACCCCTTGAGGAATCCATTGTAGTTTTCTTGGGGTGCATGCGGCTTTTTGATCAGTTTTTATTCTATTTTTAGGTGGCGTGGTGACTAAAAAACAGCAATTCTACTATTGTTTTTTTATTCTATTTTTTTTACAGCGTTCACCGTGCGCTATAAATGACATATTCACTTTATTCTGCGGGGCGATACGATTACGGTGATACTATATATTTATAGTTTTTTTTATGTCTTATGGCGTTTGCACACTAAAATAAGTTTTGGAAAAAATCATTCACTTTTTGTGTTACCTTATTCTAAGAGCCAGAACTTTTTTATTTTTCCATCAATAAAGCCATGCAAGGACTTATTTTTTGCGTAACGAACTGTAGTTTCAATCATTACCATTTTTAGGTACGTGTGACTTTTTGATCTCTTTTTATTCCATTTGTTGGGAGGTGAAGTGACCAAACAATTGTGATTGTGGTACGGTTTATTATTATTTTCTTTTACGGCGTTCACCGTGCGGGATAAATAACAAAATAATTTTGTAGTTCAGGGCGTTACGGATGCGGCAATACCAATTATGTATAGTTTATTTGTTTATTTATCTATTTTTATTAATAATAAAGGACTGATAATGGAAAAAGGGGGATTTTTACTTTTATTACTTTTAAAACTTTTATTTTCTTATTTTTACACATCTTTTTTTACTTTATTACTTTATCCCACTAGGGGACTTGAGGGCAGGAGGCCCTGATCGCTATTCTAATACACTGCACTACATGCGTAGTGCAGTGTATTAGAGCTGTCAGCTACTCACTGACAGCAAGCATAGTGGGTCCTGACTTTGTCAGGACCCACTAGGCTTCCATCGATGGCATAGCTGGACGCCATTATTTGGTGTCCGGTTGCCATAGTAACCATCGTCGGCCGCTATCGTGTAGCAGGCCGGCGATGGTAGCTTAACCCCTAAAAAGCCGCGATCTCTATTGAACGCGGCTTTTAAGGGGTAAATCAGCGCGGACACAGCGATCGGACCCCGCTATAGGAGCTGCGGCAGCTGCTGTACGAGACAGCAGCTGTCACAGTTCCTGTATGTGCCGGGAGGACGGCCGAAACGGCCGCTACTCCCGAGACGTACTATTAGGTCATGGAGCGCGAATGATACAGCTACCATGACCTAATAGTACGTCCAGGAGCGGGAAGGGGTTAAGGGGTTAAAGACCAGGCCAATTTGAGTTTTTATTTTCGATATTTCCTCCCCGCATTACAATAGCCAGAACGTTTCTATTTCTTCAGCGACATAGCCATATGAGGTCTTGTTTTTTGCGGGACAAGTTGTCGTTTTTCATAGCACCATTTATTGTGCTGCATAATGTACTGGGAATCTGAAAATAAATTATTTGTGGGGTAAAATGGGCAAAAAACAGCGATTACACCATTTTTTGGGGGGTTTTGTTTTTACAGCGGCCATCAGGCGGTAAAAACAACATATTCTCCTTATTCTACAGGTTGATACGATTACGGTAATACCAAATTGTTTTGTTTTATGTTTTACCTCTTAAAAAAAATAAAACTATTTGGTAAAAAAAAAAAATTAACTTTACTTTTTTTTCCATCAATTTAGAGGTGTGAGGGCTTAAATTTTGCGCGGCAAGCTGTAGTTTTCACCAATACCGTTTTCGGCTACATGCAACTTTTTGATAACTTTTTATTCCTTCTTTTTGGAGAGCTAAGGTGGCCAAGAAACAGCAATTTGCATGTTTTATATACTCTTTTTTTTTTTTTTACGTCGTTAACCGAACGGGTTAAACAATGCAATATTGAGATAGATCGGACTTTTACGGATTCGGCGATACCAGTTATGTTAACTTTTTTTTTATTTTTTAACATTGCTTTAGGGAATAAATGGGAAAAGGATTTTTTTAACTTTTAATATTTTTTTTGGGGAACATTATAAAAATCTTTATTTAACTGTTTTTTACTTTTTTTTATTAGTCCCCTTAGGAGACTTGAAGCAGCGATCGTTGGATCGCTTGCATGATATACTGCAATACTGATGTATTGCAGTATATCGAGATTCTGATAGTCTCATTTGAAGCCCTGCCGTAGGCCCAGAGGCTGCCATAACAACCACTGTAAATGGCCGATCGTGCCGCGGGAGGGTACGATGGAGTGCTTGAGGGGGCGGCCCCCCCTGACTCTAACAATTTAAATGCAGCGGTCGCGATTGACTGCAACATTTAAGGTGTTAAACCGGCGGAATGAAAGTGATCTTTGATTCCGCCCGTTGCAGTGAGGTGTCGGCTGTATAACACAGCCGTCACCCGCTGCGTATGGAGCGAGCTCAGCCAGTGAGCCCGCTCCATACTTTCCCTAAATGGCTGCCGTGTACCAGTACATAACATGTCGTTAAGGGGTTAATATTTATCCAAGTACCTCCGAAGATGGAGGTACAGTTTAAGGTTGCTACACTTTCAAATCCTCTAAGGCTGGGTTCACACGTGGCGGAATTTCACTTAAATTCCGCTGCGGACACTCCGCAGCGTTAATCCGCAGCGGAGCCGTTTGTCCATTGACTTACACTTTAATTTAGCAGTGTTCGTTTAGACGAGGCGTAAAATTCCGCTGCGGAGCATAGGCTGCGGAGCGGAATTTGGTGTCCGCAGCATGCTCTGTCTGTTGCGGAGCAGTGGCGGACTCATGGCGGAATTTCACCATTGACTTCAATGGAGATTCTAATTTCCGCAATGAAGTCCGCAGCTGTCATGCACATGTTATGTGTGCTGCGGATCCGTCTTGCTTTTTTAACTTGACATTTCTTCATTCTGGCTGGACCTATGTATTTCTAGGTCTACAGCCAGACTGAGGAAGTCAATGGGGCTCCCGTAATGACGGGAGCGTTGCTAGGAGACGTCAGTAAATAGTCACTGTCCAGGGTGCTCAAAGAGTTAAGCGATCGGCAGTAACTGTTTCTGCACCCGGGACAGTGACTACCGATCCCAATATACATGTATCTGTAAAAAAAAATGAAGTTCATACTTACCGAGAACTCCCTGCTTCTGTCTCCAGTCCGGCCTCCCAGGATGACGTTTCAGTCTAAGTGACGGCTGCAGCCAATCACAGGCTAATAACAGGCTGCAGCGGTCACATGGACTGGCGCGTCATCCAGGGAGATCGGGCTGGATGCCGAAGGAGGGACGCGTCACCAAGACAACGGGCGGTAAGTATGAATTTCTTTGACTTTCACAAGGGAAAGTGCTGGCCCTTCTCTCTATCCTGCACTGATAGGGAGAAGGGAAGTACTTTTACCGCAGTCCGCAGCAGCTAGTCCGCATCAATTTACTGCACATTTTGTGCAGATCCGCAGCAGAATCTGCAACGCAGATTCTGTGCGGCATTGATGCGGACAGTTGCGGAGGAAATCCGCCACGTGTGGTCATGCCCTAAATGAGAAAATGAAGCTGAAATACTCTCTTCTGCTGTTCTTGTCAACTGACTATGTATTATACCCGCTATTACCTGACTTCTTCAGGAGTGATCATTCCATCATTTCTGCACTTTCTGATCAAGGAGATGTTTCATCAAATAAGATCCTCAATTATGTTTAGGGAACGTTACAGTAGTCACAGGACAGGACGCTGACACTGTGATATTTATTGCCAAGAGATATTGTGACACTGGAAAAATTAGGCTGCCCAGATATTAATAACATAGGATCTACTTTTACCGTGGTCACTTTCTCTCAAGAACTACCATTCAACCAGTAGCTACCATGGAAGCAAATTATCCCGCATTTTTATGTACATCGCATAAATTCCACAAGACTTTCACAAGCTAAGGCCTCATGCACACGACCGGAATAGTTTTTACTGTCTGCAAATACAAATCTAATGGCTACGGATATACTTTACTGCACGGATACATGGATATTGCAATTGCGGAAGTGCCCATAGACTTTTATGGGCGAGTCCGTGACGCAATTGCGGACAAGAATAGGACATGTTCTATATGTTGCAGATCACTTCTACGGCCCGGATACACATCTGGATATATATACGGAAAGTTGTCAGTGGCCAATAGAAATAAATGGGTCCGCAATTTAAAAAGGCTCTGTCACCAGATTATAACTGCCCTATCTCCTACATAATCTGATCAGCACTGTAATGTAGATAACAACAGTGGTTTTTATTTTCAAAAACAATCATTTTTGAGCAAGTTATGAACAATTTTAGATTTATGCTAATTAGTGCTGTGTGAGTAAGTCCCACAAAAACTTTACTGAAGTGTTGGGAGTGAACCTGAATCCTAGCTGGAGGCAATGTCTATTCACTCTCAAGACACTTCAGTAAAGTTAATGTGGGTGTATGTGACAGCACAGCGTGATCTCGCGAGATCAGGTTGTGCTGTGAATACAGATGAACATGAATGGAGAGAAGTGTATGATGCTGATTGGTCAGCGTCATACACTTCTCTTTACAACTCCCACTTGGTCAAAAGTTAAAAAACGCCCAGTTGGGCATTAAGAAACTAATTAGCATAAATCTAAAATTGTTCGTAACTTGATAAAAAAATTATTGTTTTTCAAAATAAAAACCACTGTTATCTGCATTACAGCGCCTATCAGATTAGGTAGGGGATATGGCATTTATAATCTGGTGACAGAGCCTCTTTAATATGTAAATACGGATGAGAATTACGGTCGTGTACATAGTGCCTAACAAGCATGTTTTTTGTTTATTTTCTGAATGGGCAGGGTAGATAAACTGAGCATACATCCTAGCATCCATCAGAAAAAGGATCCTAGGTCAGTATGTAGAGGTTCACCTTTACTAGACCATTTTGGGGATGCGATAATAAAAGATCAGTTATTGTGACAGATGACCTTTACATTCTGAACTGGGATTTAAGATTAAATTGCTCAAATGTTAGGCCAATATTTAAAGGGAACCTGTTATTAAGCTTATGCCACCCTCACTGAGGGTGGCTGTTTAATGTTCAGATGCATCAGTTCCTCCAGGGAGGGATGCTCTTTGTAGCCACTCTCTGTTCTGTAATTCTTTAAATTAGTGAATACCTCTGGTGTGCTAGGACAGCAATGGTGTCAAGGCTCTGCAGCTTCAAACGAGAACTAAAAAGCCTTAATTGATATAAGAAAGAAAGGTGTGGTTTTGCAAGTGCTGCTGCAAGTATTCACATATGCCACAGAAATTGGTATTGACTATGGGGGCATGGCTATTAAGAGTAAAACTAAACATATAAAATTCACAAAAGAAATAAAAATATATCCCAGCACTTTTTCACTCTCTCTTGTCTTTGATGACTGAGAAATTTATAAAGAAATCTTCTCTGTGTGTCCCAGGATCTCGACTACGTCTCCCCTCCTCCTGTCTTGTGTCGTGCTGTATGATAACTGGCTGCAGCAGGAGACTGCCCCCTCTGATCTGTCTGCAGTAGGACAAAAAGGTTTTAAAAACATGTTATTTTTGTGAAAGAATAAATGACTGCAAACTAGAATAGTTAAAATAATGGGACATTTCCTTTAAATCTAAATCTGAAAATTAAGTCCTTAAAACAACTTGAGTCACATATCCTTAGCTGTTCCTCAGTTTTACCAAAGTTGCTTGCACATCAACAAATGGGAATTTAAGACTGGGGCTGGCTCATTATTGCAGTACTGACTTGTTAGATTGTTGGCTTTCACCCCAGCACCGCACCAAGCTGATCAATGCCTCTAATCCATGGTCATTACTAAGTGAGAATTCTTTGCACATAACATACTATTTTCATTTGTTTGAAGAGGTAAGTGATCATTGACGGCGTGAGTGCCCTATGACTTACAGCTGTAGTAATATTTCAAGAATTCAACATCTTAAGATTCAGTAAACTAATCAAAGCCTCATTCTCATCTAAGAATCCCCGGTTTTCATAGCAGTTATAAATACAGGGTGGCCCATTTATATGGATACACCTAAATAAAATGGGAATGGTTGGTGATATTAACTTCCTGTTTGTGGCACATTAGTATATGGGAGGGGGGAAACTTTTCAAGCTGGGTTTTGACCATGGCGGCCATTTTGAAGTCGGCCATTTTGTATCCAACTTTAGTTTTTTCAATGGGAAGAGGGTCATGTGACACATCAAACGTATCGAAAATTTCACAAGAAAAACAATGGTGTGCTTGGTTTTAACGTTACTTTATTCTTTCATGAGTTATTTACAAATGAATGGAACAAAATGGAACAAAATCTGACGTATATCATAGCACCATAAATAGGCTCTGTCACCAGATTATAAGTGCCCTATCTCCTACATAATCTGATCTGCGCTGTAATGTAGATAACAGTGGTTTTTATTTTGAAAAACGATCATTTTTGAGCAAGTTATGAACAATTTAGATTTATGCTAATCACGCTGATGACGGGACTTCCTCCCACAGGTCCTTCACTGGAGCAATGGCTTTTCAGTCTTCCATGGCACCGATGAAGAACCTGTGGTAGGAAGTCCCGTCACAGCGTGAACTCGCGAGATCACGCTGTGCAGTGAAACAAGCTGGGATGTGTAGCGTCCATGGCCGTGGGCCGTCGGGTTTACTCACCTCCCGACGCCCGCAGCCATGGATCCGTGAGCGCTGGTCCCCGTCTCCCTCCTAGGAGACGCCAGCGCTCACTTCCGCTCCATTCGGCTGTGTCCCTTAGGGTGCGCGCGCACGCTCGCAACCCGGCCTTAAAGGGCCAGTGCGCGCAAATAGGAAGTCGTCATCATCATCAACTACCACGATTTCCTGGTCTATAAGAAGGCCCCAGGCCTTCTAATCCTTGCTTGAGCGTTGTTAGTCTATCCCAGTCTGTCTCGCAAATGGTCCCTTAGTGTTTCCCGTTCCAGCTGTTACCCGAGCCCTGTTACCTGTTCCTGTAATCCGTATTGTTCCAGTTCCTGTGCCTACCAGCGTTGGAGTCGTGTCTTCTGCCACGTCCAGTGTCTTCTGCCACGTCCAGTGTCTTCTGCCACGTCCAGAGTCGTCTGCCACGTCCAGTGTCGTCTGCTTCATCGCATACTGCCCGCCACGTCTGGCGCCACCTGCCGCACCAGCCTCCATCCATGCTGTAGCCACAGCCACTGTCCGGACTATTTCAGGTACCCAAGCATTACTGTCTGCCATTGACTTTCGCATAGACTGTGACCTGGTCAGCTGCCTCCCCGCTACGGCGGAGCGGCCTAGTGGGTCCACATACCCTGTGTCCGTGACAGGATGGAATGAAGAGAAGTGCATGACGCTGATTGGTCAGCATCATACGCTTCTCTTTACAACACCCACTTGGTAAAAAGTAAAAAAACACCCAGTTGGTAATTAGCATAAATCTAAAATTGTTCATAACTTGCTAAAAAAAATAAATATCATTTTTCAAAATAAAAACCACTATTATCTACATTACAGCGCTGATCAGATTATGTAGGAGATAGGGCACTTATAATCTGGTGACAGAGCCTCTTTAAAGGGAATGTGTTGCTAGCAAAAAATGTATTATTTTTTTTAGTTAAACAATTAGTGTGTAGGTGATTAAACATTGTTCTAATTCTTTTTATTTTTTTCACGAGTCAGGAAATATTATAAATTAGATTCTAATTTATAATATTTCCCAGCACTGGTCACTAGATGGAGCAATTCCCAAAATTGCAGCATTGCATGTGGTAAAGCAACCACATTGCTTTATGCTGCAAAATTGGAAAAAAATCCCTCGCTCTAGTGAGCTCTCAGAATCCCCCCCTCCTTTATCCTGGCTAGTGCCGGGAGAAACGAGGGGATTGAACGGTCAAACCTCCTACACTGTGTGTCACCATTTTTTGAGCTAACACACAGTGTAGAAGGTTTACATACACTAGTAAACACACACTGAAACACGAACATACATAGAAATCACTTACCTGCTCCTGCCGCCGCCGCTCCCTCCGGTCCGTCCGCTCCGTCTGCTGCCGCTGCTCCAAGTGCACAAGTCCGGAAGCCGCGATCGGAAGTAGTAATCTTACTGTCCGGCCGCGACTTCCGGTCTACAGGAAAATGGCGCCGGACGGCGCTCAGTTCAACTTGGACTGTGTGGGAGCGGCGCATGCGCCGTTCCCACACAGACGGTGTACAACATAGTGGATGGAACGGGCCCCGTTCGCATTCACTATGGGACTGTAGCTGCCGTATTCCATGTCTCTATGTGTCGTTAATCGACACATACAGAAATGGAAAAAAAAATGGCAGCCCCCATAGGGAAGAAAAAGTAAAAAAATAAAAAAAGTAACACACAAACACACAAATAAATACAAAAGTTTTTTTTATAAAACACTAACATCAAACTGATATAAAAATTTTTTTGGGCGTGACACTGTTCCTTTAAAGAGGCTCTGTCACCAGATTTTGCAACCCCTATCTGCTATTGCAGCAGATAGGCGCTGCAATGTAGATTACAGTAACGTTTTTATTTTAAAAAAACAAGCATTTTTGGCCAAGTTATGACCATTTTTGTAGTTATGCAAATGAGGCTTGCAAAAGTCCAAGTGGGTGTGTTTAAAAGTAAAAGTCCAAGTGGGCGTGTATTATGTGCGTACATCGGGGCGTTTTTAATACTTTCACTAGCTGGGCGCTCTGAAGAGAAGTTACATCCTCTTCTCTTCAGAACGCCCAGCTTCTGACAGTGCAGATCTGTGACGTCACTCACAGGTCCTGCATCGTGACGGCCACATCGGCACCAGAGGCTACAGTTGATTCTGCAGCAGCATCAGCGTTTGCAGGTAAGTCGATCTTACGCCCCGATGTACGCACATAATACACGCCCACTTGGACTTTTACTTTTAAACACACCCACTTGGACTTTTGCAAGCTTCATTTGCATAACTACAAAAATGGTCATAACTTGGCCAAAAATGCTCGTTTTTTAAAAATAAAAACGTTACTGTAATCTACATTGCAGCGCCTATCTGCTGCAATAGCAGATAGGGGTTGCAAAATCTGGTGACAGAGCCTCTTTAAGGCCAGGATCACGCAAACAATTTTGATGCAGTTTTTGTGGCAGTGTATGGCTCAGTTTTTTGAGCCAAACACAGGAGTGGACAAAAGAAAGAAATACACATCAGTCTTTCCTTAATAACCTTTCTTCCTTTTGTATCCACTTCTGGCTTTAGCTCAAAAGAGTGAGCGAAAAACTGCCACAAAGACTGCATCAAAACTCTGTGTGTGATCCTGGCCAAAGGCTGGAATCACACATTAAATTTTTGATGCAGTTGTTTGTGCCAAATCCAGGGGTGGATCAAAAAAGAAGGGAGGTTTAAAAGAAAGACTAATACATTTTCTCTCTTTGAATACACTCAGATTCAGTTGGAAGAGGGACCAGCGCGGTCAGCGCTTTCTGGCAACAGGGGCCCTGTGGGACAGGCAGGCTTAGGGGCCAGGTCGCAGTTGCGACCACTATAGCTACGCAACTGCTTTTCTATATACCTTTCCTTCCTTATGGATTCACTTCTGAATGCAAGCCTTTTTTTAAAGCCATCTACTGTCCCTGCTGCGACCGGCTCCTGCGGTAGGCTATTCCATAGATTCACAGTTCTCACAGTAAAGAAGGCTTGTCGCCTCTGCAGGTTGAACCTTTTTTTCTCCAGACGGAGGGAGTGCCCCCTTGTTTTGTTTTTTTAAATTCTCTTTTTTATTGAACATTTTTTGAGAAAATAAACATACAAAATTGTACATAGTGCAGATCCCCAAAATGATAATGACATACAATCAAGGAGGTTCAATGATACAAAATCTTCAGGGGATATAGTAATGACACAGAGTAACTTCATCAGAGATGAAAATATAACAAATAACCAGTGCAGCGGACAAAGTAGTATGAAAAGAATCCTATTACAGGGAATACAAATCAGCTCCAATACATGTTGTACAACCAAGTAATCTACAGAAACTATATACAAAGACTCAAAATATCTGGCATATATAGAGTTATTGTGTGTAAAAAAGGAGGGGCGGTAAAAAGGGGAAAGGAGAGGAAGAGGGGGAGGGTTATGGGGATCCATACCAGAAATAACAAAGACTAATTTAAAGAACCTCTATGTTCCCTCCATGTTGACAAGGTATTCATGAACGCCGAGTGTCTTCTATCTGCCCAACTAGCCAACTCCTCCATTCTGCAGATATTATCTACTTTTTCCACCCATTTGCAAAATCTCGGTGGGGAGGTATTTCTCCAGTGTAGGGGAATTAAGAGCTTTGCTGCAGTTGATAGATGGGTGGAGAGGTCGTTTTTGGAAGGCCTAATTAGCCATAGAAGTTGACATTAATAAGATTACCTCTGGGGAGGGAGAAATACTCTTCCATGTAAGACGGTGTATACCAGGGGTCTCAAACTCGGCCGGGTAAGTGGGCCGCATATAGAAAAAATGGGAAGTTGACGGGCCGCATTACTTTCAAATTTGATACAATATAAAATTATTGTTAATCAATTAGTTATTTGAACTACTATAACACTACATTACTATAATAATAATACTACATTACTATAATAATAGCGCTAGGTTTAAAATTATGCTTATTTCAACAATCCAGCTTTCCAGTTTAAGTGTCGCCAAATGCAGTCCGGCGGCTCAGTTAGCACACATGTCAAGATTGGGCAGCCCCTTTTTAGATAGTGCCGCAGTGCCCTCTGTGGATGCTGCCGCAGTGCCCTCTGTGGATGCTGCCGCAGTGCCCTCTGTGGATGCTGCCGCAGTGCCCTCTGTGGATAATGCAACACACCCCTAGATAATAAATCCTATATACAGGGCATGCATGCTGCATCATCTGGCACAATATATATATATCCTCCCTTATAACTTGCGACTGTACTCCCAAAATATATTACACCGAACAAGGAAAGAACCAAGGAGTCTCTAAGTCAAAAAAATATATATACATAATCTTTTTATTTGACAATATTACACTGTTTACACAAAACGAGTTTCTAAAAATTAAACACAAATAAAAGCATGGCCGCCACATGGGTCAACTGTTAATCAAATATGGTCATGTAAGTAAAGACATATTAAAGTATACCTCAAAACAACAGTATAGGTAGCATAATATAGATAAGGTGAGGTATACTGGCTACAGGTGATATGTTAAACTGCTTCAAAAAGTCTGTGAGAGGGATGTTACTCCCATGCATGAAAAGTGCAATAGAAATAGGACTGAATGAACAATGTGTTATAATGTCCAAAAAAGAGAGCTAATGTATGTATAGATACTAGGCTAATAACCATATATATATAAAGGCCCAAATACCAAAAAAGCAGCGAACAATAGACCAAGGAGTACTAGCAAAGTACTAACCCATGTAGCTGAGACTCCAAGAATGGCGGCCGGCCCCAACGCGTTTCGGCTTCCGCCTTCGTCTGGGGGTGGCATCTACAAATATATCCCTCCTATTTATCTAACCTAGGGACCAATCAGGGAACGATTAGCCAGGTGAAAATATTATACAATACAATTACCTCAATCAGCTGTGGCGTCATGTCCGCGTTTGTCAGTAGACAAATATCACATGGTGTGGGCATCATGTGATACGCGATGAGTGCGCCGCGTGATGATGTCACAGCGGCGCCCTTCATCCCGCGCACATCAAGATGCCGACTCCTAGTGAGTTGCTAAGGACGCCAGCGCATGCGCACTAGATTGAGGCATGTGGATGATAATTCCACCAAGTACAATATGTACGTATAGAAAAAGATTACACACCGTGCAATAGAATTAAGATATTCAATGTTTATAAGTGTATCAGTACCCATAGCTGTCTATGAAAATATATGGTTTTTAACACAAGGAAAGCACCTTTGTGATATACAGCACAAGATCTTTAAGAAATTGCATAATAGATTATATTAAAATACGTGACTTTATATTAAAAGAAATATTGACTCATAGGTGAGCATGGATTAAACCATATTCACACAGAATATACTGTGTTTAAAAATACAAATTAGTGTATATACATATATTTTTTATAGTGAAAAAAAGAAATAAAGTGAATAAGTAAGTGTTGTACATGACAGGAAAATATATACATATATATACATGCAAAATATACGTCGCAAACGCATGACAATATATTATATAAAGTGAATATAGAAATAGATATATATCATAAAGTGATGAATAATTATTGTCATACTCATGTATATATCTGTACATAGATCATATGCATATATAGTCGGGTAAAGAAATATATATATATATATATATATATATATATATATATAAAAATTTGTGTACAAAGTAAATTAGTGCTAATATAATACATAAGGGTATAAAAATATACATTTCAATACTAAAGTGCAATAGTGCAAGAATTCATAGAATTGACAAATTTGTTAAAAATTATACATTTCATTATTTTATTTTACGCTGCCATATATAGACTACTGTAGGAATTAGAAAACATCTGAAAAGCAAGTTACTCTATGTATATAAATCAATAGGAAAAGAGGGGGGAGGAATCCTCCAGCTCACCTGACACTGTGGGTTTGTGTCACGAATAGCGCCCGGATCCTCGTGTCGGCACACGGTCTGAAGCAAGGACCATTAAACTTGGAACTCGTTTCCGTTTTAAACCCCACACAGCGCTGGATCCACACACCCCTCTTCTTCCTATATAAATCAATGTAACACAACGCTTTGGCATAGTTTGTTGTCTTTCACTGCGAAAATAATGCATCACTGAATATCGATGGTATTTCATACACGTCTACATCTGGTAAACTAGGAAAGAGAAACTAGGAGAGAAAAGGAACATATGTTAAAATCACAATTTTCCTGTCATATACAACACTTACTTATTCACTTTATTTCTTTTTTTCACTATAAAAAATATATGTATATACACTAATTTGTATTTTTAAACACAGTATATTCTGTGTGAATATGGTTTAATCCATGCTCACCTATGAGTCAATATTTCTTTTAATATAAAGTCACGTATTTTAATATAATCTATTATGCAATTTCTTAAAGATCTTGTGCTGTATATCACAAAGGTGCTTTCCTTGTGTTAAAAACCATATATTTTCATAGACCGCTATGGGTACTGATACACTTATAAACATTGAATATCTTAATTCTATTGCACGGTGTGTAATCTTTTTCTATACGTACATATTGTACTTGGTGGAATTATCATCCACATGCCTCAATCTAGTGCGCATGCGCTGGCGTCCTTAGCAACTCACTAGGAGTCGGCATCTTGATGTGCGCGGGATGAAGGGCGCCGCTGTGACATCATCACGCGGCGCACTCATCGCGTATCACATGATGCCCACACCATGTGATGTTTGTCTACTGACAAACGCGGACATGACGCCACAGCTGATTGAGGTAATTGTATTGTATAATATTTTCACCTGGCCAATCGTTCCCTGATTGGTCCCTAGGTTAGATAAATAGGAGGGATATATTTGTAGATGCCACCCCCAGACGAAGGCGGAAGCCGAAACGCGTTGGGGCCGGCCGCCATTCTTGGAGTCTCAGCTACATGGGTTAGTACTTTGCTAGTACTCCTTGGTCTATTGTTCGCTGCTTTTTTGGTATTTGGGCCTTTACATATATATGGTTATTAGCCTAGTATCTATACATACATTAGCTCTCTTTTTTGGACATTATAACACATTGTTGATTCAGTCCTATTTCTATTGCACTTTTCATGCATGGGAGTAACATCCCTCTCACCGACATTTTGAAGCAGTTTAACATATCACCTGTAGCCAGTATACCTCACCTTATCTATATTATGCTATCTATACTGTTGTTTTGAGGTATACTTTAATATGTCTTTACTTACATGACCATATTTGATTAACAGTTGACCCTTGTGGCGGCCATGCTTTTATTTGTGATTCATTTTTAGAAACTCGTTTTGTGTAAACAGTGTAATATTGTCAAATAAAAATATTATGTATAAATATTTTTTTGACTTAGAGACTCCTTGGTTCTTTCCTTGTTCGGTGTAACACCCCTAGATAAGGCCACAGTGCCCTCTGTAGATAAGGCCACAGTGCCCTCTGTAGATAAGGCCACAGTGCCCTCTGTAGATAAGGCCACAGTGCCCTCTGTAGATAAGGCCACAGTGCCCTCTGTAGATAAGGCCACAGTGCCCTCTGTAGATAAGGCCACAGTGCCCTCTGTAGATAAGGCCACAGTGCCCTCTGTAGATAAGGCCACAGTGCCCTCTGTAGATAAGGCCACAGTGCCCTCTGTAGATAAGGTCTCAGTGCCCTCTGTAGATAAGGCCACAGTGCCCTCTGTAGATAAGGCCGCTGTGCCCTCTGTAGATAATGCAACACACCCCTAGATAATGCCAGTGTCCTCTTCAGATACTGTCACACACCCACTTGTAGATAACGCCACAGTGCCCTCTGTAGAGGCTGCCACAGTGCCCTCTGTAGAGGCTGCCACAGTGCCCTCTGTAGAGGCTGCCAGAGTGCCCTCTGTAGAGGCTGCCAAAGTGCCCTCTGTAGAGGCTGTCAAAGTGCCCTCTGTAGAGGCTGCCCCAGTGCCCTCTGTAGAGGCTGCCCCAGTGCCCTCTGTAGAGGCTGCCCCAGTGCCCTCTGTAGAGGCTGCCCCAGTGATGTCAGGGGCTTGCCCAGAGCTGGAGTCCCAGGCAGAGCGCTAGTAGGCTCTTCCTGGGACTCCAGCTGTGCTCCTGACATCACTGGCACTCCTGCTCTGGGGAAGCCCCTGACATCATTATCGATGTATGGACAGCGATGTCAGAGGCTTCCCCAGAGTCCCGGAGCAGAGCCAATAATAGCGCTCTGCCCGGGACTCCGCTCTGGGGAAGACCCTGACACACTGTCCATATATGGGCAGATATGTCAGGGAATTTCGCAGCGTCCCGGAGCAGAGCCTATACTAGCGCTCTGCCCGGGACTCCACTATGGGGAAGACCCTGACACACTGTCCACATATGGGCAGCGATGTCAGGGAATTCCACAGAGTCCCGGAGCAGAGCCGACACCAGCGCTCTGCTCGGGACTCCGGCTCTGGGGAAGCCCCAGACATCGCTGTTCATATGTGGACAACGATGTCAGGGAATTCCACAGGGTCCAGGAGCAGAGCCGACACAGCGCTCTGCTCCGCTCTGGGCAAGACCCTGACACACTGTCCATATATGGGCAACGATGTCAGGGAATTCCACAGAGTCCCGGAGCAGAGCCGACACCAGCGCTCTGCTCGGGACTCCGGCTCTGGGGAAGCCCCAGACATCGCTGTTCATATGTGGACAGCGATGTCAGGGAATTCCACAGAGTCCAGGAGCAGAGCCGACACCAGCGCTCTGCTCCGCTCTGGGCAAGACCCTGACACACTGTCCATATATGGGCAGCGATGTCAGGGAATTCCACAGAGTCCCGGAGCAGAGCCTGTACTAGCGCTCTGCTCGGGACTCCGGCTCTGGGGAAGCCCCAGACATCGCTGTTCATATGTGGACAGCGATGTCAGGGAATTCCACAGGGTCCCGGAGCAGAGCCGACACCAGCGCTCTGCTCGGGACTCCGGCTCTGGGGAAGCCCCAGACATCGCTGTTCATATGTGGACAGCGATGTCAGGGAATTCCAGAGTCTCGGAGCAGAGCCGATACTAGCGGCTCTGTGTCCCGCGGGCCGCAGATGACAGCCCCAGGGGCCGCATGCGGCCCGCGGGCCGCGTGCTTGAGACCCCTGGTGTATACAATCAAGTATCTCCCGCCAATAAAGTTTAATAAGAGGGCATTCCCACCAAATATGGAGATATGAGCCTATACCCCAGACATCTCCAACATCTTTTATCAGGAATGAGGTTGATTTTGTGTAAATATTCCGGCGTTCGATACCACCTGGTGAGCAATTTGAAGGAATTATCCTGGATTGTCACACATCGCGAGAAACCATGAGAATTGCGAAGAATAACCAATGTTTCTTCTTTAGACCATGTAAAGGAAAGTTCAGATTGCCAGGCCAAAATATAGGAAGGTTTAGAAGGAGTATCCCTTCCCACTAGTTCAGTGTAAATGTTTAAAATTAATTTAGTAGGAGGAGAGGGAAAATTAAGGAGGGTGTCCAACCACGATGGAGGGTGAAGACTGGGAAACTTGTTAAGGAAATGTTTAGTTAGATTTTTTTATGCTCTCAGCGTGTAGAAAGTTAAATTTATCCTTTGGCGAAGAGTTTATTATAGAGTCTAGTCTGGGGAGCGAGAAAGCCTGAAAAGCTTTATCGAGCGGCAAGTCATTCATGTTATACCATACGCTCCCCTCATTGAGTGGGAGACCTAGTGTAAGAGGGAGTAGATTAATCGGTGTCAATGAAGAGAAGTGAGTGGCTGGATCTTGGTTTTCCAGACATCTATGGAAAGCCATGATAGTCCCTTTTTAGATGGGATTTAGTGTGGCAACCGGAATAGAGGACGTAATTGAGCTCCACAACAATGGTGCAAATTTTGAACCCAATATAAATCTTTCTACATCTATAGGAGGAGGGGTTTCACTTTTCCTTTGTAGAAGGACCCAACGACTGAGATGATTGGCAAGATAATATTTGTAAAAGTCTGGCAAGCACATACCACAAGAAATCTTTCTCAGCTAAAGGAATCTGTGTGACAGTCTAGGGTGCTTCTTCACCTAGAGGAATTTGGAAAAGGTTCGTTGGATGCTAGAGAAAAAATATTGGGGAGAAAGATTGGCACTGTTTGGATGGTATAAAGGATCTTCGGGAGGATATATGATTTAAGAAGGTTTTTTCTACCTATCCAGGAGACAAACTGAATTTTTAGTTAGTTTAGTTGGGAGTCTATCAGGTTTAGTAATGGTTTATAATTTAGGGTAAATAATTGTTTCGGGTCCTTGGGTAACTGTATCCCCAGGTACTTTATCTGAGATACTGGCCATTTGAAGGGGGATCCCGGTTTGAGTGAAGCTATATCTAAAGAAAATGCTGAAATATTTAAAACTTCAGATTTGGAGAAATGTATTTTGAAATTTGAAACCGTACTGAAATCCTCAAATAACTGCATTACCTGAGGGAAAGCCTGTACCGGATTGGTCATAAGGAGAAGCAGATGCTTCTGTGAAAGCAGCAGTGTGGCATGACCCCCTTGTTTTTTGAGGCGCTTTTACATGGAACAGGATTTCACCATGTTTTTTGTATGTGCCATTAATATATTTATATAAGTTAATCAGGTCCCCCCCTTAGTCGTCTCTTTTCAAGGCTAAATAGGTTTAATTATTTTAATCTTTCCTCATAACTTGGATTTTCCATGCCCCTTATTAGCTTCATTGCTCTTCTTTGTATTTTTTCCAACTCCAGGGCATCCTTTCTATGAACTGGAGCCGAGAACTGAACTGCATATTCGAGATGAGGCTTTGTAAAATGGTAATATTATACTCCTGTCCCGCGAATCCATGCCTCTTTTAATACACGACAATATCTTGCTGTCGTTTGAAGCAGCTGATTGACATTGCATGATTTTATTTAGTTTATGATCTACAAGTACCCCCAGAACCTTCTGAACAAGTGACACCCCAGTGTAGCTCCCCCTAGGACATATGATGAAGGTTGTTGGTACCCAGATGCATAACTTTACATTTATCTACATTAAACTTCATTTGCCAAGTGGACGCCCAAACACATAGGCCTCATGCACACGACCGTATTTTTTCCCACGCGTAAATACTGGCGTAAACATGGGTCCGGTGTCACCCGTATTCCACCCGTATTTACGGGCACGTGTTTGGCTGCAAAATAGCACTGCACTAATTGGCAGCCCTTCTCTCTATCAGTGCAGGATAGAGAGAAGCGGCAGCCCTTTCTGTAATAAAAGTTAAAGAAATTCATACATACCTGGCCGTTGCCTTGGTGACGCGTCCCTCTCTTAACATACAGCCCGACATCCCTGGATGACGCGGCAGTCCATGTGACCGCTGCAGCCTGTGATTAACCTGTGATTGGCTGCAGCGGTCACATGGGCTGAAACGTCATCCAGGAATGTCGGGCCGGATGTCGAGAGGGACGCGTCACCAAGGTAACGGCCGGGAGACCAGACTGGAGGAAGCAGGAAGTTCTCGGTAAGTATGAACGTCTTTTATTTTATTTTTTTACAGGTTGCTCTATATTCTGATAGGAATTCACTGTCCAGGGTGCTGAAAGAGTTACTGCCGATCAGTTAACTCTTTCAGCACCCTGGACAGTGACTATTTACTGACGTCGCCTAACAACGCTGCCGTAATGATGGGTGCACACACGTAGCCACCCGTCATTACGGGAGCTCCATAGACTTCTATGGGCTGTCCGTGCCGTTATTACGGCCTGAAATAGGACATGTTCTATCTTTTTCAACGACACGGGCACCTTCCCGTAAGAAAACGAGAAGGTACCCGTGGCCAATGGAAGTCTATGAGCCCGTTATTACGGATCGTAATTACGACCCGTAATAACGGGAGTTTTTACGGTCGTGTGCATGAGGCCTTAGTTTGTTTAAATCCGCTTGCAATTCACGAACATCTTTCATAGACTAGGCTGAACATTACTACATAGCTTGGTGTCATCTGAAAAAATAGAAATAGTGCTATTAATCCCATCCTCTATATCATTAACCCTTTCAGGACCAAGGGTTATCGATGCCTCAATGACCATTTTTTCAAATCTGACGTGTAATTTTATGTGGTAATAACTCTGGAATGCTTTTGCCTATCCAAGCGATTCAGAGATTGTTTTCTCGTGACATATTGTACTTTATGTTAGTGGGAAAATTTGGTCAATAAATTCATAGCTTATTTGTGAAAAACACCAAAGTTGAAAGAAAATGTGAAAAATTATGATTTTTCTAATTTTAAATGTAATCTACTTGTAAAACAGATAGTAATACCACACAAAATTGTTGCTAATTAACATCCCCCATACAGTGAAGGAAATAAGTATTTGATCCCTTGCTGATTTTGTAAGTTTGCCCACTGTCAAAGACATGAACAGTCTAGAATCACATTGTCAAAATTATATATATTTATTTGCATTGTGCACAGAGAAATAAGTATTTTATCCCCTACCAACCATTAAGAGTTCAGCCTCCTCCAGACCAGTTACACGCTCCAAATCAACTTGGTGCCTGAATTAAAGACAGCTGTCTTAAATGATCACCTGTATAAAAGACTCCTGTCCACAGACTCAATTAATCAGTCTGACTCTAACCCCTACAACATGGGCAAGACCAAAGAGCTTTCTAAGGATGTCAGGGACAAGATCATAGACCTGCACAAGGCTGGAATGGGCTACAAAACCATAAGTAAGACGCTGGTTGAGAAGGAGACAACTGTTGGTGCAATAGTAAGAAAATGGAAGACATACAAAATGACTGTCAATCGACATCGATCTGGGGCTCCATGCAAAATCTCACCTCGTGGGGTATCCTTGATCCTGAGGAAGGTGAGCGCTCAGCTGAAAACTACACGGGGGGAACTTGTTAATGATCTCAAGGCATCTGGGACCACAGTCACCAAGAAAACCATTGGTAACACATTACGCCGTAATGGATTAAAATCCTGCAGTGCCCGCAAGGTCCCCCTGCTCAAGAAGGCACATGTACAGGCCCGTCTGAAGTTTGCAAATGAACATCTGGATGATTCTGAGAGTGATTGGGAGAAGGTGCTGTGGTCAGATGAGACTAAAATTGAGCTCTTTGGCATTAACTCAACTCGCCGTGTTTGGAGGAAGAGAAATGCTGCCTATGACCCAAAGAACACCATCCCCACTGTCAAGCATGGAGGTGGAAACATTATGTTTTGGGGGTGTTTCTCTGCTAAGGGCACAGGACTACTTCACCGCATCAATGGGAGAATGGATGGAGCCATGTACCGTCAAATCCTGAGTGACAACCTCCTTCCCTCCACCAGGACATTAAAAATGGCTCGTGGCTGGGTCTTCCAGCACGACAATGACCCGAAACATACAGCCAAGGCAACAAAGGAGTGGCTCAAAAAGAAGCACATTAAGGTCATGGAGTGGCCTAGCCAGTCTCCAGACCTTAATCCCATCGAAAACTTATGGAGGGAGCTGAAGATCCGAGTTGCCAAGCGGCAGCCTCGAAATCTTAATGATTTACAGATGATCTGCAAAGAGGAGTGGGCCAAAATTCCATCTAACATGTGTGCAAACCTCATCATCAACTACAAAAAACGTCTGACTGCTGTGCTTGCCAACAAGGGTTTTGCCACCAAGTATTAAGTCTTGTTTGCCAAAGGGATCAAATACTTATTTCTCTGTGCACAATGCAAATAAATATATATAATTTTGACAATGTGATTTTCTTCTTTTTATTTTTAATATAATCTATTTCTCACTGGTAAAATTAACCTAGCCTAAAAATTCTAGACTGTTCATGTCTTTGACAGTGGGCAAACTTACAAAATCAGCAAGGGATCAAATACTTATTTCCTTCACTGTATGTCTACTTTATATTTGCATTGTTTATTGAAAATTATTTTATTTTTCTAGGACATTATAAGGCTTAGAACTTTAGCAGCAATTTCTCACATTTTCAAGAAAATTTCAAAAGGCTATTTTGTTAAAGACCAGTTCAGATCTGAAGTGGCTTTGAGGGCCTTATGTACTAGACAGACCCCATAAATCACTCCATTTTAAAAACGGCACCCCTCAAAGTATTCAAAACAGCATTCAGAAAGTCTATTAACCCTTTAGGCGTTAAACAGGAATTAAAGCAAAGTAGAGGTGAAATTGACAAATTTAATTTTTTTGCCGAAATTCATATGTAATACATTTTTTTCTGTAACATAGAAGGTTTTATCCAGAGAAATGCAACTCAATATTTTTGCCCAGATTCTGCAGTTTTTAGAAATATCCCACATGTGGCTCTAGTGTGATAATGGACTGAAGCACCGGCCTCAGAAACAAAGGAGCACCTAGAGGATTTTGGGGTCTCCTTTTTTTAGAATATATTTTAGGCACCATGTCAGGTTTGAAGAGGTCTTGTGGTGCCAAAACAGTGGAATCTCCCCAAAAGTGGTTTTGGAAACTACACACCTCAAGGAATTTATCTAGGGGTATAGTTAGAATCTTGACCCAACTGGTCTTTTGCTATATTTATTGGAATATGTCTGTGAAAATGAAAATCAACTTTTTTTCTGAAAAAATAGAAACATTTTTTTTTTACAAGGAATAAAGAATAAAAAGCACCCCAAAACTTGTAAAGCTGTTTCTCACGATTACAGCAATACCACATATGTAGTAATAAACTGCTGTTTGGACCCACGGCAGAGCTCTGACCCACGACAGAGCTCAGAAGAGAAGGAGCGCCATTTGGCTTTTCGAGCGCAGATTTTGCTTGATAATAGTTCTGTTTGGGGGGGCGTGACCGTGAGCGCATGGAGTAGGACGCGTTTTGCCTTAGCTCCGCTGCTCCTAGGCTAATATCGGCTCAAAACGGCTCTTACAATAATCTAAACTAGACCTACAGTGTCACATAAGGACACCGGAACGCTGCCTGCACTTATCTGTCATGGGCAGAATAAAGAAAAAGATGGTGGCGGCAAAAGTCACGGAGTTCTGCCCGGCGGCAAGGATCCAAGATGGCACCGACGCGCCTGCAGTGGAACTTCAGGGAGACTTGGCTGCAAACAGGAGGTCATCAGGGGCTGCTAGAGGTGCGGTCCTCGCAGTCTCGTCACCGAGTCTACCTCGGTCCACCGATGCTTCACTGCGGCACTCTGCTTCCTCCCCAGCTGGACTGTTCTCCTCCAGGCCTCCATCTTCTCCATCTGTGAGTAATATTAGCTCTCCTGCAGAGCACGTGTTGAATACAGCGCCTATGTTAATGCAAACTGAGGGAACTGACAAACCAGTCACTGAAGCTGCACTCAAATATTTATTACATGATCTAAATGCTTCCATACAAATATCAATTCAGAATGCATTCCATGACCTGCAGAGAGATTTTATAGCATTAGGAGACAGGACGTCTCATATTGAAACAAAGATGGCTGAATTCTCAACTGCTCATAATGCTCTGGTGGATACTACTACGGTATTAGAAGAACAAGTGGAGGCGCTGACGCACAAAGTTGCAGATATGGAAGACAGGTCGCGCCGCAATAATGTTCGTTTTAGAGGCATCCCTGAAGATATCACAAATACTCGATTGGTGGAATACTTGACGGATCTTTTTGTGGCTCTCCTGCCGGATACACCTCAATTAGACCTGCTGATTGACAGGGCACATCGTATCCCTAAACCACGTTCCCTGCCTACTTCAACGCCGAGAGATGTCATTGCCCAGATCCATTATTATCACTTTAAGGATAAACTTCTCCTTGCAGCACGGCCTGCGAACTCCCTTCCTGACTGTTTCCGGGACGTTCAGCTATTTGCGGACTTATCTGCAGCTACCTTATTACGCAGGAGAGAATTTGCGTCTACCACAAAGGTTCTTCGGGATTGCCAGATTCCGTATAAATGGGGATTCCCTGTTAAGCTCATTATTTCATTCAGAGATTCGAAGCATGTAGTGGAGTCTCCGACCAAGGCTGCAGCTTTGGTTGAAAGTTGGAACTTGAACGCTGCGAGAAGTGCTAATCCCGGTACTTTCTTACAAGTTCCTGCTGGATCATCACCTAAGAGCTCCCTTCGCCTGGATGCAGAATGGCGGGAAGTACATCATCACCGTCGCTCTTCTGTGTCTTAATTATGCATTGCAAATTTCACTTCAAACAGTGGAGTATAAATGTGATATTCTGTTATTTTTCCTGATGGTAGCACTCTGGTGTACATGTCTTATGCTTTTCTCCTAGTTCGGTCTTTTAGGTTATTTCATTGGTATAGCCTAGGGTGGGGTCATGTCTGTACCATGGTACTACAGATTTCCCTCCCGTCTAGGATTGCACTGTCGGTCCGACAAGTGCGAACTAGATTGCAATACTTGGTTTGGTTTGTATTTTTTGTTTGCCTATTAGTTTGGGCTGTTTTATTTGCTCAGCTCACAAGACAGGGCATATGTAATCTACATATAATGCTACGAATCTATGTTGCCTTAAAAAGGACGTGGAAAGTTTCATACGACAAATGTTCTTTTATAACTTACAATGGTACTTAGATTCTCCTCATTAAACACCAAAGGGTTAAATAGTCCATATAAAAGGTCGATGCTATGGGCCGAGGCCAAAAGGTTGAAGGCCTCTGTGTTTTGCCTGCAAGAAACACACTTAAACCTGACAGATATTGGTAGGCTTAAGCATAAACATTACCCGCATGTATACTCTGCTCCGGCTGTCTCCAAAAAAAGGGGCGTTTCTATAGCAATTCATCAGTCAGTCGCATTTGTACAAGATTACATTCAGGTTGATAAAGATGGCCGATACATTATCCTTGTCTGTCATTTGAACAATGTACAATACACTATTGTTAATATGTATGGGCCAAATACACACCAGATCCGTTTTCTTAACAAATTACTTAAACAGATCCATAAATGTCAAAAAGGACGTCTTATACTAGTAGGAGATTACAAAGATTATGTGGCCATCTTTAGACTCTTCAGCACTAGGAGCTATGCATTCTCCTTCGGATTTATTTCAGGTCATGTCTAAAGAGGGGTTGCTAGATGTTTGGCGTATGCAACATTTGAACGAAAAGGACTTCACGTTCTTCTCGCATCCACATGGGACATATTCGCGTATTGACATGTTTTTTGTGGATAAGGTGTTGTTTGAAAAGATTTCCTCGTCCCATATAGGTCTGATTACCTGGTCGGATCATGCGCCCATTTCAATGTTGATATCTGAAGACTTTAATAAGCCTCCTTCCTTTACTTGGAGAATTAATCATTTTATATTGAACTCCCCTAACTACCAAGACTCACATAGTTCCACTATGGAAGAGTTCTTTAAATGTAATACTACTCCTGATGTGGCTCCTACATTGGTATGGTGTGCTCATAAGGCTTTCATGAGGGGTCATTTTCTTAGCTTAGCAGCTAGGGAAAAGAAAAATAGAGAAGCAAAGCGTCTTCGCATACTAGAAGAACTTACCCGCCTTACACAATTAAATAAAGTCATGCCATGCACAAATCGGTCTAGGTTGATCAGTCATCTCCATGCACAACTACACCAGCTTGACTTATATAAGTACGACAAGGCTTTACGAAGATTAAAAGTAAAATATTACAGACATAGCAACCGGGCAGGGGCTTTACTAGCACAACAACTAAAAGCCAAGGCCTTTAAGGCCAGAATACCCTTTCTTCACAATCAGCGAAAAGAGGTTATATTTAATCCTCAAGAAATTGCTAACTCCATTGCACAATACTACTCCTCTTTGTACAATTTAAATCAGGATCCAGCGGTTCCGCAACCTACTCCCACGGCGATTAGGGACTTTTTGGCTTCCATTTCTCTCCCAAAAATTACGCCCTCCCAGCTAAATGTGTTGTCCCAGCCCTTTCAGTTGTTAGAAGTCTTGGATGCCATAGCCACTTTAAAACCACAGAAATCCCCCGGTCCTGATGGCCTTACAAACGATTATTTAAAAAATGTTTAGACCATTTTAGCCCCCCAACTCCTCCAATTGTTTACGCATATACATTCCACCAGTCAAATACCCCCAGAAATGCTTCAAGCGACCATTATAACTTTGCCCAAACCGGGCAAGCCTGTGGATAGACTGCAAAACTTCAGGCCTATTAGTCTACTCAATACTGATTTGAAACTATACTCAAAAATTTTGGCCCTACGACTGGCCTCAATATTACCTGATCTAATCCACCAAGATCAAGTTGGCTTTGTTAAGCAGAGATCATCTGTAGACGGAACGAGAAGATTTATAAATCTTATAGAATGGGTGGGGCGCAATCAAACGTCTTCCTTGCTCTTATCTTTAGATGCGGAGAAGGCATTTGACCGAGTCCACTGGGGGTACTTGGATGCAGTGCTTGGTAAATTTGGAATTGTGGGGAAAGCGCGCGATATTATTATGGCTTTGTATACCCAACCCTCTACCACTGTCCTAGCTTCAGGTTATCAATCATCATCCTTCTCTATATCCAATGGCACACGTCAAGGATGCCCACCCTCCCCGTTAATTTTTACGTTGGTGATGGAACCTTTGGCAGAGGTCATAAGAACAACTCCAGATATTAAAGGGGTTACTATTGGGCATACTGAGCACAAAATTGGTCTTTTTGCAGATGACGTACTTATGGTCTTATCTAATCCTTGTACCTCTCTTCCTTGCATTATGTCAATTCTGAACACATTTAGCGCTGTTTCATATTATAAATTGAATGAGAACAAGTCCAAAATTATGAATATAGGATTATCAGCACAAGATGTTCACACTTTGCAAAATTCATATACCTTTGAGTGGACTTCTCAAGGGCTTCCATATTTAGGGGTTCAGCTGGTCCATCCTGTGTCACGACTGTATGCTCTTAATTATACCCCTTTACTTTCGCAGCTGGAAAAAGAGCTCGACGACCAACTGAAATTTGAAATTTCGTGGGTAGGACGTATTGCAGCCCTTAAAATGTTGATTCTTCCTAAATTTCTTTATTTATTTAGAAATCTGGCTATATGGGTCCCTGCTTCATATTTACATAAACTACAAATGCTTTTAGTCAAATATGTCTGGAAGAAACAAAAAGCGTGGGTGGCTAATCAAATCTTATGTCTTCCTGTATCTAAAGGAGGGTTGGGATTTCCCCATATGGCAGCATATTACCATTCTTGTATCTTGGATCAAGTACGACAATGGCTTAACCACGTCCCTTCAAAGTCGTGGGTCTTAATGGAAGAGTCCTGTGGACATTTTGACTCTCTTTTTACCTATCTATGGGCTGCAACACTTAAATTGTCCTTCCCTACTCCACCTTTGTTAACCATTAAGGCTGCTATATGTTCGTGGAAATTAATGGTGGTTCAGAAGGCTCTTTTTCCTCTAAGAATATCAGACATGTCTATGCAGACCCTTTCACACTTACTTCCTAATCTAAATTTGTCAATGTGGGAAACTCTGGGAATTGAAAAAGTTGGGGACATATGGAGTGGAGGTGTTCTTTCTACATTTACAGAACTGGGCACTAGGTTTTCCTTACCATCTACAGAATTTTATAAATATATCAGGATTCTGCATTTTTTGCAAACTATTGGCAAAATCACTTTACGAAGAATATTTTTTTCGATTTTTAAAAACCACAAAGGGCGTTTCCAAGGCTTATTCAGCAATTTTAGATGTCCAGCCACAGCCAAATCTCCAATGTGTCAAGAGGTGGGAGGGGGACCTAGCCTTACCTCAGGATAGTGTGGATTGGGAGGCCACCTTTTCATTGGCCTCTCAATTATCCAACTCTACACATCATCTAGAAGCTACCAGAAAAATGTTCTACAGATGGTATTTGACACCTTACCGTCTTTCATTGATATATCCTACCTCATCTAATATTTGCTGGAGATGCAAATCAGGAGTAGGGACACTGAAACATCTTTTTTTGTATTGTCTGGCCATTCAAATCTTTTGGGGCAAGATTGCTAAACTGCTATCAAATATCCTACAATACCCCCTAGTTTGCACTCCTGCTTTAGCACTGCTTAATATACGGTTGGTTGATTTTCATTTTCATGATAGGTCAATAATTTTTCATGTGCTATGCTCTGCTAGAATCCTTATAGCTAGATATTGGAAGAACACCTCCACTCCGACGTTAACTGAGGTGATACAGTCGGTTAACTATACATGTATTATGGAAAGAACGATTTTTCTACAAAGATCACAAACTTCTCAATGTCTCCAATGGGATAAATGGACTTCCTCTAAATACTATGTAGATTCTCTTTATACCTAATTCTCCTGGTATGATGTAACTTCTATGACCTTGTGAACTGAGCTGAGTTTGTTTAGTTTCTTTGTTTTGTTTTGTTTATTTCTTGGTTTATTAAGTTTATTCTATGCCAAATTACTGATTTACAGTCTTCCTCCTCACGGTGCGCATCTGTTTGGCTTTCATAACACCCTGCGACAGTGAATGGGACAATATTTCTAACTGTTATTAAAGTGATTATGGCCTTATGCAAAGTTTATATGCTCGAACCGTGCACTATATACTGTCAATTTTGTTAAAAAGTCAGCAGGGGACGACCTGTTTTCAAGATGTTTATGCCACTGTATGTGATACCTTACTTTTCTCTCAATAAAAACTAATGTTGTAAAATAGTTCTGTTTGAGGTTTTGCTGGTATTTCAGTTTATAATGTGGGGGTATATGTAAGCTGGGCAGAGTACATCAGGGCATAATAAGAGGGTATAATAATGGGGTAAACAAATAATTCATTGATATGTGGCCGGTGTCGCACTGATAAATGGTGCCCAATCTTATCCGCTTTTGGACACTCTGCACAATTTCTGTCGCTATATGCTGAGCGCCAGAACTTTTTTCTATTTTTTTCTCCACCGGAACCGTACGAGGGCTTATTTGTTACGTTACAATCTGTAGTTTTCATTGGTACCATTTTAGGGTACATGTGATTTTTTTGATCACTTTTTATTCAATTTTTTGGCAAGCAAAGTGACAAAAAAAACATACATTTTGACAATGTTTTTGACAATATTTTACTTTATTCTGCAGGCCGGTACGATTACGGCGATACCATATGTATATAGTTTTTTTATGTTTTGTGGCGTTTGCGCAATAAAATCACTTTTCTATAAAATTATTTATTTTTTGTGTCACCATATTCTGAGAGCCATAATTTTTTTATTCTTCAGTCAAAAAAGCGGTATAAGGGCTTGTTTTTTGCGGGACAGATTGTAGTTTTTATTGGTATTATTTTGGGGTACATGCGACTTTTTGATTACTTTTTATTCTATATTTTGAGAGGGGTGATGACCAAAAAAATAGTTATGCTAGTATTGTTTTTTTAATTATTTTTAGCGGTGTTCACCATGCGGGAAAATGAATATTTATGATATATATACCAAATATGTGTACTTTTTTAAAGTTTTATTTTTTTCCCTATAATAAAAGACTTATTATAGGAAAAAAAGCATTGCTTTCTATTTTTATAACTTTTTTTTTTACTTGTTTTACTTGAAGACCTGCAGCACTGTTGGCTGCTATAACACATTAGACTACCTAGGTAGTGTAACGTGTTATAAACTGTCAGTGTGACATTGACAGTCACACTGACAGGAAGCCTATGAGGACCAGCTGGGTCCATAGGCTTCCGTGAATGCAGACCGGAGGCCGTTGCATGGCCTCCGGTTTTGCCATGCAACAGACGGCAGCACCCGCAATCGGTCCTCGGGAAAGTTTGTTGTAGCAACAAACTCTCCAGTTTGTTGCTACAACAAACTTTCCCTGCGATCACATGATCGGGACCTGAACCAATCAGGTCCCGATCATGTCTCCGGGACCAGGGGCAGGGGTTAACAGCGCAATCCGGGTGTCAGCACTACTCTGAGACACCCGGATCGCGCTTTTAACACCCACTGTGAATTCACGTCGGCGCTGCACAGAGCCCAGCAAGCGGCGACGTGAATTTACTTTGGGTGGTCAGGAAGCAGTTAATAATGGTGATCATGTTCTCTGTAGCCGAACCAATCGGTTGCTGGGGAGCCGGGGACACTGACACAGCCGGTGTCCGAGCGCTTTTCACAGCGCTATGCCGGCTGCAACAGAGATCTGTATATTCACGCCCAGGCAGCACGGTGTATGTGCAAAAAGGACGTGTATCTACAGATTGTCGGCATGAAAGGGTTAATAAATAAGTTGAATAATAGTGGTCCCAGCACGGAACTCCGGGGCACACCACTTATAACCGGGAACTATTCAGAATAGGAATCATTGACCACAACTCTCTGATTGAGCCAATTCTCAATCCAATTACAAACTATACTGTAACATCCGTGGTCGCTGACCACAAACTCCTTCCATCCAGACGACGCCCTTCTCTCAAGAGATGTCGGCATATACGGCCGTCTTGCTCCACAGTGACCACCAGGTTGCGCTCACAAGCTCAGTCCAGACTTAAGAAGCCAGAGTCCACGCATGTTGGTGATTGAGCTAATTGCTCCAGAGCACCCTGGGCTATAAGAAGGTCCCAGCCCCATCCTCCCACACCTGAGCTTTGTTGTTGTATTCCAGGTCTGTCTTGCAAATGGTCCCCTACTGTTTCCTGCTCCCAGTGTTCCCTGTTCCTGTATCCTGTAACCTGATCTAGTGCCGTGCTAGCCCGAGCTGCCACAGGTGCCCTATATAAACTATAGACTCTGACATGCGCCCTGTTGGCCAGCTGCCAAGGCGGTACGGCCCAGTGGGTCCACCAACCCTACGTGACAAATACTTTCTAAACCTATAGTCCTTAATTTACCCATTAGACGTCTATGAGGGACAGTGTGAAATGCCTTTGCAATGTCCAAAAACACTATATCCACAGCGGCCTGTCTGTCTAGGCTTCTGCTCACCTCTTCATAAAAACAAATCAGGTTGGTTTGACAACTTCTGTCCTTAGTAAAGTGGTGGATTTCATCCATATTTTGATGTGGATTCACCCCAAAATCCCTGTCATATACAATGAAAATCCACATCCCATGCATATGGATGGGGTTTCTACAACCCCATTCATATGCTACAAAAATAGTTTGTGATAAATTTTTGTCTGCAACCCTGAAAAAATATTAGCCTTATTGAATGACAATGGGGCCAATCCTCGTGCGAATCTGCTGCACACCCGCAGCACATCCACAGCAGAAATCCGAGGGTGAGCTTCAAATTTCTGCCGCGGAAAAACAAGTCAAAATTTTATGCACTATGTTAAAAGCGTCTAAGGGATATCTATCCTCTTTCGAGATGGATCTTAAAATAAGAGAAATGTTTTGGATGGAGTAATACTTTAATTATACGGTAATATATTATCAATAGTTTTTTTAAAAGGCTATATTGATCCTGTCCTCCTGCTTCAACTAGTTATGCATTCATTCCAGCTCAAGAGAGTGGGATTCTTGGCAAAAACAAGTCCTAGACTGTAGAAAAATATCTGACATCTATGATTCCTGACATGTCCTGATTAGGCATGTGTGCTCCAACTAAAATGAGAAGTGTTAATTGTAGTCAAAACCCTCTATTAAAGGGACTGTTTTATGAATGACAACCATTTTGGCATGTATGAGGTTAAAGGCAATTATATTGGGAGAAGGAATGGTACAGGGAAATCTAGGAGACAAGAAAATAACAAAAATGAAATAAGAAAGAGATAATGAAATAATCATAGGAAAGAATAAGAAAGTGAATAAAAATTCAAAAGCATGGAAAACGCCCTGAAGGTGAACAGCACTTGAACGAGCGAATGTTCTTAGCGTTAAAAGAGCTTTATAATTTTTTTACTTAAACAGGGAAAAAACAGAAAGATTACTAAGAGATATATACTAGAAAGTCTACCTCCAGGGAAAAATAAAAAGTGCACAGTGCTCTTAAATCCTCATGTGCAGTGCCTTGTAAGAGAAGCCATCTTACCTTTCTCAACAGAGAAGTAGATCTCCTAGGCCACAATCGGTTTGGCACTGGCTAGACTGGGGTGCGAAGTCTTCACCCTTAATCCCCTGCAAGGGGGAATGAACTTTTCGGGTCAGATTCCTAGGTCACAGTCCATGAAAAAGTCACTAATTAGCGACAAATGCACTATAGGAGTCAGGAACGTAGTAAGGGATCAACGGATTAGTAGTCAGGAAGAAGCAAGCCGGAGGATAAGACAGAAAAGGAGTCAGGCCAAGAGTTGATGCCAGGAGTAGATCCACCGGAACCAAGCGAATCCAAAGGGTGAGACAACAGCATAATCCAGGAGCAAGGCTCAGGTCAAGGTCAGGATAAAACTCAGGAGCAGGGTCAAATAGCAATAGGAACAATAGCCAAACAAAGGATGTACGTTGATCGACAGGCAAGACATAGCAGGCTGATTCCTTTTAAAGGGGCCACCAAGCCGGAAGTCAGAAGACAGTCAAGAACAGGAGCCGAGACCGCTTGCTGCGAGGTAAGTAATAGTACCCCTCTTTTGGGGTCCTCCCTTAAGAGGTCCCAACAGCCTTGAGGGGATACTTCAAAATAAACTTCTTGATGAGCTGTGGAGCATAAATAGGCCTTAAGAATCCAGGTTCTTTCCTCAGGACCATATCCCTTCCAGTTGATTAGA
This sequence comes from Rhinoderma darwinii, assembly GCF_050947455.1. NCBI lineage: Eukaryota > Metazoa > Chordata > Amphibia > Anura > Rhinodermatidae > Rhinoderma > Rhinoderma darwinii. The sequence goes on along the minus strand of NC_134688.1, from coordinate 119,671,727 downwards.
TATTATAGAGTCTCTTACAAACCCTCTTACAATCTAGGATTTGCTTAACCTCAAAATCTGATCAGGATTTGGGAGCAGGGGCAAAATAAGTCGTGACCTTTGTAGAAAACCTGTTGTTGACCAGAGGTAGAAGAAGAGAGATATGGGAGCTATTGGGAATCTGGAAAGAATGCTGCAACTTCAGGCAAATGGTAACTTGGTAAAGTACTTAAAGAGGCTCTGTCACCAGATTTTGCAACCCCTATCTGCTATTGCAGCAGATAGGCGCTGCAATGTAGATTACAGTAACGTTTTTATTTTTAAAAAACGAGCATTTTTGGCCAAGTTATGACCATTTTTGTAGTTATGCCAGATCACGCTGTGACCTCACTCACAGGTCCTGCATCGTGTCAGACGAGCGAGGACACCAGAGGCTTCAGTTGATTCTGCAGCAGCATCGGCGTTAGCAGGTAAGTCGATGTAGCTACTTACCTGCAAACGCTGATGCTGCTGCAGAATCAACTGTAGCCTCTGGTGCTGGTGTCCTCGCTCGTCTGACACGATGCAGGACCTGTGAGTGACGACACAGCGTGATCTCTCGAGAACACGGCTGTGTCTGCACTGCCAGAAGCTGGGCGTTCTGAAGAGAAGTGGATGATACTTCTCATCAGAACGCCCAGCTAGTAAAAGTATTAAAAACGCCCCGATGTACGCACATAATACACGCCCAGTTGGACTTTTACTTTTAAACACACCCACTTGGACTTTTGCAAGCCTCATTTGCATAACTACAAAAATGGTCATAACTTGGCCAAAAATGCTCGTTTTTTACAAATAAAAACGTTACTGTAATCTACATTGCAGCGCCTATCTGCTGCAATAGCAGATAGGGGTTGCAAAATCTGGTGACAGAGCCTCTTTAAGTACCTGGAAAGGGGAGGAAGGGGGTTCACTGTGCAGCCTGGCTGATGGTGGGCGGACTCTGCAGAATGGAGACAGAGGCCAGAGGGGATGGGGGAGGAGTTACAGAAGGAGGCTGCCTGTTGGGAAGAAGTAGGAGAAACTCTATATGAAAAAAATACTGGTCTGCTCCCTGTGCACCTCAGTTGTTATAAGCACCATGCTGTAATAATATCGGTGCTTATAGACATGGATGATTCAGCGTCGATACCAGATGCAAATGGTAGATATATTGAGGAAGATAATGTCCAGTACTTGGTCCGTTAAAATCCAAACTTTAATTCATAAGTTTAAAACAAAGTAAAAATATTTCCAGGTGCACAAATATTATAAGGAGGCACTGCTAGTGGCACTGAAATTTTCAGGAGGCAACCAATATATGTGGCAGTATTTTCAGGGGGCACAGTGTGAGGCATTACATTCGGGGCACGGTGTGTGGCACTATTATGTTCAGGGGGCACAGAGTGTGACACCATTATATTCACAGCTGATATGGTAGTATTATATTAAAGGGGTACAGCTGTAGCTGTATATTCAGGGGCACAGCATATGGTGCATTATTATCACGGGTGCAGTTTGTGGCACTATAAGAAGTTTGTATAGCTATAGAGGAAATGGATGTGCTGCAAAAGCGAGAATCCAACAAGACTTCTAGGGGCAAACTCTGTTGAGACAGGTCCCATCTAGGAGAAGTCATCATAGCGATTTGGGGAGAACGAAAAAGAAAAAGGAGAACAGCTTCACTCGGAGAAGATGTCACCTGTGAGTCACTGGATCTTAATATTTATTCTGCCTCTGATTGCGTCAGATCAGTAATACAACCACTCATTGCAGGGGTGCACAACCCACGGTCTGCATGTCACTTGTTTCTGCCCACGCTCAGCTGATTGCCTGCTTGTGCAATCAGCTATGTCTCTAAGTAGCCCCGGATGAGCGCTGTGATCGTCGGGACAGGAGTGAGACACCACTGCAATGTTTCTTACAGACAGCTTACCTATACCCAGTCACCGCATCAGCAAGAAAAAGGAGGCACCAATGGTGGGTTCCACCAACAGAGGTGACCTACCGGCCGGGAGTGGATCCAGAGTGAGAGGGGAAGGACGGAGGACCTCAGGGAAGACAATGAGAGAGTGCTGTGGTGCAGCCAGAAGGGGAGATGTTGAGAGGCCAGCTGGAAGAGATTGGAGGCCCTGGGGCTGTTCAGACACAGAAGGCTGCAAAGAGAGACATGCTTTCAAGTACAGAGCCAACGTGGGCGCAAAGCAGGTACCAGAGGTGAAATCCACAGAAAAATTCGCACCAATAGGATTTGCTTGAGGATTTTTTTCGCCATTGAATTCATTGGGGTACATCCACAACAAATCCGTATACTTTCCACTGCACCGCCAGTCAATATCTATGCGGAAAATTTCTGCAGTGTGTGGATGAGATTTGTTAAAATCCACTTGGTTGCTACTGTATATTTCACTGCAGATTTTCCGTCCACAAATCCAGACGGAAAATCTGCAACAAATCTGATATGTGTGAACATAGCCTAAGGCCTTGTTCACACAATGTAGATACATGCAAAATCTTCCGCAAATCTGCACTGTATAAACAAGGCCTAACACTGCAAGCTGTCCGGCTTTGCTTGATCCCACGCCTACGGACTGAACTGTGACCCTAACCTCACCCTGCCCCATACCCGGGTGCAGTACCCCTTAGTACAGGCACTCTTTGTCGAAGAATAGCATGCCCATCACCGGAGTACACCCCAAGGACAGTGGAAAGTGCAGTTAAATGCTTTTCTTCTGTTCCCCTTGCCCCCTCTTATGCCCACATAGCCCCTGACACCTTATATTGTACCCAATACCTCCACAGAGCCCATTTCAGAATGGCTTTTTGGGGGTGGGGTGTCAGGGAATGCTTGTGACGCGATAGAGGCCAATACCTTATATGGCAGACACACCAGGGTCCCAGGGCTGTCTGACCTGACTTTAAAGGATCGAATACTTCAGTCAGCTTACCTTCTAACCTCTCACCCCTTCCCCTGAATAAAACTCAGACAACTGTTGTGGTGAAAGGCCATAGCAGCCATATTTATTAACATTTTCAAACAAATATGCCAATTCAGCATAATCATAAATATATACGCATAACATCCATTGTGGGGAAAATGTTTGAGTGGCTATTGTGGGACTATATACAGAATTATACTATTATAAATAGTATTATAAGTGACAGCCAGCACGCTTTTACTAAGGACAGAACCTGTCAAACCAACCTGATTTGTTTTTATGAAGAGGTGAGCAGAAGCCTAGACAGACGGGCCGTTGTGGATATAGTGTTTTTGGACTTTGCAAAGGCATTTGACACTGTCCCTCATAGACGTTTAATGGGTAAATTAAAGACTATAGGTTTAGAAAGTATAGTTTGTAATTGGATTGAGAATTCGCTCAAGGACCGTATCCAGAGAGTTGTGGTAAATGATTCCTACTCTGAATGGTCCCCGGTTATAAGTGGTGTACCACAGGGTTCAGTGCTGGGACCACTACTATTCAACTTATTTATTAACCCCTTCCCCTTCCTTGACGTACTATTACGTCATGGCAGCTGTATCGTTCGCGCTCCATGCCGTAATAGTACGTCACGGGAGTAACGGCCGTTTCGGCCGTCCTCCCGACACATACAGGAGCTGTGACGCTGCTGTCTTGTTCAGCAGCTGTCACAGCTCCTACAGCGGGGACCGATCGCTATGTCCCCCGCTGATTAACCCCTTAAAAGCCGCGTTCTATAGAGATCGCGGCTTTTTAGGGGTTAAGCTGCCATCGCCGGCCTGCTACGCGATAGCGGCCGGCGATGGTGACTATGGCAACCGGACACCAAACAATGGCGTCCGGCTATGCCATAGACGGAAGCCTAGTGGGTCCTGACAACGTCAGGACCCACTATGCTTGCTGTCAGTGAGTAGCTGACAGTTCTAATACACTGCACTACGCATGTAGTGCAGTGTATTAGAATAGCGATCAGGGCCTCCTGCCCTCAAGTCCCCTAGTGGGACAAAGTAATAAAGTTAAAAAAAAGTTAAAAAAAGATGTGTAAAAATAAGAAAATAAAAGATTTTAAAGTAATAAAAGTAAAAATCCCCCCTTTTCCCTTATCAGTCCTTTATTATTAATAAAAATATATAAACAAACAAATAAACTATACATAATTGGTATCGCCGTGTCCGTAACGGCCTGAACTACAAAATTATTTCATTATTTATCCCGCACGATGAACGCCGTAAAATAAAATAATAATAAACCGTACCACAATCACAATTCTTTGGTCACTTCACCTCCCAAAAAATGGAATAAAAAGAGATCAAAAAGTCGCATGTACCTAAAAATGGTACTGATCGAAACTACAGTTCGTTACGCAAAAAATAAGTCCTCGCACGGCTTTATTGATTGAAAAACAAAAACGTTCTGGCTCTTAGAATAAGGTAACACAAAAAGTGAATGATTGTTTACAAAACGTATTTTATTGTGCAAACGCCATAAGACATAAAAAAAAACTATAAACATCTGGTATCGCCGTAATCGTATCGCCCCGCAGAATAAAGTGAATATGTCATTTATAGCGCACGGTGAACGCTGTAAAAAAAAAAGAATAAAAAAACAATAGTAGAATTGCTGTTTTTTAGTCACTACGCCTCTTAAAAATAGAATAAAAACTGATCAAAAAGCCGCATGCACCCCAAGAAAACTACAATGGATTCCTCAAGGGGTCTAGTTTTCAAATTGGGATCACTTTTGGGGGGTTCCCAATGTTTTGGCACCACAAGACCTCTTCAAACCGGACATGGTGCCTAATAAAAAAGAGGCCTCAAAATCCACTGGGTGCTCCTTTGCTTCGGAGGCCGGTGCTTCAGTCCATTACCGCCCAAGGGCCACATGTGGGATATTTCTCTAAACTGCAGAATCTGGGCAATACGTATTAAGTTGCGTTTCTGTGATAAATCCTTTTGTGTTATAAAAAAAATGGTATAAAGAGGATTTTCTGACAAAAAAAAAATGTAAATTTCACCTCTACTTTGCTCTAAATTTTTGTGAAACACCTAAAGGGTTCATAAACTTTCTACATGCTGTTGGGAATACTTTGAGGGGTCTAGTTTCTAAAATGGGGTATTTGATAGGGGTTTCTAATATATGGGCCCCTCAAAGCAACTTCAGAACTGAACTGGAACCTAAAAAAATAAATAAATAAATGAGGCAATACTTCGCTTCTTACATTATACTGATAATGAGCCGTGCCCACCCCGAGATTACCCCAGTTTTGACCGTTTGTCTAAACGGAGACCCCTATTAGACCGTTCCAGTGCCCGGTTTTCCCAAGCATACACCCCCGAGAAGTGTATTTCTATTGATGAGTCCCTGGTACATTTTAAAGGGAGGGTTCAATTCCGCGAGTACCTGCCGGGTAAGAGGGCAAGGTATGGCGTGAAGATGTATAAGCTGTGAGAGTGCATCAGGGTATACCTACAGGTTTAGGATATATGAAGGAAAGGCCACCCCCAAACCAGACTGCATCCTGGACTACAATAGGTACATGGGAGTGATGGACTTGTAAGATCAAGCCCTGAAGCCCTACAGCGCCATGCGGTGTGGTATAAGAAGCTGGCCGGGAACATCATATAGATGGCTTTGTACAATGCGTACGTGCTACGTCGATGTGCAGGCCAGACGGGAACTTTCCTGGAATTTCAAGAGGTGATTATCAAGAACCTAATCTTTAGGGACCAAGAAGGGGGGGCACCCAGTACTTCTGGAAGCGAGCCCACACGCATCGTACCAGGGCAACACTTTCCAGGGGAAGTTCCCCAAACTGGCAAGAAGGGAAAAAGTCAAAAGAGGTGCAAAGTCTGCTATAAGAGGGGGATAAGGGAGGACACAATATATCAATGTGACACGTGTCCCGAATAACCAGAGCTCTGTATGAAAGTGTTTTAAAATTTATCATACATCCCTTTGTTTATAATTTACCCCAATTTTACTTACCCTGATGCACTCCGCACAGCTTATCCCCCCTCGTCTTTCCCCTCTGGGCCCTGCTGTGTGTCCAGGCAGCTGATAACAGCCACATGTAGGGTATTGCCATACCCGGGAGAACATTATCCCTTTTTGGGGGCAGACGTCTGCCGGTGTTTATACAAACACGGTGGTATCGGTAAGTTAACAAGCTGTCATAAAATTTAAAATTTTTGGGGAATACCAACAGGTTTGGTGTTATTTTAAATTAAAAAAACAAATTTTATATATATATATATATATAAATATGTATATATATATATATATTATCCACCACTTACACGACTACATGTGCCAGTGACACTGTGCCTGATCGTCGATTTTTACTCTATTTATTTGCAAAGTAATAGTCACTTGGACACAGACTGATGTATAACGGCACAGTAAAACTGCTTGGTGCAGAATACTATGCCAATTTTTGGTGCCACTTTTATAAGCAATTAGACATATGCAAATCGATGAGTGACATTATGTCACGTCCATGATGTCTGTATCAAGTGGGCTATCAGCACCAGGATTTAAATCCTTTTTTGTTTTTAAATGGTCACTTGGACATAGACTGAAGTATAACGGCCAAACAACCAAAGTGGGAGTGGCTATTATTATTTAAAGCACCTGCTCACTCCTTCATCAGCGTTTCTGAACTGGCTGTGTCCATTTGTAAGTATGGCCTTTTTTGGTGGTTTTGTATATGTCCCCTTGTTTTTATCGGTTCTGTCTGTACATCAGGAACATTCTGTTCCATTTAAGGAGTTAGGGACTCGCAAGTCTGGGAATCCTTGTCGTGGATTGCGAGCTTGCGTCCTTTTGGCCAAAATGATTACTAATACCCCAGGTATTTTTCATTACTACGTATATTCGCTTCTCTTGGACACAGCCGGGTCTTTGATGCTGGGAGAGCATGGTGTGTTGTTGTTTGGCATAGCAAGCAGGGTAGCCCGCTCTATGAATTATCAAGGCGTCACAAATAGGCTTCTACCTGGCTATACACGTTGTGCCTCATGACGTACACACTATCTCTCCATGTTTCACTCACTTGCACCCCATTATCCATTTATTTCTATTGAGGCACTTCATTTATTACTGCCCCCTATATTTCACTTATAGTATTACACTTGCACACACACTATTCATTTATTATTTCTTACTACACATCCCATGCACCACACACCACTCCCCTCAAGACTAGTGGGAGTGGCTATTATTATTTAAAGCACCTGCTCGCCCTTTCATCAGCATTTCTGGCCTGGCTGTGTCCATTTGCAAGTATGGCCTTTTTCGGTGTTTCTGTATATGTCCCTGTGTTTTTATCGGTTCTGTTTGTGCATCAGGAACGTTCTGTTCCAGTTTAGGATTTAGGGACTCGCAAGTCTGGGGATCCTTGTCGTGGATTGCGAGCTTGCGTCCTTTTGGCCAAAATGATTACCAATACCCCAGGTATTTTTCATTATTATGTATATTCGCTTCTCTTGGACACAGCCGGGTCTTTGATGCTGGGAGAGCATGGTGTGTTGTTGTTTGGCATAGCAAGCAGGGTAGCCCGCTCTATGAATTATCAAGGCGTCACAAATAGGCTTCTACCTGGCTATACACGTTGTGCCTCATGACGTACACACTATCTCTCCATGTTTCACTCACTTGCACCCCATTATCCATTTATTTCTATTGAGGCACTTCATTTATTACTGCCCCCTATATTTCACTTATAGTATTACACTTGCACACACACTATTCATTTATTATTTCTTACTACACATCCCATGCACCACACACCACTCCCCTCAAGACTAGTGGGAGTGGCTATTATTATTTAAAGCACCTGCTCGCCCTTTCATCAGCATTTCTGGCCTGGCTGTGTCCATTTGCAAGTATGGCCTTTTTCGGTGTTTCTGTATATGTCCCTGTGTTTTTATCGGTTCTGTTTGTGCATCAGGAACGTTCTGTTCCAGTTTAGGATATAGGGACTCGCAAGTCTGGGGATCCTTGTCGTGGATTGCGAGCTTGCGTCCTTTTGGCCAAAATGATTACCAATACCCCAGGTATTTTTCATTATTATGTATATTCGCTTCTCTTGGACACAGCCGGGTCTTTGATGCTGGGAGAGCATGGTGTGTTGTTGTTTGGCATAGCAAGCAGGGTAGCCCGCTCTATGAATTATCAAGGCGTCACAAATAGGCTTCTACCTGGCTATACACGTTGTGCCTCATGACGTACACACTATCTCTCCATGTTTCACTCACTTGCACCCCATTATCCATTTATTTCTATTGAGGCACTTCATTTATTACTGCCCCCTATATTTCACTTATAGTATTACACTTGCACACACACTATTCATTTATTATTTCTTACTACACATCCCATGCACCACACACCACTCCCCTCAAGACTAGTGGGAGTGGCTATTATTATTTAAAGCACCTGCTCGCCCTTTCATCAGCATTTCTGGCCTGGCTGTGTCCATTTGCAAGTATGGCCTTTTTCGGTGTTTCTGTATATGTCCCTGTGTTTTTATCGGTTCTGTTTGTGCATCAGGAACGTTCTGTTCCAGTTTAGGATTTAGGGACTCGCAAGTCTGGGGATCCTTGTCGTGGATTGCGAGCTTGCGTCCTTTTGGCCAAAATGATTACCAATACCCCAGGTATTTTTCATTATTATGTATATTCGCTTCTCTTGGACACAGCCGGGTCTTTGATGCTGGGAGAGCATGGTGTGTTGTTGTTTGGCATAGCAAGCAGGGTAGCCCGCTCTATGAATTATCAAGGCGTCACAAATAGGCTTCTACCTGGCTATACACGTTGTGCCTCATGACGTACACACTATCTCTCCATGTTTCACTCACTTGCACCCCATTATCCATTTATTTCTATTGAGGCACTTCATTTATTACTGCCCCCTATATTTCACTTATAGTATTACACTTGCACACACACTATTCATTTATTATTTCTTACTACACATCCCATGCACCACACACCACTCCCCTCAAGACTAGTGGGAGTGGCTATTATTATTTAAAGCACCTGCTCGCCCTTTCATCAGCATTTCTGGCCTGGCTGTGTCCATTTGCAAGTATGGCCTTTTTCGGTGTTTCTGTATATGTCCCTGTGTTTTTATCGGTTCTGTTTGTGCATCAGGAACGTTCTGTTCCAGTTTAGGATTTAGGGACTCGCAAGTCTGGGGATCCTTGTCGTGGATTGCGAGCTTGCGTCCTTTTGGCCAAAATGATTACCAATACCCCAGGTATTTTTCATTATTATGTATATTCGCTTCTCTTGGACACAGCCGGGTCTTTGATGCTGGGAGAGCATGGTGTGTTGTTGTTTGGCATAGCAAGCAGGGTAGCCCGCTCTATGAATTATCAAGGCGTCACAAATAGGCTTCTACCTGGCTATACACGTTGTGCCTCATGACGTACACACTATCTCTCCATGTTTCACTCACTTGCACCCCATTATCCATTTATTTCTATTGAGGCACTTCATTTATTACTGCCCCCTATATTTCACTTATAGTATTACACTTGCACACACACTATTCATTTATTATTTCTTACTACACATCCCATGCACCACACACCACTCCCCTCAAGACTAGTGGGAGTGGCTATTATTATTTAAAGCACCTGCTCGCCCTTTCATCAGCATTTCTGGCCTGGCTGTGTCCATTTGCAAGTATGGCCTTTTTCGGTGTTTCTGTATATGTCCCTGTGTTTTTATCGGTTCTGTTTGTGCATCAGGAACGTTCTGTTCCAGTTTAGGATTTAGGGACTCGCAAGTCTGGGGATCCTTGTCGTGGATTGCGAGCTTGCGTCCTTTTGGCCAAAATGATTACCAATACCCCAGGTATTTTTCATTATTATGTATATTCGCTTCTCTTGGACACAGCCGGGTCTTTGATGCTGGGAGAGCATGGTGTGTTGTTGTTTGGCATAGCAAGCAGGGTAGCCCGCTCTATGAATTATCAAGGCGTCACAAATAGGCTTCTACCTGGCTATACACGTTGTGCCTCATGACGTACACACTATCTCTCCATGTTTCACTCACTTGCACCCCATTATCCATTTATTTCTATTGAGGCACTTCATTTATTACTGCCCCCTATATTTCACTTATAGTATTACACTTGCACACACACTATTCATTTATTATTTCTTACTACACATCCCATGCACCACACACCACTCCCCTCAAGACTAGTGGGAGTGGCTATTATTATTTAAAGCACCTGCTCGCCCTTTCATCAGCATTTCTGGCCTGGCTGTGTCCATTTGCAAGTATGGCCTTTTTCGGTGTTTCTGTATATGTCCCTGTGTTTTTATCGGTTCTGTTTGTGCATCAGGAACGTTCTGTTCCAGTTTAGGATTTAGGGACTCGCAAGTCTGGGGATCCTTGTCGTGGATTGCGAGCTTGCGTCCTTTTGGCCAAAATGATTACCAATACCCCAGGTATTTTTCATTATTATGTATATTCGCTTCTCTTGGACACAGCCGGGTCTTTGATGCTGGGAGAGCATGGTGTGTTGTTGTTTGGCATAGCAAGCAGGGTAGCCCGCTCTATGAATTATCAAGGCGTCACAAATAGGCTTCTACCTGGCTATACACGTTGTGCCTCATGACGTACACACTATCTCTCCATGTTTCACTCACTTGCACCCCATTATCCATTTATTTCTATTGAGGCACTTCATTTATTACTGCCCCCTATATTTCACTTATAGTATTACACTTGCACACACACTATTCATTTATTATTTCTTACTACACATCCCATGCACCACACACCACTCCCCTCAAGACTAGTGGGAGTGGCTATTATTATTTAAAGCACCTGCTCGCCCTTTCATCAGCATTTCTGGCCTGGCTGTGTCCATTTGCAAGTATGGCCTTTTTCGGTGTTTCTGTATATGTCCCTGTGTTTTTATCGGTTCTGTTTGTGCATCAGGAACGTTCTGTTCCAGTTTAGGATTTAGGGACTCGCAAGTCTGGGGATCCTTGTCGTGGATTGCGAGCTTGCGTCCTTTTGGCCAAAATGATTACCAATACCCCAGGTATTTTTCATTATTATGTATATTCGCTTCTCTTGGACACAGCCGGGTCTTTGATGCTGGGAGAGCATGGTGTGTTGTTGTTTGGCATAGCAAGCAGGGTAGCCCGCTCTATGAATTATCAAGGCGTCACAAATAGGCTTCTACCTGGCTATACACGTTGTGCCTCATGACGTACACACTATCTCTCCATGTTTCACTCACTTGCACCCCATTATCCATTTATTTCTATTGAGGCACTTCATTTATTACTGCCCCCTATATTTCACTTATAGTATTACACTTGCACACACACTATTCATTTATTATTTCTTACTACACATCCCATGCACCACACACCACTCCCCTCAAGACTAGTGGGAGTGGCTATTATTATTTAAAGCACCTGCTCGCCCTTTCATCAGCATTTCTGGCCTGGCTGTGTCCATTTGCAAGTATGGCCTTTTTCGGTGTTTCTAATAAAAAAGAGGTCTCAAAATCCACTAGGTGCTCCTTTGCTTCGGAGGCCGGTGCTTCAGTCCATTACCGCCCGAGGGCCACATGGAGGATATTTCTAAAAACTGCAGAATCTGGGCAATACGTATTAATTTGCGTTTCACTGATAAATCCTTTTGTGTTATAAAAAAAATGGTATAAAGAGGATTTTCTGACAAAAAAAAAAATGTACATTTCACCTCTACTTTGCTCTAAATTTTTGTGAAACACCTAAAGGGTTCATAAACTTTCTAAATGCTGTTGTGAATACTTTGAGGGGTCTAGTTTCTAAAATGGGGTATTTCATAGGGGTTTCTAATATATGGGCCCCTCAAAACAACTTCAGAACTGAACTGGAACCTAAAAAAACAAATAAATGAGGCAATACTTCATTTCTTACATTATACTGATAATGAGCCGTGCCCACCCCGAGATGACCCCCAGTTTTGACCGTTTATATAAATGGAGACCCCTATTAGACCGTTTCAGTGCCCGGTTTTCCCAAGCATACACCCCGAGAAGTGTATTTCTATTGATGAGTCCCTGGTACATTTTAAAGGGAGGGTTCAATTCCGCGAGTACCTGCCGGGTAAGAGGGCAAGGTATGGCGTGAAGATGTATAAGCTGTGTGAGAGTGCATCAGGGTATACCTACAGGTTTAGGATATATGAAGGAAAGGCCACCCCCAAACCAGATTGCATCCTGGACTACAATAGGTACATGGGAGGGATGGACTTGTCAGATCAAATCCTGAAGCCCTACAGCGCCATGCGGTGTGGTATAAGAAGCTGGCCGGGCACATCATACAGATGGCTTTGTACAATGCGTACGTGCTACGTCGATGTGCAGGCCAGACGGGAACTTTCCTGGAATTTCAAGAGGTGATTATCAAGAACCTAATCTTTAGGGACCAAGAAGGGGGGGCACCCAGTACTTCTGGAAGCGGGGCCACACGCATCGTACCAGGGCAACACTTTCCAGGGGAAGTTCCCCAAACTGGCAAGAAGGGAAAAAGTCAAAAGAGGTGCAAAGTCTGCTATAAGAGGGCGATAAGGGATGACACAATATATCAATGTGACACGTGTCCCGAATAACCAGAGCTCTGTATGAAAGAGTGTTTTAAAATTTATCATACATCCCTTGGTTTATAATTTACCCCAATTTTACTTACCCTGATGCCCTCCGCACAGCTTATCCCCCCTCGTCTTTCCCCTCTGAGCCCTGCTGTGTGCCCAGGCAGCTGATAACAGCCACATGTAGGGTATTGCCATACCCGGGAGAACCCACATTACAGTTTATGGGGTGTAGGTCTCCGGTCAAAATGCTCACTACACCTCTAGATGAATGCCTTAAGGGTGTAGTTTTTAAAACGGGGTCACTTCTTGCGGGTTTCAACTGTACTCGTACCTCAGGTGCTTCTGCATACATGACTTCGCACTAGAAAATCCCCAGTAGGCCAAATGGTGGTCCTTTCCTTCTGAGCCCTCCCATGGGCCCAAACGGCAGCTTATCACAACAAATGGGGTATTGCGGCCCTCAGAACAAATTGCGCAACAGAATGGGGTATTTTGTTTCTTGTGAAAATAAGAATTTTTGAGCTAAAATGACATATTATTGGAAAAAATATATATTTATTTAATTCCCAGCCCAATTCAAATAAGTTCTGTGAAGAAACTATCGGGTCTAAATGGTCACATTACCCATAAATGAATTCCTTGAGGGGTGTAGTTTCCAAAATGGGGTCACTTTTGGTGGGTTTCCATTGCTTTGATACCCCTGAGGCTCTGCAAATGCGACATGGCACCCGAAAACCAATCCAGCAAAATCTGGACTCCAACAAACATATAGCGCTCTTTTCCTTCTGAGCCCTCCCATGGGCCCAAACGGCAGTTTATCACCACAAATGGGGTATTGCCACACTAAGGACAAATTGGGCAACAAAATGGGGTATTTTGTTCCCTGTGAAAATAAGAAATTTTGATCACAAATGACATTTTATTGGAAAAAATTTCATTTTTTCATTTCACAGCCCAATTCAAATACGTGCTGTGAAAAAACTGTGCGGTCAAAATGGTAACAACAACCATAAATGAATTCCTTGAGGGGTGTAGTTTCCAAAATGGGGTCACTATTGGGGGATTCCTACTGTTTTGGCACCTCAACACCTCTTCAAACCTGGCATGCTGCCTAAAATATATTCTAATAAAAAAAGAGGACTCAAAATGCACTAGGTGCTTCTTTGCTTCTAGGGCTTGTGTTTTAGTCCACGAGCGCAGTAGGGCCACATGTGGGACATTTCTAAAAACTGCAGAATCTGGACATTACATATTTAGTAGTGTCTCTCTGGTAAAACCTTCTGTGTTACAGAAAAAAAAATGAATAAAATTTAAATTCCGCAAGAAAAATGAAATTTGCAAAGTTCACCTCCACTTTGCTTTAATTCCTGTGAAATGCCTGAAGGGTTAAAAAACTTTCTAAATGCTGTTTTGAATACTTTGAGGGGTCTAGTTTTTAAAAATGGGGTGTTTTATCAGGGTTTCTAATACATAGGCCCCTCAAAGCCACTTCAGAACTGAACAGGTACCTTAAATAAAAGGCATTTGACATTTTCTTAAAAATATGAGAAATTGCTGTTTATGTTCTAAGCCTTGTAACGTCCAAGAAAAATAAAAGAATGTTCAAAAAACGATGCCAATCTAAAGTAGACATATGGGAAATGTGAACTAGTGACTATTGTGGGTGGTATAACCGTCTGTTTTACAAGCAGATACATTTAAATTCTGAAAAATGCAATTTTTTCGAAATTTTCTCTACATTTTGAAATTTTTCACCAATAAACACTGAATATATCGACCAAATTTTACCACGAACATGAAGCCCAATGTGTCACGAGAAAACAATCTCAGAATCGCTTGGGTAGGTTTAAGCATTCCCACGTTATTACCACATAAAGTGAAATATGTCAGATTTGAAAAATGGGCTCTGAGCCTTAAGGCCAAAACTAGGCTGCGTCCTTAAGGGGTTAAGGATATAGAGCAGACATGGGCAAACTACGGCCCGCGGGCCACATACCGCCCGTTAGGCTTTTTAATCCGGCCCGCCGAACTTGTCCAAGATATATCCGTCCTCAGCAGCTGCTAGTTCGCGCAGGAGGACGGATATATCCGTCCTGTGATCGCGCGGGTACTGACAGTTTACCCACGCGATCAGCGGCAGGAGCACGGCTGTTATACACAGCCTGGCTCCTGCTGCAACTGCCGGAATCGAAGCACGCGCCGATTCCGGCAGTTTAACCCATTAAATGCCGCTGTCAACAGTGACAGCGGCATTTAATGTGTTTGACAGAGGGGGGAACTCCCTCTGTCTCCCGATCGGCGCCCCCGCAAACAAATCGCGGGTCGCCGTCGGGTTTCCATGACAGCCGGGGGTCTAACAAAGACCCCCAGGTCTGTCTTCAGCATCTGCCTGTTAGGCGATGCCAGAGGCATGACCTAACAGGTTGCCTGTCAGTTTTACACTGACAGGCAATAATGCTTTGGTATACGAAGTATACCAAAGCATTATATATGCGATCGGCATATCGCATAGTGAAGTCCCCTGGTGGGACTAAAAAAAAAAAAGTAAAACCGTTAAATAAAGTTTGTGAAAAAAAAAATAAAAAAAATTACAGTCAAAGTCAAATAAAACTACTTTTTTGCCCCAAAAAGTGGTTTTATTTAATAAAACGGTCAAAACAAATCACACATACACATATATGGTATCCCCGCGATCATAACAACTTGACCAATAAAATGAACACATTAATGAAACTGCCGGATGTACGGCGTCCAAAAAACCCGCAAAAAACAACGGCAAAATTCTCTCTTTTCTCCCATTCCCCCCATAAAAAATAAAATAAAAGTTAATCTATAAGTCCTATATACCCCAAAATAGTACTAATGAAAACTACGCATTGGCCCGCAAAAATCAATCCCACGTACGGTCACATCGACGGAAAAATAAAAAAATGACGGCTCTTGGAACGCGGCGATGCAAAAACAAGTAATTTTTTTCTAAAAGGGTTTTTATTGTGCAAACATAGGAAAACATATAAAACCTTTACATATTTGGTATCCTCGTAATCGTGCCGACCCGTAGAATAAAGGTAACATGTTATTTATGCTGCATAGTAAAGGGCATAAATTTATAACGTGAAAATTAATGCTGGAATAGCTGCTTATTTTCAATTCTCTCCTAAAATAAAGTTAATAAAAGTTAATCAATATATTGTAAGCATCTAAAAATGGTGCAATTACAAAATACAACTCGTCCCGCAAAAAACAAGCCCTTATACGGCTATGTCGACGTAATAAAAAAAAAGTTACGACTCTTGGAATGCGACCGTGAAAAACCAAAAAATAATCCTTGGTCATTAACGTGCAAAATGGCCCGGTCATTAAGGGGTTAATGTGGCGCGTATTTCTCTTTATTTCACTTTAATTTTCACTTCGTTTCACGTCACCATTAAGCCCTTCGGTTTTCAAAGAGTACAATATCAGCCGTCACTTTGCCACGAAGCATGCAAACTATGCTAGCAAACAGTCAACACAAGAACGGGCGGCTACTGCTCAGAGGTTGGCAGCTAATTTACAGAGTCAACAGAACTTTTTTCTTGATAAATCACAGTGCGTATGTTATTTTAATCTATTTACATTTCCTCCTCCCAGTATCTGCGAAATAGTATGTAAATGCCATATCTTGCATATTCCTTGAGACAAATTTATTAACTGATAAGGGCTATTTTTCACATTTGAAAGACAGTTAATAAATTGGGTTGTAGTGTTCTTACTGTGCTATGAGGTTTGCACACACTACATTTAATGCTTTAGTATATCCGGCCCAAACACTCCCTCCAAATGCTCCTGGCCCGGCCCCTCTGTCAAATTTTAGAACCCATTGTGGCCCGCGAGTCAAAAAGTTTGCCCACCCCTGATATAGAGGATGGGATTAATAGCACTATTTCTATTTTTGCAGATGACAGCAAGCTATGTAATATAGTTAAGACTATGGAAGATGTTCGTGAATTGCAAGCGGATTTAAACAAACTGAGTGTTTGGGCGTCCACTTGGCAAATTAAGTTTAATGTAGATAAATGTAAAGTTATGCACATGGGTACGAACAACCTGCATGCATCATATGTCCTAGGGGGAGCTACACTGGGGGAGTCACTTGTTGAGAAGGATCTGGATGTTATCACCTGAGATATGCCTTACATAAGAGTGGGCACCAACAGTTAGACCCTAACCCCGGACGAAGGCAGGTGCCGAAACGCGCGTCGGGTGTAGACGTCTCATCCACATTCACAATGTCCACTGGTATGTTCAAACTAATCTCTGTCTCTTTGTAGCAGCCTGTATTGAATTTGTCATTTCTTAACTGCATTTAAGATTGGCCTTTCTACATTTTCCTACACTTTTTGTAGACTGGTTGCGGTGCATATTATGTCCCTACTTAGGAACCGCTCCCATTTTTACAGATACTAGCCATATATCCACTGCAGTCAAGATTGACCTTTTCTCTACAGTCTGGCTTGACTCCATTTATCTTTTGTGCTGCTGCATTACTATGCCCATCTATAACACGCTGAGAAAACAACCATACCTGGCTTATGATCTATTTGACGTCTTTTTTATTGTGTGACTTATCCTCTGTTCCATTTTTAACTTGTTCAATGTCTCTATGTAATAAAATTTGTATATTTTTTGTATTCTCATGTGCCTTAGTCGATCATTCTTTCTTGGTAGTCTCTCATGTTAATTATTGATCGATGCACCAAGGAAATCTTGGTCAATACCCAGGATACAATATTGTGCAGTTTACGTAGCTAGCAATGGTGTTGCACAGTTCAATGGTGACCTTTTAAGCACTACTTATATTGTATTCCTTTTCGTTGGTATTTTTGGTTTATACCCCCACCAATATAGTCTGACCCCTCTCTAACCTGGCTACCCCTTTTTTTTCTACATTGACCTCCCTCCTCAGCCCTAGTTTAAATACTCCACCACCCCAGCTAGAATTCTCTCCCCCAGCACAGTGGACCCCCTTCCATTTAGGTGCAAATCATCTGCAGAATACAGTTTGTACCCCAATGAAAAGTCAGCCCAGTGCTCTAGGAACCCAAATCCTTCTCCTCTACACCAAGACTTCAGCCATGCATTTAACTCCCTGAGCTCTCGCTGTCTTTCCTGTGATGCGCATGGCACAGGCAGTATTCCTGAGAATACTACTTTGGAGGTCCTTCCCTTCAGCTTGTAGCCTAGTTCTTTAAAATTATTCTTAACACATGCAGACAATCCCCATATCCCATCTAATACAACAATTGAGGACGAACATAACCCTTAAATCTGGCAGACTCCCAGCGCTCAATTCTCATAATCACAGAATCAGACAGCCCCCACCTAGACGCCTCCGTGGCTGCTCCAATCCTGAAGGAATGTGAACAAAATTCTCGCACCTCCATACCTAAGGAGGCCGAAGATTTTCGAAACACTGCCACAAACTGATACCGGGATAAAAATCTACCATTCACATGCAAAAAAAGAGGCGCGCCATCCCGTGGCCGAACTACCAAGAAGCTCTCCACACATCCAACCGGACACGATCCCTCCAACCGCGCCAACACCACCCTCAAACCTCTACCCATCTGATCAGTTTTGGACCGCCGGATCGTAAAGGACAAATAATCCACCCCAAGCCACACATCACCCATCAACAAACCACCAACCATCGTCCCACTTCGCACCACTAACTCTGAAACTCGAAACGCCCCAAAGAACGCCAAAGAAAATGCCGCCCTAAATAAACAAACCTCATACACAGAGGAACATACCCGGTTCAAACACTCACTCAACAATGCCAACAACTCAAAAGTAACTGGCCGGCAAGAATCTCTCCGCACAACCTGTTTCCTATAACGCTTCAAAGCCTGCTTAACCATAAAAGGACTTAGAAACATCACAAATGCCACTTAATTTGCACAAAAAAGCCACAGCCGCCACGCGCTGTGAAGCCACCAAAAAAGAAGCCCCTTTACTAAAAGATAAACCTACAAAGTACAAGAGCAATGCTCCCAGCGCCCCTACCGACTCGTGCCTCCCCACCTGGCCCAACAAATCCTACCCAGCAGGCCCATACTCTGGAAAATGCCGCCCAGGTAGCAGTACTCACAAACTGACGAATCAACGTTGCCGACACCCCTGGACCACATCCCACAGCCACATGGGGCAAGACTTCCCAAGCCGCTCCGCACCCGGTGCCAACCTGTGAAATCTGTCCCACTGAAAACGAGAGAGAGAATCAGCGATGTCGTTTACAATTCCAGGCACATGAACCGCCAAAAAGCAGGCATTCAAAACCAGACAGCATAACACTAACTGGCGAAGCAAACGAACCACAGGAGGTGAATTGGCGATCAGTTTGTTTATGGCTTGTACCACCCCCAGGTTATCGCAACAAAAACGGACCTTCTTGTTGAGAAAACGTTCGCCCCAAATTTCCGTTGCCATTGCAATGGGGAACAATTCCAGCAAAGCCATATTCGTCACCAAACGCCTGAAAATACGCACCAAACCCATGCGCACCCGAAGCATCCGTATGTGTTTCCATATCCACACTAGACAAAACCGCGTCCATCCACACAGACCTGTCATTGTATTGAACCAGAAATTCCTTCCACACCACTAGATCAGCCTGTGCATCCGCCGACAAGCAAATACAATAATGAGGCACTGCCAACCTCGCCGTAGCTAAGGCCAGCCGGCGGCAGAACACTCGCTCCATGGGCATAATCTGACAGGCAAAATTTAACTTCCCAAGTAGGGACTGTACCTTACGCAGCTGCACTTTACCTGCCCCCCACACCAGAGCTACCGTTGCCTTTAGATCAAGAACCTTGTCGTCCGGCAACCGACACTCCATGCAGACGGCAACCGACACTCCATGCGGACGGCATCAATGACGATGCCCAAAAATGTCACCTTCGTCACTGGTCCTTCTGTCTTTTCAGGTGCTAACGGCACCCCAAACAACGCCGCCACACGCTCCATGCTATGCAACAATATGGAGCAAACATTCGATCCCACCGGGCCCACAAACAAGAAATCATCCAGGTAGTGTAGCACGGAACACCATCCAGCTTCCTGCTTCACCACCCACTCCAAAAAGATACTGAACATCTCGAAATATGTACACGAGATAGAACAGCCCATAGGCAAGCAACAATCCACGTAAAATCCCCCCCCCCCAACAACGGAAAACTATCCGGATGGACTGGCAACATCCAAAACGCTGCTTCAATGTCGGTTTTAGCTAGTAGTGCCCCCTCACCAAACTTCCTAATCCAAGAAACCGCCGAATCAAACGACGTATCCTCCCGAGATCCACCTCCTTCTTGATTTTATCCGCTACCACCCCTGACCTAGCCAGCGCCGACGCCAAATTCTTACGTACGATAAAAGGCCCATCTGGATGACTCGGGATACGAAAACCATCCGTGAACCTCGCCTGCAAAAACTCATCTGCCACATTATCTGGGTACTTCCCTAGATAGTGTCCTTCATTGAACTGCCAACAATAGCCCTTTAGTGTCCCAGCTGAGAAGCCCGAACCGAGGCACCCTCGGCTGCCCAGGAAAGGGCTGGCCGCTACTTCTTGGCGCAGCCATAAGCCGCAGCCTCAAACTAATATTCTTATGGTCCCAACGCAGCGTGGGCCGTACGGATTTTCCCTGACGGAATTGCTCATCGTAGCGCAACCAAGCCACCCCGCCATACACCTGATAAGCCTCTCCAATCCCGTCCATATAGAAAAACAGTGCGGGAACAATTCTCCGGCGCTTTTTGCCCCACCACACTAGCCAAAATCGGGAATGCCTGGAGCCACTTAGCAAAAGCGTCACCGACGCTTCTCCTCGTCCTTTTTACTCTCATCTGGCTTCACACGATCCAAGTTAAACTTCTCCAACGGCAACAAGGAGAAGATCTCAACGTAATCGTTCTTCCAGATCTTCTCCTTGAACTCTGGCTTCAGGTGAACCCCGAGCGTCCCCTCAAACCGGATGTAAACCTCCCCTTTGGCCGCGTCCATCAACCTAACATCCTCCACCGGTTTTGCCTTACTGGGCACGCCCCCCTCTGCTGCGCATGTGCCCCCCCCAGACGAGGCTGTCGCCTGCACTTCTACCACAGTTCCAACACTCACCGCCCCTTGTGTACTTCGTGTAGCAGCCTCTGCCTCCGCCACCACTACAGATCCCGCCTGACCCACAGCAGACATACCTTCCCTATCTAAAACAGGCATTCCACACGGCTGCCCCAGCGCACACCACACTACCTCCGGGGATCCATTCAGACCCGGTGTTCCACCCCCCCAATATAGCCAGTAACGCCATCACCCCCAACAACACATCCTGCACAGACCGCTCATCCCCTAACATTCCCCCAGCTCCCGCAGTTAATACAGACCCCCAACCTCCCCACAACATGATCGCTCTTCACCTGGCTGTCCCTGGGCAGGACCCCCAGCAGCCATTAAGACCTCGTCTGGTGCTGTTGCTAGCGGGCTGGCAGCGCCACCGGCCATCATTCTGGGAACCCCTTCCTGACATGGGGGGACATCCAGATAATCATCCTCCTCTGCCTTCTCCGGTAATTCTCCGTCCTCCTGTTCTTCTCTGACGTCACTCGTGGGCGCCAGATCAGGGGAGCTAGGCCCCACCCCCTGGTTACAAAGAGCAGGCTGCCGGCCGATCCTCGTGCGCAGGCCGCAGCGCCTGACTTCCATGACTCCTGTGGTCCCGCTCACCGCTGCTCCTGCTGCTGAAGCCGCCGTCTGTTCTGCTGCTGGGGATCCTGCACCACACTGGGATAGTGCCGCTCCCGTTTACAGGACGGTTCTCTGCCTAGCTGCTTCCCCAGCCGGCCACTCACCAGATTGATCAGCTGTTCGGCTCCCACCTTCACGTTGTCTTAAACAAAGAGGGGGAGGAGCCCCCGCCCGCCTCCCGCCGAGCCCCGCCTTTGCATCAGATTCCTCCCCGCTCGCAGTCTCGCTGGAGCAGAGCGTCTCCGGACATCTGAGACAGGAGGGTCCCTCTGGCGGCTCCCCAAACTATGCTGGACTCGTGGGGTAACATCCGGGCTGAGGCATTCCGGTGGCCTAGAATGGCGGGCCCGGACCCTGACACCCTGTTCTGCCGCCGCATGCCCGCTATTGGATACATCTGCCATCACGCTGGACTGTACCCACTCTTGTCCTCTTTGCTGCACAGCCTCCCGAACCGCTGCTGGGAAATCATCCATGTAGGACGCCATTATCAACACTGCACACAGGTAAGCTCAGGCCTGAGCTTCTCCCTCTGCGCGCCAACTGCCTCACTTCCTCATTTAAGCCCCTTAAGTAAGCTGTCCCCTGCAAAAGCACACCCACTCTCCACCTACATTTACACCCCTATAACTTCCTGACCACGTTAACCCCTTACAGTCAGTTCTCAGCGTCCCTGATTCTACCCCAGTCAAGCCGCATTCCACTCCGGCTTCGCCCCACTCCATTGCTCTCCATATTTCCTGTTGGTAGGTTATACTTAGGCTATCAGTGGACAGGCTAATGTACTAAATACAGAGTTTATGCCAGTACATTATAGTTAAAAAATAAATATCAAAATTAAAAATTGCCCCATGGTATTAAAAATAAAGTTAAATTATTTTTTAAAAAGTAAAAATGTAGTTATAAA
This sequence comes from Rhinoderma darwinii, assembly GCF_050947455.1. Classification (NCBI taxonomy): domain Eukaryota; kingdom Metazoa; phylum Chordata; class Amphibia; order Anura; family Rhinodermatidae; genus Rhinoderma; species Rhinoderma darwinii. The sequence goes on along the minus strand of NC_134688.1, from coordinate 119,649,449 downwards.
AAATAAAAAATAAATAAATATATATATATATATATATATCACACACACACTAGTCCTTCTCAATGAATTAGAATATCATCAAAAAGTTAAATAATTTCAGTCATTCAATTCAAAAAGTGAAATTCAAATATTATATAGATTCATTACACACAGAGTGATCGGTTTCCAGCAGTTTTTTCTTTTAATGTTGACGATTATGACTAACAGTTAATGAAAACCCAAAATTTAGAGTCTCAGAAAATTTGAATATTATATAAGCCTAATTTCAAAAATGATTTTTAATACTGAAATGTTTGCCTTCTGAAAAGTATTTACAGTATATGCACTCAATACTTGGTCGGGGCTCCTTCTGCATGAATTACTGCATCAATGCGGCGTGGCATGGGGGCGATCAGCCTGTGGCATTGCTGAGGTGTTATGGAAGCCCAGGTTGCTTTGATAGCGGCCTTCAGCTCGTCTGCATCGTTGGTTCTGGTGTCTCTCATCTTCCTCTTGACAATACCCCATAGATTCTCTATGGTGTTTAGGTCAGGCAAGTTTGCTGGCCAATTAAGCACAGTGATACTGTAGTTATTAAACCAGGTATTGGTACTTTTGGCAGTGTGGGCATGAGCCAAGTGCTGCTAGAAAATGAAATCAGCATCTCCATAAAGCTTGCCAGCAGAGGGAAGCATGAAGTGCTCTAAAATTTCCTGATAGACGGCCGTGTTGACTCTGGACTTGATATAACACAGTGGACCAACACCAGCAGATGAGATGGCTCCCCAAACCATCACTGACTGTGGCAACTTGGATTGAGAGCCTCTCCACTCTTCCACCAGGTGATTTCCAAATGAAATGCAAAATTTACTTTAATCTGAAAACAGGACTTTGGACCACTGAGCAACAGACCAGACCTTACACGGAGCGGCCCTGACACGGTCGTGACGCGGGCAACAACCGCACCAACACCATGTTCGGCACGGCTGTGAAATACCCTGTTAATGGCCGCACGTTATTGCGGCTAAAACGTCCCTTTACCTGCAAAATCGTGCGGCCATAAAGGATGCATTAATTAATGGAGGCACGATTTTGCAGATGAAGGGAAGTTTTACCCGCAATAATGCGCAGCCATTAACAGGGTATTTGACAGCCGCGCCGAACATGGTGCTGGCTCGGTTGTTGGCCGCGTCGCGACCTTATCAGGGCTGCTCCGTGTGGCCTTACGCTTAAAGGCTTAGGAAACCTTTGCAGGTGTGTTGAGTTGATTATGTGATTAGAGTGTGACACCATGAGTCTACAATCTTGAACATTTACCCAATATTATAATTTTCCGAAGGACTACATTTTGGATTTGGATTTCATTAACTGTAAGGGTATGTTCACAAGCTTAGCAAAAAACGTCTGAAAATACGGAGCTGTTTTCAAGGGAAAACAGCTCCTGATTTTTAGCCGTTTTTTAATCATACTCGCGTTTTTCGCTGCGTTTTTTTGGCCATCTTTGGAGCTGTTTTCCTATGTCAATGAAAAATGGCTCCAAGAACGGCTCAAGAAGTGACATGCACTTCTTTTTCGCAGGCGTTTTTTTTACGTAAAAAAACGCCATGTCGGAACAGAACGCCGTTTTTCCCATTGAAATCAATGGGCAGATGTTTGGAGGCGTTCTGCTTCTGATTTTTCGGCCATTTACAGCCCAAAAAACGGCTGAAAATAAGTCGTGTGAACATACCCTTAGCTAGAATCTTCAACATTAAAAGAAAAACATGCTGGAAATAGATCACTCTGTGTGTAATGAATCTATATAATATGAGTTTCACTTTTTGAATTGAATTACTGAAATTAAATTAACTTTTTGATGATACTCTAATTCATTGAGAAGGACTAGTACATATCAATTTATACTGTAAACAAATGCATATGTTTTTTACAATAAATAAACCTTATTAAATTAAATTCCAAAACATAAAATAATATACACATATTTGGCATTGTCACGATGTAACAACCTGCTCAATAATTGTATAGCATCATTTATGATGATCAATGTATGCTGTAAAAAAGAAAACTGCGCCAAAACTGCTTTTTTGCACCTACATAAAGTACAACTAGTCCCCCCAAAAATAAAGCCTCATACGGCTACGTTAAACAAAAAATTAAAAAAATTATGACCGCTGGGATGCAAGGATGAAAAAAATAAATAAATTGCCTTCCTTTGTGCCCTACACAGTAATAGTACCACTTTTGTGCCACACAGTAATGATGTCCCTTCACAGTATTGGTGCCCCCTTAGTGAGCCCTCACAGTATTGGCGCCCCCTAAGTGACTCCCAAGGTATTGGTGCCCCCTTGAGATAATAAAATTTATACTCACCTAGGACTTGTCCCATGACAAATGGAACACAACAGTCTACAGGTCTCTTCTAGCATGTGCAGTCCAGTGCAGGCAGACGAGATAACGCTTCTTCAACGGTACAGTCATGGCATCGGTATCCTGTCCTAGCATCTTGTCGGCTACAGGCAAATTTAGACTTGTAGTCCACAAGAAACCAGAACTGAAACCCACACAGGCTGGCACGATGAATTGATGTCATGGTGCCTACCTGTGCAGAGCTGTTGAAGACAGTGAATCGTGGAGCAGGGATCCGGGCAAGCACCATTGTCAACTGTGGTGAAGCAATTGGCAGTTGACAGTGGTACTGGCCCAGGGACAATAGTGCTCTCCCGATGGTAGCGACGCCACTGTCGAAAATGTTTTTAAGTGGATCACTGGAGGTACGGTATATAGGGAATGAGAGGATATTTAAAGAAAGTAAATAAGAGTGAAGTAAATAATTAAAAGGTAGTAAAGAAGTACATCTATTATTAAAACACAGCATAATTTTACCGCTCAGACGGCACTGGTTAAATAGTCCAACTTGCAATCGGTATGGACACTCTCTCCCAGTAAAATTTAGTAGACAGTCCGCGATCCAGTGAGGGTATAGATGGTTATTATTATCCCTGTAGTTCCACAGAGCTCCGTAAATTCTCTCTACGTTCAAAACTCCTGGTAGGACAAGATTTAATGTCTCTAGTAGATGGAAAAAAGAGACATAGTGCAACACCCTCTAGAAACTGTTCGCTCCACGCTAGGTTTAATCCATACTCACAAAAATAACAATGAATAAAAACATCAAATGGGTAAAACATGATAAGAATTCGTAAGCGGCACGCCAAACACTCTCGCGCGACCCTGGGTTTCGCCCTTCCGGCTTCCTCTGGTGCATGTGTGACGTGTCTAATTGACATGTTTAAATAGTCGCTAAAACATTTATGGTCATATACAAATACATTGCACTAATATCATAATAGTTTAAAAAGATATATACATACATATAATAATCTCTCAAATATAAGCAATAACATTAAAAAGACAACAAATATTATCATCAGTATTATGTACATTTTGTATAGTTCAATTTGCATACATTTTACGACTACACCATTCAAAAAAAGTCAAGTATAAAAGGCCTATTCACCACCTATGTAATTAAGAGGAAATTACATGGCATAGCAAGCAGGGCAGCCCGCTCTATGTACTATCATGGCGTTACAAATTGGCTGCTACCAGGCTATATAGGCTGTGCCTCATGATTTACGCATTAGCCCTCCATGTTTTACACACTGTACCCACACTTCATGCATCACTCACGTTCCTGACCCTTTTAGTACTGCCCCCTATATTTTACACTTTATTCACCACTCACTATACTCAGTACTGCCCCCTGATATTTCACACATATTATTTGTTAGGGATCTGCCAGGTACTTCATCTAGCTATACTCCTGGGATTAATCAATCCACACCTGAGGCCAGACCTGCTCGACTGACACCATCTCCCACCAACCAGGGTGGCAGGCTCAGGAGTGGGAGAGCCTATCGCGGCCTGGTCTCTCGGAGTTAGCTCCGCCCCCTGCCCTTTATTACCTGCCCTGTGCTCTCCCTCAGGGCTTGTAATTATGTAATGGCAGGAAGGAGGTGAAGGGAAAGTGAGCCCTAATCTACCCACCGCCCTGTCCCTGCCTACTTGCAACGACCCGCCCTAGGCGACGAGGTACAACTGGGCGGCGGTCCCTACGCTGGCTAAGTGCACAGGAAGACAAACAGGGAACACGCAAGGGAAGGGGCAGTAGCCACGGAACGCCACGAGGAAACGGGGCGGCGAACGAACAGTCAGGACCAGGACGAAGTGAGTACACCCGAGCAGGCACGGAGACAGAAGCAAGCCAGGGCAAGCAAGCAGGTCAAGCAGAACTGCAGCAAGGCAGAAGCACGGCAGAAGCAGGCTGGAGCAAGCAGCAGTGGGGCCAGGAATCCAAAAGAATTACAAGCACTGAGGGAGAGCACAGGGCAGGTAATAAAGGGCAGGGGGCGGAGCTAACTCCGAGAGACCAGGCCGCGATAGGCTCTCCCACTCCTGAGCCTGCCACCCTGGTTGGTGGGAGATGGTGTCAGTCGAGCAGGTCTGGCCTCAGGTGTGGATTGATTAATCCCAGGAGTATAGCTAGATGAAGTACCTGGCAGATCCCTAACATTATTACTACTTGCACATTATACACAATTCATTTACTTTTTACTACATATCCCATGCACCACACGCCACTTCCCTCAAGGCTAGTGGGAGTGGCTATTATTATTTAAACGCACCTGTGCACTTTCCTTCAGCAGCATTTTTGACCTGGCTGCGTCCTATTGGGATTATACCTGCCCAATTTGTGAGTATGGCCATTTTTTGTGTTTTTAATTATAAGAAGGGCCCAGCCCCTTCCTTTCATGCCTGAGCGTTGTTGTCGTACCCTAAGTTTGTCTAAGCAAATGGTCTTCTAATGTTTCCAAGTTCCCAGTGTTCCCCGTTCCTGTACCTCTATCCTGTATCCCGTGCTAGCTGGTCAACTGGCTGTGACCTGCGCCCTGTTGGCTAGCTGCCATACTGTCGAGGCGGTACGGCCCAGTGGGTCCACGTACCCAACGTGACAATATATGGGCAGTGATGTCGAGAGCTCCCGGAGGCATACGTTTAACGTATGCCTGTGGCAATACATTGGTCATCCATAGGCTCTCATGTTAAAAAAGTATATCGTGCGGGTATACTTTTTTCTGCGGGATCCCTGAAGATGGAATAGCGTAGTCTACTACACCACTCCATCCTTCGAAAAAAAAGTTATACCGACGTATACCAGCCTGACGGAAGCTTTCTCGACGTACAAGATAAACATAGTGCCTTAACGCGATGTGAATGGTGCCTTACAGATATGTTCACTCTTAACTTTTCTTTAATTGCGTTGTTGTACAATATGTCATGATACTAATGATACTAATTCAAAACAATCTCGCGACATCCAGTAAAAAAGCATATATGTTAAATGAATATTCCAAATCAATTAGCTAATATACATATAAGTATCTTCTAAATAAAAGTCCTACCATGTTTTCCACTCTTTAGCATCCATTTCCCCGCTCCATGTGTCAATCAAGCACTTCAACATGTGCGCTCCCGCACAGTGGCTTGGAGAAAACACACTGTGAAAGCCCTGATAGGGGCTTAGCAGCTATGTGCCGCGAAAAACACTATAGAACTGATCCAGGGCTACAGCGCTTGCCCAGAAGCAGTCCTATAGACTAGCATAGAGCTGCATAGAGGAGGCCATGCAGGGAGCTACTGCCCATGCACGCTCCTGAGATCCCAGCCATTCTCTCTAAAACAAGCTAAGACAGAACAGCGCAAGAACGGCCACCGCTGCTCAATTGTAATGGAGGCCTAATCCATAGGCAAACATGCACAAACAATAAAGGGGGACATGGATGGAGTGCTATCTGGATCTGCATAAGGTACTTCATTGGCAATTGAATGTATTTGAAAAAAAATTGGGGATTTTTTGTCAATTTAAGTAGAATTAACAAGATGGAAATTTTATTATCATGGGATTTAATGGGCGACGGATGGCTGATGGAGGCATCCATCCAGAAAAAAAAAAATGTTAAACGTATACATCTATTTAACATGGAAGCGGGAGGGCGACGGATGGCTGGTGGATGGCCTCCATCGAAGGCATCCATTGGATGTATACATTTTTTTCTTATGTTTATTTATTTATTTAACATATTTAATTTTGGGATATGTTGGGTTAAGAGAGAAGTTAGGGGAGGACACCTCCGTATCTTAGGGAAACCAATACCAATAACCTGTAGGGGAACAGTCAGGCTTTCCCTATAGAAATTAGATTTTCAGCAAAACTCACCAAAACTGATTTGCGAACAAAGAACTATAGCCAGATTTAGTGTCTCCAATATCACACTACTGAATTGTATATGGTGTAAAGATGACACTTTCCATTATATAAATTACCAGAATACCTTCTGTGCAATCTGCAAGGAGTGCTGGTAAATTTGAGCTATGCAGAATTGTGAATACAGCTCTGGACTATAACACAGGCTGTAATCCATGATTAATACAAGATCAACAATGAATTTTACAAGTAATGCAATGAATTTGCAAAGTTGCTGAATTATGTTATGTAGATTTGTTCAATTGTAAATGGTGTTTAAAGATTAACATATTCATTAAAATAAAGCAAGAATGAAATGATGTATTTGTGGGCTGCGTATGATAACAAGCAAATTAAAGTCAGTTTAGTAAGGCGTGGTATTATTATGTTTAGTTTCACATATACATAGTTTTGGGATGAAAAATCTAGTCATCTCACCAAATTAATTTAAATTCATAGGGTTTTTATCCAAAAAAAGGACTTTTAGTGAGATTTACTTTTTGCATCCTCCCATATAATTGTTAAAACACATTAAAAAAAATTGTGTTAGTATGTGTAATAAATGTCTTTGCTATATAATATCCAATTTACTGGGCATCTACTATAGTCTATTGTCAGAGCAGAGCAAAGGACTGTAAGCGACTACAACAGATAAAAAGATTTGTGTTGCCCAGTAACAGCAGACCTGTCAAGCCAGGGATAAGGTTTCTGTAGTAGATCATAGCTGTCAAAAGCCTGTAGGGCCTCGGGATTCACACATTAGGTTTGTGTGACACACGCGGAAACTCTGATGCCCTTGGAAGGGGTAACCAATACTACCCTGACGGCTGCTTTTAAAGGCAGCACCTGTTACTTGTTGATTTGTCGTCCCCAAAAATAGAAGGGGAATCGTGAACCCTCGAAACGCCCTCTCCCAGAGAGAAATTATCTTCTGTCTGGCCGGCAGTCAAACACTTCACAGGGACAACAGTTCAGTTCTCATCTTCTGCTCACAATTTGTGGTATTTAACCCTTGTGTAGTCAGTGTGTTCAGGCAATAAGACAACGCATATAAGATACTGTATGACCAGGTTCACACAAGCAGAAAATCGTTAAGTCACTTTATTAAGAAATCCCAGGAAACCAGACAACCAACAATAAGTCTCTCACAAAATAATACAAAGAGGAAAAGATGGATAAGGGAGGCTGGGGCTGACAAAGGGAAAATAACACAACAGCTTGCCTAGATCTATATCCTAATTATTGCAGCCACAGACCTGGTGGCTAGTTAATTTTCACCTTAGGCTTGGTTCACACTGTGCATTTTTGCTGTGTTTTATAATTTTTTTTGTTGTTATTTTAATTTATGAAATTTCAGAGACATTGAAGTCGATCTACCATAACAAAAAAAAGCATGCTAAAATGGCAACAAAAATGCTCAGTGTGAACCCAGCCTAAATGTGAGTCTTGTCGTCAGTTAAGATTTATACAATAAGGGTGCACTGCAGCCGCATGCTGACGAAACGATGCCCACATGCAGTGACCAATGGCTGCATCACACGGTTACCAGCAAAATTACGAGGACACTGGCCAACGCTTGTGGGCGTGGCTTTGTCCGCATGCGGTTGCTACAGAATGAGAATGCACACTTAGGCACAAGACTTATAGCTAAATGAACTTTTTAAATTTCACCACTCTACAAGACTAGGTATATAATAATGTTACGAACGGTAATCATATGTTGTTTTGTTTTTTTGAATGCGTCATCTTCAGGGACAAAGTCTTTCATAGTTTAACTAATTGTAGAAGTTTTAATCAATATTTTATAAAATGATCATCAATTTCTATATGTTCACTGCTTCTCTTGATTAAAAAGTCATGATAAAATAAGTTTGCGCTATATAATAGTAGTAGATCTACAAGGTCACATCAACCACCTGCCACAAGTTAAACGAGTTGCCCATTTCCATTAGCTGGCCTTTATATCATTATATTCATTGATTTACAAATATGTACAGATGGGTGAGAAACAATGCCCCTGTGCTTCGCGCGGCCCAAAGGTCTCTCCCTCATATGTAAGTCCTATTAGTGTGCCACAATGATCTCATGTTAATTGCATAATATAACTAATATTAAATATGCTAGAATATAAAATATGTTAGACGTAACTCACCTAATAGAATTGGTGAATGCCTCACTTTCAAATACATTAAACAATGGAGTAGTTCTGTAGATCAGCACATGACATTATTGATAATTAGGCGGAGAGCCCAATTATTATTTGGAATTGAACCCCAGGATTTCACTTAATTTAAGGGGTGTAAAGGACATGAATTCAGAAGAATTTATTAAATGAAAAATCAGGTTTTATAAAGCGTAATATGCCCCACATACAATGACACAATAGCCCCACATACAACGACCAACTCCACATACTGTCAATTGGAAACTGGTACTAATATAGCCTAAATGGGTCAATTATGTAATAGGAAATGTAAATAGGAATGATAGTACCAATACTGAATATTCAGTTATACAATAGAAGTTTGGAGCAACTGCCTTAAAATTATAAATCCTTACATTTTCTTTTTTCTTTTCATTTGAATTTATTTGTATTGATCTACTGTATATATAGCAAGTACTTTGGTAGAACATTGAAATCTATATAAGTCTCATCTCTTACGGGCGATTCCCTTTGGTTCTCTATGTAACCCCATGTATGACTAAATAATGTGATCTGTTAACAGCAGGATCATGCTGCATAATCTTATGAGGAGGAGCTGGATATGACTTCACTTGAAGGTTAATGAGCAGGCAAGTGTGCAGTGCAGATATCTTTTCTAACTAACAAGGTGAATGATGACCTGTGGCCTTTGGAAGCTCTTAAAAGGTCATGCATTGACAGTGTTAAAAAAAAAATCAAGTCACATTAAATGTCCTTATAACTTACATTTAACAGCTATGTACATGCACAAATGGTGGGAATATGGAAACAATGAAATAAAATTAGACTGTACCTATTATTTAATTTTGTCATAAGGGGCTATTACGGAGATATATTACGACCTTTTGTATACAAGATGTCTAACATTTTTAAAGGAATACTAAGCCTAAAAAAATTATTGACAATAGAAAAAAAACAAACACAGCTATTTTTCAGCCTACAAAACTTGTGCAAGTTCAAACAGTCTTGCATAAATCTGGCACAGAAAACAGTTTTCCGTTTTCTCCCAATATTCTCCATCTCAGTTGGGGTGTGACTGTGGGGTGGGGCTTAGATATAGGGGCAGGCTTTAGCTGTGACTGGTCTGCCGCTGGAAATTTAATGGGAGGTCTGTCAGCAGAAGATGAATAGATTCTGTCACGCATATAGAAATCTTATTTTGTTTTTAATTTCCTTTACTTAATAGGGCACATGTTACTAGAATTTTTTTACATTTAGTGCCACTTTAAATGATAGAACCTCTTTAAGGGTATGCAGATCAGTGATCATCTGAACATTAATATCCCAATACCTCTAGGATGCATTTATATCTCAGGATATATTTTCAGTGTTTGCATTTGTGCCCATGAAATTGTATATGTGTAATGTTTGTCAGTGACCTCTAGTCCAAGCTAAACCAGGCTGTCATCATGTTAGGGAGACCAGCTTTGATTAAGGTAGCTGATAACAGACGGCAGCTAATTGCAGCTCATAGTGATAGTGATTTCGGGTTGCCTAGTTGTTAAGTTTGGTTGCATAGGTTCTACAACTCCATCTCTGTCCCATTCGGGTGAGTATACAAACAACATCTCCAAAAGGCAAACTCCAGAATTATATAATGTTACTCTGATAACATTGCATGTAGAATATAGAAGAAGGTCACATGTTTTGAACATGGCAAAAAAATAAAATATAAACCCCCTATTTATTTAGTTGGGTTACGTGATGCACCATTTTTAACCTCCAACTTATACACTCCTCATCATTGAAACTGCAACACCAAGAAGGGCAAGTCGTAAGGTTATGTAAATCGAGGAAGTAGCAGGTGTCACTAAGATCTGCAAATGATCAAATGTTCAAGCACCTAGCTCCAATCTGTGGCATGGGGGGGGGGGGCATAAAAGCCAGATTGAAAGCAACGTTTTTAAGCCACATAAAACCTCAAAAATCGGATCAAGTGGTGTGGGATGATTGTGTGATGCCTCCTGTTCGTCGACGTGCCAGCTATCGCCACTTGTCGCAAACTGAGAGGGACAGAATCCTTGAACTGAGAGACCTTGGTTTATCACTCCGGCAGATCACTATGCGCCTAGGCCGAGATGTCAGCACTGTTCAACGTTGCCTGTACCAGAGGTTAGGAGAACAAGAACGAACGGGAATGACAGCAAGAGGTGTGCGGAGGCGAACCTCTGCATGGACGGATCGCCTGATTGGAAGAATGGCACGTAGTGATCCATTCTGTACTGCAAGTGAAATCGGATGTCACATCCCAAGCCTAGAGCAGCAACCAGTGTCGACACAAACCATCACAAGGCGTTTGCGCGACATTGGGCTACGAGCCAGACTTTCTGTTACAGGTGTTCCATTGACCACACGCCACCGCTCAAAGACTATCATGGTGCACATCAAGACGGCAATGGAGGCCGGAATGGAGGTATATCCTCTTCAGCGATGAGTCCCACTTTTGTCTCGGACACAATGATAGCCGGAGATTGGTCTGGAGACCACGTGGGCAACACCATAAATAGGTGTCACATCGTTCCTACTCCCGGGATTATGGTGTGGGATGGCATATTGTACTGTAGCCGGAACCCTCTAGTCTTTATTTCAAGTACACGAACAGCTTGGCCTTACATTGATTTGGTCATGGAACCAGTGGTACAGCCATTTCTCCAAAGTGTCCCAGAAGCTATTTTTCAAAAGGACTATGCCAGACCCCATGATACTTATGCTACTGTGAGCAGTCAGTGTTGCCTAAACTTACTACCATGGCCTGCAGTATCTCCGGACTTGTCTCCCATGGAGCACATCTGGGACATCATTGGACAGCAATTTCAAAGGGAGCTGCCGGCAGCCAATCTTGATGATTGGCGTGCCAAAGTGCATTCAGCGTGGCATAATATTCCTCAGACAACCAATAATAACCTCATTGATAGCATGCCAAGGCGTGTAAGTGCGTGTATTTCTGTGTGTGGCGCTCATACTTGATACTGAATAAATCAAGATGTAGGAATATGTTGTTTCCATTTTTCTTATAATTTGCATATTATTAACATGTCTATCAATACTATGTTTTCCACAATTCCAAAACTTTTCCTTGTTGTTGCAATTTGAATGTTGAGGAGTGTATATCTACCCCACACTGGATAAACCATTAATTGACCTACATTGCCTAGTCGTCATCCAGTTGCCTAGGCTACAGGTCTGTTCACTCTCCGGCTACGTCTGCCAGTGGCACTTTAACATTCTGCCAGGAGTGCCTAACTGGAGCTCCACTTTAATCTTACAGCAAAACAACAATTCTTGAAGTCAGTGAGTTATAAAATCTGGTCACCGTACGTCACTATCTGGCTTCCCCTAGCGGCCGCCAGCATAATTTACCTGTGCACCAGCATCCTCCTCCTTCCTGAGGACGCTGGCATGTACTGCTCCCGTCTGCTGCTCTCTCCCGTTGGGTACACGTGCGCGCCTTGATGTCCTCTTAAGGGGCACCACTAGAATCGTCCCTAGCCTATTCCTGTGCACCCTGTCATATTTAAATCCATCCCACCTTCCTTCCTGTGCCTGAGCGTTGTTGTGTCTACTCATGTTCGTATAGCAAATGGTCCCTTAGTTGTATCCTGTTTCCTGTAACCAGTAACTGTGTATGTTTCTGAGCGAAATCTAGTGTTGGATTCGAGTACATCCTCACTGCCACACCAAGCGTCTTCTGCCACGCCAAGCCTTTTATACAATGTCAAGCGTCTTCTGCCACGCAAAGTGTCTTCTGCCAGGCCAAGCGTCATCTGCCACGCTGCTTGTCATCTGCCACATATCATCTGTGCCAAAGCGTCTGCTACGTCTCTTTTCTGTCAGGACTTTCATACAGTACTCTTGTGCTAGAGACTTTCATTGACTGTAGTTTGGCCAGCTGCTACTCCGCTACCGTGGTGTGGCCCAGTGGGTCCACATACCCCCAGAGTCGTGACAAAATCATTCCATTTTCTGCTGCCTTTAAACCCTTAAAAGGGAGTCTGTCACCACAAATTTGCCTATCAAAGCAGCAGCACAGTAATATAGTGTAGCCTCATCTGAATGTAATGTTTTCATTTTTCAGCTCAGTGGCTCCTTTGCAGCGATAATCACTTTATTCCTTATATGCAAATTAGCTTTTTAGAGCGACAAGGGCATCACCATTGCTACAAACTGCTCTACCTTCTATCCCCAGTTCGACCCTCCCGCCCTTCCTTCTTTGATTGACAGGGCCAGGCAGTGTAGAAGATGTGATCACGGCTGGCCCCGTATTCTCCAGGAGCGCACCCGCACCTCTGCTTCCGAAGCGGCACATGCGCAGTACATCACTGAAGTTTCACTGGTCTAATTGGCTGCAATGCACATGCGCCGATTATGTCACACTATACCCGGGTGTAGTGTGATGTAATCGGCACATGCGCAGTAAAGCTGATTAGACCGGTGAGGCTTCTGCATCCAGCCGGGCCTCCAGGGATGATGTTTCATCCCATGTGACTGCTGCAGCCATTTACACGCTGCAGCCATTTACGTGCTGTTTTCTGCAGTGGATATTCCGGACAAAAATATGCACAATTTGGTGCTGTTTTTCAGCCAGAATTCCCTGCAGAGACCAGGTCGGATACGCTGTGTGCTTTTACGCAGCGTATCCGCCATGTGTGAACGTACCCTTCAAAGATAGGTATTTGAGCACAATTTCTAATACATGTATATAAGAAAACTGTATGATTTCCTATTCTAGTAATTAATTAAATAAAAAAAAAGAAAGCACACCTAAAACGTAAAACAAAAGTAAATAAAAATAAATAAAAAGCAGACAACCCTTTTAAGGGTGATGGACAGGGAGATTCCTTATATTACGCACCCCGGTCTATCCAGCAGCAAGCTAATTGCAGCTTAGATTATCCACATCTCTGGTGAGAACCTCAACACTTCCTCTGCTGTCGGGTATGTGACATGAGAAGCATATGCTGTGCATGACATTACAGAGTAATTCTACTCCTCTGGGAAGATGAGACACTGACTGCTCAGACACATAGAGCTTTTGCAATGTATATATGAATATTAAATCATCATAAATAAACTTTGACTTCAGTTATGCAATGGTAACAGCTACCATTCTATTTTGTGTATTCTTATATACCAGATCCACTTACATTCAACTTTTTCTACCGGTAAAGAGCTAAATCTTATTACAGGCGTGTCTGTTGTAGGTTATCATTATTCTAAATTACCATTTCTTGAGTTTCAATTGACTCCAGTCTGTCTCTCACCTCTTTTTAACAATAATGCACTAATTAATTTTTAGTTCCATTGCCTTAAGTCAAGGTTTTAGGTACCGCAGAATAATTGCTACCTGTCCTTCAATAGGACCTTACTGTGCGTCATATAATTATTTTTCATATTTTACACATATATGTTAATTGCTATTATATTATCTTTCATAATGGAAACAAGTTATGTGCCCTCTTTGTAGTGAAAGGGAGATTTAGAAAGATAGTGGTTGCATATTTATCAATACTAGAACACTATCAGGGCTGCCATCTTGGCAGTACAGGTGGTACTACTGTCAGGGGTTCAGCCCATTCGCTATCCACCAGCAACCTGATTTCCAGCATGTTGCCCTTCATTTCACAAAAGTTGTAAATGCACAGGCCCCAATTAGTATTCTGTTCCCCTTCGAGACCCACTAGATATATGGTATGGGTCTGTGAGACTTCATAAAGATCCTTTCCTGGACATCCTACGGCAGCACCAAATGGATTAACATGTTTGACCACTAGCTGAAATAGAAGACATGTTAGACAGCAATTAAATATGCAAATAACAGCTTAACAATTATGCTCACTCAGAACCCCTTAAAAGGAGCAAGAACCCACACCACTTCCTATTTTTGTATATTTTATAAAAATGGAAGACATGTGCCTTCTCTAAACAACCCATGTCCCTCAGTTCCTAGATTATTTTCTTCCCTGCATACCATACAAGTGATCTTGTCCCTCTGGGAGGATGATTATGGCTGTATACTGAAGGTTCCAGAGTCATTTTCCCCAGTGTCTACTGTGCAGGTATGTATGTAAAGCTCAATTCTTGGGGCGGCACACTCACAGTTAACCTGTTTGCTTAGCCTTGCTTAGTTTGTCAGGCTATTTAAAGAGTCCCTGTCTATTAAGCGGTGCTCAACCTGCCGGGCAGCAGATCCCTCTGATTATAGAGGTACTCATGTTCCTGGGGATCGCTTTGCAGTGATTATGATCTCTGTGGCTAATATGTCTTTTTTTGCATATGTCCATCTCACAGAAAAGGAAGAGAAAATCCAAGCACAGAGTTTGTTCAGCTTGTCAATGTCACGATCCGTGGATATGTGGACCCACTGGGCCGTACCACCGTAGCGGGATAGCAGCTGGCCAACAGTGTACCAAGTCAATATACAAATAGTCCAAGCACAAGGGTACCTGTAGTGGTTCAGACAGCAGCAACGGCTAGGTACAGATGGGACCTTGACAGCAGACACCAGACGTGGTGTAACACAGCAGGCGGAACCGGTGGCAAAACACGACTCCAACAGGTTTAAGGCACAGGACCAAATAGCACGGAATACAGGGTACAGGTAGCAGGGTAATGGAATCAATGGGAATAGGATAACACTAAGGGACCATTTGCAAGACTAACATAGGAAAACACAACAATGCTCAAGCAATGAGCAAAGGGGCAGGGCCCTTCTTATAGTCCAGGGTGATCATGGGCTAATTAGTGATAATTCCCATGTGCGCACGCTGGCCCTTTAAGGCCTGGCACAAGCATGCACGTGCACCCTATGGGACACAGTGGACCAGACCGGAAGTGAGCGCTGGCATCTCCTTGGGAGGAGATGCGGGCCAGCGCTCACAGATACATGGCTGCAGCATCCGGGGGGTGAGTAATCCCGACGGTCTGCGGCCATGGACCCTACAGCCAACAGCCATTAGCTAATGATTAGGATAATGACAGCTGTCCATTCTGCTCTCAGGAGAACGCAACATCAGATATGGCACCTACTCTCCAGTCTGAGGCTAGTTCCTTCCTTAGCTGGTTCATAAAGTTCCCACAGAGACGCTACTCCTCAATGGCAATTCAGCTCTGCTACTACTTTAGATCGCTCAGAAATGAAGTGTCTGAGGATTCATTCATACTTGTTTTCTGTATAGGATTTATACCTCATACATAAAGACAGAGCTTCTGCTTTGATGAAAGCTGTAAAATGTCCTCTTGAATCTGATAAAAATACAGACTCTAAACCCAAGAAGCAGCGTTTATTCTACTTTCCACCTAATAGGGAGAAAGTATTCCCCAGCCATCGTATACTCAGGATTGTCTGCAGAGTGAGTGGCTTAAGTCAGATAAAAGAATTGATCACGCTGCAAGAATTAAATCTCCCTATAAGTTAGATCCTAAAGTTGCTGATTGGCAGTCACCTCCAAAAGTTGATCTGGCGGTAGCCGTATTATCAAAAAAGGCAATTTTTCCATCTGATAAAGGTCTATATAGCGTTTGCTTCTACCTCTAAAGTAACTCTGGCTTTCGTCCCAGTTGCCAGATCCCTTAGACTATAGCTAAACCCGCTTACTTCTCACCTAGAGGATTGGCTGTCCTGTGAGGAGATATTAGAAATAATACCACTCATGACATTTTTGTGTGACGCTCCCTTGGATATCCTCAAGTGTTCCGCTAAGTCTTTGGCTTTGTCCACTTCAGCCAGAAGATCTCAGTGAGTAAAGCAATGGTCTGAATACGTGCCCTCAAAGAACAATTTTTGATCTTTACCATTCCAGCGATCTTCTACCCCATGAAAGGAAGTTTATGGGGTAGAAGGCAGTACAGATTTAGGCCAGAAACAAGTTCTAGCAAGTAGAAAACTTTCGGCCAAAGACTAGCTTGTAGTAGGAAGGTTATCCAAGTTCTATCCAATCTGGCGCACTACCTCCTAAGATGCTTGAGTCTCATTCATAATAGAAAGAAGTTATTCCATGGAACTGAAAGGAAAATCCCCAGACCGTTACTTGGTCAATTTGGCCCAAGATCCAGTTATCGTACAGCTAATATCGTACAGACTTAATTTTCAAGAACGCCTTAGTACAAGTTCCTCCCCATCAGATACATACAGGAATTTATTCCAAAGTATTTGCTGTCCCCAAACCAGGTGGAAAATTGTGTCTTGTGATTAATCTAAACCTATTTAAACAGATTTCTAGAAAATAAAAAATAAAACATGGAGACCATTCAAATCAGTCATTCCCATCCTTCAGAAAGGGGACTATCTCGCCTTATCTAATTTCCAATTCACATGCCTCCCATTCGGGATGTCAGTAGCACTACGAGTCTTCACCAAAGTTGCCTTGGTCTTGACAGCAGCCCTAAGGCTACAAGGAATATTTCTCTTCCCGTATTTAGATGACTGGCTCGTCAAAGCCTCGTCAGAAAAATTAATTTCTCTACATCTTCAGACCGGCCTGGATTTAATAACCAGTCACGGCTTCTTATTCAATAACGAGAAGTCACAGCTTACTCTGAGCAGAGAGTTGCAATTCCTGGGATTCAAGATCAATACCGAGCAGATGGTAATCAATTTGTCGGACAAAAGAGTCCAGAAGATGTCGGCAGGAGTCAGACACCTAATCAACAGCCCTCGAGTTTCCATACGGACTGCCATGGGAGTTCTGGGGTCTCTCACCTCTTCTATAGATGCGGTTCTTTGGGCAAAAGCTAATTTCAGGACACTCCAATCCTTCTGTACACTTGGGACAGGAATCGCCCGTCCTTAGACAAAGCGATCAAGATCCCTCAGGACAAAACAAGATCTAAAGTAGTGGTTGCATCAAGATTGTCTAACAAAAGACAGGTCTCTGGCTACTCGCCAGACTCTAGTCCTCAACTCGGGTGCCTCAAGTTCAGGTTGGGGTGCCCATGTCAATGGCAACTGGGTTCAAGCAAAATGGTTCCCAGAAGAGAAGCAGCTTTCTTTCAACATGAGGGAATTGAGGGGTGTCAAGCTATCACTATTTCACTTTCGCCAATTACTTCGCCATCAGAACATGTTAGTGCAGTCGGACAACTTACCAACAGTTTTTTACCTCAACAAGCAGGAAGGAACAAAGAGTCACCAGATATTCAGGTGGGGGAGAACAACCTGAGAAACATCTCAGCAGTCCACATACAAGGGACGCTGAACATCAGAGCCGACTGGTTGAGTCACAACTTTGTCCACCCTGGAGAATTGAGCCTCAGTCTAGAGCTGTTCCACCAGATTATGATCGAGATGCAAGTCACAGACAGAGAGGTTATGTCAATCAGACAGAACATCAAGTTAGCCAAATTATTATGATTGCATCTAGAAGCCTTCTACTGTTAAGATATATTCTAGGGTTTGGAAGATCTTTAACTAGTGGTATGCAGATCAAGTAACATCTCCTAACTTCATAGTCTCGGTTCTTCAATTTCTTTAATCAGGCTTCGATAAAGGGCTTAAAGGCTATGTAAACCTTTGCAGGGCATTTTTTTTTTTTAATAAACAGGTTAGTTGGTGCGTTTGGTGTAACTTTATAAATAGTTTTCATCAAAAACGCTTTTTACTTTTTTAGATACAGCTGCTCTATATGCTCTATACACAGCAGCTTTATCTAGCGCTAAATCCTGCTTCCATCAGGTCCGCGGGACTGACGGGCTCAGTGACAGCAGCTCCTGCGTGTCTCAGACACGCAGGAACGAGCTGTTTTCCATCCCATCTAAGTTCATAACATGGCTTTTAAGCAGAGTACTCTTAAAACTCAATTCACGGCCATCAATGCGCATCTTAATGGGACTTACTCCAGACACAACTTAGTGCGCAGGTTATATTGCTTCTTAAATCCCATTGTGTGCTGCTATGGGACGTCCAGGAAAAACTAAAATTTACTTACCCCAAAATTTTCATTTCCTGGAGTCCGTAGGCAGAACAAACTGCCCTCCCCTTATACATTTTTGTTTGATTATTGCTGCATACAAATATGAAGTGCTGTAGGTTCTTGCACCTTTTAAGGTGCTCTTGAGTGATATTCCTGAAGCACCAGTATTTTATTTTCTATGCAACATACGCCATATTCATGAATATGTGCAGCAACTGAGCTGTGACAGAATTTCCGGTCCTGTAAGTCTTACCTGTCATAGCAAACTGTGCTTTTCTTGGCGGAAGAGTGTCAATATTTTATTTTAAGTGCGCACTTAATGTGACTATAAAGCCAGGCCCTTAGTTAATATCGTGTTCAGCATTAACAATATTCTCTTCAATACAATTGCACCAGGAAACAGGCACAATTGCATTGATAAATATGCTTCATTGTGTCACAGATAGTGATGAGCCTTAGGCCTCATTTACACGAGTGTGTGCGTTTTGCGCGCGAAAAAACGCTGCGTATTGCGCGCGTTGGCATTGCGTTTGTACTACGTATACGCAGCGTTGTTGCGTTTTAAACGCGCGCACGTCCAGCGTTTGCAACGCGCGTAAAAAACGCAGAGGGGATTAATGTGAGGCCAGCCTACAAATAGGCCTGCTGGCCCAACCCCTGCTTGCTGGGAAAAGCCGATTTTGCACCTTAATTTCCGCCTCTGCTGAAACCCCAGTGTGTGTTTCTCCATTGAAGTTGTAATTGGCTTTGCACGGCACACTTATGCCTTCTCAGTCGCTGGCACGTGTGCTTCTTGCCTGGATGATCTCGCGTCGTTTTGGGGAGCGTCGACCCATGCTGCAGCACCAGACGCGTGGAAGATGTCGAATTTGGGTTCATCCACTTGTGGCCCAACGTACGACGAAAGGCCATTTCCATAGCCTGTATGAGGACTTACGACGGCATCCTGAAAAATTTAGAGCGTTCTGCCGCATGTCTGTGGGCACATTTGACCTTTTGCTTGAGCAGATTCGCTCTGGTATCACCTACAAGAATACCAACATGAGACGCTGCATTTCGCCAGAGGAACGTCTGCTTGTGACCTTGAGGTATGTGTGCAGTTGCTATTACTTAGTCAATGACGCTGTCTGTTTTACCAGCCCCCCCCCTAACATGTGTTGTGGCTTTCTTTTTCTTTCTCTTTGATTTCTAGATTTCTGGCCACAGGCAATAGTTATCATTCGTTACATTTTGAATTTCTTTTGGGAGTGACCACCATTTAGTTCATTGTCACATCCACCTGTGTCGTGTTGTGGCAGAGGTTAAAGACCACGGTCATGCCTCAGCCCACGACAGAACAGTGGCTAAGTATTTCAGAGGGATTTCTTAGAGCAAGTGAATTTCCAAATTGCATTGGTGCCCTAGACGGCAAACACATTCGTGTGAGAAAGCCCCCACGCAGTGGCTCGCAATACTATAACTACAAGCAGTTTTTTTCGATGGTATTGTTGGCCTTGGCGGACACGAATTATTGTTTCACTATTGTTGACATCGGCTCGTATGGAAGCTCGGCAGATGCCCGCATATTCCGTTCATCAAGAATGGGGAAGCGACTCGTGAATAATCGACTGGCGGTGCCGGAACCTTCCATCCTCCCTGGCTCCAGCGGACCCCCAATCCCGTATGTCATCATGGCGGATGAGGGGTTTGCCCTGACAAGGCAAGTCATGCGTCCTTTTACAAGAAGGGGCTTGGATGACCGTCGGCGCATGTTCAATCTCCGCCTAGGCCGAGCTCGTCGATGTGTGGAATGTGCCTTTGGCATTATGTCGAACAGGTGGCGTGTCTTTTTGACGACAATGCAATTGTCCATGCAGAATGTGACACGTGTTATACAAGCGTGTGTCGTTCTGCATAACTTCTGCCGCATTAATGATGCTACCTTTGATGCAGAATATATCCTAACACATGCAGGCACCAGCCACACTGTCCCGGTTATTCCTCTCGGCCGATCTCTCTCATCCGGCCTTCGAGTGCGGGATACTTTGGCGGCATATTTCGAGTGCCCATCAGGAGTCGCACCGTGGGGGCGTGATGACCTTTGAAGGGTTGTCTGTTGTTTGGAGGCTTCACTACACACGTCACATGTGGCCAGGGTTTTTTTCAGTTTTTGCGGTTCGTGTTCCGTTAGGGACTCGCAAAACATGAGGACCCTTGACGCGGGTTGCGAGCTTACATCTGTCGGGGTTTGATCAGGACATTTGGCAACATGCTTTCTGGAGATAGAATGATGGTCGGCCAAAAGTTAGGCAAGTCCAATTGCAAGTGTACTTAGTGTGCTTCGGGTCCCATGACAGCACCCAAACGTTCTCACCTGTTGCAAACAATGTCAAACCCCGATAGATGAACTAAAACCTCATAACACGTGTGCATGCATTGGGGCCAAAGGCCAGAAGTGTGTGAGGGTATAGACAAAAGAAATGTGGGGCAAAGATTGTGTTGAGGGGTGTGAAATAAAAACAACACGCATTCGAAACAATGAACATCCATGTTTTTTATGTGTTCGTATTTCACACTACAGAAACATGGTGTGGACAGTAAAATAAACAATCACATTGTATAATAAAAAGAACACCAACATGGTGTAACCAACATTAGAGGACGAGTTGCCATCCCGTAAAAAACAAATTGGCCGGCCAACTATCAGGACACCAACACACTCACAGGTGTTGGTAGTGGTGGCCCGGGGAGGAATACGCGGGCATTTCAGCACCACTATGCTGGACCTGGAGCTGCGGAGCTTGTTCCTCGCCAGCATAGTGGTGCTGATGTTGTCCGTGGTACGTTGGGGCAGGGAAGTGGGGAGCCATAGGGCGCATATAGGGGTGCGGCCGTGCCATCTGGGTGGCCTGATGGTATGTTGCCGGCAATTGGGGCGTGGTGGCCGGCATGGCAAATCCGCGCCACTGCTCTATGGTGAAGCAGTGGTTTGGATTGTGGGGGGTGTGGAGGCATCGATCAAGGTTATGATTGCCGCTTGTAGCCGGGCCATGCGATCCATAGGGACCAGGCGGAGTAGGGGAACTATGCTGCGGCCAAAGAAGTCGTTGCCGTCCTCATCCGCGGCTCGGCTCAGAAATTCCAACACCCGGCTATCAACTTGTACACCGGCGGAGGGCTGTGGAGCACGGCGCCGGCGAGTTGTGGTACGCAGGGGGCGCTCCTCAGCCGGAGAGGCGACGGCCCGTGCAGACTGGACAGGGGCGGGGTCCAGGGGTGTCGGCTCCGGGCTAAGGGGCAGGACATGGGCAGCAGGAGGTTGCGGCAGAGACTCGCCGATGTCCGTGTCCTCAGCTGTGTCCTCCAAATTGTCGGTGGTTCTATAATGGGAAAACTGCGTTAGAACAGAATATAGAACAATGCCCACAACAACACGATGGCAAACAGGACATGGGCGAACACACATTAGACACATGCAAAAGCACAATCTCTTACGTGCGCATCTCCATAATGTCCTTCAAGAACATCAATTGTTTGGTATACATGTAGGGGCACTTACGCGAGCCCCCATCTCCGCGGCGTCCCTTTTCCCCCATTTCTCTCCTGAATTGGTCACGGCAGCTCCGCCACCGTGTTTTTAGATCTTGGACTGTTGGAGGAAAAACAAATATAACGCCATAAGAACTCTGCCCTCTCACTAAAATGAGGGGCCCTACCCTGCCAATGACATGGTACACGGTGATGTGCCTGCTCCACAAAAGGTCATTGGGCAATTGCGCGGAAGACACATACAGGGCCACAGTTCTTCAATAGGGATGACATTGCATTACAGGAAAAAACATGGTACTCACCTAACCTGCGGTCCCGGGTTCGGCCACTCTCCCATTCCTCTCCAAAAAGCTCCTTTGCTACCTCCTCCCAGGCGTCCTCCTTGACCGTGCGGTCGTGGTACGCCTCGCGCGAGTGTCCCAAATAGCCCCATGGCCCTGGACCAGGGTGATGAGGCGCTCTACGTCAATCCCACGCGGCATGGCAGCAGATCTCAGTGGAGTGTAATTTATCAGACAACAGGCTTGCCCACTCACAGTGAAAACGCAAGCACTTCCTGGTTTTTGTTTGCTTTGTCCAGCTTTATAAACTCTTTTGCATGGACAGAACAAGTGATGCGTGAAATTCGCGCATGCAACGCAGGAGCACCAGTGTGCCATGCGTGGTTTTCACGCACCCATTGACTTCAATGGGTTCGTGATGCGCGAGAAACGCATGATTTTAGAACATGTCGTGAGTTTTACGCAATGCACTCGCGCTGCGCAAAAAAACACGTACTGTCTGCACTGTCCCATAGAGTAATATAGGTGCGTATGTCACGCGTGAAAAGCACGCGCGGCGCACGCGCGTATATTACGCTCGTGTAAATGAGGCCTTAAGGTGATACCATACTGATTATCCTCTTCTCGTCTCTGTAGTAAAAGGGTTTTATTGAAATATTAAAGTTTTTTATGACGAGGGGTCTTTTGGGCCTTGATGCCCAGAGCAAAGTTTCATGCTTTTCAAGGTGAATATTTTTATTTTATTTATTAGTCTACCTAAAATAGTTTTTTCTTTTTTACAGGACATTAGGGCTTTCATAGGGTGCAGTCACACTTGACAGATTTTGTTGCAGACATTTTCTCAAACTCAATTCCATTCTTCTGAATTAGGTTGTTTCTACAACAGGTATAATGGATTTCTGCAAGTTTTATTCAGATGAATGGAACAGATTTTCAGTTGCAGAAAATGTCTGCAACAAAATCTGATGTGTGTGACCAAGGCCTTGTTAACAGATTTATCCAATTTTCCACTAAAAAATAATCCTCTAATTTGCCCATGCATAGGAATTCAAAATATGTTTACAATGCCATATATATGAAGTTGCTATAGTGGAAAAAATCACCCTCCTTATTAGATCCATTTGATCACTGTTACCAGTGATTTGTATGCAGATAAGACACAGATTGAGTCGTCTCTGCATGAGCCCCAGCCCTTTCTGCACAAGCAATCCCTGTGATGTCATCAATGACATCACTGTGTCCCTAGAACACAGTGCAGTGTTCAGAGTTGTTTAGTAACAGGAACGGACTATTTCAGTTCCCTGTCATAGTATAGGATCAGACTGTCAGTGTGCCATCAGAAAAGGAACATAAATTAATGGGCTAATGGCACATAGTTCTTAATTTACAAGGGGCAGACAGGAAGGGATTAAGCTTCATCTAGGTTAAAATATCAGGAGCGTATAATAAATAACATTTGCTAACACCAAGCCCAGAGCATGAATTTTTGTTTCAAGGCGCAAACATTCTAAGTCAAGCATTACATCTTATTATCATTTAGAAAAGAAAATATACAGTGAAACCTCCCCATGAGACCACCCCTTGAGAAGACATACAGAGCGAATTTTTCTGAACTGATTTTCACTACCATTATAGTCTATGCACGTTGCCCCTCTATAAGCAGACCACCCCCTAATTCAACAAAGAACCACTTTTTTCAGCAAATGTTTCAGTGGGAACCCCTCTGAAAAGACCACAAATTGGACTTACAAGCGCTGTAAATCATCTGGATTTGGGTGCATGCCAAGCCGCATAACTGGACCGGAGAGAGTAGGAAGAGGAAACTTGCATGGCCTATTAGCATCACGTTACATCATTGGGGCTGAGAGAGCAGAAGGAGGGGCATTTCCAGCACTACAGAGCATCATAGAAAAGGAGGAAGGAGGCTGTCAGAGAAGAGAGGGTGCAGCACATGTCATGTTGCACTGAATAGCTCGTGGAATTTCTGATAAAAGACTACAGACTGCCAGTGGGGTGTCAAGGAGCCATGCTGGTGCACTGTACTCAGGGGAAAACGCAGGGTTATTAAAGGGGGGTTTTCACATGCATAGTTCTTAAACCAAGTTCCCACTACACTGTTTTTTATGCTACGATTATTGGTCTACATGTATCCACCAGCCGAGAACTTTGCATTATAAACTCTAAAATAAAAGGCTAGGCTAGTGGATACGTGCTGACCACTAGTCGTAACATAAGAACCAGCATAAATAGTGCCCCCTGTAGATAGTGCCCCACACTGTTCCTTGTAGATAGTGCCACAGAGCCTCCCTGTAGATAGTGCCACAGTGGTCCCTGTAGATAGTGCCACAGTGACCCCTGTAGATAGTGCCACAGTGGCCCCTGTAGATACTGTCACTGTGGCCTCTGTAGATAGTGCCACAGTGGCCCCTGTAGATAGTGCCCCCCATAGGTAGTGCCGCCTGTAAATAATGCTGTATAGGAGATAGTGTTACACACTAACCCCTGTAGGTAGAGTCACAGTGCCCCTGTAGATCATGCCACAGTGCCCATGTAGAAGGTGCCACACACTGTCCATGCAGATAGCGCTACACACTGCCCATGTAGATAGTGCCACAGTGCACATATAGATAGTGCCAGATTGCCCATGTAGAGAGTGCCTGATTTCCCATGTAGATAATGTCACAGTGTCCCCTGAAGGTAGTTTTACAGTGTCCCCTGTAGGTAGTGCAACAGTGCCCATGTAAATAGCGCCACACTGCCCCTGTAGATAATGCCACTGTGGGTCAGGAGCAGGCATTATTGGCCTCCTCCTTGGTTGAGCCTGGGACCCTTGCCCTCTTCAGCTTCCTAGCAGCTCCGGTTGGTGAGCCGTAGGGTCGGGAGGAATCCGGATCAGAGGGCGGTCTTAGTGGCCAGTGGGGTGTCTCCCACTGTGTCCCCACCTGCTGCACGTCGGCGTGTAACTGCTGGAGGTGCGGCCCATCCACCTGCAGATGTGACCAGTGGGAGGCGGCAGATCCACAGACGGCGGGAGAAGCTCTGCCGTTCCAAGAAGCTGGCTCTTCTTGGGAGGACTTCAATCCCCGCGTGAGTAGAGCTAGAGCTGTTGGATATTTTTTTTTCGCAGACTGGAAGCACTTGGTCATGGGGAGCTCCTCTTGCGGCCTCCTCACTTAAAATGAGCCATCTTCTGAGCGACGCATTAGACGGGATAGGGTTAGTCCCGTCCCCTGTGACGTCACAGTCGTGTTACATGGTGCATGGTGCCGGTGGCCGGGAGGAGGGGTTCGGGAGTGTGGCTCCCGAACCGAAGGAAGCACTGGCATTGTCATGACGATGACACTGAGTGTCAGGCGTTATGACCCAGTCACTTCCTGTACAGAGTGACGGAGGAAGTTCTGTCGACTCCATAAGGAGGGGGGAGCGTGCCAAAATGACACGTGACATCATAAGATCACGTGTGGGGGGAGGGGCGAGCAGAGGCGCGAAAGAGAGAGAGGGAGGAGGGACAGGACGCCATCAGAGAGGGACATGGAAGTTTAGTGAGGATTGCATTGCTGGAATAGGAAATCTGCCTTGCTGCACAGGCCAGAGGCTGCTCGCTCAGGCACCTTTCTGAAGCTGTGGATACTGCTCAGTCAACCATTGACTTTGGTGCATCTTCCCTCACTCGGTTTGGCTACCTAAGGCTGATGTCCCTGGGCTTCAGATAAGTGTTACAAACATGTGTCTAAACTGAACGTATGTGATGTGATTTCAAGGAATTACGGCAACTGTTAAATTTAAAGTAAAGTTAAAGACTGTGTGAAGCAGACAGTGAAAATGACTAAAGACTAAACTGTGATAATACGAACGTATGGACAATGCAAGAAAGTGTCATATAGAGATTCAGATATTTGTCGTCACTGGACTGGTTGCACTTCCAGGTGAGCCCAGAGCAAGGGCCCACCGACTGAGGTAAAGAGAGGGATACCGCATAAGGTAGCGCTTAGCACCGAAACAACCCGCGGTGGCACCAGAAGGTCCGGTTAGCCCAATTGACACTCACGGTGTATACAGTAGTCAAGAGTGTGACTCTTACTGCTGGATATTCCGCTCAGTAGTGGGTAGCTACCACAGTGACTGGCGGAGACGCTTCCATCGCCACATTCGAGCAAAGTGTTTGCAGGCACGACCTCTTTCAGGGGGACTCCAGCGGGATCGATGACCACAACCTCAATTCTATTGTCTGCTACATACTGAAGAGAATTATTGTCATTGTGTTCCAGTAAACCGTTATTGCAAGAATCTTTGTCGACTCTTCTCTCTTGTATAAAAGGTATTGTACCCTTGCAACAGGCGGGTGTGTGCACCACCTCTTCTACTGTTGGGTATGAAGGAGTTGCTTTAGCATGGAGGGGGTACAGTGTTTGCACTGGGGTATCCAAGATTTATTCTCCCACGGCGTTGCTGGGGAGGAGGGTTCTCCTGTGGGCGTATGGAATAGTGTGCAGTCAGGTCCTGCTAGGGTATCATCAGGGTCAGGGGATCGAAGTCCTTCTGTTAGTATCGCAGCGGAGGCCGGTCACTTGGCTGTTAGGGTGGCTGAAAAGGGGTTCTCAACCACAACTAAGGGCCTGTTCACATCACCGTTGCCCTTCCATGTGAGGTTTCTGTCAGGTTAACCCCTCAACGGTAAGGCAAACGGAAACCTAAGCTTGTGTTTCCCTCACCATTGATATCAATGGTGACGGAAACTTTGCTAAAAGTTTCCGTTTATCACCGTTGTGACAGGGTTCCGTTGTTCTTGACGGACCTGTGCGAGTGTCCTAAACGTATGAGAACACCTCTTCCAGTTTGGAAAGTACTAGAGCGCCGAAGGCGGCACTCCAACCCCATACCACACAATCGCACATCCGTATGTAAAAGACCTTAAACCTTCTCCTGACTACCCGCCCCTAATTTCAAGATTATAAAAACACAGAAAAAAACAAGGAGGCAAAACGAAAAACACTGCCTCAAACCTAGTAGTGCACATCTCCTACAGCCCAGAACCCAACCTCAATAACAAAGGAAACTATACTGATTTTTTTACTGATTTTTTTCAAATCAGCAACCACCCTTCATGGCCTGCCTAACAAGAAAAGACTTCATAACATCACACTCTTTGCAAATCCTAAACCAAAAAGCAATTTTTCAGTGCCTTCTCACCTACCACACTTGCAAGAATAAATAGCAAACGCATGGTGCCAGATTGCAAACATACGCATTTTGAATTGATACCGACAACGTTTCTCCTCGTTTAATCTGATCAAGCTTAAATTTCTCCAGCGGCAACAGGGAAAAAAATCTCCATATACTCACTTTTGCAAAAGTTTTCCCTCACCTCTTGCTTCAAGTGGACCCCTAACAGACCCCCAAAACAGATATAAACCTCCTCTCATGCAGAATCCGCAAAACACACCTCATTCTGTGACTAAGGCTGTGTTCACATCACCGTTCCTTTCTGCTGAGGGGTTCCGTTGGAGGTTTCCGTCGGGTTAACCCAACGGAAAGGCAAACGGAAACCTAAGCTTTCATTTCCCTCACCATTGATATTAATGGTGACGGAAACGTTGCTAAAGGTTTCCGTTTGTCACTGCTTGATTCGGTGATTCAGTTTTATGTGGGATTGTATAGGGCACCTAAAGTTATGGTGATCCATGCAGGGGACAACGACTTACGTCAGGGGCGTAACTAGGAAAGACTGGGCCCCATAGCAAACTCTTGACCGGGGCCCCCCCGGGTGCCACAAGCAGCCCCCCTTATAAATAGTGCCCCCTGTAGAATGTACCATACAGCCCCCCTGTAGACAGTGTTATATAGCCCCACCTATAGACAGTGTCCCACCCCATTTGTAGATAGCGCCCCCACCTCCGCCTTGTAGATAGTGCCATACAGCCCCATGTAGATATCGCCATAAAGCCCCCACTGTATATAGCGCTATACAGTTCCCACTGTATATAGTGCCACACAGCCCCCCTCCCTTGTATATAGTGCCACACAGCCCACCCCAAGTAGATAGTGCAACACAGCCCCCCCTTTTCCACACACAGACCCCTGTAGATTGCACCACACTCAGCCCCCTGTAGATAGAGCCACAGCCCTCCCCCTTGTAAATACTGCCATACAGTTCCCCCATGTGTATAGTGCCACACAACTCTCCCTTGTGTATAGTGCCACAGAGCTCCCCCTTTTGTATAGTGCCACACAGCTCCCCCTTGTGTATAATGCCACACAGCCCCCCCCCCTTGTGTATAGTGCCACAAGGCAATGGCGCATCCGAGAAAGTTGTATCAGCCAGGGAGATGTCAATCAAACATGGAAAGGTGGGTTTGGAGGCACGACTATGTGACTCTTCAGGATAGCGGCAACGCCCCATGAACCTTTAATGAGTAATTAGCATATAGTTTGAACAGTTTTAAAAGTGGATTTTAAAGATTTTGCTGCATCTGAAAAAAACATACAGGGGAATATTGTCAGGTTATGTATTGCCACAGGGTGGCGGTTCAAGGGGTTAAAACTACCAGATAGATTCCCATTAAATATACAATGAATTGAGAACAATTCCATCTGCCCTGCAATGTTGTTATTATAAATATATCCTATATAATTACAGATCCAGAACCAAGCTCTGACATATATACAGTGCCACAACCAAGCTCAGTACATAAATACAGCACTAGAACCAAGCTCATTACATATATACAGCACTAGAACCAAGCTCAGTACATAAATACGGCACTAGAACCAAGCTCAGTACATAAATACAGCACTAGAACCAACCTCAGTACATAAATACAGCACTAGAACCAAGCTCAGTACATATATGCAGCACCAGAACAAACCTCAGTACATAAATACAGCACCAGAACAACCTCAGTACATAAATACAGCACTAGAACCAAGCTCAGTATGTATATATATATATATATATATATATATATATATATATATACAGTGAAGGAAATAAGTATTTGATCCCTTGCTGATTTTGTAAGTTTGCCCACTGTCAAAGACATGAACAGTCTAGAATTTTTAGGCTAGGTTGATTTTACCAGTGAGAGATAGATTATATAAAAAAAATAAAAAAAATAACATAGTCAAAATTATATATATTTATTTGCATTGTGCACAGAGAAATAAGTATTTGATCCCTTTGGCAAACAAGACTTAATACTTGGTGGCAAAACCCTTGTTGGCAAGCACAGCAGTCAGACGTTTTTAGTAGTTGATGATGAGGTTTGCACACATGTTAGATGGAATTTTGGCCCACTCCTCTTTGCAGATCATCTGTAAATCATTAAGATTTCGAGGCTGTCGCTTGACAACTCGGATCTTCAGCTCCCTCCATAAGTTTTCGATGGAATTAAGGTCTGGAGACTGGCTAGGCCACTCCATGACCTTAATGTGCTT
The DNA here is from genome assembly GCF_050947455.1 of Rhinoderma darwinii. NCBI lineage: Eukaryota > Metazoa > Chordata > Amphibia > Anura > Rhinodermatidae > Rhinoderma > Rhinoderma darwinii. The sequence goes on along the minus strand of NC_134688.1, from coordinate 119,619,812 downwards.
CTTTTTGAGCCACTCCTTTGTTGCTTTGGCTGTATGTTTCAGGTCATTGTCGTGCTGGAAGACCCAGCCACGAGCCATTTTTAATATCCTGGTGGAGGGAAGGAGGTTGTCACTCAGGATTTGACGGTACATGGCTCCATCCATTCTCCCATTGATGCGGTGAAGTAGTCCTGTGCCCTTAGCAGAGAAACACCCCCAAAACATAATGTTTCCACCTCCATGCTTGACAGTGGGGACGGTGTTCTTTGGGTCATAGGCAGCATTTCTCTTCCTCCAAACACGGCGAGTTGAGTTAATGCCAAAGAGCTCAATTTTAGTCTCATCTGACCACAGCACCTTCTCCCAATCACTCTCAGAATCATCCAGATGTTCATTTGCAAACTTCAGACGGGCCTGTACATGTGCCTTCTTGAGCAGGGGGACCTTGCGGGCACTGCAGGATTTTAATCCATTACGGCGTAATGTGTTACCAATGGTTTTCTTGGTGACTGTGGTCCCAGCTGCCTTGAGATCATTAACGAGTTCCCCCCGTGTAGTTTTCGGCTGAGCTCTCACCTTCCTCAGGATCAAGGATACCCCACGAGGTGAGATTTTGCATGGAGCCCCAGATCGATGTCGATTGACAGTCATTTTGTATGTCTTCCATTTTCTTACTATTGCACCAACAGTTGTCTCCTTCTCACCCAACGTCTTACTTATGGTTTTGTAGCCCATTCCAGCCTTGTGCAGGTCTATGATCTTGTCCCTGACATCCTTAGAAAGCTCTTTGGTCTTGCCCATGTTGTAGAGGTTAGAGTCAGACGGATTAATTGAGTCTGTGGACAGGAGTCTTTTATACAGGTGACCATTTAAGACAGCTGTCTTTAATGCAGGCACCAAGTTGATTTGGAGCGTGTAACTGGTCTGGAGGAGGCTGAACTCTTAATGGTTGGTAGGGGATCAAATACTTATTTCTCTGTGCACAATGCAAATAAATATATATAATTTTGACTATGTGATTTTCTGTAAAGGATCTGCCAGGCACTATGTCTGGGTATTCTCCCAGGATTAATCAGTCGACACCTGAGGCCAAACCTCTGAGACTGACACCTGCTCCCACCAATCAGGGTGGCAGGCTCAGGAGTGGGAGAGCCTATCGCGGCCTGGTCAGTCAGAGTTAGCTCCGCCCCCTGTCCATTTATACCTGCCGTTTTCTCTTCCTCCTTGCTTGTTATTCTCTTGGATTCCTGGCCCCACTGCTGCCTTGCTCCAGCCTGCTTCTGCCGTGCTTCTGCCTTGCTTCAGTTCCGTTTATCCTGCGTTGCTCTGCCCCTGGCTTGCCTCTGCTCCGTGCTCCCGTTTGTATACTCCACTACTTCCTGATCCTGACTGGCTCTTTCCCGCTCCGTTTCCTCGCGGCGTTCCGCGGGCTACTGTATTCCCTTGCATGTTCCCTGTTTGTACCCCCTTGCACTTAGACAGCGTAGGGACCGCCGCCCAGTTGTACCCCGTCGCCTAGGGCGGGTCGTTGCAAGTAGGCAGGGACAGGGCGGTGGGTAGATTAGGGCTCACTTGTTCCCTTCACCTCCTTCCGCCATTACATTTTCTTTTTTTATATATATATATATATATATATATATATATATATATATATATATATAAAATCTATCTCTCACTGGTAAAATTAACCTAGCCTAAAAATTCTAGACTGTTCATGACTTTGACAGTGGGCAAACTTACAAAATCAGCAAGGGATCAAATACTTATTTCCTCCACTGTATATATATATATATATATATATATATATATATATATATACATACTGTCACGGAGCGGGCTAGTGGACCGACTAGGCCGTACCGCCGCAGCGGGGAGGCAGCTGGCCAAACAACAGGACACCCCAGAAATACAATGTCCCGCAGAAGGGTACCTGAATAGTCCAGATGGTGGCCGCAGCTCTGGCACAGATGAGATGGGTGCAGCAGATGGCGCTAAACGTGGCGGATGACACAGGAGCCGCAAGTTGCGCCAGACGTGGCGGACTCCTCCGGGCGTGGCAGAAGACACAAGACGTGGCGGATTTCTCCGGACGTGGCAGATGACACAGGATGTGGTGGATTCCTCCAGACATGGCAGATGACACAGGACGTGGCGAATTCCTCCGGACGTGGCAGATGACACAGGACGTGGCGGATTCCTCTGGACGTGGCAGATGACACAGGACGTGGCACGACTCGATACTAAGGCACAGCACGGGAAACAGGAACGGGTAACAAGGTACGGGTAACAATTGGAACGGGAAACACTAAGGGACCATTTGCAAGACAGACTCGGAAAACTAACAACGCTCAGGCAAGGATTAGAAGGCCAGGGGCCTTCTTATAGACCAGGAAATCGTGGCAGTTGATGATGATGACGATTTCCTATTTGCTGGCCTTTTAAGGCCGGGCGCGAGCGTGCGGGCGCACCCTACGGGACACAGCCGAACAGAGCGGAAGTGAGCGCTGGCGTCTCCTAGGAGGGAGACGGGGACCAACGCTCACGGATCGATGGCTGCGGGCGTCGGGAGGTGAGTGAACCCGACGGCCCGCGGCTATGGACGCTACAGTATCCCCCCTCTTACGCCCCCTCTTCTTGGGGCCAGAGCGAGAGAGGAATTTTTTAATGAGAGCAGGAGCGCTGAGGTTCTCTTCTGGCTCCCAGGACCTCTCCTCAGGACCAAACCCTCTCCAGTCCACCAAATAGAAAGTCCTTCCTCCTACCCTTTTGCAGTCAAGGATCTCTTTTACCTCGAATACATCAGAAGGACCGCTGGGGGCAACTGTGGAACTAGAAGTCTTGCTGTAGCGGTTCAGGGCCACTGGTTTCAGGAGGGACACATGGAAGGAGTTAGGAATTCTGAGGGTAGGAGGCAGCTGCAGCTTATAGGAGACAGGGTTGATCTGTTGCAGGATCTCGAAAGGACCAAGGAACCTGGGAGCAAACTTGTATGAAGGCACCCTCAAGCGAATGTTCCGAGAGGACAGCCAAACTTTAGTCCCCGAAAGATACTGAGGCGGCTCTCTTCTCCTAGTATCCGCCTTTCGCTTCATGCGATCTACCGCCTGCAAAATAGAGGACCGGGTCTGTTGCCAGATTTGCAGGAAGTCCCCATATGCAGAGTCAGCAGCGGGTACCTGAGATGAAGTCGACACAGGAAGAGGGACTCTGGGATGTTGACTGTACACTATGTGAAACGGAGTGGAGGTGGTGGACTCACTTTTGTGGTTGTTGTATGAAAACTCGGCCCATGGAAGAAGCTGTACCTAGTTATCGTGCTGTGAAGAGATGAAGTGGCGGAGATAATTCTCCATGATCTGGTTAATCCTTTCAACTTGCCCATTGGACTGGGGGTGATAGGCTGAGGAAAAGTCCAAAGTCACATCCAGGAGTTTACAGAGGGCTCTCCAGAACTTTGACGTAAACTGAACACCCCGATCTGACACGATGTGAAGAGGCAGGCCATGCAAGCGAAAGATGTGTAGAATGAAGAGACTCGCCAGACGAGGAGCAGAAGGTAGGCCGGTCAGCGGATAAAATGTGCCATCTTAGAGAACCGGTCCACCACCACCCAGATGGTGTTGCATCCTGCTGAGGGAGGAAGGTCTGTCACGAAGTCCATTGCGATGTGCTGCCAGGGGGCACTGGGTACAGGCAGAGGCTGAAGCAGGCCGGCAGGCTTGTAGTGAGTCACTTTGTTAGAGGCACACACCGTGCAAGCAGAGACAAAGTCCAGAACATCTTTAGGTAGCGTGGGCCACCAGAAGTGACGAGCAATCAGGTCTCGGGTTTTACGGACACCAGCGTGCTCAGCCAGTTTAGAACTGTGTCCCCAGCGGAGAATTCTTCTCCTGTCTGCCAACCGAACAAACGTCCTCCCAGGAGGGATGTCTCTAATCTGCAGAGGATAAGCGGGGACAACGCAGGACGGGTCTATGATAGTCTGAAGGGACTCCACCGTGTTTTCCGTCTCAAACGATCTGGACAGGGCATCGGCCCTCACATTCTTGTCCGCAGGACGGTAGTAAAGCAGAAATTGGAAACGGGTGAAAAACAGCGACCACCTGGCTTGACGGGGATTCAGTCGTTGTGCAGACTGAAGGTAGGTGAGGTTCTTGTGGTCAGTAAAGATCAGGATGGGGTGAGCAGCGCCCTCTAGAAGATGTCTCCACTCCTCCAGGGCCAATTTGATGGCCAGTAGCTCCCGATCTCCAATGGAGTAATTGCGCTCAGCAGAAGAAAACAGTCTTGAGTAGTAGCCACATACCACTGCCTTTCCTTTGGAGCTCCTCTGGAACAGAAGTGCACCTGCACCAACAGAGGAAGCGTCCACTTCCAGTGAGAACTGCCGAGATACGTCAGGATGATGAAGGATCGAGGCTGAAGTGAAGGCTTTCTTGAGGCTAATAAATGCGGACTCTGCCTCTGGAGTCCACACTTTGGCGTTCACACCCTTCTTGGTAAGGGACGAGATGGGGGCCGTCAGAGAAGAGAAGTTAGGAATAAAATGCCGGTAGAAATTGGCGAATCCAAGGAACCGCTGTATGGCCCTTAAGCCTTGAGGACGTGGCCACTCCAGGACAGCTTTCACTTTCTCAGGATCCATCTTGAGGCCTTGATCCGAGATGATGTAGCCCAGGAAGGGCAGAGAACTCTTCTCAAAGACGCACTTCTCCAGATTGGCGTATAAATGATTCTCCCTTAATCGTAGTAGAACCTGACGGACATGCTTCCGATGAGTCGTCTGATCTGGGAAGAAAATCCAAATATCATCGAGATAAACAACAACACAGACATAGAGTAGATCTCGGAAGATATCGTTAACGAACTCCTGAAACACTGCGGGAGCATTACAGAGTCAGAAGGGCATCACCAGGTATTCATAGTGCCCGTCCCGGGTGTTAAAAGCCGTCTTCCATTCATCACCCCGGCGAATCCGGACTAGATTGTAAGCCCCCCGCAGGTCTAGTTTAGAAAAAATTTTGGCTCCTCGTATGCGATCAAACAGCTCAGAAATGAGTGGCAACGGGTATTTGTTCTTGACTGTGATCAGGTTGAGGCCCCTGTAGTCAATGCAGGGACGAAGGGATCCGTCCTTCTTTTTAACTAAGAAGAATCCAGCCCCGGCCAGGGAGGAAGACTTTCGTATGAAACCCCTCTCCAGATTCTCCTTGATATAGGCCGACATGGATAGAGACTCTGGCAAGGAGAGAGGATATACCCATCCACGGGGGAGAGAGGCATTAGGAACCAGTTCAATGGGGCAGTCATAAGTCCGATGTGGAGGCAGCGTCCCAGCCTCCCTTTTGCTGAAAACATCTGCATACTGAGCAAATTGGGGAGGCAGTCCCGCCAACGACTGAGGCAGAGAAGGCTTGACAGGATGGATCTGCAGCAGACAACGACCATGGCACTTGGAGCTCCATTGGAGAACCTCTCCAGAATTCCAGTCCAGGACTGGGGCATGTAGTCAAAGCCAAGGCAGGCCCAGCAGAACAGGGTTGATGGCCTTGGGCAAAACAAAGAAAGAAATTAATTCTAAATGCAGGACTCCAACCTGGAGCTTCAACGGCTTGGTCTTAGAAATGATGGGATCAGGCAGAGGCAGTCCATTAACTGAGGCAACAGCCAAAGATGTCTCCAGGGGAACTGTGGGCAGCTGAAGATGATCCACGAGCTCTTTCTGGATGAAATTTGCAGCAGAGCCAGAGTCAAGATAGGCAGAGACTTGATGAGTCCTATCGCCGGATACTAGGGTCACAGGAATAGTCAATTTTGAACCGAATGCTCTGTTAGGTTCCGTTCCACCTAGGGTTGTCTCTCCAACCAATCCTAGGCAAGGGGGTCTCTCTGGCTTCTGGGGACACAGACGCACAATATGGCCTCCACAGCCGCAATACAGACAAAGTCCAGAAGTGCGTCTGCGTTGACTCTCCTGGGTAGACAACTTGTCATAATTCCTCTGCATCGAATCCTCTGGTGGAATGACTGAGGGGGATTGCGGGACAGCAGAATTCAGCCTGGAAGTTCTCTCTCCCGGAGAACCTCTTGGGAATGTTCCCGGATCCTCATGTCAACTCGGGAGGCGAGTAAGATAAGATCGTCCAGGGTAGATGGCAGATCGCGAGCAGCCAGCTCATCCTTGATCCCTGAAGACAGTCCCTGCCAGAATGTAGCCACCAAAGCCTCGTTGTTCCAGGTCAATTCAGCAGCCAGGATACGGAACTGGATGGCATACTCGCCCACGGAGAGGTCTCCCTGGTGTAGGGTTAGCAAGGATGCAGCAGCCGAAGAAACTCTCCCAGGTTCCTCAAAGATCGAGCGGAAGGTCTGTAGGAAGCACTGCAAGTCCCGGGTCTCTGGTCCATGATGTTCCCACAGAGGATTAGCCCATGCCAGGGCTTTGCCAGTAAGGAGAGAGATGATGAAGGCGATCCTGACGTCATCCGAACAGAAGGACCTGGCATGTAGTCTGAAATGGATCAGGCACTGATTCAAAAAATCCCCTGCAGGACCTCAGATCTCCGTCATAGCATGGAGGTAGCGGCAAGAAACACAGGGGGTTGGTACCGGTACAGACAGGAAATGTAGACGGCGGAACCGCAGGAACGGGTGCGGTGATGACTGTGGTTGGAGCAAGCAGCCGATGGGCTATGGCGTTCACCGACAGGAGGAGCTGGTCTTGTCGTGACTGGAGATCCTCCATCTCGGCCAGCATGGCTTGTGTCGTCAAGGTCTCAGGTTGACCAGCGTGGTCCATGGCCTGAGCGTACTTTCACGGAGTGGGTTAGTGGACCCACTAGGCCGTACCGCCGCAGCTGGCCAAACAACAGGACACCCCAGAAATACAATGTCCCGCACAAGGGTACCTGAATAGTCCAGATGGTGGCCGCAGCTCTGGCACAGATGAGATGGGTGCCGCAGATGGCGCCAAACATGGCGGATGATACAGGAGCCGCAAGTTGCACCAGACGTGGTGGACTCCTCCGGGCGTGGCAGAAGACACAGGACGTGGCGGATTCCTCCGGACGTGGCAGATGACACAGGACGTGGCGGATTCCTCCGTACGTGGCAGATGTCACAGGACGTGGCACGACTCGATACTAAGGCACAGCACGGGAAACAGGAACGGGTAACAAGGCATGGGTAACAATTGGAACGGGAAACACAAAGGGACCATTTGCAAGACAGACTGGGAAAACTAACAACGCTCAGGCAAGGGGCCTTCTTATAGACCAGGAAATCGTGGCAGTTGATGATGATGACGATTTCCTATTCCTAGGAGGGAGACGGGGACCAGCGCTCACGGATCCATGGCTGCGGGCGTCGGGAGATGAGTGAACCCAACGGCCCGCGGCCATAGACGCTACATATATATATATATATATATATATATATATATATATATATATACACACACACTACCGTTCAAAAGTTTAGGGTCACTTGGAAATTTCCTTATTTTTGAAAGAAAAGCACAGTTTTTTTCAATGAAGATAACATTAAATTAATCAGAAATACACTCTATACATTGTTAATGTGCTAAATGACTATTCTAGCTGCAAACGTCTGGTTTTTAATGCAATATCTACATAGGTGTATAGAGGCCCATTTCCAGCAACCATCACTCCAGTGTTCTAATGGTACATTGTGTTTGCTATCTATGTTAGAAGGCTAATGGATGATTAGAAAACACTTGAAAACCCTTGTGCAATTATGTTAGCACCGCTGTAAACAGTTTTGCTGTTTAGAGGAGCTATAAAACTGACCTTCCTTTGAGCTAGTTGAGAATCTGAAGCATTACATTTGTGGGTTCGATTAAACTCTCAAAATGGCTAGAAAAAGAGAGCTTTCATGTGAAACTCGACAGTCTATTCTTGTTCTTAGAAATGAAGGCTATTCCATGCGAGAAATTGCCAAGAAACTGAAGATTGAAGTGGGAGGCCCCGCTGCACAACTGAGCAACAAGACAAGTACATTAGAGTCTCTAGTTTGAGAAATAGACACCTCACAGGTCCTCAACTGGCAGCTTCATTAAATAGTACCCGCAAAACGCCAGTGTCAACGTCTACAGTGAAGAGGCGACTCCGGGATGCTGGCCTGCAGGGCAGAGTGGCAAAGAAAAAGCCATATCTGAGACTGGCTAATAAAAGGAAAAGATTAATATGGGCAAAAGCACACAGACATTGGAGAGAGGAAGATTGGAAAAAAGTGTTATGGACAGACGAATCGAAGCTTGAGGTGTTTGGATCACACAGAAGAACATTTGTGAGACGCAGAACAACTGAAAAGATGCTGGAAAAGTGCCTGACGCCATCTGTCAAGCATGGTGGAGGTAATGTGATGGTCTGGGGTTGCTTTGGTGCTGGTAAAGTGGGAGATTTGTACAAGGTAAAAGGGAATTTGAATAAGGAAGGCTATCACTCCATTTTGCAACGCCATGCCATACCCTGTGGACAGCGCTTGATTGGAGCCAATTTCATCCTACAACAGGACAATGACCCAAAGCACACCTCCAAATTATGCAAGAACTATTTAGGGAAGAAGCAGGCAGCTGGTATTCTATCTGTAATGGAGTGGCCAGCACAGTCACCAGATCTCAACCCCATAGAGCTGTTGTGGGAGCAGCTTGACCGTATGGTATGCAAGAAGTGCCCATCAAGCCAATCCAACTTGTGGGAGGGGCTTCTGGAAGCATGGGGTGAAATTTCTCCCGATTACCTCAGCAAATTAACAGCTAGAATGCCAAAGGTCTGCAAAGCTGTAATTGCAAATGGAGCATTCTTTGACGAAAGCAAAGTTTGAAGGAGAAAATTATTATTCAAAATAAAAATCATTATTTCTAACCTTGTCAATGTCTTGACTATATTTTCTAGTCATTTTGCAACTCATTTGATAAATATAAGTGTGAGTTTTCATGGAAAACACAAAATTGTCTGGGTGACCCCAAATTTTTGAACGGTAGTGTATGTATATATATACATCCCCAGAACCAAACTCATTACATATATACAGCACCAAAACCAATCTCATACGTATATACAGCACCAGAACAAAGCTCAGTACTTACAGACAGAATCAGAACCAAGCTCAGTACATATATACTGCACCAGAACAAATACAGCTCAATTTAGTGCAACCCCTGCCATATAGGTTTGTACGGCATAAAACTACAGCTCCCAGCATGGCCCGAACAATGGTGAGGATATGCTGAGAGATGCTGTTTCACAAAAAAAAAATCGTACCACCATCATCTCGCTGCAGATCATACAGTGACTACAGTGCTGATTAAAGACAGAAACATTTACATTAAGTGACTCACCGGTGACGTCTCAGATTCCAGTTCTATTCTTCTCCCTCCGGTCCAGACCTCTATGATGGATTTCTACCGGCCATGACCTATTTCTGCAGTTTTCCGCTCAGATGTCTTAAGCTTCTCACTTTTAAAATATTTCTGCACCTATAAAATGAAATTAAAATTCTCAACACCTCTAAATATAATACAGTGTGTCCTTGATTATAATAGTACCATACACTGTCACACACACACACACACACACACACACACACACACACACACACCGTGCCCCCTGTAGATAGTGCCCCCTTAGCCACCTGTAGATCGTGACCCCCATAGAGCCTCTGTAGATAGTGCCCTACATAGAAGCCACTGTAGATAGTGTCCGACATACAACCCTCTGTAGATAGTGCCCACATATGGACTCCAGAGCTGCAAGGCAATAGTGCTAATCACTGTGCCACCGTGCTGCCCCACATATAGCTTCCCCTATAGATAGTGCTCCACGTATAGCCCACCTCTGTAGATCGTGTCTCACATATAGCTCCCCCTGTATATAGTGTACCACATATAGCCCACCCCTGTAGACAGTGCCCTACATATAGCCACCCTGTAGCTAGTGCCCCACAGGTAACCCACCCCTGTATATAGTGTCCCACATATAGCCCACCCCTTTAGAAAGTTCACTAAAAATAGCTCCCCTATAGATAGTGCTCTACATATAGCCCACCCCTGTATAGTGTCTCACATATAGCTCCCCCTGTATATAGTGCCCCACATATAGACCCCCCTGTAGATAGTGGCTTACATATAGACCCCCTTGTAGATAGTGGCCCACATTCCCACATATAGACCCCCCTGTATATAGTGGCCCACATATAGACCACCCCTGTATATAGTGGCCCACATATCAACCCCCCTGTATATAGTGGCCAACAATCCCACATACAGACCCCCCTGTATATAGTGGCCCACATCCCCACATATAGACCCCCCTGTAGATAGTGCCCCACATATAGACCCCCCTGTATATAGTGGCCCACATCCCCACATATAAACCCCCTGTAGATAGTGCCCCACATATAGACCCCCTATATAGTTGCCCACATAGAGACAACACCTCCTGTAGATAGAGCCCCCACTATAGATAATGCCACTCACAGTTTTATTAGGAAAAAACTAAAAACTTTACATACTCACATGATCCCGTTCCCACGCTGACCGATGGCAATACAGATCTGCTCTCTTCTGAGCAGGTCTACTGGAGCTGAATGACACGTCGTTCAATGACCCTGATTGGCGGGGCAGAATGACTTGCCCCAACAATCAGCGCCTTTCAAGCACGGAAGTGGCGTGATGACGTCATCGCGCCGCTATCATCGTTGAAATGCGCTGATTGGTGGGGCAAGTCATTTTTCCCCGCCAATCAGCGTCATTGTAAGGCGCTGAATGGTCGGGCATGTTCCGGAACATGACCGGCCATTCAGAGCTAATGCATGTATTTGGCTGTCTCTAGCACCGGGGCCCCCTCCGGTGCTAGCGACAACTATGGGCATGAGAGGGCCTGTGTCGCCCGTCCCGTACTTGTTGGAGGCTCGGTTGCGCGGGCCCCGTAGTAGGACATGTCTTATTACGGCCGCATTTTGCGGTCCAGGCTCGTTGAAATTAATGCACACGGCCCGTGATTTGCGGTCGGCCTCGGATGACACTCCGCGACCGTCCGAGCCGCAAATCACGGCCCGTACACACCACTACGGTCGTGTGCATGAGGCCTTACATATAGAATTTGGGGCATGTAAACCCCAAACACTTTTTTGGGGCTTGGGTGGATTACCCAGCCCTGATGATTTTTAATTCCTGCGGACAAGGTCCCCAGGAAGTGTTGCAGGTCTTAGGCCTTATTCACACAAGCGTATTTCACGTCCGTGTTACGCGCATTAAAAAAACGGACGTCACACGGACCTATGCAATTCAATGGGGCCATTCAGACATTCAGTGTTTTTCACGCAGCGTGTGTCCGCTGTGTGAAACTCACTGCATGTCCTATACTTGTGCGTTTTTTGAAGTCAATAGGTGCGTGAAAATCACGGACAGCACACAGACGCACATCCGTGTGCTGTCCGTGATTCACGCAACAGTTACTAAAGAAATGATGAGAAAAAGAAAAACACCTCCTTCAGTTGTTTTTGCTGATGTAAAAAAAAGCGTGAGATACGGATGATATACACGCGTAAAAAACGCAGATGCGCACCGTACACGGATGCCACACGGAACTGCAACGCAGGAAAAACGCTGCATTTTTTACGCGCGCAAAACCGACACGTTCGTGTGAATAAGGCCTTAGAGAGATTTGGTGTTCTTGGGTCAGGTGCAGAACGACTGAGGGCATGCGAGACATGCCTTAAAGGACCTTTCAGCTGTGTTGGTTCTTTATAATGTTATTTATAAGGTTAATTTATATTTTGGTTAATAAAAATGGTTTCTGTGGCCTTTCAACAAAAGCAGTGTGTTTAATTATTGGTAAAAGTAGTAGGTTTACAATGCTAATCTGCTATCCCATAGTCATGTTTGCTGACTGCATTACACACTTTAACCCCTTAATGATACGGCTAATGTTCATTTTTTCATTTAATTTTTTTCCTCCCTGCCCTCCAAAAGCCATAACTTTTTTATTTTTTGGTCAACATAGGGACAAGTTGCGGGACAAGTTGTTGTTTTCCATAATGTACTGGATAACGGAAACAAATTATTTGTGGGGAGAACGCCATTTTTTGGGGGGTTTCATTTTTACGGCATCCATCAGGCGGTAAAAACGACATATTCACTTGATGCACGCCTCTTAATAAATTAGGTGCATCTCTGGCCGTCCGTGTGCCAGAATGTAAAATCTACGCCAGCCGTTAGCTGGTGTAGATTTGCTCAAAAATTTGTGCCAGCTCCTGGCCTAAATTATGATAAATTCATCGGGTCACTTGTGGCCCCAGCACCCGTCACTAAGCTCCACCCAGTTTCTACGAAAACAAAGTAAGCGCCGGAAATGCTACAAAAGTCAACATTTTTACCACAAATTGCAACTTTTGTGCCGTTTGGAAATGTTATACTCCATAAAACTGGGATAGAAAAGTTAAAGGGGTTGCCTAGGCAGGGGGCGGTTTTTCATCGGTTGGATCAGAGGATAGGTCATCAATATATGATCGGTGGGGGTCAGACACCCGTTCCGATCCACTGTTCCGGTCACCTCGGGCACCGGAAGTTATGCAGTATTCGTGCCGGAAGCAGATGGCTCCATACACTGCATAGCGGCTGTTACAACCACTCTTAGTCACGCCCCTTTTACTAGACACTTTTCAAAGCTGTCGAGGAAGGTGCAAAACATCTCTAAAACGTAATAAATTTGGTGCATGGCATGTACGCCACTTTTATGGCACAATTTGAGCTTTAATTCTAGTGCATTTTCCTTAGTAAATCTTTTTCATTGTTTCAAAATTTCCTACATGAATAAAATGCTGCTACTGCTACATTGGATCTAAATTAATAGTCAAAGGCTGCCATCATATATGGAGTGCTGGATGCAAATTAAGCCGATATGTATCTCCATTTATCATTACCTAGCCAAAAGTTCTGCCAAAGTGCTATCACCGTCTGCAGCTGTTTGCAAAACTGTCAGTCTTGACTCTCAAATATACTATATCAAACCATAAGTCACGTACTACCTGCAGGATTATGCAACCAAATACCTCCCACCCTATTACTACAACTGCCATAGTGTTACTTTTGCTTCATCAAGATTTTCTTCAGCCATGCTGCCTTAAATTAATTTCAGAACACATAAGCAGCTGACATATCCTTTACTTTGCACTTAACAGATGTATCTGTTTATTACCTTTCAGAAAGGAACCATCTAAACTGCACAATACTCAATACGAAATCGGAATATGGTGTATGTCACTAAATAGATATCAATGTACTTGCTGAGACCATGGGACGGTTTCACAAGAAGGTAAAGTATGTGGAGATGTTACTGTAATATCAGGGGCTCATTACTACAGTACTTGTGGACAAACGTGGTGTGGGGGGCCCTGGGCCCCCTGGTTTCAGAGCCCAATCGCAACTGTGACGCCTTTAGCTTCGCCACAAACTGGAAACAGCTATAGCTGGCACTGTATGAGGGGCACTTTGATAAAACATACTTCAGTTCAAGTAGGAACTCACTTTGTACATAAAGAGGGCGATATTGGAAATTAAGTTGTAGTTCTATAGCTACACCACTGGAAACCGCTATAGCTGGCACTGTATGAGAGGCACTGTGATAAAACACACTTCAGTTCATGTAAAACTTACTTTGTAGATGAAGAGGGCAATGCTATGTTATTAAGCTGTAGAACTATAGCTACGCCACTGGAATCAGTTATAGCTGGCACTATATGGGGGACACTGTGATAAAGGACACCTACAGTTCATGAAGAAACTCATTTTGTAATGTAAATGAAGAGGGTGATTCAGGGTTATTCCCATCTCCCCATTGACCTGAACTCTATGTCCATTGCCGCCTGCCACTTTCACGTTTGCTGCTCTCTGCGGTGGGCGTTACTCCTCAGTATGATTGATAGTTCAGGGCAGTGACAAGGTGATGATGTCATCGGACCACTTACTTAAAAGTACCTGCTCCATGTGGTGTGCAGCACTATTAAACGGCTTCAGGGCTACTATTCATGCCCTGAAAGCCATCTATATTCCTCGATAATCTGATGAGAGGTGGCTGGGTTGGGAGCTACCTTACTTCCGCCAGGCAGCGCGCTCTTGCACCCCTGGCCGTTCTCTACACTAAAGGAATTGGAGAACACTGCACAAGTGCAGCCACCGCTGCAGCCCTGTAGCGGTGTCCGTAACCCTAGATATTTAGTTACCAACAAAGAGGGGGATGGATGTGCATAAATATCTAGCAAAAGGGCACTTTGGAAAATCAAGGTATTTAGGAAAGTATGTATATTTAGAAGTAAATGGGGGAGGAATCTTCCAGCTCACCGATCCTATGTCCAAGCCCGGACAGCGCACGGATCCTCGTGGCAGCACACAATGGTGATCAAAGGCAGAAAAAGAGAAACTTGATCCAGCGCTGAGTTTAAGGCATCATTTACATGACCGTGATATACGTCCGTGCGACGCGCGTGCTTTTCACGCGGGTCGCATGGACCTATACAAGTCTATGGACCAGTGCAGACAGTCCGTGAATTTTGCTCAGCATGAGTCCGCTGCGTAAAACTCACGACATGTTCTATATTTCCCCGTTTTTCGCGCATCACGCACCCATTGAAGTCAATGGGTGCGTGAAAACCACGCAGGTCGCACGGAAGCACTTCCGTGCGAACTGCGTGGTTCGCGCAACAGCTGTCATTCTCTGAATGTAAACAGAAAAGCACCACGTGCTTTCCTGTTTACAAACATCCAAACGGAGTGTCAAAATGATGGCTGCTGCGAGAAAATCTCGCAGCCGCGCCTCAGACACTGATGACACACGCAGCTGTTAAGTGCCTTTTGCGCACGCAAAACGCTGCATTCTTTGCGTGCGCAAAACGCACATGCTCGTGTAAATCAGGCCTAAAAGGAAGTAATATTCCAACTTTATTCCAAATATATTAAAATCATGCTTACTACTTTTGTTGGGGGACTGTTGGCTGACTACACATTAGATCATCAAGTGATCCGGCCAAAATTAATGGGATTGGCCAACTTTAAACAAGCGTGAATAGTCAAACTAGGGGTTTGTTCACATGGTGCGGTTTTGCCACGCTTTTTGCTGCGCAGCCAAAACTGCACTGCAAAAACGGTCGCATTTTTACCACAATTTGCTGCAGTTTCCATGCTAACTGCAAAACCGCAGCGAATCGCGGTAAAAACACATGCATTTTTTGCACTGCTGTTTTCAGCTGCATGACAAAAACCACTGCAAACCCGCACAGTGTGAGTACACCCTAACAGATTCTAAAGTCCTGCCTCTCTTTCAGTGCCTATTAGTTGTACTCTGCCTTGACAGCTGCTTCCCTATAGGTCTCTGCCCATGGCCGGACTGGGACTAAAAAGCAGCCCTGGTACAACAAAATAGCTCTATGCAATGCCTGGCACAGCAAACGTTGCTTTATTTGGTCACCCCATACGCCACTCCATAAAATATGTAAACCACACCACCAACACAAGAAGGAAATGAAAGTGGAACATAGAAACACCTGATCACACAGTCAGGGACACCCTGCGCTACCATTATACAAGCACCAATATCACCAATAATACAGTGACCATA
This sequence comes from Rhinoderma darwinii, assembly GCF_050947455.1. NCBI lineage: Eukaryota > Metazoa > Chordata > Amphibia > Anura > Rhinodermatidae > Rhinoderma > Rhinoderma darwinii. The sequence continues at coordinate 119,604,198 of NC_134688.1, read as the reverse complement.
TAGTGGTCAGATAACAGGTCTACACAGTACTCTGCAGAGTATTCTCACGATGCAGACCATACACTGGTCGGATACCAGTTCTACACTTGCGCTCTTTAGAGTATTATAACGCTGCAGACCATACAAGAGAATACAGCACTGATCAGACCCAGTCACAGGCAGAATACTTTAGGGTATGTTCACACGACCAAGTTTCAGACGTAATTCAGGCATTTTACGCCTCGAATTACGTCTGAAAAAACGGCTCCATTACGCCGACAAACATCTGCCCATTATTTTCAATGGGTTTTACGATGTACTGTGCCGACGACCTGTCATTTTACGCGTCGCTGTCAAAAGATGGCATGTAAAAAAGACGGCTCGTCAAAAGAAGTGCAGGACACTTCTTGGGACGTAATTGGAGACGTTTTTTCATTGACTCCATTGAAAAACAGCTCCAATTACGTCCGTAATGGACGCCGCGAAAAACGCGAGTACGAGCGATTACGTCTGAAATTCAGGAGCTGAAAACAGCTCCGTAATTTCAGACGTATTTTGTGCTGTCGTGTGAACATACCCTAACAGTTAAAGAGAACCGGTCACCTCTCCTGAGGTATTAACCATGTATTAACCATGAAAAACAATTGTGGAACATCTATTCTTTGAACTTTGTATTGTGTTGTTTCTCTGTTATTCCTCCTGGAAATGTATGAATAAATTAACAACTGGGTGTTACCATTCCCCTTGTCAAAGGGCTGTGTCCCTACACAGTCTGACAGTGTCCAATAAATGATTACAGTATCAGACTGTGTAGGAATTAATTTTCTTGACGTTGTGAATAGTAAGAAACAGTTAAGTCAATCAGGCCTGGGCTACACAAACACTTTTTTAACCCCTTCCCGCTGCAGCCACTTTTGACCTCCCTGACAGAGCCTTATTTTTCAATTCTGACATGTCACTTTATGTGGTATTAACTTTGGAATGCTTTTACATATCCAAGTGATTCTGAGATGTTTTTTCGTGACACATTGGACTTTAAGTTAGTGGTAAAATTTGGTCGATACATTCAGTATTTAATTCAGAAAAATAACCAAAATTTTGCGAAAAATTGAAAAAATTAGCATTAGCATAGTTTTTTGAACATCCTTTTATTTTTCTAGAACGTTACGAGGCTTAGAACTTTAGCAGAAATTTCTAACATTTTCAAGAAAATTTCAAAAGGCTATATTTTCAGGGACCAGTTCAGTTGTGAAGTTGTTTTGAGGGGCCTATACAATACAAACCCCCACAAGTCATTTTAAAAACTGCACCCCTCAAAGTATTCAAAACAGCATTTAGAACGTTTCCTAACCCTTTAGGCGTTTCACAAGAATTAAAGCAAAGTAGAGGTGAAATTTACAAATGTTATGCTTTTTGCGGACATTCATATTTAGTCAATTTTTTTCTGAAACACAGAAGGTTTTACCAGAGAATCACAACTCAATATTTATTGCCTAGATTCTGCAGTTTTTGGAAATATTCTACATGTGGCCCTAGTGTCCTCATGGACTGAAGCACCGGCCTTAGAAGCAAAGGAGCACCTAGAGGATTTTGGGGCCTCCTTTTTATTAGAATATATTTTAGGCACCATGTCAGGTTTGAAGAGGTCTTGTGATGCCAAAACAAAGGAAACACCCCCAAAAAGACCCCATTTTGGAAACTACACTCCACAAGGAATTAATCTAGGGGATTAGTGAGCATTTTGACACCACAGGTGTTTCATAGATTTTATTAGAATTTGGATGTGAAAGTGAAAAATGATTTTTTTTTCCAATAAGATGTAGTTTTAGCTAAAAAAAAAAAAAATGTCCACAAGGAATAAAAATGAAAAGCCCACATAACTTCTGTGGCATACGGCAATACCCCATATGTGGGCATAAACTGCTTTTTCGGAACAGGGCAGGGCTCAGAAGAGAAGGAGCGCCATTTGGCTTTTGGAGTACAGATTTTGCTGGATTGGTTTCTTGGCACCATGTCGCTTTTGCAAAGCCCCTAAGGCACCAGTACAGTGGAAACTACACAAAAGTGACTCTGTTTACGAAACTAGACCCCTTGAGGAATTAATCTAGAGGTGTAGTGAGCATTTTGACTCCACAGGTGTTTCATAGATTGTATTACAATTGGGCAATGAAAATAAAAACAATCCCTTTTCTTCAATAAAACATAGCTTTAGCTCAAAACTTTTTATTTTCTCAACAAATGAAGGAAAAAAAAGCCCCACAACATTTGTAAAGCAATTTCTCCCGAGTAAGCCCTTATTCACACGACAGGGTTTCCCGGCCAGGTGACGGCCGTTCATAAATCGGCCGTCACACGTCTGCATTAGGAACAATAGACCCCTAATGGGGCTATTCACACGACCGATTTTTTTGACGGCCCGGGAAACCCGGCCGTCAAAAAATGGGACATGCCCTATTTTCGGCCGTTTACCCGGCCGCCCGGCTTCCATAGAAGTCTATGGGGCAGGGTAATACACGGCCATCACCGGAATGTGTCCCGAGTGATGGCCATGTATTCCGTCGCTCGCGCTCGCTCTCCTCCTCCTCCTCACAGTGCAGAGTGCATGTGAGGAGGGTCTTTTTTTGCTCCCTGTAGGAATCGGAATCCCCAATCCCCGGCCGTGGATTGGGGATTCCGCTACAGGAAAAGTGAGTGACTACACTGTCCATATATGGACACAGCGACATCACTCACTTCTGAAGCGGAATCCCCGACCCTATAGCCGGGGATTCCACTACAGGAGAAGTGAGTGATTACACTGTCCATATATGAACACAGTGACGTCACTCACTTCTGAAACTGAATTCCCGACTTGTGGCAGGGAATTCCTCTCCAGGAGAAGTCAGTGACTACACTGTCCATATATGGACATTGAAGTCAGTGACTTCTCCTGGAAGGGGGGATGGGTGCAACCTACAGGGGGCTGTGTGGCATTACCTACAGGGCACTTGGTGGCATTACATACAGGGAGCTGGGTGGCATTACATACAGGGGGCTGGGTGGCATTACATACAGGGGGCTGGGTGGCATTACATACAGGGGGCTGGGTGGCATTACATACAGGGGGCTGGGTGGCATTACATGCAGGGGGCTGGGTGGCATTACCTGCAGGGGGCTGGGTGGCATTACATACAGGGGGCTGGGTGGCATTACCTGCAGAGGGCTGGGTGGCATTACCTGCAGAGGGCTGGGTGGCATTACCTATAGGGGGCTTGGTGGCATTACCTGCTGGGGGCTGGGTGGCATTACCTGCAGGGGGCTGGGTGGCATTACCTGCAGGGGGCTGGGTGGCATTACCTGCAGAGGGCTGGGTGGAATTACCTGCTGGGGGCTGGGTGGCATTACCTGCAGGGGGCTGGGTGGCATTACCTGCCGGGGGCTGGGTGGCATTACCTGCAGAGGGCTGGGTGGCATTACATACAGGGGGCTGGGTGGCATTACTTGCAGGGGGCTGGGTGGCATTACTTGCAGGGGGCTGGGTGGCATTACCTGCAGGGGGCTGGGTGGCATTACCTGCAGGGGCTGGGTGGCATTACCTGCAGGGGACTTGGTGGCATTACCTGCAGGGGCTGGGTGGCATTACCTGCAGAGGGCTGGGTGGCATTACCTACAGACGGCTGGGTGGCATTACCTACAGGGGGCTGTGTGGCATTACCTACCAGGGGGGCTGTGGCATTATCTACAGAGGGCTGTGTGTGGCAACAAATTTAAATGAAATTCATCCAATTTTAAAATGGACTGGGAAAAAAACGGATGCAAAACGGGTCAAAATCGGCCGTTAAAAACGGAAACACGGCCCGGAACGGAATTGGAACGGAGGCAAACCGGCCGGGAAAAACTGCAGTTTTTATCGGCTGCCACTCGGACCCTGTCGTGTGAATGAGGCCTTAAGGCAATACCCCATATGTGGTCATAGACTGCTGTTTGGGCACACGGTAGAGCTCAGAAGGGAAGGAGTGCCATTTGGCTTTTGGAGTGCAGATTTTGCTGGATTGATTTCTGGGCGCTATGTCGCATTTGCAAAGCCCCTGTGGAACCAAAACAGTGGAAAATACCCAGAAGTGATCCCATTATGGAAACTACACACCTCAAGATATTCACCTAGGGGTGAAAGGAGCGTGTTAACCCCGCAGGTGTTTTGCAGAAATGAGTGTGCACTCGATATTGCAGAGTGAAAATTGTTTTTTTTTTTATAGATATGCCAATATGTGGTGCCCAGCATGTGCCACCATGAAAAGACTGCTCTCTAATTATTATTCTGTGTTTCCCGGTTTTAGAAACACACTATATGAGGCCCTAATCTTTTGCCTGGACACTCGACCAGGCTCAGGAGTGAAAGAATACCACGCAAAATTGAGGCCTAATTTGACGATTTACAAAAGTATTAGTTCACAATTGCAGGGTTCTGATGTGAAATAATAAAAGAAACCCCTGAGAAGTGACCCCATTTTGGAAACTACACCCCTCAAGGCATTTATTAAGGGGTGTAGTGAGCATTTTTACCCCAAAGGTCTTTTCCATAAATGAATGCGCTTCGGATGGTGCAAAGTAAAAATTACAATTTTTCCCTAGATATGCAATTTCAATGGCAAATATGTCATGCCCAGCTTGTGCCACTGGAAACACACCTCCAAAAATTGTTAAAAGGGTTCTCCTGTATATGGCAATGCCATATATGTGGAAGTAAACAGTTGTTTTGGCACGCTGTAGGGCTCAGAAGAGAGGGAGCGCCATTTGGCTTTTGGAGCGTGGATTTTGCTTGGTAGTAGTTTGGTTTGAGTATTGCTGGTGTTTTCAATTATGTAAGCTGGGTGGAGTATATCAGGGGAATAGTCAGGTGGTAGAATAATTGGGTAAAAAAAAAATCAATAAAATAATCCATAGATGGCCAGTGTCACACTAATAGATGGTGTCCTTTCTTATCCCACTATTGGTACACATTCTGCACCTTTGCAGTTTGGGGAATTTTGTTGGGAAGCGTTGTCCTGGTATAATACGGGCACCCTCGCTTCCAGCAGATATGTTTGAGTCCTCCCCTTTCTGGTTCCCTAATTTTAGGGCCTTGATAAATCGCCTCTTGAAACAGAAGAAATGTTCCCCTCAGGCCTGCACAACTGCATATTTTTCTCTCCTGACATATTGGAGCCTTAACTAATTTTATTTTTTCATAGACATAGTGGTATGAGGGCTTTTTTTTTTTTTTTTTTTGCGGGACAAGCTGTAGTTATTATTGGTACCATTTTGGGGTACATGCGACTTTTTGACCACTTTTTATCCTATTTTTTGGGAGGCAGGGTGACCAAAAAACAGCAATTCTGGCATCGTTTTTTAGTTTTTTTTGTACAGCGTTCACCATGCGTTATCAACTACATGTTAACTTTATTCTGCAAGTCAGTCCGATTCCGGCGATACCTAATTTATAGCACTTTTTTGTGTTTTACAGATTTTTGCACAATAAAATTACTTTTGTAAAAAGAATGTATTTTTTCTGTCGACATGTTGTGAGGACCATAACTTTTTAATTATTTCGTAGACGGAGCTGCATGAGGGCTTGAGACGAGCTATAGTTTTTACAGGTGCCATTTTTGGATGCATTTACTGAGTTTTTTATGACTTTTTATTCAAATTTTTGTATGGCACAGTGACCAAAAAACAGAAACCTTTTTTTACGCCGTTCACCCTGTGGAATAAATAACTTAAAATCTTTATAGTTCAGGCCATTACGGTTGCGGCAATATCAAATAAGTATGGTTTATTTATTTTTTCAACAGTAGAGGACTTGATAAGTGATTAAGGGCGATTGTGTTTTGTTTTATTTTATTACTTGAAACTTTTATTATATGTTTTACAACAGGGTTTTTTCACTTTTTTTTAGTTCCGCTAGGGGACTTGAAGGTCCAACTGTCTGATTTGTTTTATAATACATTGCACTACCTATGTAGTATGTTGACTGACAGCAAGCCGATTAGGTTTCGCCGCTGGGCGGGGCCTAATTTACTTCTATAATGGCATATCAGGAGGCCATTGTTAGGCCTCCTGTTGCCATAGCACAAGTCGGCAGCCCTGTGATGGCATGCAGGACTACCGATCTGCTACCAACCCCTCAGATGCAGCGATCGCTTTCGATCGCTGCACCTAAGGGGTTAATGGCAGGGACAGGACCTAGTTTCGGTGCCTACCGTTACAGGTGGATGTCAGCTGTAACATACAGTTGACATCCACCGCTGATGACGCCTGCTCAGCTCCTGAGCCGGCGCTGCAGCCATCTTGCCGTCGGCTACGGAAGCCTCCGGGCGGGTCCTGGAAGGCTTCCATACTAGGCATACCGGGAGGCCAGTATTAGGCCTCTGGTTGCCATTGCAGCCACCGACACCCTGGCAATTTCATTGCTGGGGTGCCGATGAGCTGCAAACCCCTTAAAATGCAGCGATTGCTTTTGACTGCTGCATTTAAGGAGTTAATGGCAGGGATCGGAGTGAATTTCGGTCCCCGCCATTTCATCAGGGTGTCAGATGTAACGTGTCAGATGTAACATGCAGCTGTCACCCAGGGATAATGGCACCGACTCACCTTCTGAGCCGGTGCCATCCATTTGTCGTATGAATACGGCAAAGTGCGGAAAGCACTGGCTTTCATGACGTATCCATACAACAAATGTCGGTAAAGGGTTAATTATCGAATGAAAGTTGTAGTCTGCAAGATTGCATGCAACTCAATGTATTGCTTTGTATTGCAGCTGTAGCTTTATAGTTAAAATCAGTTAGTTGAGTTACAAAACATCTCCATGTAGGCCAAGCCTTATTCATGCATTTCCAGGAAGAATAAGAGAGGAACCTCACAACACAGGGGAGATGATCTCATGGGTAATACAAAGATTTACCATAACAGACATTTCAGGAAAGGTGTAAGCCCCTCTAAAAATCCAGATGACATCTTCTTTGATTGTAGACTTACTCTTTCCTTTTCTTCTCCATCCGACCCAGACCACCATGACGACTTCTCCTGACCCTGCTGAGTTTGCTGCTGAGACATCTTTGGCCCATTGCTTCTGCAGCCATCCCTAGCCTTCATAGCAACACAAATAAATTCAGACCTGACCAGACACTGTAAATGAAAGGTTAAGAACTACTCAAGTGGGGGGGGGGGGGCGTGGCCGGAAGCGGACCTAGAAAGATGTGTGTTTCAGAGCTCCAGATCTCTTCCTCCCATTCTGGTGGAATCCAGCTTCCCTGAGGACAGCGAGGACTTGATCCTTTCAAATGAGGTGCCCACAAATTAAGAGCTACGCTCTGACACATTTCTTGAGCTCATCGGAGCATTTTTGGAGTTGCGGCCTAGCGCCACGTATGAAGTTGCGGCCTTGATTTTGTTGTCGTCCCGTTCATGGACCCATTCGCGGCACGCCGGGCTGCATGAAACAGTGAAGTGGTGCTGGTTGCTGCATTGAGGCCCTGAGTGGATTTTACCTAGGCCCCGGACTTCTTAAGTACCGCAATCTGGACAATGGTTTCACCTGGGAGACACTCCAGAGAGAAGGTGAGACTGTGATCTTTATCATAAGTCCCCCTTTGTCCCTTCAGCCATATCTGTACCAGAAACAGACCTCTGTATTACTGTGGCCTAGCGTGGGTCTGAGACATGGGACGCAATTTTTGGATAGACTTATGCAGTCATATCAACCTATCTGATAAAACATTATATATACTTCCCTGACAATAAGACAAGGAGACAACGGTCACAGGGATTTACCGGGCCTTACAATCAATACATGTCCTTATAATCTACATGAATTGTCAATGATTGTTGGATACACATTTGACTTTACAAAACCCATGATGTAACAAAAGTCGCTGTACTTATGACTCCTATATAATGCAAGCTTAAGTGAATGAACAAAATTGTTAAGTATAGTGGTAGCACCCCTAGGGACAACAGCTCTAACTCTAAGTCGCGAAATTTATATATTTATGAAGAAAAGCTCACCAGTAGCAGGTGCGATGAGCAAATCTAACCCAGCTAAGTCTGCCCTATTGAGGGTGAGAGAGGACTCTGGGGGGGGGGGGGGAGCACATTGATACTACTGAGGACAGCACTATTGTCAAGTTGGGTATGTGGACCCACTGGGCCGTACCACCTTCACTGTATGGCAGCTGGCCAACAGTACACAGGTCACAGTCTATAGTTCGTATAGTGTACCTGTGGTAGCTCAGACAGTAGCAAGACAGGCTTGGCTGGGACTAGGCAGCAGGCAGGCGCCAGGCGTGGTGTAGCAGGACAGGCGTGGTACAAAGCACAGCACGACTTCAGCTCAACACGACACTTGACCAGTATAGCACGGAATACAGGTTACAGGTAGCAGGAACGGGGAACACTGGGAACTGGAAAACACTTAGGAGACATTTGCATAGACATACTAGGATAATGACACCAAGGCTCAGGCAAGCTGGAAGGGGCTAGGCCCCTCTTATAGTCCAGGGTGCTCATGGGCTAATTTGGCACTTAACTCACACATGTGTGCGCTCTGGCTCAAGGCTGGACTGAGCTCGCGAGCGCACCCTAGTGGTCACTGTGGAACAGGACGGCCGCATGTGCAGACATCTCTGGAGAGAAGGACGTCGACTGGATGGAAGGAGTTCGTGGTCAGCGATGTTACAGCTATTTTGCCTATCTCTCTTTCATTCTTGCAGCAAGCCCTCCACAAAGCCTTGGACCCTATAGCACGGGAACTCCAGGATATCAAACAAGACATGAAACATATTGGAAATAGAGTGGAGGCACTAGAATCAGTACAAGCTTCTATATGTGAACATGCAACGGTGACTGCAGAGAATTTCAAGACATGTCAGAAGCACTTAGGGTATGTGCACACGACCTCTTTTCAGACGTAATGGAGGCGTTTTACGCCTCGAATTACGCCTGAAAAGACGGCTCCAATACGTCAGCAAACATCTGCCCATTCCTTGCAATGGGTCTTACGATGTTCTGTGCAGACGAGCTGTCATTTTACGCGTTGCTGTCAAAATACGGCGCGTAAAATGACGGCTCGTCAAAAGAAGTGCAGGACACTTCTTGGGACATTTTTGGAGCCGTTTTCTCATAGACTCTATTGAAAACAGCTCCAAAAACAGATGTTAAAAACGCAGCGAAAGACGCGAGTTGCTCAAAAAACGTCTGAAAATCAGGAGCTGTTTTCCCTTGAAAACAGCTCCGTATTTTCAGACGTATTTTGTTAATCGTGTGAACATACTCTCAAACTCGCTCTTTGATTATGTGGAGGATCAGGACAATAGGGGACGCCGTAACAATATACGTTTACTGGGCATCTCAGAAGAGATATTGCCAGAATCCCTCCCCTCTACTGCTAAACAGATTGCCCTAGAGTTACTTGGAGAGTCCTATGCAGATCTGATTATTATAGAAAGAGCGCACAGATCGCTAACTGGGTCATCCAAGGGAGTCACTATACGGATTTCTAAACATCTTCCTTTCTCATGTGTTGATGTACAAACTGATATTGATCGCAGATTTTTATTCCTTAAATGTATACTAGGCACTCAAAACTTCACGATTGGGAATGTATACACTCCTAATATGAATCAAACAGGATGGTTAAAAACACTCATTACTAAATTTAACAGTTTTGCTGAAGGGATTGAAATCTTAGGAGGTGATTTTAATGTTGCTATGGTCCCACTATTAGATTCCTCTACAGGTAAATCCGCACTTTCTGGCAAAACATTAAATGATCTGAGGAGAGGGCTACATGATGCAGGTCTGGTTGACATTTGGAGAACTTTTAATCCACGATTGAGACACTATACTCATCGCTCTGACCCTCACGACTCCTTCCAGAGACTGGATTATGTGTTTATCTCCCAGGTCTTGCAATATTGTGAACAACCCTTTATTGAGTCGCATATATTTTCTGATCACTCGCTGATTGGGTTCTCTTTAAACCTATCCAGCATTCCTAGGAGGGAATTTAACTGGCGATTGAATGAATTCTTACTTAAAATTCATAACATTTTAAAAACTTAGACAAGAAACTAGTCGAATTCTTTTCTTTTAATGACCAAAAGGATGTTGACGTAACAATTTTGTGGAAAACCCATAAGGCCTTCGTTAGAGAGTTTATAGCTTTGAGCTCTTTTGTAAAAAAAGGAGAGAGACCAAAAACGGACTAACTTTTTGGATCGTATCAAGTCATTAGAATCTACTATAAAAAGGAATCTAGACACTGAACATTTAGAGGAACTTCCTTCATTACGTTCTGAGATTAAAAATATGCTTAATTTACAATCAGCTAAAATGTATTTGTCTTCACAGTTCAGATAGGCCTACTAAATTTATGATATCCCAGATTAAGAAACGAAAATTTAAAAACTTTATTAGCAAACTTACCACTCTGAATGGTACGGCATGTCACACTACTGAAACTATACCAGAGGAGTTTCATAGCTTCCACCAGACCTTATATAATCTCAATATTTCAGAGAACTCTGACATGACACGACTTAAAAAGTCGCTAACAGTCGACTTTCTCGATTCAATCTCCTTACCATTTCAGATACACAAGCTGAGAAATTATGTAGCCCAATTACCCATGCCAAAATCCTAGCCACTTTAAAAAGTATGCCAAAGAACAAAAGTCCTGGCCCAGATGGATTTAGTTCATATTACTACCTTACTTTTAAAGATACCTTGCTTATCTTTCCAAGTTATTCAACGCAGCCCTGAATAGTACTCCATTTGCCCCTCAGACTCTACAGGCACATATTTCGGTCATACATAAAGACGGTAAAGATCCCACTCTATGCAATAATTATAGACCTACATCACTGCTAAACTCTGATTTAAAATTGTTCGCCAAAATATTAGCTCTACGTTTAAGACCCTTACTTAACGCGCTTATTCACCCTGATCAGGTAGGATTTGTCCCTAAGAGGGAGGGAAAAGATAATACTTATAAAGGTGCTGAACCTAATACATTATGCTCAATCGAACAAACTTAATGCGATCCTCCTTGATACTGGAACCGAAAAGGCTTTTGAAAGAATGTCATGTCCTTTCATGAAATCCGCATTATTTAAATACAACTTCCTTATACAATTTGTTAACGCAATTTTCGCGATGTATCATAAACCCTCTGCTAAAATTGCTGTAAATGGCTCTCTTTCTCAAGACCACTGAATATTGCAAATGGTACCAGACAGGGCTGTCCCCTATTTCTACTTCTCTTTGTACTCACGATAGAAACTTTATTACAATAAATACACGCGAATCTTAACAGGTTAAACGGATTTTATGTGGAGCTCAACATCACAAAATAGCTGCGTTTGCTGATGATATTTTGTTAATCACTAATCCAACATGAGCATTGCCTTATTTGAAGTCACTATTTGATGAGTTTGGCACTATCTCGAACTTTAAAATAAACGAATCTAAATCTCAGGTTTTGGACATTTCCCTCTCTCCTTCAGAGAAAGCAACTCTGCTTGTAGACTCCCCTTACGACTGGTCTCGAGACACGATACGTTACCTGCAGACCACTCAGCTTTATATCAATTAAACTATGTTCCTAAATTACATATACCAAAAATTATCGGACGGTGGAATATACCATTCACCTCATTTATAGGGAGGAAGAATCTGCTTAAATGTATTATTTTGCCAAAAATTATGTATCTATTACAGACTCTGCCTATCAACATTCCAAACTCATTTTTTATCTCTGTTAGGAGAATATTCTCTAGTCTTATTTGGAGATCCAAAAAACCCAGGATTGCCTTTAAGACACTCTCGAGAACTGATCGTAGAGGTGGTATAGGTTTACCGGACCCTTCTGTGTATTATAAAGCGGTTCAGTTGAGTAGAGTATAAGATTGGATGAGAAACCCATATCAAAAGTTGTGGATTCAGATAAAGGAATCCATTTCCCCACTACCGCTTAGATACTTTGTTTTAAATTGTCCTGGCCTATCTCTCCCGGGTATTCTAAATAAATCCTTGTTGAAAGTCACCTTTCTAACTTGGAAATCGGTAAATCTCTCATGTCCTCTCTCCTCCTTCCCTTCGCCAACTCTTCAAATTAGGGATTTACCTATTACATCGTATATTTTGGGTGATGGCGCGGTGCCGAAATAAATTTAGCAAAATAAGAAATCTTACACTATGTTATTAAAGACTGGCTGCATTCCTTCACTTCAGGAAATGTGTACCCACTGTAATGTCCGTGGCTGCGGGCTGTCAGCTACAACCTCACCCTGACAGCCGCAGCCACGAGTCGGCAAGCGCTGGCCCCAGTCTCCTCCCCAGGAGACGCCAGCGCTCACGTCCACTCACCTCAGTCGGATCCCGTAGGGTGCGCGCGCACGCTCGTGCCCGCTCTAAAAGGTGTCAGCGCGCGCACCGGACCTCGTTGATGAACTTTGACCCGTGAGTACCCTAGACTATAAGAGGGGTCCAGCCCCCTACTTCTATGCCTGAACGTTGTTGTGTTCCCTAGTTTGTCTATGTGATGGCCTCCTAGTGTGTTACCTGTTCCAGTCCCTGTTCCAGTCCCTACCCCTGTACCTGTTCCAGTTCCTGTTCCTAGCATTTCATACATTCCCGGTCTAGCACTGAGCTGTGCCAAAGTCGTGCCGTGCTGCATCCTCGTCTGACGTTTACCTGCTGCCTAGTCCCAGCCGAGCCTGCCCTGCTGCTGTCTGAGCTGCCACAGGTATCTATAGAACTATAGACTCTCACCTGCTCCCTGTTGGCCAACTGCCTTACTGCCAAGGAGGTACAGCCCAGTGGGTCCACAGACCCTTAGTCACAGTACGCTCAGGCCATGGACCCCGCTGGTCGATTCAAGACTATGACAACGTCACAGGAGATGCGAGCAGATATGCTGGACCTCCGGTCTCGACAGGATCAACTCCTCCAGGCGTTGAACATTCTTGCCCATCGACAGGAGGCACAAGCTGTCGTTCCTCCTACTACACCTCCTGGCAATGTTGATCCTCAGACTACACCTCTTGGCAGTATTGACCCACGTGTTTCTTTGCCACTTCCTCACCGCTGTGATGGAGAAGCAAGTACCTGTCGTTTTTTAATCATTAATCAATGCCAGATCCACTTCAGCCTGTATGCTAGGACATTTTCATCTGATGGTGCCGGGGTCGCTTTTATCATCTCTCTCCTCACTGGCAAGGCTCTTGCATGGGCAAATCCTATCTGGGAGAGACAAGGACCAGAGACCCGTGACTTCCCTGCCTTCCTCCGGACTTTTCACATGGTGTTTGAGGAGCCTTGACGGGTCACATCTGCAGCGGCCTCTTTGATTAACCTTGGCCAAGGAGACACCTCCGTGAGTGAGTACACCAAGTTGGAGAAGTACGTATTTGACAAGGATGCTCTACCCTTCCTGGGCTACATCGTCTCGAATCGTGGTCTCGAGATGGATCCTGAGAAGGTAAAGTCTGTCCTGGAGTGGCCACGCCCTCAGGCCTTGAGGGCCATACAGCGCTTTTTGGGATTTTCTAATTTTTACAGGCAGTTTATTCCGAACTTCTCCTCACTGACTTCTCCTATCTCTAACCTTACCAAGAAGGGTATGAACGCCAAGGTGTGGACTCCCGAGGCAGAGTCCGCATTCAATAGCCTGAAGAGTGCCTTCACGTCAGCCTCTATCCTCCATCATCCGGATGTCTCTCTGCAGTTCTCGTTGGAGGTGGACGCGTCCTCTGTCGGTGCTGGTGCACTCCTGTTCCAGAGAGGTCTCAAGGGCAAGTCATGGGTATGTGGATACTTTTCCAAGTTCTTCTCTTCTGCAGAACGCAACTACTTGATTGGGGATCGGGAGTTACTGGCATCAGATTGGCTCTGGAAGAGTGGAGACATCTACTAGAGGGCGCAGCTCATCCGATCTTGATTTTTATGGACCACAAGAATCTGACCTACCTCCAGATGGCCCAAAGGCTGAACCCTCATCAGGCCAGGTGGTCACTGTTCTTTGCAAGATTTTAGTTTGAGCCCGGCCGACAAGAATGTGAGGGCCGATGCCTTGTCCAGGTCTTTCGAGACAGAAGACACCATAGAGAGTCCACAGAACATTATTGATCCATCTTGCATTGTCTCGGACAATCCCATGCAAATTGGGGACATTCCTCCAGGGAGGACTTTTGTACGCCTGGCTGATAGTGGAAGAATCCTCCGCTGGGGACACTACTCTAAACTGGCAGGTCACGCGGAGTTACGTAAGACCCGGGATTTGATTAATCGTCATTTCTGGTGGCCCACACTGCCCAAGGATATTATGGACTTCGTTTCTTCCTGTGCTGTATGTGCAGCCAACAAGGCCACCAACTCCAGACCTGCTGGTCTGCTCCAGTCATTGCCTGTGCCCAATGCTCCCTGGCAGCATATAGCTATGGACTTTATCACGGACCTGCCTCTCTCTGCTGGATGCAGTGCTGTCTGGGTGTTGGTGGACCAATTTTCGAAGATGGCCCACTTCGTTACTCTGACCGGACTTCCTTCTGCTCCTCAGTTGGCCAAGTTATTTATCCAACACATCTTCTGACTGCACGGCTTTCCGCAGCATATTGTGTCTGATCGGGGGGTTTTGTTTAACTCGAGGTTCTAGAGAGCCCTCTGCGGACTTCTTGGCGTGAAGTTGGACTTTTCCTCTGCCTACCATCCTCAATCTAATGGTCAGGTTGAGAGGATGAACCAGATTTTGGAGAACTACCTATGCCACTTCAACTCCAAGCAGCACGATGACTGGGTGCAGCTGCTCCCATGGGCAGAGTTCTCCTACAATAATCACACCAGCGAGTCTACTAGGAATACACCGTTCTGCATTGTCTACGGCCAGCACCCACAAATTCCTCTCCCGGTGCCTGATACTTCTGAGGTACCTGCAGCTGACTCCACGATTAGAGACTTTTTGCAGATCTGGCAGCAGACTCGATCCTCCATCCTAATGGCAGTGGACCGCATGAAACAGAAGGCTGACACAAGGAGAAGAGAGCCTCCTCGGTTTCTTCCTGGCACTAAGGTCTGGCTGTCGTCCAGGAATATCCGACGGAGGATGCCATCATGTAAATTTGCCCCCAGGTTCCTCGGACCATTCAAGGTCCTGCAGCAGATCAACCCTGTTGCCTACAAGCTTCGGCTGCCTCCTACCCTCAGGATTCCCAACTCCTTCCATGTCTCCCTCCTGAAACCAGTGATCCTGAACAGCTATTCCAAGACTCTCAGCCCTGCGGCTCTTCGGACATCTTTGAGGTCAAGGAGATCTTGGACACCAAGAGAGTGAGAGGAAAGACATTTTATTTGGTGGATTGGAGGGGGTTTGGCCCTGAAGAGAGGTCCTGGGAGCCAGAGGAGAACCTCAATGCCCCTACTCTTCTGAAGAAGTTTCTCTCTCGCTCTGGTCCCAAGAAGAGGAGGCGTAAGAGGGGGGATACTGTAATGTCCATGGCTGCGGGCTGTCAGCTCCAACCTCCCCCTGACAGCCGCAGCCACGAGTCGGCAAGCGCTGGCCCCAGCCTCCTCCTCAGGAGATGCCATTGCTCGCGTCCACTCACCTCAGCCGGATCCCGTAGGGTGTGCGCGCACCGGACCTCGTTGATGACATTTGACCCGTAAGTACCCTGGACTATAAGAGGGGTCCAGCCCCCTAGTTCTATGCCTGAGCGTTGTTGTGTTCCCTAGTTTGTCTATGTGATGGCCTCCTAGTGTGTTACCTGTTCCAGTCCCTGCTCCAGTCCCTTTTCCTAGCATTTCATACATTCCCGGTCTAGCACTGAGCTGTGCCAAAGTCGTGCTGTGCTGCATCCACATCTGACCTGCTTCACCTCGCCTGACGTTTACCTGCTGCCTAGTCCCAGCCGAGCCTGCCCTGCTGCTGTCTGAGCTGCCACAGGTACCTATAGAACTATAGACTCTCACCTGTTCCCTGTTGGCCAGCTGCCTTACCACCAAGGCTGTACGGCCCAGTGGGTCCACAGACCCTTCGTGACACCCTCCTAGACTTACCTAATTTGAATTTTCTACTCTAGAATAGAATTAGATCTCGGCTGGGTGCCATCATCAAACATCCTGACATCAATAGGTCACCTACTTGGTTTGAGTCTTATATATTAGCCCAGCATCCTCCTACTAAAATTATTTCCTCTACATATAAGCATTTGTTATCTGGTTCCTATGTAGATTCCCGACTTTTGCCATATGTAAAGGCTTGGGAGACTGACCTTGACATGGAGTTCACGGATACACAAATTAATGCTATGTTCTTGGCTCCTAAGTTGGATTCAAGATGTGTTAGAATACAAGAGAATGCCTTTAAAGTCCTTACCAGATGGTATATGACTCCTGAGAAAATTAATCAAATTGATCCCACCTACATGTTGGAAGTGTGTAAGTGAAAAGGGTACTTATATTCATATGTGGTGGGCCTGCTCTATTGTCACTCCATTCTGGAAAGAAATAATGAGTATGGTTAACAATGTCTGTAAAACTAAACTTCAGTTTAATAAAGAAATCATCCTTTTACATTTATTTCCCTAGGATAATAGGGAGGGAAACCTTAGATTGGCCAGACATTTATTATCAGCTGCCCGACTACTCTTGTCAAAATTTTGGGGAACATCCCATCCCCCTCACTTTCTGAATGGAAGTTGAAGATTGATAGTATCTACCGTCTTGAGCAACTTGCACACTGGGGGACTAAAAATCATATTAAATGTAAGCCCATTTGGAGTGACTGGAGTATTTATAGAGGATTTTCTCTTACTTGAACAATATACTTAAAAACTGCCAGGACAAATCTCACAATCATTTCTCATTCTTGGGTACATAAATCCCCCCCCCCCCTCTGTCCATCGGTTCTTCATCCTTACCCTATACTCCTATATAGGTGTTTCTATGTTCACCCTTTGGTATTAATAGTATTAAAATTGCTTTGAAATCTCTTTTTCATAAAATGTCAATTTTTTTTTTTTTTAGAGATTACATACTTGTATTGTATTTTGAAATAACCAGATCTATTTGTATACACATTTATTGTAGTATTACAGAATGGTTGCAATTGATGTTTATTTTCTGGAGGTTTTTTTTATATTTTGTTTACTTGGCATGCAAAATATCCTATAATTTGTTTGGCATTTTTGGATAAACGTATTTTATGCATCTCTGTGATTATGAGAAGTATTCAATATAGTTTATGTAACCTTGTTGGAAAAACAATAAAAATAGTTTATTTAAAAAAAAACTACTCAAGTGGCGGTTCTAATGGTCACGCAGCCTTCTCAGAAGCAGATATAACTTAACTTATCACAACAGAACAAGCTAAGGGTCACTGATATTTAGGGGTCATTGATATTTTTGCCATGCATGCACATGGCTATTCTCATTGAAGTCACTGAGGAGTGAAGGAATCACTCAGCTGTTTCTATCACTCCCCATTAATACATGTGACAAAAGATATTCCCTTCTCTGCCGGTTTAAAACTAGTGACGGGCATAAATGGACCCCTGTTCTCACAGTGAGTGGAGGTCCCAGCAATCAGACTCAATGGATATGCAAAAAAATGTCTATGGCAGAAATACCCCATTAAAGCCTTTTAAAATCGGTGTTTGGGCTTATTTACACAAAGCAATTTTGTCACATTTTTTTAGCAGCAGTTTTGCAAAAAAATCATACCAAAAAAACTAGACAAAATTGCAACTGCAATGCGTGAATAAGCCCTAACACCGATTTTTATCAGGCATATACAAGTGTACAGATATGCACACATTCAAATGCATACAGACACCTAAGTACATACTGTATGTTTACACACCTATGGAAACAGACACAGATACAGTGCAAATACATACAGACACCCAGGAATACCAAGGGTATTGACT
The DNA here is from genome assembly GCF_050947455.1 of Rhinoderma darwinii. Lineage (NCBI taxonomy): Eukaryota > Metazoa > Chordata > Amphibia > Anura > Rhinodermatidae > Rhinoderma > Rhinoderma darwinii. The sequence continues at coordinate 119,586,283 of NC_134688.1, read as the reverse complement.
TGCTTGTATTGTATTGACGTACCTGACTTGCTGCAGAATTTTTTTAAAAAAAATTAATTTATTTTTTCAAAACAGTCGAGATAAAGTAAAAGGCCATACTCACCTACCCTGACGCTCCTGTACTGACACGTCCCTGCTCCCACAACTGGTTTCTGTACACTGGGCCTAATGTGACAATGTTTCATCACATTTGATTGCTGCAGCAGTCACATGTGACGAAATGTCATCACAAGAGACCACCTGTACAGGGACCAGTATGGAAAGTAGGGACGCGATACTACGGAAGCACCAGTGGAGGTGAGTATTTAACGGGGTTAGCACTCCAGAGTTCAGTTGTATTCTTCACGTATAAAATCACCACTGATTGGCTTTAAAACATTATTTTGCAGCAATGTTTCAGCTTTAAGTTATTGGAAATAATTGCCATTTCTTACTTATCAAGTCCTTTAAAATTGGGGAAAAAAACAAACAAAAAACCTATACATAATTGTCATCAATAACGAAACACTAAAAATATTATGTTGTTTATCCCGCGAGGTAAATGCTGTAAAAATTAAAAAATACATAAAAAGGCCAAACTTGCCTATTTTTTGTCAACTCGCTTCCAAAAACGGAATAAAAAGTGATCAAAAAGTTGCATGTACCCCACAATGGTACCAATAAAAACTACAGTTCGTCCTGCAAAAAAACAGACATAAAAATAAATTAAAGTTGTGGCTCTCAAAATATGGTGACATAAAAACATGATTTTAAAAAAAGTGTTCTTATTGTGTAAAAGTAGTAAAATATAAAATACATTTGGTATTGCCGTAATCGTATGAAATGTGCATGGTGCTCTCTTTAACTCCTGAGTCCCGTCATATGTCCAGGCAATAGATGTAGCGTGTTTCTAAAATCAGGAAACACTGCACAATAATTAGGGAGCTGTCTTTTCACAGTGCCACAAGCTGGGCACCATATATTTGGCACTAAAATTACATATCTATGGAAAATGTGCAATTTTCACTCTGCAACAATCACTGGACACTAAATTTAGCAAAACACCAGTGGGGACACACTACATCTCTACATAAATTCCTTGAGGGGTGTAGTTTCCTAAATTGAGTTACTTTTTCGAGTTTTCTACTGTAGGGCTGAGTGCAAACGGAGCGGATACACTGCGTAAAAGCACGCAGCATATCCGCCCTGTGTGCAGCAGGGATTTCCACCAAACTCTGGTGCAGTTTTCGCCCGGAATATCCTCTGCGGAAAATGGCAGCACACAGCCGACCTGATAGCAGGCTGGCCTCTTGGGATGACGTTTCATCCCTGGAGACCTCTGCAACCTGTGATTGGCTGCAGCGGTGGTCACATGGGATGAAGCGTCATCCCAGGAGGCCGGCCCTCTGACGTCATCCAGGCCGGCCTCTTGGGATGATGTTTCATCCCATGTGACCGCCGCTACAGCCTGTGATTGGCTGCAGCGGTCACACGGGATGAAAAGTCATCCCAGGAGGCCGCGTTGGAGGGCGGAACACAGACTTCTTGGTAAGTATGAGATTAATTTTTCTGAGTTGCGTTTTTTTGAGGCCGAATCGCTGCGAACCCACCGCAAAACTGCTATTTGTTGTGGGATTTACCTCCCCATTGAATTTAATGGGGAAAACCCACAACAAATAAGCAGCGTTTACGCAAATACAATTGACATACTGTGGAATAAAATTCTGCACCCAGGTCAACTTCTGAGTGTTTTTTCCGCAGCGTGTGGATGAGATTTGTTTTATTTTATCCAATTTTCTGCTACTGTATTTGCTGCAGATTTTCTGCAACAAGTTCTGTTGCGGAAAAACCGCAGTATTTATGCAAAGTGTTAACTGACTCTAGTGTTACCTCAGGGACTCTGCAAATGTGACATGACGTCAGAAAACTATTCCAGCAAAACCTGCGCTTAAAACAGCAGTTTGTGTTCACATATTGGGTATTGTAACCTTGAGAAATTGCTTAACAAATTGTGGGTTACTTTTTGTCCTAAAGTCCTTGTGAAAATAAAAGATGTTCGCTAAAACAAAAATTTGCTGAAACACCTATGGGGTCAAAATGCTTGAAAAAAACCTGTGTAAATGTGTAAAAAGCACCAGCATTATTGTAAAGTACAGGCTTTTTTACGCATTTTCGTTGCAGTTTTTGATGCGTTTTGTGCGCGCTTTTTGCAAGTTTTTTGGCGCATACTAGGATTCCCATTGATTTGGTGAATTAGGCAGATTTTCAGCTAATTTTACGTCCAAAGAATTGCCCTGACGCTTCTTTTTTTTGCACAACGCATTTTTTAAATATGCTTGCATAAAAAATTTGTTGTATGCACAAAGAATGCGCTTTCCCATTGATGTCGAAATCATGCATCTTTGCCGCGTTTTTCAGCGTGTTTTTATACCTTCTTTTAGATCATCTACAGATTGTATAGATTGTATGTTAAAGTTAAACTTTTTCATCCCAATTATATACTGATGTTACCCTAAAAATAATATGCCAAGCAGTACACTTTAGATACATCCACAAACAATGTTATGAATATGCTCAGCCAGACATCTTGGATTTAACCAGTTAGTGACTGCCCGTTAGTGTTTTTACGGCGGGCTTTATTCCGATGCAATAGCCTTTTTACGGCGCTGCATCGAAATAAATAAATAGAGCAAGGAGCCGTTAAATCTACCTGTTCTTAGCTACCAGAAGTAGCTGAGGGCTGGGAGCATCCCTAATCGATCTTACCCGTTAGATATCAGTATCGATCTCACTCGTTTAACCCCTCAGATGTGGTGCTCCCTCTCTCACCAAACCGGCACCCTGTGTAAGATCGCAGAGTGTCGGTGGTTTCTTTGGCAGTCGGGGGGCCTAATAAAGGTCTGCCACTAGTTATGCCTGCCAGACCATGCCAGAGGCATGGCCTAGAAGATGCCTGTTTGTTTTACACGGTATTATAAAAGCGATCGGACAATCGCATAGTTAAGTCTCCTAGTGGGACTAGTAAAAAACTTTAAAAAAAAACTTTAATAAAGTTAATTAAAAAAATATATAAGTGAAAAAAAATGAAAAACCCACTTTTTCCCCTTACAAAATGCTTTATAAAAAAAAAAAAAAACAAGTTACACATATTTGGTATCGCCACGTTCGTAGGGACCCCAACTATAAAGTTATTACATTATTTAACCTGCACGGTGAATGCCGTAAAAAGTAAAATAAAAACACAATGCAAACATTGCTGTTTTTTTTTAATCCTGCAATTGGATAAAAAGTGATAAAAAAAAAAGTCGCATCTACTCCAAAATACATATGCATCTAGCCCTCATACAGTTGCATCGAAGGAAAAAGAAAAAAGTTATGGCTCTTGAAATATGGAGACACAAAAACAAATAATTTTGAAAAAAAAAAGGGTTTTTACTTTGTAAAAGTAGTAAAACATACGAAATCTATATAAACTTGGTATCGTTGAAATCATAACAACCCGCTGAATAAAGTTATTGTGTTATTTATACCACACGGTAAACGGCGTAAATTTAGGACGCAAAAAATGTGGCAAAATTGCTGGGTTTTTTTCTATTCCCCCCCAAACAAAAGTTGATCAATAAATACTATGTACCGCAAAATGGTGCTATTAAAAAATACAGCTTGTCCCACAAAAAACAAGACCTTATACAGCAATGTCAACGCAAAAATAAAAAAGTTAAAGCTCCTTGAATGAGACGATGGAAAAACGTAAAAAATAGATTGGTCATTAAGGCCTAAAATAGGCTGGTCACTAAGGGGTTAATATACATCCAGATGGTTCTACTGGGTACATCCAGAACCTTAGCATCTGGCTGGTCATTTTCAGAATGTACTAGCAGGATGAGTCAACTGCACCTATCAAATTCAATATTACATCTAGTTAATCCTGATGTTCACATCAAGGACAAGTTCAGTTCCACAACAAGCATGTGAAAACCATCTAAACTGTTCTCTGTCTTACGTCACATACCACTGATAAAGGAACTTGGCTGGTACAAGTCACATGAGAACTCTAAACACTACTGACTAAAACTGGTGGTGTCCACTTAGAATCCAGTGATCCCCTCACTTTTTCTGCTTTCAATAAGGCCCTGAACATCTATGATCACTCACCCAATTTGGATTTTAAACTCCAGGGGTGGTGAAAGAGAAATATCACAAAGTGGTGTTATCTGGAGGAGCAAATTGATCCTCTGTATCCTCACCTTTCGATATTGGGGATAACATTTTGCAGCAATAAGATGGCAGGTCGTATGTACAGTGAAGGAAATAAGTATTTGATCCCTTGCTGATTTTGTAAGTTTGCCCACTGTCAAAGTCATGAACAGTCTAGAATTTTTAGGCTAGGTTAATTTTACCAGTGAGAGATAGATTATATAAAAAAAGCACAGAAAATCACATAGTCAAAATTATATATATTTATTTGCATTGTGCACAGAGAAATAAGTATTTGATCCCCTACCAACCATTAAGAGTTCAGCCTCCTCCAGACCAGTTACACGCTCCAAATCAACTTGGTGCCTGCATTAAAGACAGCTGTCTTAAATGGTCACCTGTATAAAAGACTCCTGTCCACAGACTCAATTAATCAGTCTGACTCTAACCTCTACAACATGGGCAAGACCAAAGAGCTTTCTAAGGATGTCAGGGACAAGATCATAGACCTGCACGAGGCTGGAATGGGCTACAAAACCATAAGTAAGGCGCTGGGTGAGAAGGAGACAACTGTTGGTGCAATAGTAAGAAAATGGAAGACATACAAAATGACTGTCAATCGACATCGATCTGGGGCGCCATGCAAAATCTCACCTCGTGGGGTATCCTTGATCCTGAGGAAGGTGAGAGCTCAGCCGAAAACTACACGGGGGGAACTTGTTAATGATCTCAAGGCAGCTGGGACCACAGTCACCAAGAAAACCATTGGTAACACATTACGCCGTAATGGATTAAAATCCTGCAGTGCCCGCAAGGTCCCCCTGCTCAAGAAGGCACATGTACAGGCCCGTCTGAAGTTTGCAAATGAACATCTGGATGATTCTGAGAGTGATTGGGAGAAGGTGCTGTGGTCAGATGAGACTAAAATTGAGCTCTTTGGCATTAACTCAACTCGCCGTGTTTGGAGGAAGAGAAATGCTGCCTATGACCCAAAGAACACCGTCCCCACTGTCAAGCATGGAGGTGGAAACATTATGTTTTGGGGGTGTTTCTCTGCTAAGGGCACAGGACTACTTCACCGCATCAATGGGAGAATGGATGGAGCCATGTACCGTCAAATCCTGAGTGACAACCTCCTTCCCTCCACCAGGACATTAAATATGGCTCGTGGCTGGGTCTTCCAGCACGACAATGACCCGAAACATACAGCCAAGGCAACAAAGGAGTGGCTCAAAAAGAAGCACATTAAGGTCATTGAGTGGCCTAGCCAGTCTCCAGACCTTAATCCCATCGAAAATTTATGGAGGGAGCTGAAGATCTGAGTTTCCAAGTGACAGCCTCGAAATCTTAATGATTTACAGATGATCTGCAAAGAAGAGTGGGCCAAAATTCCATCTAACATGTGTGCAAACCTCATCATCAACTACAATAAAAGTCTGACTGCTGTGCTTGCCAACAAGGGTTTTGCCACCAAGTATTAAGTCTTGTTTGACAAAGGGATCAAATACTTATTTCTCTGTGCACAATGCAAATAAATATATATAATTTTGACTATGTGATTTTCAGTTTGTTTTTTTTATATAATCTATCTCTCACTGGTAAAATTAACCTAGCCTAAAAATTCTAGACTGTTCATGTCTTTGACAGTGGGCAAACTTACAAAATCAGCAAGGGATCAAATACGTATTTCCTTCACTGTAGGTACTTCTGCGAGAAGTATGCTAGTATACGGTTAAGCATATTAAACACAAAGTATCTTCCTAAAAATATCTTTGAATTACTGGGTAGGATAGGATTACATATACAATTGCATGCAGTAGTGCAGAGGTCCCCAACGTTTTGGACTTTGTAAACCACATTAAACTTTACGTGTTGGTCGCAAACCACATTCTAAACATGGAGAAACATTTGGTGGCAGTTAAGAAAGTGGTACAAGTGGTATTGCATGTTTTAAGTGGTACATATAAAAGAAAATATGTATTATACCAGGGGTCTCAAACAGGCGGGCCGCATGCGGCCCCTGAGGCTGTCATCTGTGGCCCGCGGGGCACCACCTCGGAGAGAACAGGCCGAAAGAGGAGTGCGCCGGTAAATGACGAAGCCCCTGACGTCACTGTCGATATATGGACAGTGATGTCATGGGCTTTCCTAGAGCCGCAGTCCCAAAACAGAACTTATACTAGCACTCTGCCCTGAGACTTCGCTCTGAGGAAGCCCCTGATATCACTGTCCATATATATATATATATATATATATATATATATATATATATATATATATATATATATATATATAGCAAACAAGAAAGCAGCAGCACTCACACGGAATCAATCGATCAGGTGCCTAGCAAAACGTCCCGATCCTCGGACGTGTATTGGTATATAAAGAAAGAAGATTTGCAGCACCCCAATGTGAAAAAAGTGGTGGTTTATTCAATCCAAGAACAACAGCAACGTTTCAATCCTACAATAGGATCTTTATCAAGCCTGATAATACTTTTTGGAACCATCGGAGTGCTGTGGGATTTCTTTTGTTTATGTCTTAAAATCCACGGATCTGGATTACCTGCTTGCACCCATTACCGTGTTGGAATCTGTTGCAGAGTGCTGCTTATCTCTACCTATATATAACTACTTTATATGCTGATTTTGGTTGGGCACAGCAAATTGAGATCAGCCTTCCAATTTTCTTAATTTTCCTTATACTGAATTAAATTTCTTATTTACATAAAACTGAGTTATCTTTCACGGATACCTAGTAAAGATATTTTCCATATGATCACTAAACTGGATTAAGCCACATATTTTCTAATTCCAGTATAAAGGAATGGCGTGAAAACACACAGGGATAAAATAATTTAACTGGTAATAGATTTATAAGAAAATAGAGAAGCTAATAAGGCGGAAACTCAGTTTACAACGCTTCTGAAGTGATATAACTATAAGGCCTCATTTACACGAGCGTGTGCGTCTTGCGCGCGCAAAAAACGCTGCGTTTTGCGCGCGCAAAAGGCACTTGGCAGCTCCATGTGTCATCCGTGTATGATGCGCGGCTGCGTGATTTTCACGCAGCCGCCATCATAGAGATGAGGCTAGTCGACGCCCGTCACTGTCCAAGGTGCTGAAAGAGCTAACTGATCGGCAGTAACTCTTTCAGCACCCTCGACAGTGAATGCCGAACACAATATACACCAACCTGTGAATAAAAAAAGACTTTCATACTTACCAAGAACTTCCTGCTTCCCCCAGTCCGGGCTCCCGGCCGTTGCCTTGGTGACGCGTCCCTCTCTTGTCATCCGGCCCCACCTCCCAGGATGACGCCGCAGTCCATGAGACCGCTGCAGCCTGTGATTGGCTGCAGCCTGTGCTTGGCCTGTGATTGGCTGCAGCTGTCACTTGGACTAAACTGTCATCCCGGGAGGTCGGACCGGAGTTATCGGTAAGTCAGAACGTCTTTTTTTTTTTACAGGTTCATGGATTTTCGGAGCGGAAGTCACTGTCCATGGTGCTGAACCAGTTTAACGCTTTCAGCACCGTGGACAGTGACTGTCTCCTGACGTCGCGTACCCGAACATTTTTTACCGGTTTCGGTCAAAACGAGTTTGGCCGAACCCGGTGAAGTTCGGTGCGCTCATCTCGAATTTGACACTCCGTTTGGATGTTTGTAAACAGAAAAGCACGTGGTGCTTTTCTGTTTACATTCAG